>NW_026126545.1:0-1205000 GCF_943737965.1 Phodopus roborovskii | reverse complement strand
GGGCTCTATTAGTATATTTTAATTTTTATCAAGACAAGGGGTTTGATGAAATAACTAATGTCCATGAGAAGCTCCAATGCAAATGTGCTCTTCAGTTGCTTTTTTCAAACTCTATTTATTCAGCTACTAACATGAATTCACTGTCTTTTCTATGTCAAACTCTGTGCCAAATGCTGGAGACACTGAAATGAATGAGGAAAGCAAGACTCCTGACTTCATAGAGATAACAGTCCAGTGGGGAGAGGGGCATGCTCACCTCAATCTATACTTCTCTGGAATGTTTGGTATATAAAACATGTCCCATAATTCCCAGTGTGTCTTAATCATTTGCTCCATGATGTTTAGATATATGAACCTCCTACCTTACTGTTGCTTTGATAACCCCTTGGTAAATTCAAGCTCATCTCACTGTAATTTCCACTGTTTTTTTTCCAGTATTCAAAAAATAACACTAATGGGGGTAGATGCTGTGAAAATAAGATACTGTTATATGAAAAATACGACACTCAGTGGTGCTTATGAGCTGGAAGCTGGGGCCAGATATGCCCACATAAAAGACTTCCTGCTATTTTTAAGACTATCCAACTATCACCAAAATATGAGGCATCATTTTCATGACACTTCTCATGCCTTCATTTACAGAGGTTGATGGAGGGATGCCAAGCAATGCATGATTTGCAGAATTTCCAGAGGCTTGGAAAGGGCAAGAAAGATCATTCGAACAAAACAGCTCTGTACAGACTCTGATGCAGGCTTTCGTTTGAAGTGACCTTCTACATTCCAGTGATTTTAAGCTATCAACTGAGACTTTTGAAGCTGACAGCTAACATCTCTAAAACGGACTCAGTAGCTTTTACTAACTCAGGAACCAACCATGGGACAGTTTCTTTTAAGAGTATTGAGTATTGATTGTAGCCAAGCAACTTAAGGAGCACAAGCTTGGAGTGTGTGTGTGTGTGTGTGTGTGTGTGTGTGTGTGTGTGTGTGTGAGAGAGAGAGAGAGAGAGAGAGAGAGAGAGAGAGAGAGAGAGAGAGAGAGAGAGAGAGAGAGAGATCATGTCTCCTGTAGCTCCGATTCACTGTAATAGCATACAGGAAAATTGGTGTGCTTGCCAGTCACTCTTTCTTTCTAATGAGAGGTATGCTGAGGTTTTATGCTATGGAGTGTGTTCTAGTGGCAAGAAGCGGAGATCCATGATTAGCAAATGCTACTATTTTGTTCATTTTTTTTATTTAAAGTCATTTGTGAATGTATTTCATGTCTAAGGGTGTTTTGCACAGAGACAACGGCAGAGGAGTACTTAGTAAACAGAAGGAGTTTACACAGAAAAACAGAAACAAACATGAGTAAAATCTTTGAGCTTGACTTCCAGGTTATTATGAGATTCAGTGGTTCATTTACAGGCTGATGCCATGGCTCCAGGTCACAAGATGTGACAATAAACATGTTGCAGGTACTTGAACTGGACTAGAGACGGTTGGGAAATGAAGAACAGACAAACACAGGCACAGGGAAGGCTGGGATCAGGTGGTCTGAGCTTCAAACGGAGAAGACTCAGCACTGCAGAAGTTCAGTGTGTTTATTATAGAGAGTTGAACAAAGAGACAGAGCTATTGTGAGCAGCTGAACAAGACAGTAGGGTTATATTCCATACAGGTAAACAAGGAATAGGGTTTATGGCGTACAGCTGGCTCAGGGACACAAGTTTGATTACTCTTGCTCTGTAGCAGAGCAGTCTTCAGACCATAAATACCCAGGGGGAGAAAGCTATAGAAGACACAGATGCATCTCTGTTCTTGCTATAGCTTCCTTGTCCCCACCCTGGAGAAGCACAAATCGTGTCTGCCACCTGCTTCAGACCCTCTGGCTAAACCCTTCCTATGGGTTTGGAAGATCATGATTCTGGACCCTCTTTCAACTGAATAAAATAAAATTTACAAAATGACTAGTCAGCACTGTGGCTTGCACACAGCTATATTTTCTACTAGGTTCTATTATTCATAATTCATTTTCTGCTATATAGTAGGAGATACTGATGAAAATCTACAAATGCACTGTATAGTTCAAGGCCACAGAGATAAACAAAGGCCATTCTTGCCTTATGCAGCATTGTAACAATACACATCAACAATAATAAAAAAAAACGCATGTTGCTTTACTTGCTTTCCATGGCCTGCTCTGTCTGCTTTCTTACATAATTGAGTATCAACTGTCCTGGGATGACACCTCTACTTTATGGGGTGGACCTTGAACATCAGACATAAATCAGAATTTTTCTAGCAGATTTACCTATAGGTAAAATTAAGGAAACATGTTCTTAATTAAGATTTGATCCTAGCCTACTGTAATCAGAGCTCTAGATGAGTTAAATGCTTAGAAACCATGTGCAGACCATGCCTCCTGTGCTCCTTGCCCAACTCTTGCCATGGTTCAATCTTTTTTTTTTCAGTTCAGAAGACTAAAATTATATGTGAAATCACTCATATTTAGTTTGTGGATGATGAAGCAGGTTCCTGAACTTCCTGCCTACTCCTCTATTGCTATAACTCTCACTCTACCTCTTCAGCATAGACAGGTAGCTGACATCCAGACAGCCCATTTGCATTCATAAACCCAAATTCATTTATAGCAAGGAAAAGAACTTAGATATATGTTATCCATATTTCATTAAGAGAAATTGCTAATGCTGATGCTCCTTGATTTACATCCCATTAAAACCATTTTAAACACAAACCATTATAATTCAAAATTTAATGGGCATTATCTGTCCCATATCATAGAACTGTAGACTGTGCAGTGTTACCTGTTTCTTCATGAAACCATTTTTCAACCAGCAGCTGTGGCTTAGCTACTGCCTTGCATTGAATGAGAACATCACACCATATGAGGTCACCCAATACAAATACCAAAATTCAGTCTTTAAAATATGGTATTTTGTAATTGAATTCAAACTGATTTTTGCATCATTGTAAAGGAAATAAAAAGAAAACTGAAGCTCCATAAATTGGGAGACTATCTGGACAATAATATATTCACAAGAAAGGATGATAAGCAGCATGGCAAAGCTTTTGACATACAATTTTTTGTACTGTTCATAGCAATCAAGGATATGCTTTCTGTCTTTAGCACACTTGATGAGCACATTGAATTAATCATAGGTTTAATTTCTGTGTGGGCTCCCTGTTCCAAACCTCTCATTGGCCTTTAATTAAAGCAGCTAATTATCTTTCAAATTCTAGAGGCAAAAAATTTTGATGGATTATTATCTGCAGTCTTAAAAGACCATTAAAAACAAATGCTTTAATTATATTGGCCACAATTGACTTTGTATATGAAGTGTTTATAAAACATCTTATAGTTATTATGAATGTCTTCATCAACACTTAAATGTTGTGATTCCACTTTAGTATATATGCCTTTTTTCTTATTTTCTTTATTTTAAAGTTGTTCATGGTAAATGTCTAGATAATGGTGTTATTTTCTTAGTAAGCATTATGCCTCTAATTAGCTAAGTACAGTGTAGTAAGGTCTAAAGCCTGGATAATTTAAGGAGTTTGTGCTTGGATGACATCCCTGGTCAAAATGACCTTTATTTGGAAAATTTCAACAAGAAGTGTATTTTAAAATAAAATCATTGAATTATTTGTTAAAACAAAATGTATCCATATGGATTGTCAAAAGCTAACTATTCACTTGGGAAAATGGGCACTACAGCAAAGTCTTACACACCATTAAAACATTATTATTTTGTGCAGAAGAGGAAAATAATATTCTAGAAATGAATGCTTATTTTAAAAATGCAGACACTATGACAAAATATTTATAGAAATAAAAAATTATGTCACGGAGCTGAAGAGAGGGCTCTGCTGTTAAAAACACATAGGGCTGCTTCACTTCCAGCATTCATGTTCAGTGGATCATAACCACCTGAAATCCCAATCCTAAGGGAACCAACACGTTCAGCCATCATGGGAACATAGAATTATGTCTGTGTGTGCACATGTGTGCGCATGCATACACACACACACACACACACACACACACACACACACACACACACACACTGACAAAAACAAGTGAAACTTTGCAAGTCTTAAAATGTTTACTAACAGTGCCTAACTCAATCTGCCTGGGTAAGCTGTGAAAATCTTGGCATCTGCACAACACAGAGATTTTCATAAGCTCTTATGGTTCCAGATTACTTGGATTTATCTAAGAACCACCATTTAGGTGTTTAATAGAAAATAAAAATTGTGTTGTATTGCACGAAGGCAGGATAAAGGAAGTCCATGAACGCCAGAATAAAAAATGACAGATATTTATTTGGAGATCACTTAACACAATGATGATAAATAACCACCATAGTTTCTGCTCCTGGAGGCTCAGGCTCTACTATCCAGGATACTGAGGCCACAACTTGAGAGCGAGAGAGAGAAAGAGAGGACAAGCTCGAGATGAGGGGGACCCAAGGAGCCCCTCCCCTTCCTTATAAGCAGTCATTTCCCCCACATCAAAGCCACTACCTCAAGTCTATTGGTGAAACAAGATGCCACTACAGTACAGTTGCATGCATGTTGAGATGAGGTGTGTGTGTGTGTGTGTGTGTGTGTGTGTGTGTGTGACAGAGAGAGAGAGAGAGAGAGAGAACTTCCTGGAAAAAGCAGATTATAGGATACCATAATGAACTCAAATGACATCAAGTTCTGCAAGTCCTGTGACTCATGATTTGTAAAATCACTAAACTTTCCAGCCAGTTAGACATTTTCTGTGTATGATGTGAAGAAATCCAGCTGGTACCAACCTAGAGACTTCACGTCTAATGGCTAGTTTTCGTAGTGTTAGAAGGTGCTGTGCACACTAATAGAAGGGATGAGCAATCAACAGTATTGCCCAATTGTGAACCCTGAAAGCTGGAATAACACGTGGTTTGGCAAGACATGTCCACTTGTCCAATAATGGAATGGATGTTATGGGAGTACTCAACAACTTTCAGATCGAATTTAACACTCTCCTCATAAGATAGATTTTTATACCTCCCACCATTAACTAGCCTCCAAAACCATAGCTAGCTAGTTCATAGACCCCAGGGGAGAACCTGATACTATTATTCCACCAGGTAACATAGCGACAAACTTCTCCCTATGTTATTATCTTTATCGTCATATATTAGTGCATCTCTCATCATTCAGGGAAGTTTCTTTTTCACCATAAAGGTGATGACTGATAACAGAGACCCACAGCTAGTCAATGTGCAGAGAATGAGAGACCTTAGAGTTCTCAACTCCTGGTGGGTCTTCATCCCCCGGATCCTGTATAAATTCTTTCCAAGTTATAAAGGATCCGGTGGAAGAAAGACTGTACAAGCAAGAGTGGTTGGATATCTGTAATGAAATGATTGGTGGACATGACATCACAGCTGCATATATGACTCATAGCAGGTAAAACTGCTGCCATAATGCATAAGACTTAGACAATATCAGTCCAGCCCAAATTCCAGCACAAATGGGGGAGAGTTTCAGAATTCCTATCCTTATCTGAGAAGCTTTTGGGGGAAGGAGGGAGCCTCATCTTCCTTCATAGGTATGGTTTCTGAAAGGCTACTTATGCTCCAGTATTCTGACTCCATGCAGACAGCAGTGACTTGGAGAGGATTAAAAACCAACAACAACAAGGGCCTTGAGATGACTCAGAGGTTTAGAGCACTGACTGCTATTCTAGAAGACCAGGGTTTGATTCCCAGCACCCACATGGCAGCTCACAACTGTCTGTAGCACACAGGTGGTGTACAAAGATACACACAGGCAAAATTATCATATATGTAAAGTAAAATAAAATGAACAACAACAAAGAGAAAGAAAGTGGGGAAGAAAAGAAGGGTATGGTTATCCACAACATGTTATATGTTTCAATATATAAATGCATATGTGCTAAATTAATCATTTTTTAAAAGAACAATTTTGTATTTTAAAAGGACAAATTTGTATTATGCTGTGTTACTAATAGCACTGGTAAATTTTATGTATTTTTTGCACAAGATAAAGAAATATGACAGCTTTCTGATAGTTCATATAACAGAAAGATCCAAAATCAGAGAAAGAGTGAATGCAATGTATTATTTGAATCTTCTAATAAAAGTAAAGTAATGTTATATTGGACAATATAGATGGAGATTAATTAAGTGTTAAAGTCTCTTTTTAGAAAGAACTTTGCAAGCATTTGATGGGTACAGGAACAGAGTAACTTCATGACAGAATCAAAATCAAATAAGATAACTCTTTTTGTGCATATTACTATTATGGAAATAATATACATTAATGAAAACACAAACTATTTTATATCAGGAAGTTTTGATCAGAATCATGTAATCACATTTCATTTGGTGATTTCAAACTGCACAACAGAGTAATGTAAATTTAAATTTAAAAGAAAGAGGGGCTGAAAATATGTCTCAGTCTTTGGAGCATTGGCTGCTCTTGCAGAGACCTGGGTTTAATCTCCAGCCCCCACATGGTGACTCACATACATCTAACTCGAGTTTCTGGGTATCCGGCACCTTCTTTCAACTTCTACAGACATAAGGCATACATATGGTGCATGACTATACATGCAGGTAAAAAACATTCATAAAATCAAATTGAATAAAACTTTCTTGAAAGGGAAGAAAGAAGACTCATTGTTTCAGAAATCACCCTAGTGTAGGATGTCTCACAATATTTCTGGAGATCCATAGGACAACCTGGCTGGCTTTGAACTTTTAGGTCTGTGGTTTACAAAAAGTAATCTAATAATATCCACTATCACCTGTAAGAACATAGATGCATCTCTACTTTTGCTATAGTTTCCTTGTTCCCATCCTGGAGAAGCACTAGGATACAAAAATCGTGTCTGCCACCTGCTTCAGACCCTCTGGCTAAACACTTCCTATGGCTGTAGAAGGTCATGATTCTGGACCCTCTTTCTACCAAAACATAAAATTTACAAAATGACTAGTCAGCACTGTGGCTTGCACACAGCTATATTTTCTATTATGTCCTATTATTCATAATTCATTTTCTGCTATATAGTAAGAGATACTGAAGAAAATCTACAAACGTACTGTGTAGTCCAAGGCTATAGAGATAAACAAAGGCCATTCTTGCCTTATGCAGCATTGTAACAATAAACATCAACAATAATAAAAAACATATGTTGCCTATTTGATTCCTAAATGAGCTACCATGGTCTGACATGTCACGCAACACCTCCTTAAAGTAAGAGAAAGAGGACAATCACATGAGTAATAGAATAATCACAATTTCATAGGTATGTGAATATTAAGCACTAATATTGGTTATACAACCAGATAACTATAAGTTCAATTAGCCCTCAGTCATCCTGTTAAGGTAAAGACATATGATGGGAAAAATGGACTTGGGATTGTTGCTTGATAATTTGTTTCCATTTAGTTTATCAAAAGCCTGTTCGCAGTCCATAAAAGTAGGTCTCAAATTTCTACAGTTTTCTTATGAGAATGAGTATATAAGTATTCAAGTATTCAAGTGTGTGTGTGTGTGTGTGTATGTATGTGTGTGTGTGTATCTGTCTTTCTGTCTGTCTGTATCTGTGTCTCTGTGTGTGTAGAGGCCAAAGGCTAAGAGTTGGATTTGTCTCTCCTTACTAGACCTGGAACTCATTGATTCAGCATGCTGGCTGGTCAGGAATCCCAAGGCATCCTCATGTCTACTCTTTGGTGCTAGGGTTCCAGGTGAGTCCTGCTCCACCCAGTTTTTCTTGAGTGCTGGGGATTAAATTCTGATCTTTAAGTCTTCTTGGAAAGCATGTTACTGACTGCGACATCTCTCCACCCACTATCAATGTTTATTTTAGGACAGGGCCTCACTACAACTCAGGATGGATTTAGCCAGCAAGGTCCCTTCCTGTCAATGTGGATGTTTTACAGTGTTGTGTATAACGTATCAATTATGTGATGAGACATCATAGGTTTAAATGAAAAATGAAATGAAGAAAGTGAGTGAAGAATTATCAAGGAGAGAAAGTTTGTAGAAGACAACAAAGAAGGAAAATTTGGAAAACTAAAACTGATTTTCCCTTGAATTTATTATTTGAGGGCACTATAAGCCATTGACCAGCAGGTGGTGGTAGAGATCCATATTCCAACATTCTGGCAAGCTGATTTGGAGTCACAGGCAGAAGACAAAACAAAACTGAGTCCCCCAAACCAATCGAGTAGTACTGAGCAATGGTTAACTAGACCCCATTGAAGATGTGTGTGTGTGGGGGGGGGTTGGGAGTGGGGGGTTAAATATAGGCACAAAAATATGTTCTTGATGACTTTTTTTTTCCTACTCGTATGTATGTGAGGGGCAGCCAACACCTCCTATGGAATCCCTTATAGAAGTTTCTTCTAATACAGTGGTTCTTAACCTTCCTAATGCTGCAACACTTTAATACAGTTCCTCTACTTGTGATGACCTCACCATAAAGTTATTTTGTTTGCTACTTCATAACTGTAATTGTGCTACTGTTCTGAATCGTGATGTAAATATGTGTTTTCCTGTGGTCTTTGTGGGTCAAGATCCACAGGTTGAGAACCTCTTTTCTATTAGATGAGAAAGACAAATCATCCTAGAGATGGCCTCTCTTCCTGGCATCTCTGAAGGGAAATATACCAGAGGCAGTACAGCGTGAGGTAAAGAGAAGGTGGATGGTAAACCATATCCAGACACGCAGGTTTGAGGAGTTCTACAGACCCTCAAAGGGCGTTTGTGTATTGCTTGTTCCATCACCTGGAGACCAGGGGAATCCTCTAGCAGGATGGATGGGAGGGCTATGTGATGGTGTGTGAGGGACTGACATGTATATCAAGATATGTTCCTTTTGAGAATGCTGCTTTTTCCAATTTGGTTTGGATTGGTTTATTGAGGAAAGAGCTCATGTAGTCCAGGCTGGCCTCAAATATTTTAAGTAGCTGAGGCTATACTTGACATTCTGCTCCTGTCATTATCGTTTACATGCTGGAATAGGCAATCAGTAGACAATGCCTAGCCTAGTCTACTGTGTTTTCTTTTCATTTTAAAAAATGTAATTGCACACCCCCTTCTTCTCTCTCCAACATGTTCAATGTCCTTATCCCAATTCCTTTTCAAAGTCAGGGCCTCTTTTTAGTTAATTATTTTTACTTAAATACTAAGGATGTTGAGCACTTTCTTAAGTGTCTTTCAGACTTTTTGATTTCCTCTATTTAGAATTCTCTCTTCAGTTCTGTACCACATTTTTTTAATAGGCTTATTTGGTGTTTTGGTGACAAGTTTCTTGAGTTCTTTGTATATTTTGGAGATCATCCCTTTGTCAGATGTAGGTTGGTGAAAAACTTTTCCCAGTCTGTGGGCTGCCATTTGGTCTTGTCAACTGTGTTCTTTGCCTTACAGAAGCTTCTCAGTTTGAGGAGGTCCCACTTATTAATTGTTGATCTCAGTGTCTGTGCTACACATGTTATGTTCAGGAAGTGATCTCCTGTACAAATTTGTTCAAAGGTACCTCCCACTTTCTCTCCTAAGAGTTTCAGTGTGAATGGATTTATGTTAAGGTCTTTGATCTATTTGGACTTGAGTTTTGTGCATGGCGATAGACATGGGTCTATCTGCAGTCTTCTACACACCATCATCCAGTTGTGCCAGCACCATTTGCTGAAGACGCTTTCCTCCTTCCATTGTATACTTTTAGCTGTTTTGTCAAAAATCAGGTGTCCATAGGTGTGTGGGTTAAGATCAGGATTTTCAATTAGATCCATTGGTCTACTTCTCTATTTTTGTGCCAATTCCAAGCTGATTTTTAGGACTATAGCTCTATAGTAGAGTTTGAAGTTGGGGATGGTGATGCCTCCCTGAAGTTCCTTTATTGTACAGGGTTGTTTTGTTTTTCCATATAAAGTTGAGTAGTATCCTTTCAAAGTTAGTGAAGAATTGTGCTGGGGTTTGATAGTGATTGTATTATTACTTAAATACACACACACACACACACACACACATACACACACACCCTGCACTGAGTCCTTTTAGCGTTCTATGTATGTTTTCTTGATAAAACCAGAGCAAATGATGTTCAGATGTTCTAGCTGCTCCCCATACCACCTGTCTCCAAGGAAAGCCTTGCATTGATAAAATACTGAGCCAGGCTAATGCTGGCAACAGACAAAGTGATGGTGACCTGCCTATCAGTAGATCCTTCCACTGGGTTTGCAGTTTTGATCTGCTCCCCTGTCATCTGACAGATCTCATTTTGGTGCCCTGATGCCCGATTATGCAGCCAATCAAATCATTTGGAATGTTGAGTTCATGAGAAGTAGTTTGAGCAGATGCATCCAAACCTGCCCAATAGCCTTTCACCTCTCAAGAGCTGGATTCAATGATACTGAATCCGGTGTTGCCATGGGTCATGGGAAACTGAGACTGACTGTTGTATTGCCAGCTGGTGCAGCTTGGTCAAATCTGGCCATGGAATGGCTTACTGTCCTTGAATGGTATAGGCCTCTAGAGGTGGTCCCTCCAGGTCAGGATTGAGGTCCATGGATGGGGTAGTGTGGGGGAAAGCTCTCATTGTCGCTACCTGTGCTGTACCTGTCCTGACCACCTGCAAAGATGCCTGGAGGGCTTGGGCCAGTATAGGATGGTCACACCCTTTGGGTGGGGTGGGGGCACTCTCCAACATGACCACTTAGATCTTTTTGACATACTCAATGATAGATTGTGGAATGCCAGCAATAGTGATTACCAGCTCAGTTGAGTTGGGGAGCCTATCCCCTGCCACCTGGACCTGAGCTCCTGCACTGTCTCTTATTTCCTTGATGTCCCAATGGGAGATCCAGCCACACTGACTAGCAGGAACCACCAACCGTAAGGTGACAGGAGGTCTACTGGCAGCTGTGCTATTATTAGTCATAGAGCTGCTTATGTCCTCTTCCAGTTTGTCAATGATCATAGCAAAGGCTTTGAAGATGGCATTAGTCGATCCAGCCAAAGTGATAATTCTCTCAGGACAATTCCCTTCTGAGATGTTGATCCGTGCACCACTCTCCTTGCACATCTTCTAACAGAGTCTCCTTTCTTTCTGATTTATACTGCCAACTTCCTTTCCATGCATAAGTAGCCACCTTCAGTCACACTGGTGCCCATGTCTACTAGTTACAGGGAGCTGGACTTGGAGTGGTCAAGTCTTTGGTCACTGGTGGGTGTGAAAACCAAAACTGTAGGCATGAGTGGAAAAGGGGAGTGGGCTGGAAGGGGAAGGGTGGGAGGCCGGGGATGGAACAATAGGGGCAGGCAGGAAAACGAGCCCCCTTCCCCAACCCCCCCAGCCCCACCAGTGGGGTGTGGGGGGAGGAAGAGGGGTAGAGGAGGAAGAAATGGGAAAGAGACCCAGGACAGGTGGAGGGTGGTGGAGGGCAGGCAAGTGGGAAAGGACACAATCTGCTGCCTCTGCTGGTAGGGCTAACATGATTTTCTTTACCAGTGTTATTAATTATCTCTACCCTGAAACATTCAACAACATTTTTCAGAAATTATTGTTTCAACTATCAGTAAGTTTTGGCTAAAGTAATACCCTCTTTTCTTGGGGAGGGAAAACTCCTGTTGTCTTACCCGTTGCTCTTATTTCCATAAGTGTGCCAACTGTGGACATTGTGGCCATATAGATTTGAACCCAAACTCTCTGTATCAACTTGTTCAGTTCATATTACATCTCCAGTTCTAAATTCCTTCAGGTACTCCTGATTTATATATAATTTTACTTGCATCTAGTTTACAATTTACCATCTTAAATTTTGTTCTGTGTGTGTCTCTGTCCCTCTCTCTTCACTTCCCTCCCTCCTTTTCTCTTTATACCTGACTTCCTCCTGTTTTTCAAGCAGTTCTATTTCTCAAGTCATATCTTCAGTGTTATGCTGGATTTCTCCCTTTGGTTACTCTATGCTCCTTCTCTCCATCTTAGCCTACCATTTACTAAACCAAATAAAGCTAAACATCATTTGCAAGTAATTTTGTTTCTAGAATACAAGAGCTCTTTCCATTGGCATTTTGTAGTATATCTGGAAAAGAAAATGGATAAAATTTCCAAGGAAATGCCATTTTCTTCAAGATCTGACCTCTCACTACACATCTTTTACATCCTAAATTTTCAGGATGTCTTGTCACCCCTTGAGTATGCTATGGAGACTCTTGTCTGGCATGTATTTCCTTGCATATTAAACAATTTCCTTGAAAATATCCAAGGGATATGCCTAACAAGTAAAAGAACAACCTCATTTCTTTCTAGTATTTCTCATTGTCCCCCACACAACTTTCATATCGTTTTATAATACTAAAACCCTATAGATTTATCTAATATTATTCCTTCTTAGAATCTAAGTTTAGCGACAGCAGGAATATTGTCTATTTTTCAGGTTATTTATCGTTTATGTCTATAAAACTTCCTATATGATAATCTCATGCAATCAAACATTCATGAATGGAAATGAATACCAAGCAAATAATTGACAAATAATGCAGAAATTATACACATGTCTTAAAGACATATGATCATATTGATACTATTTGAATTTCACATTTTTTTCAGTATGACATAAAGGGATTTCCTAGGTATAATTTAAATATATTCAACTACTTGGAAGAAAGTGATGGGTGAAAATATGAGTTTAAGTTTAGAGGACAAAATCAGAGTTAACAAATCAGGAACCCAGGTATGAGGGAAGATGCACATTTTAGAACAGGTACATTTTATTTGATTCAGAGTATGACTATGCTACTCATGATATCATTAGTTGGTTTTCAATTAGTAAATTTTCTTGAATAAAATGGTTATCCAGTGACTTACTAAGTTCTAGAAGAAACTAGTAATATGTTCATCATGCATTGTGTTCTCACACAACTGCGTCTGCATTTACAGTTTATCATTTGGAGCCATCAGTCCTTTTTAGCACATCTCCTAGAGTTCAACTTTTTTTGGAGGGGTTGGCTCTTTGTAACACACACACACACACACACACACACACACACACACACACATTTCTTATTTTACATATAGATCCCAGTTCCCTCTCCCTCCCATACCCCCCGAGCCCCCTCCCATTCCATTCCCCCTCCCACTCCACAGGAAGGGTGATGCCTTCCAGGAGGGATCATCAAAATCTGTCAAGTCATTTGGAGTAGGGTCTATGTCCTCCCTCCTGTCCCTAGGCTAAGGGAGTATCCCTCCATGGGAAATGTGCTTCCAAAGTCCTTTCATGCACCAGGGATACATCCTGGTTCCATTGTCAGAGGTTCCTTAGACTACCCAGGCCTTCTAACTGAGACCCACATTCAGGGGGTCTGAGTCAGTATAATACTGGTTTCCTAACTATGAGTATAGGGGTCCATGAGCTTCCCCCTGTTCAGGTCAGCTGTCTCTGTGGGTTTCTGTAGCCCTGTCTTGACCCCTTTTCTTATCACTCCTCCCTCTCTGCAACTGGGTTCCAGGAGTTCAACTCAGTGTTTAGCTGTGGGTGTCTGCTTCTGTTTCTATCAGCTACTAGATGAGGCCTCTTTTGATGGCATATCAGGTAGTTATTGATCTCATTATCAGGGAAGGACATATAAGGTAGCCTTTCCGCTGTTGCTCAGATTATTAGTTGGGGTCATCCTTGGAGGTCTCTGGATATTTCTTTAGAGACAGTTTTCTCTTCAAACTTATAATGGCTCCCACTATTATGGGAGTTAAACTTTTTAGTGAAGTAATACACATTAAATAACATTTTGACAACTATGTTATGCTCAACTCTATATCACTGCTATTTTTCATATATTGATGATGATAGTAAACAACAGACTCACGTTTTATGAAGATGGCTACCATGAGAATCACTTAGGAAGGCCAAATTCAAACATTTATTTTGAAAAATGAAGTCAACTAAAACATATTCAATTTTATTTAATTCAGATGAAGACAAATTTATTGTCTTCAGTTATTAAGGACAATGGATAATGTCTTAAGTCTGTTTTGAAAATAATAGCTCCAAGACCTCACTATTTCTGTGCCTCTGCCTCAGTCCTACTGCCCCTCCTGATAAGCAATGACAAGGAATTATCTAAAATCTCTGTTCCAAGAAAAAAAAAAGAACACCTCTTCTCAATATTACTATCAAATCTCTAGGACAGAATCCAGTTGGTGCTTCAATTACTGTGTTGCTGACCTAGCTGTAACAATGTTGAAAGGAAACTGGAAAAGTTTGCAATAATCACTAAGTATCACAATATTCAATCTAAATATAGTAATAGTATAAGATATGTAAAACTTCAAGTATGTAATCCAAATAAAATACATAATGACTTGAAGTATCATAGAAATATTATTATTTCAAATAATTATACAAAACTGTTATCTCAATGAAATGATAACTCTAATGGACTTTTATGTAGAACTAAAAATATTCTAGAATATGCGTTTACTAGGATTATTCTTTGGTGACTGGTGGTGTTTGGGAGGCAGTCTAAAAAGCTGGCAAAGTACACTTCTCAGTGTGTCCTTGAATCTTTTCAGAAATGACATGTATGTCAGTGAACTAATGGGTAAGATCCTCCCTGAATATGGAACAAAGGACAGAAGAAACTTGACTTATTTAAAAGATTAAGTCAGAGTGAACTAGTCAGAGTTGTCTAGAGAAAGGTAATTGATAGAAACAATACACATGTACAAGGATTAGTAAATTGGTTTACAAGGTATGAGCAGGGTAATCCTACAATGGCTGTCTGCATGTTATAGGAAATGAAAGTGCAGTAGTTGCTCAGTCTATGAGGCTTGGTGTCTCAGAAGTCCTAATGTGACGCTTAAGGTCTGGGGCATTCCTGGAGAGTCCCAAGTCCAGTTCATATTGGAAGACAGTACAAACAAGTTTCTAATGTTAGTGAAGTATGACAGCAGCAGAAGCAGAAGAAGAGGAGGAGGAAGGGGAAGGAGAAGGGAGAAGGAGATAGAGAAAGAGATATACTCATCAGAAAGGAATGAAGGCAGACAGGCCAAAGCACTAATATGCTTGCATTTGGACCTCTGTGTAGTTGGGTTTCCATAAGACATGCTGGCAACTGTGGGAGTCTTTCTTGGTTAATCCTTTGAAGAAATCCCCTTATAGATCTTACCAGAGACATCTATCTTAATTGGCACTAGATCCAGTCAAGTTGACAACAAATGTTAAATATCTTGGAGTCTTTCTATGTGTCCCAGGTTATCCTGGAAATTTCTATGCAATTCAAGCTAGCCTTAGACTTATGGCTAAGTCTATGAGTCTTGGCCTGATAGCCTTTATCCTTAAGGCCTGATCCAGATCTTCTTGTAGTGTGTATTTTAATTGGTTGTTGTTTTCATTACTCATAGATACCATAAGTCATATTGCTTAGACCTTGAGAAGGGGATTAAGCCAGGAATTCTTCAGAAAGCCTTCTGACCTTCAAACTCAATTGTGAAACTGAAGCTAATAAATCTTTGGAACTTTTAAGTGAACTCATTAATTTCTGTTTCTCTGAAAACCTTTATAAAATATGGAGGAATAATTCTCAATAAATTTATGAATATTGGATATTGAAAGAGAAGGAAATCAAGGGTCTTCAAATACCTAAATATAAACTTGCTACGATCAACAATACATGGCATTGGAACAAGAATATATAAATATGTTTGTAGTGAGATATTTACATTGTCTCCTTCTGTGTTTGTTACATAAGGTTGAGTATTTATACAAAGAGTCTATATGTATGTGGATGTAAATAAAGCTTTGCAATAAAAAGTATTTAATTTAATAAATTGTGAAGATAAGGTTAAATTACTTATCCAAAAAGATATAGGGTTTGCTTATTTATTTATTTATTTATTTATTTATTTATTTATTTATTTTCTTATTTTTGAATGAAAAGAGAACAATTTGGTTGTTGCCTTTTTTCCTCCCAGATATGGTGCTTACACTGTTGCTCAAGCTGCCCTCATATTCACAGTCTTACACCCTGCATTCTAATTCAGTGATGTTAGGGATGCAGTACCAAGCATGAGTCCCTTATTTTTTCTTTGAAGAAAAATATTGAGAGGCAAGGGACATGGCTCAAATTGGCACAAGCATGAACATCTCAATTCAGTTCCTAGTTCCCACATTCAAAAGTCTGGTTTAGCATTATTGGCCTGTTCACCCAGTGCTGAAGCAGCAGAGATAGGAAAATCCATCATGGAGTTGGCTGGGCAGTGAGCCAACCTAGATTGGTCAGATTACACTCAGTGAGAAAACCTATCAAACAATAAAGTCATGAGTGATGGAGGAATATATTTTAACTGCAGGTTTACATGAACACACACATGAACATACCAAATACATGAATTCATAAAAATGGTAAATACATTAGAAAAAAGTTCAGGAGATTTGGAGGAGAGAAGCTCCTTTATGTCATGACAAAAATTTTAGAAGTTATAAAGGAAAACTTAATTAAAATCATTTGTTCTTTATAAATTACAGACTTTTTTTGCATAACAAAAGTCTCATAAACCAAACAGAGAAATTCAAAGCTATAAATTATTTATGGGAAATGATCCATTGTATTTAGAATTAGTCTGATTTACAATTAGATCATTAAACATGAAATCTGCTTTGAGAACTCATAGAATAATGTATATATGACTGTATTCTCACTGTATATGTAATTGTAAGAAAATTCCCAAACCTTTTCCAGCAAAAGACTAGAGGAATCATACAGTTCAAATTTATAACCTCTATTGAGTGTATTTTCTTCACTGGGGTCAACATCTGACACCTATGTTAATATAAATAACCTAAATAAACCCATTTGGTCTCCCTAGCCCCACCCCCATCTCTTTCTCTCTCTCTCTCTCACACGCACACACAGAGTAGAAGGAGGAGGAGTTGAAAAAGAAGATGATCAGTGGGAAAAGAGAGAGCAAGAGCCAGAAGGGCAATGTGGGGTAAATATATCCAAATGCATTATGACTTGCATGGAAATGTCATTTTATTGTGTATTATTAATATATTTTAATAAAATACAACAATAACATTTATACACAAAAAGGATTTTATGCAACTATACTCATAGAAGAATATGAAAATTTACTCCAGTTCTTTCAGAACAAGTAAAAAATGGACAAAGATATTTGGTGGAAAGATATGAAGTAAGGCTAAGATCTGGAAAAATAGTCTTCCCCAGGGAAGAAAATACCAATTTATTAATGAATACAAATGATCTGCTGAGAGATCCTATGCATACAAGTAATATTATGCAGATGATTAGGTTATATTTTGGAACTTATATGTATATGCAGACATGTTATGCATGTAACAGCAATATAAAAGAGGCCAAGGATTTGAAAACCAGCAAGAAGGAAAGTAAACAGTTGAATGATGTATTTATATTATAATCTCAAAACTGAAGTAAGAAATATCACAGATGAAACAGAGCAAAGGAAATAAATACAAAAATAAATACAAAAGCTCTGGAAGTAGCTAATACGATCACAACACGTTTATGCCTGGTTTCTTTTTTCTGTCCCCAGACACAAAATTCCTTTAACAGAGTTGCACTTTTGACCAAGGAAGAGGAATTCTAGAAACGTGAAATCAACAGAGTAAACATCCTGCTTTTCTGCTCTCACAACTGTCATGAGCAAAAAACAATACTGAAAGGACCCAAGAGCATGCCTCACATGAACAATCCCTCCACAAATGAACAACATTTCTCCACTAGCTATAAACTATGAACAACAACTACAGCAAGAAAAAACCCCATGGTAACCAATACATTTCTACAGTGTAATTGGTTCTAACTGATGGAGAAAATCCTGTAGCATCTCCATCAAAGGAAATTGGAAAAAAAAACTGCCTTAGCCAACCTGTTATCCTGAGACCATGGCAACTGAGAGTTAAGATCATCTGTTCCTGAGGAAGCAGGGGAGCAAGGGCAATTATCCACTATTGAAGCCTTCGTGGGTGATCTCACTCTGTCCCAGATACATTTCATTATGAAAGAATAAATTAGCTAACACTGCCAAGGTCAAGTTCACCTAAGGTAACAGGTTGAGGATGTTTCTGACCATGTGCCTATTTAGCAATCTTACATTTGGTATCAAATCGGAAGGAACAGAAACTAATATAAAATGTCAAATGTTTATATGTAGTTCAACCGGAGAACTTTAAAAAGCTTGCTTGCCATATAAAATGTTTCCACTACACTGACAATCTAGCTAGAAGTTCCACAGCTGTGTCAAGGAATGCCTGGGATTTAGCAATTCAGAACAGAAATGCATGTATGTAGTCACCAAATAACATGTGCAAAACCTTTCATGTGACATTTTCCAAAGCTGGCATCAACTGGAAAATACCAAAGTGATTTTACTAGCAAAGTTAACTGCTTGTGGGATGCCTACCTAGCAGAACTCTGCACAATTGTAAGTGAATAAAATTCATGTATATTTAATATGGTATATACTGAAAAAAAACTGGATCATCTAGCAAATGCAATATGGTACAAAAGGAGTCCAGAAATAACAGTTTGCTTGTTGTTTTGTTCTCAGAAGAATCAAATAATATAAGGCATGGAGATAAGAACCATGGTACAACTTGAGGCACAGAAGGAAGACACTGGAAAGATTGGTTGGCTTAGGGGTACTGGTGGTAGGTACAAGGATTGTAAATATATATATATATATATATATATATATATATATATATATATATACTTTAACCTTATCTTTCCTGCAATTTTCTGCACATATATTGTATTTTAATAAAATACTTTCCCTAAAAAATGTGTTTGCAGGGTAGAGCAAAAAGCACTAGGGAGAAATGAGCAAGTTAACTTTCTTTGAATGGAAAGATTTCTAAAAAGTCCAACTGTAAAACAAATATAATTCCTTTTTGTTTTGTACAGTTGACTCGGTGTCCATCTTGTCTAATAGCAGGGAAAATAACAGCTTTGGTTTGTTCCTCTAAGCAGAAGATATCCCTGTTCCTATTCCAGAGAACAGGCTCCATTTCCAAAGTTTATTGAAATGTACCAAGTAAGAATAGTAACTCAGAATATATCGTTCTGTAAGTCATATCACAGCCATTGGCAATTTTAACTTTGAAAAGCCTTTTGGAAGTTCTATACTATCATCCATAAAGTGTCCCTGAAGATGACGTCCAGTGTGTACCTTAGCTACTCAGTGCATATTGAATGAGTTTATATTATAAATAGATAGGCACCACTAAGACATTAAGTGGCTTGGTTTTATGTTGTTAATGATGCTGCCACCTCTTCTTAATCTATTAAATTTAGAACTATGCTACTGGCACCAACTCTGAGATGGCATAGGCCATCATGATGCTTAGCAATTAGTTGGGGTTAAGACTAACAGAAAGACTGAGAATATTTCTCAGTGGTTAGAGTGAGTCTAGGAAGCAGAAAGCACTGGCTTCAATTTATAGGGCCCTAGTCTAGCATCCCTAAATCAGGCATAATATCAAGGATTATGCTAATTATTAATGATGCTCAATGATGTGGAGTGCTAGGGAAAAGCATAGGGGTAGACAAATGAAAACCCTAGACAAGTAACTGGCTGAAAAAGGATGCAAATTGTTAGAGCCATCCTAGTGTCACTGGCCAACAAAAAAATTTCACCTTGTCAATTTTCAGGTATACGTCTGATTTATATGCATGAGAAATGTAGCATGAATAATCTTGAGATTGCATGAGCATTTATGAGATAATAACTAAGTATATACAATTGAATATCTATGTACCACAAACACACATGCTATATATTTTTGTTGACATACATGTATGTGCATATATTTTTTTCATCATTTGTCTTTATTCTATAGAACAATTAGCAATCACATTTAAATGAACTCATGTTTCTGCTATGTAAAATGCCGGGCTAGGGTAAGTACATTTACTTTTCCTAAATAAAGTGTTATGCAGGAGTGATATTCCTTGAGTAGTAGTGACTAAACAAGAATTTCTATGGCTTTACATTTACAGAGTTTGATCTCATTTTATTATTAGTCACCATGCTTTGTTTTAAAATAAAAAATGCAAAACTTTAACAACCTGGGGTCTGCACTCACAGTTCTTGGATTTGCTCTGAAAGGCTGACAATTTAGCCTTTGTCATAGGTTAAATTTTTATCTACAATTAGAGTACAAAGTTAAGCTAAAATACACACACGCACACACACACACACACACACACACACACACACACATACATACACACACACTCTTCCAGTATTTGTCAAAATTAAGAATTTATAACTGTCTACTATATTCTGGATGTGCAAGTATAGTTAAGGATTTCATCTTTGTCAATGAGAACAAATGGCAGTAGACAAGCAAAGTGGAATGTATTATGGTGCATAGTCATTTAGTTTCAATGTAGCAAGGTGCTGGTAAGCAAGGCTAGATAGGCTAGGCTTTGGATACTAATTCTATGAGTATCTGTTGAGATTACAGGACTGGCCTTCAGCGGATCCTTTATGCAATCATAGGCAGGAATGTTTGGGAGTTAGGAATGGAACCAAGGTCAAGAGATAAGTCTCTTCAAGGCTGAGAGAAAGTGGTTTGGCTTCTTTATTTATGAGTCCCAAGGTGTTTGTAAGCCAGAGTAGGCACTTTTAATGGGAACGGGTGGGTGTAGGAGCTTGGAAACAGAAGTTTCTGATGGAGTCCATGTTATATTCAATAGCTGAATCTTCTTTGTTGGCTGGACTCAGAGGTCAAAGAAAATTCTCTATCCAAAACTCCCTAAAAATCCAGGGAATTCTAATTATGTTCCCAAGCACAGGTAAAGGGCTAATTTAATAAAATATACACACACACATATATATATATATATATATATATATATATATATATATTATGCGAGGGGACAGGGGAGGAGGAGAGGGTGAGGGAACTGGGATTAATGTAGAAGCAAGCTTGTTTCAAAGAAAATCAACTTCAAAAAAAAAAAAAGAATGAAGCATAATGTATATAACTTCCATGTATTCACTTATACACTACTTGATAAAGAAAGGCTATTTTCATTTTATCTTTATACTTGCTTTATTTTCCTGGTTTATTTACACACACACACATACACACACACACACACACACATATGTATATATATATATATATAGTGTTAAATATATGGAAAATGTAAATATGAATTGTAGAAACTGTACAAACGTATACTACATAAATATGCCCTAGAAGCACCATGAATGTACCAATTAGATTTTAGAATATGTGTTAAAATTTTAGAAATGGCCTTGTCTAGTTAATAAAACAGTGGCTTAAAAAAACCTGTACAATAAAGGAACTTCAGGAGGCATCACTATCCCTGACTTCAAGCTCTACTACAGAGCTATTGTCCTGAAAACAGCTTGGTATTGGCACAAAAATAGACAGGTAGACCAATGGAATCAAATCAAAAATCCTGATATTAACCCACACACCTATGGACACCTGATTTTTGACAAAACAGCTAAAAGTATACAATGGAAGGAAGAAAGCATCTTTAACAAGTGGTGCTGGCACAACTGGATGATGGTGTGTAGAAGACTGCAGATAGACCCATGTCTATCACCATGCACAAAGCTCAAGTCCAAATGGATCAAAGACCTCAACATAAATCCATCCACACTGATCCTCTTAGAAGAGAAAGGAGTAGGCACCCTTGAACAAATTGGATAGGAGACCGCTTCCTGAACATAACACGTGCAGCACAGACACTGAGATCGACAATTAATAAATGGGACCTCCTCAAACTGAGAAGCTTCTGTAAGGCAAAGAACACTGTTGACAAGACCAAATGGCAGCCTGCAGATTGGGAAAATATATTCACCAACCCTACATCTGACAGAGGGCTGATCTCCAAAATATACAAAGAACTCAAGAAACTAGTCACCAAAACACCAAATAAGCCTATTAAAAATGGGGTACAGAACTGAAGAGAGAATTCTCAATAGAGTAAATCAAAAGGCTGAAAGACACTTAAGAAAGTGCTCAACATCCTTAGCTATCAGGGAAATGCAAATCAAAATAACTCTGAGATATCATCTTACTCCTCCCAGAATGGCTAAAATTAGAAACATCAATGACAACTTATGCTGGAGAGGATCTGGAGAAGGGAACACTCTTCCACTGCTGGTGGGAGTGCAAACTTGTACAGCCATTTTGGGAATCAATATGGCATTTCCTCAGGAATATGGGAATCAGTCTACCACAGGACCCAGCAATCCCACTCTTAGGCATATATTCAAATGAACCACATCCATGCAACAAAGACATCTGTTAAAATATGTTCATAACAGTATTATTTGTAATAGCAAGAACATGGAAGCAACCTAGATGCCTCTCAACTGAAGAATGGATAAAGATGTGGCAAATTTAGACAATGAAATAATAATCTGCGGGGGATGGGGGTGGGGTACAATGGAATCTTGAAATTCACAGGCAAATGGATGGCCTTGAAGAAACCATCCTGAATGAGATAACCCAGACACAAAAAGAGGAATATGGTATCGCTCACTCATATATGGATTCTATACATAGAGCAAAGAATCACCAGCCTATAATTCACACTGCCAGAGAAACTAGGATACAAGGAGGAATCTGAGAGATTCATACAAGGTCCCTCACAGAAGGGGAAAGGAACAAGATCTCCTGAGCATATTGGGAGTGGCAGGGACAGGAAGGGGAGAGGGAGCAAGGAGAAAGAGAAGGGGAGGAGAGGAAAGACATGGGATTAGGAAGATTGAGTCAGGGGAGGAATAGACAAGAGAGAGAGAGACCATAAAAGAGGGAGCCAATATAGGTTTGAAGAGAAAACTGAATCTATTGAATCTAGAGAAATGTCCAAAAACCTAAAAGACGGATCCAAGTAACAATTTGAGCAACAGTGGAAAGGCTACCATAAATGCCCTACCCTGATAATGAGATTGATGACTAAAATATCTACCATCATAGAGCCCTCATCTAGTAGCTGATGGAAACAGAAGCTGACACCCACAGCTCAACAAGGAGCCCAACTGGAAGCCAGATGCAGAGAGGAAGGACAATACCAGGCTATAGAATCACACAGAGGCAGCTGACCTGAACAAAGAGAAGCTAATGGGCCCCCAGACTTAAAGCTGGGAAAGCAGCATTGGACTGACTCAGACCCCCTGAAAGTGGATCTCAGTTAAAGACCTGGGCAGTCTAAGCGACCTCTGACAGTGGAACCAGGATGTATTCCTGGTGCACAAAAGGACTTTGTTCCCCATGGAGGGATACTTCCTTAGCCTAGAGACAGGAGGGAGGGCCTAGTCCCTTCTCCAAATGACTTGACAAATTTTGTTTACCCCTCCTGGAAGGCATCATTCTCCCTGTGGAGTTGGGGTGGTGGGAAGGGGGAGTAAGAGGGAGGGAGGGAAAGAGGGTGGGAGGGAGAGGGAACTGGCATCAGAATGTAGAATAAGAAAAATAAAGAAAAAAAAAAAGGTGGCTTAAAATGTGAATATTTTGGGAAGATAACAGGTAAACAGATGCCAAGATGCTCTGTGGTGCTTTAGTCATCCATTGATGCTGAGCCTATAGAAGATTTAACACCTGTCTTATTAAAACACGTGTGAAATAACATAAACAATTTCCAAAGGCTTTCCAGAAAATCAAGCAATATAATGTGTTCTTTTAAGGAAAATTTTGACTTACATTTGGACTGTAAGACCAAGTTCAGACTTATTTCTCAAATGTTTCTGAATTGCTTAATGCTTCTGCTTCCACTGCCAAGTCCCAGCTGTGCTAAGCCTGTTTGTAAGTCCACACCTTCCAGCTGTTCTTCCAGCTGTGCTGTGGACTCCAAGCTGGATTCTAAGTTCTCTTTAAGGCAATGAACACAGCCTTACAGTCACAGCCTGAAATCCAAGTTTATCTCTGTCCACTTCAAGATTATTTTTGAACCTGGGCTCATTGATAAATTTAATTAAAGAAATGCACAGTATATTTCTATAAGCAACTCTATTTCTAGCAGAATATCTAATATGAACAGAATTTTATGCCCACCCTTTAAAATTTATATAATGACTTTCTAGCCCCATGTACCTCAGAGTGTAATTATTCTGTATTTGAACGTGGTGATGAAATTTCAATAAGGTTCTTGATATAAAAAACGTGTGTCATTATGAGTCAATGTTCATAGAATGACAGAGGGATAAGGAAGCCACATGCAAATCAAGAGAAAGGTCTCAGAAGAAACTACCCTGAGAGACTGATCTTGGAAATCCAGCCTCCAGAACTGTGAGAGAAGTTTTGCTTTTTAATCCACCCAAACTCTCACATTTTTTTTTCATAAGACAGGCCTAACAATCTAAAACGAATGTGTATTTGGTATATAAAAAATAATAAAAAAGAAAAAATCAATATTTTCAAAAATAAAGTTTTAGCACAAAAAATATTACATACATAAAGGTGATATGAATGAAATTGACAAACACCAAAGCCCAAATAGACATCTTTCATGATCAAATGATACTTCAATACTTGGAATTGGTTACATATGAGTTGTTGCCAAAGGAGTCTGATGGAAACCCCCAAATAATCCAGTGCATTGCAAAAGTTACAGGATGACAGAAAGACCCCATTGCTGAAAATAACACCTACACAAACCATTGAACAGGAGGTCAAGGTCTTGCTCATTCATCATCAGAGAAGCTTCCCCTGCACCAGATTGGTACTGATGCAGAGGCCTGCAGTTAGACCTGAAGAGTGTGAGACCTTGGAATACTCAGCCTTAAATGCGATGTTTCTATTAAATCTCTCCCTTCTGGGGTAAGATAATCCTATAGAAGAAGATGTAGAAAGAATGTAAGAGCTAGAGCAGATGGAGGACAACAAAGAAACTAGGCTGTCAATATCAACAAAATCCACACAAGTATGAACCCATAGAGACTGAGGCTATATGCCCAGAGCCTTTACCAGATGGGGTCCTAGAGGTGAAAAGAGAGAACACATGTTCCATTCCTAACACAGAAGCAATCTCCAACTCATAATTACTGGCAAATGAAAATTTAGTTTTCTCCAACCGAGTTTCACTGGAGAAACTAAGGACGCGTAGTAATAGGCCGCAATCCCAGCAATAGATGGCCAACAGAAAACAAACTCAACAGCTCCTTTGCAGATTTCTTATCTCCAAAACCTTAATTTTTAAAATCTTTATTTATGTATTAGTTTAATTTTACATATGTAGGCACCTCACTCTTATCAAAGGAACAATTAACCTAGAAAAATATGTGGCAAACTCTGGTTCACCAAATTTGATATAAAGTATATTACTGATTTCAAGACTTATATTAATCCAAACTTAGTAGGTTAACTCAAACTCCATTTTCTCCTATAAGCAGATCATCTTGACAGAACAACAAACCAGAAAGCATCAGAATTAAATGGTATCATACATGAACTGAGCCTAATATATGTCTACAGAATATTACATCCAATGACAAAGAACACACATTTTATGCAGCAGTCTGTGGAAATATCTATAAATTAAACCATATCTTAGGACACAGATCTAAACTAATACAGAAAAGTGGAAATAATTCCATGAATCTTAACTAACCACAGTGCAAGAAAGATTCATCAACTAAGTCACTTCTTCAAGGAGCAATGAATTCATCTCCACATCGGATGCAAGTGATAGGCAGCCAAAATTCAGAAAGAATAGAGAAGAAGAACTGTTAGCTTGACACAAATATTTCCGACTTTGTAATTATTTAAGAAAATAACTTGTTTATCTGTCTTATCAGCTCCATTTACCCAGAGAATAAACAGAACCCAGGTGTGCATTGAAACTAGAAAAACAGAGTAATCAATACATCTCCAGTTTTCAGAACCTGTCCTTTCTCTACTCTGAAAGAAAGTGAAGACTTGGCCACACTTCATGCTCTGTTGCTAGCATTGACAGGACCCCACCTTGTGCCAAATTCAGTACTCAGCAAGTTCCGACTTGAAAAACTCACACTTCTGTTAATAGTAAGTCATCACAGAGAAGTGACATCATTTTTAGTCAGCTTACCACATTTATTTTAATTTTTTTTAAATAAAAGGAAAGTGTTATTAAGACAGGGAAAGGCAGATTCCTAACTTTTCCATTCACATTTCCTTAGAATTATGGCTGCTTCTATCCTTTTCACTTACATGACGAATGCCTGTATTGTTGTTTTTAAAGCATAGGTCAATTTTGAGTTTGCTTTTTGTACTTCCATCTGGGTGTTCCATTCTTCAGTCTCTTTAACTTTCTGAACAGGAGGGGGGATGTGCTGTCCTGGTTGAGGCTTTGCACTTGGGTGTAGCTTCTCCTCAGTAAAGTCAGGATTTATTGTAATCTTATTATAATTACGTATAGCTACCCCTTGCCTAGTTTTTTAATATAATTACAGAAATATTGGTGAAAACTATACTTAGTAGTTCAAGATTTCAGGATTGGAAAAATGTTAATTGTGATTTATAGATATTAACATTCACTTAAAAATCCAAAGTACAATATTTCCTTTATAAGGAGCATAAAATCTTTGAAATATCCTATTATTTAACTTTATATTTAACTTTTGTTGAGAACTTAATCCATAAGCATTATGTTTACATCCTTTTCCCTCTAACTTCTCCCATTTCCTCTACACATTCCCTCCAATATTCATTACCTCTTCTTTTTTTATTACACACAGACACACACACATATATATATATATGTGTGTGTGTGTGTGTGTGTGTGTGTATAACCTTCTAAGTCCAAATTAGTGTTGATCTTATGTGTATGAATTTAGGGTTCACTGCTTGGGATTGGAGAAGGCCTTATCCCTGGAGAAGACTGAATTCTCCTCTGAGAAGCTATTAATTGCCTATAGTTTTTCATCTATGGGACCTTGTGAGATTGTTCCCACCCACACTGGGATGTCAACTAGTATTATCATTGTGCAGATCTTATTTAGGTAACTGTATTTTTGACACTTCATGGGTACAGCTTTCCTGTCATGCATAGAAGACACCATATCACAGCAGATGTCTTTGTTCTCTTTCCCTTACAGTTGTTCAGCTTTATTTTCTGAGATGATCCCTGAGACTCAGGTGTAGGGTTTTTATTGTTGATGTATTAACTGGGGCTGTGTTCCTCATGGTTGCTTGTTCTTGTAATTGCCCAGTTAAGGATTTTTGAAGTCTCTTTGTCTGCTTAAAAAAGAAGCTTCTTTGATGAGTGGTGAGAGGTACAATTATCTATATGTAAAAGGATATATCTGGCTTTCTTATGAGAACAAAAATATCTTGCATATTATAGGTTGTACAGTAATGGTACTCAGGAGAATTTCTAAAGCAGAGTATGGAGTGGTTGATACGTGTGTGTGTGTGTGTGTGTGTGTGTGTGTGTGTGTATGTTTGCATGTATGTGTATGCATATGTGTTTGTGTGTATACGTATCTGTATGTGAGTGGTGTATATACAAGAGTGTGTATGCATGTTTTATGCATGGTCATGTTTGCTGGTATATACATGCATGTGTCTCTATATGTGCATACATAAGTTCATATGCATGTGTGTGCATACATTCATGTGTATATGCGTGTGTGTGTGTGTATGCATATGTTTCACAATATGAACACTAACTCATTAGGAAGTTTACTATTTCCTACTACTCTTTCTACTTTTATGAAGACACATATTTTTTTTTTTAAAGTAACAATCCCTCTTGTCTGAGTTTCCTCATTTACTGGAAGATTTCCTAGCCCAGATCCATACTTTTGCAAATACAGGTAAAAGGAAAAACAAGCCAGAAGCCAGAGAATGACATTCAGGGTATTTTCCACCATCACTTCCTTAAATTTTCAGGACCAGTCAGCCAGCATTGCTCCCCTTAGTCGGAATTTTTCTAGTTCCCTTCATCAACTTTTCTCTGGCCATCATCCAGGCCTTGTTATATTGCCAACCTCCTCTGCAACTGTCTTGGAGAGCTATGAAGGCACACTCTGTGTCTGTCAGTGTGGGGTGACCTATGGCTGAGGACAAGGGATGGAAGGTGACACAAATCTTAAGTCCTTCAGAAAGGAGGCATGTGGAGAATAAACCAGGCACAGTGTCTGCTCTGGTTCAAAAACTCTAGACACATACATCAGGTCTGTCTTGGGAACTGTTAAATAATTCCAATAACCATAAAGATAAACTAAATCTGGTCCTCTTGGAATGAATGCATTTTTAACACCTTTTCAATGTGACTGGATATTGCAGGTAGAAGAATTTCTGAAAGGAAAAGCAACTACAAAGGCTGATCAACTTCAGTGGATCTGCTCTTCTGAAATACTTGGGCCAAGAAAAGTCATCTTTCTCAGCAGGGAAACTGGAGGAGGCGTCTAATGTCAGAGAATTTTGGCAAAGCTGACCATGCCCTAAGAAACTGGAACTGGCTTCTCACAAGAGAGACAGAGCTCAGAACTGAGCCTGTTGGGGAAAGGCCAAGAGAGAACATCCAGGCCTGGAAGACAATCTGAGGGGGGGATCAAACTCAGTGGGGAGGAGTCTGACGCTGGGCGGGAAATTGGGGAACAGGAAAGTGGGCCAGAGTGGCTTCTACAATCAGAAGGAAGCTTGGAAAAGCCCCCATGAGTGAAGCCAGTGAGAGGTACGATATCTGGAGAGAAGAATTTGGAGGGAGGGGAGAGGTTTAACTGACCACAACATCAAGAAGGAAGTAGAAAGATGAAATCATGTTTAATTAGCTGGTGACAAACGGTGATAAACAGGCAAGGTTGAGAAGTTCAGAGCAGGATCCAGGGAGAGTGGCAGGAAGAGCAGAGCCAAGTTGTCTATTTGCTTTGAGATTCAGAGTCATTCTGTACAAAGTCCCATGAATTGCAGATTTTGGAAATTAGTTTCCCATGGTCTCTGCAAATGCAGGAGAAGGAAGATGCATACATAATTTCATCTTTCAACTCATACCAAAGGTAGCCTTTATCGAACAATGATTGGAGGAAGGGGCTTGACTTAAGTGAGAGCATCTCACAGTACTTACTGCAGCCAGTTAAAATAGTAAAACTGACAATATAGGTAAAATACCACTTGCTACAAAGTTATCAGAAAACAGTGTCTTTGCCTTTGGAGAAGAGCATTCTGCTTTGAGGGCTTAGCAGGTGAAACGAGGCTTTACAAGAAAATTGTATTTGAAATATATTGAAAGCAGAAATGTGGGGTTACTAAACAAGAATATGAATGAAATGCTGCAAAACTGAACAAGACACTTGAAAATATTAAGATATTAAAATTGCTTCATAATTAATAAATGAGATATGAGTGGTAGGGGATTGGCCAATAAAAGGACTCTTCATGAGCTGGAACCTCAGAATGGCCCCTCAGTTTTCAATCCTTCTTAAATTTCTCTGGCCCTAGATTTGAACCATGACTTATTCTACACATTTGGTCTTTCTATTTCCAGTTGTTATTTCCTCATTTGGTAAGATTCCCATGACATATATCACTAGTTTTTTTTTTGTTTGTTTTAGTTATAATGTCATTTAGGAATCATTAATAATAACAGAAATGGAGTTGAAATGGCTTAAAATTTGGAGTTTATATTTTAAGTTGGCAAAATGCATAATGATAAGTGACTGTTTTCTTTGACACTGCAGTCCTGTAACATTTGGGCTATGTTTCTGATACTCTTTCAAACTCCTTTTGATTACTATATGGTTTCAGTCTCTTTCATCATTGCCTCTGTATTTAAAACAACAAAGATGAAAGCCACATATGCACTGTTCTATAATTCAAGAAGTAAGGCTTCTTAGAAGTCACTCATATGCACCTGCTTAAACCTCATTTTGTCACAGGTGAGAGTCTTCTCTTGCCATAACACCACTGCAAAGAGAAGAAGGCCCAAGGAGTAAGAATGATGGATATGTTTATAGTGTCAGTAGCTAATGCTCACATCATGATTTATGTCTGTAGATCCTGTCTCCATAGTCTACTTTGATTATCTAATTATCTTCTAGGTAAAAACAACCAATCACACTGCTGTGTTAACTTTGCACATCAGCCAGTCAGTATCATTGGTGACTCCTACCTGACTTTACAGAGTTAGTAGACAACACCAACTTTTAGATGTCCTATTATGTCTGCTTTGATTCCCACTTCTTGTTAGTTAATGTGAACATAGAATTTTGTCCCAAATTTTTAGTTTAAAAGTGCAGTATCATAACTGGGGGATGGTCATGCATGACTGTAATCCCAGCACTCAGGAGGCTGAGGCAGGTGGATCACTATGAGTTCAAAGTTAGCCTGGTCTAAAGAAGAGTGAACTCCATGATAGCCAAGGCTATACAAAGAAACTTTGTGTAAAAAAACAAACAAATTGATAAACAAAAACAACAAAAGGTGTGGTATTTTTAATATTTTCTATTCTTTTCAACTAGCATGTTCTTTTCTTTTTTCTTTTATTTTGTGTGTGTGTGTGTGTGTGTGTGTGTGTGTGTGTGAGAGAGAGAGAGAGAGAGAGAGAGAGAGAGAGAGAGAGAGAGAGAGAGAGAGAGAGAGAGATCCTGTAATGTCTCCTTGAACAGATTCTTACAGGACTGAATTTGATTATTAGGATGGGACTTGATTCTGATTGTAACAAAGGAGAGGCTTCTTTGCAGTGGATTTGAGTGAAATATCTAGAAAATCGTGGTGAGCATATGTGAAACTGGGATCCAAATTTCTAACACTTACTTTACTTTTGGGTGTTTTACAGGCAGTCCTTTCTCAGTTAAATTCTACTTTGTGAGGCTTACTCTCTTCTAAGCATTTGTACCTCCTTTGTATCAACAATTTTCCTCTTCTACATCACAGCTTAGCAGTGAAGTGCTACCAAACACATGAGATGCATTTTACAACCTCCACAATCTTAACCATAAATGGTTCTTACAAATAAAGCTTAAATGCAAAGTGCAGACCATCTAGAAGGTTCTGCAGAAATGAAGCCTCTTTAAGTTTGGTGACCTGCTTTCCATGGGTGTACCAAAAGAAAGTTCATGTTGACTACAAACACGATTCTACATGCAGTTCCCTGCTTCCAGTGCTCATTGCAGACTCAACCCATAGAGCAAAGTCATTGAGAGGCCAGTTTCTGGGTCCAGGGCATTTCAAGGACTGCATGGAACCTCCTGGGTTGGAGGATAATTGCACCCAGATCCAGGGAATACCCACCACATTGGCTCCAGCACATCATCTGCCACTCACCATCTGGGGACAGAAGCAGCTCACTTACCATGTTGTGATTTTCCAGCTCACCCTTGCTCAAACCAAAGCACACAAAGCCAATGGTGCCAGTTTCTCTCTAAAGCCAAGCCTAAAGACAGGGGCAGGAGGGGCCCTGTGCCACTAGCATGTCCTTTTCAATCTACATTGTATACCCAAATATTGCCATTTAACTTTTAAAATATATTTGCTTCTATGAACTTGATTGTTCTTGCTCCCTTTCTTTCATTCTTGGTTTTGGAGCAGATACCTTGGTGTCTCCCTCAGATCTACTCTTCATGGTCCATGTATAAATCTCATCAGCTACTGGGAAATTCTCCTGCTGACCACATCAAATGTATTTCCTGGATATGAGTTAGACAAAGTTCCTTCTGTTTCAATTTTGTGAAAAATTCGAGGGAATATTGGCATTAACTCTCTTTTGAAAGTCAGGTAGAATTCTGTGCTAAAACCTTCTGTCACTGAACTTCTTTTAGTTGGGATGTTTTAATCAGTGCTTTTATTTCAGTAGGAGTTATAGGTCTGTGTAAATAGCTTTCCTGATATTGATTTAACTTTGGTAAGTGGTATCTATTAAGAAAGTTATCCACTTCTTTTATATTTTATAATTTAGTAAGGCACAGATTTAAATGTTTTAAATTAATTTTACATGACAACCAAAGTTTCCCTCCCTCCCTTTTTCTCTCTCCCCTTCACATCTCTCCAATGCACTCCCCATACATTTCTCAGAAAGGGTAAGGCCTCTAATGAGGAGTCAACAATACCTGGCTCATTCAGATATTAAAGTAGTCACACCAATTTGTTTCTTTGATCCATATGTTTGGAATATCTTTTTTCATCCTTTTATCCTAAAGTAATGCCTTTTTTTTTTGAAACTAAGATGTATTTATTGGTTTCAGCAATAGGATGGATCCTGTTTGTGTGTGTTTGGAATCAAGGAAGGTTTGAGATTACTTAGAGAAAGTGAGCATGTGGTCAAATTTTCCCCCAAATACTTTCTTTCATTAATTTCAAAGAGAAAATGTTTTTATATTTCAATCTTACATATATTGCTTATAAATATTTTAGAGGTAAATAACTGAAATTCTCCTTTCTTTTTTTGGCCTTTAAAATTATAATGTTTAGATATTTGGTAATTTCTTAGATTAAATACAAGCTACTCTGCTTTCTAAAGATAGTTTTCATGATTAATTTCCCATTGGGATAACTGTTGTCTTTATGCTAATAGATCTAGATTTGATTTCAGGATAAAGTAAATATATTCAGAGGACTGGAAATCACTTCAAGAAGGTATCCAGGTCCTCTCTTCTATAAAGGACTCACGCATTACCAGAAGAGGGCACTTTTGTGGGTTATTCACTGTTCTAAGTTTTCCAGAAAAAGAGCTGAGTTCTGTTTTTAATAATAGCATTTATTCTTTGAATTGTTTTTCTTAATCATGTATCTATACAACATAATTTCATGAGCTTGTATTCTCCCTATTTAGGTAGAATATGATACTCTTACATAATATATGTTTTGGAAAAGAATATTAATTATATCAATTCAGGGAACACCATATTTTTGTTTTATTTTGTTTTGATTTTTGAGACACGGTCTCTTTGTGTCATTGGAGCCTGTTGTGGATACAGAGCCAGTTCTGTATACTAGGCTGGACTTAAACTCACAGGAATACACCTGCCTCTGCTTCCCGAGTTCTGGGATTAAAGGCATGCACCACCAATGCCTGTATGGCATTTTTTTTAATTAAAAAGCTGAATCCAATAAATTGATATTTTTTCCAGAGTATGCAAGTTTTGAAGTAAGCAATAGTGCATTTGCATTCTACTAAAAAGGATCACTGCCAATATATGTAGCTAAGTTTCTGAAATAGCCAACTTCGGTGCCGTGGTGGCTCCCTGGTGAGCTATTTGTTAAAATGAAGAATGAATGGGAAGTCAACAAAAACGTTGTATAATTTTGACCTATTTTCCAAAAATCAGGTGTCCATAGCTGTGCGGGTTTATGTCTGGGGCTTAGATTCAGTTGCATTGGTTCACTTGTCTGTTTTAATGTCAATACCATGAGGTTTTTATTACTATGCCTCTGTAGTAAAGCTTGAAATCAGGGATGGTCATACTTCTGGATGATCTTTTATTGTATACCATGGTTTTATTTCTCCTGGGTTTTTTGTTTTTCCAATGAAATTGAGTATAGTTTTCTTTCACTTGATTAGTTTGGTTAGAGAATTTTAAATTTTATTGTTTTCAATGAAGCAACTCTTGAATTGTTTCAATATATTGCTCTCTTAGTCTCCCTTTAATTGGTTGCCCCACTTATCTTTAATATTTCTTATTGTCTATTATAGAGTTTAGATTTTTCTTTACTTATTAGGACCTTAAGGTACACCATTAGGTTATTGAAATTTATCTACCTTAAAAAAAATGAACACTCATAGCTCTAAACTTTCTTCTTAAAATGGTTAATTTCTATCCAAAGACTCTGGTAAGTGGTTATCTAATTTCATTAGATTGTGGGATATTTTACTTCTCTGATTTCTTGGATGACCCACAGGTAATTTAAGCATTGTACATATATTTGAGCAATTGGTATAGTTTTCTTGCTATTTTGTGTCATTATACATGGAAAATTATTTTGTATTTAGTATAACTTTGTTTCTTATTTTAAATGTTTTCATGTTTTTTGTTTTTCTGTGTTTACCATGTACTCATCTGCTGGTTTAGATATTCCTTCTGCAGTTTTGGGAGATACTTTCTTAATGAACATGTTATTCTTTAAGACTTACTAGTTAGTACCACTTGGAAGAAAGAAATTCCTAGAGCACCTACAGCATCAAATCATAAAGAGTTAATAAATGCACTTAAAGTCAATGATAAGTTACTAAAACTTCCCAATGAGTATGGCTATGATGATTTCAAAACCACTGCAGACAGTCATGTAGGTCAAAATGATTTAGGGTAGAATTAGAACAGTAACCAAACGAGATAAGTATAGGGGAAAAATAAGTGGAGAAAAGGCAGAAAGGAAGAAGAAAACTGAGAGAAGAGGAATGTTACCTAGCAGTGACTAGAGGAGGAGAGGGTGTGAATGTGCTTGCAAATAGTGAAAAGGATATATATGTCTATGACCCTTTTTAAATTAGAAACAATCTTGTTTTACATGTCTCAGTTCCCTCATCCTTCCCTCCTCCCATACCCCCCACCTACTCCCCTATCCCATCCTCTTTCTGCTCCCCAGGAAGGGTGAGGCCTTCCAAGAAAGAGCTTCAAAGTCTGTCATTTCATTTGGAGTAAGGCCTAGGCCCTGCTGATAGGCGTATGTGGAATAAGCTCCCAAAGTACACTAGAGATGAATACCAATCCACCACCAGAGGCCCCATAGACTTCCCAGTCCTCCTAACTGACACCCAGCTATCAGTCTGGGGTCCATGAGCTCCCCCTTGGTCAGGTCAGCTGTTTCTATGTGCTTCTCCAGCCTGGTTTTCACACCTTTGTTCATCATTCCTCCCTCTCTACAACCGGGTTCCAGGAGTTAGGCTTAGTGCTTAGCTGTGGGTGTCTGTTCTGCTTCCATAAGCTACTGGATGAAGGCTCTATGGTATACTTAATAAGTGGAATAAACAATAAGAAATACAAGTATTTTAAAATTCAATATGATAAAATCATGACACTATAAAATATAGGGAAACACAAGGACAAGGAAGGAAGGAATTAAGAAAGGAAGGGAGAGAGGGATGAAGGGAGGGAGGGAGGAAGGAAACAAGGAAACTAAGAAAACAATATTCCCTCTAATGAAAGAATAAAATAAATAAAATTAGATGAATGAATATATATATGAAAATTATTACTGAAACAACTAAAATATTTAAAACTTTTCCAAGTAAAAATCTTGCTTAAATACATCATAAACAAGAGAGAAGGGGAAGAAATCATGTGGGAAAACTAGTTTTCAAAAGATTAGATGTTGGAGGGGCATCTCTCAGGGTCCTGGGATATTGCAGACAGCTAGTCATTTCCTTTAGTGAGAAGGCCGCGTCAGTGGTAGGCTCCGGTATTTCCTCTGGTTTCAGTTGTGGCTCAATCTGTTTGTTTATGTTCAGCAGAGCTTTCTTTGCAGATGTCATTGCCCTGCTTTGGGAACAGGAGCTTCCAGTGGCCACATTTAGCTTTATTTTTTTTGTAGGCTTGGCACCCACACCGTACTTAGTTACTCTTTATATGGGTATATTTTTGGAGGGAGGATGGAGCAACTACTTTTAAGAGTATACATCACCTTATTGTTGAAGGGATGCATTTGTGAACCAAGTTTGTGTAAAGACAATATTTTAATAAAAATTCAATTCTGGAAAGTTTTGCAAAGGTGGTGACTTCCATATAATACCATACTATTGGACTTGTTACAAGATTCATTAGAATAGAATTAAAAATGTAATAATCAGTCACAATAAGAAAAACTGTACAAATAACATACATATTCTCAAAGTATCATGTAGTTCAGCTTAATATTTTGGTGTATTATTCTTTTTAGTTTTTTTTTTTTTGACAGAGTTTTACTATCTAGTTCAGACAGGCACCAAAGTAGAGATCTTCTGGCTACTGCCTTTTAAATATTGGCTAGGATTGTTTAGGGATAGCTTTTTAATCTTAACATGTAAATAGAAGTATAAGACATAAAGTTATATCATGAGCTATTACTGGTATTTTACCATGAGTATCCTTAAATGAAGATAGGTCATATAAGTGCTATAATAAGAAACATACATTTAGCTGGGTGATGGTGGTGCAATCTCAGCACTCGGGAGGCAGAGGCAGGTGAATCTCTTTGAGTTCGAGACCAACTTGTCTACAAGAGCTTGTTTCAGGACAGCCTCCAAAGACCCTGTCTCTGGAAAAGAAACATACATTTATATGAAACCTCCTTCACTCAAAAATTTAAGTCTGTGTACTTTTTCAAAATTACCGTTGACATGATTTTGATGGGTAAATGTAAGAACTCCCTCAAAATATGTATGATCTCCCAATGCAATGTGGAGTTGTGTTGCAAAGAGTAGGTAGTGGCATGAATTATTTCCATCAACTCAATAGCAGAGGAAAGTTGTGTACCCCTGATGTTACACATACACATACTAAGCATTGAGTCCCAGAAAACCCATGGACATTTGAGAAATGAAGACCGAGAAGTAATAATGCTGTAGCTTTTCAAATAAAGAGTTAGTTCACTAGTGGCTACAACTAGTAGTGCTTTTAAAAGGAACTAAAACAAAATGCAAAGTATCTTAAGTCGTCACATGTAGTAATGTGTGTGTTTGTGTTGTGTGTGAAGCAGGCTATACACACATACATTAACTTTGGGCTAAAAATTATTTTAAACTAGTGAAATGTAACCAAACTTGATGTATATCCTAACCTTGTTTTTAGTAGTTGAGTTTCAGTCAATCCCAAGTGGTCAGTTATTCAAATTGAATTCAAGTAAAACAGACCAAAGCCTTAACAACTCAGGCTTCCTCTCCTCTGTTTTCTGTATTATACTTTCTTTCTTTTCACTGGCTGTAAATACAACCTGTCTAGATGGTGGAGTAGGCCATTTGGAATGGCACTGGGGATAACTGTTTGAATGTGGAGTTACAAATATAGCCAACCAAGATGTAAAAACAAAGGTTTTATCTAATTTCTCCTTTCATCAGTGTGGCTTAAAATATATCGACAGGGACTGAATCGATGGTGTAGCAGTTAAACACACTTATTGCTCTTGCAGATGACCTTGTTTGGTTACCAGAATCCATATGGCAGCTCAAAACTTCCTAAAACTCTGGTTGAGGAAGGATCAGATTCCTTTTATTGGCTAAGCATGTACCTGACATATATCTTGTACCCTTAAACACATGTAGGCAAGCGACACAATAAAAATATTATTAAAGGTTAAGAAAAGACTCTTCAAATACAGTGTTACCTATGCTACAGAATGGAGAATATAAATCATTATTGTGATATGAGTAAGAAAAACTGAATGGTACTGCTATAATCTTAGTTTTCTTCTACTTTTACCTAGTATTTCCCACATGTGAAAGTGGGACATGTCTTATCCTCCATGTAAGTTATGTTTAGGGCTACTTTGTCCATGTCTGCTCCATTTATCCAGCAATACACACAGGTAAAGGCTTTTCTAGAAATAGCTTCTCTCATCTGTACCTTTCACATGAATTCTACAGCAGTTCCCAACAACAATCTAGTCTTGGTAGTTCCTTTTGTTGGCAATGATCTCAAGTCTTTTCTTGCCTGGAGAAGTTTCTATTTGATGTGCTCCTCCTTCTACAGAGTCATAACCCTGTCACAGAAGATATACTCACAAGAGTGGTCTACAGTGTGCAAGGACTGCTCTAGAACCTGGTCTTTAACACATTGTTTAATCACCTTCTCAAACAACTGACACAATCCTTGCTGAAATGGTGTTATTTATGTTCTAGGAATGACAAAGGGCCTCCTTTTGATAGATTTGACAGTGTGGGTAGCTGCCACTTAAATCTGGCAAGCAATGCTGCTTTAATTGGCCCATACATTTTAATCAGTGTAAGAATGAAACTTGTCAGAAAGATGATCAGATGTATAAGGTTCAGTTTTGAAGCTGATTGAATCTTTGCAAGCTTATTTATATAAAATGGTGTATAAATATTTTCTGTCTGCACTGTCTCCCCACTGCACTGCAAGTTCCCAGAATCTCCATGCCACGTTTATTACTCAATATTTAATTTCTATGTGTGGAATAAATAACGATAATGAATGGACCAGAAGGCCTAAGGGCAGTTCTCTTCTGTTTTGCATTTGTTTTTGATTGATACATGGTTCTGTTTTCCTCTTTTTTCTAGCAACCACACTACTGTGTTCTCAACTACAAGATCAATGGGTTTGGATTCCACATGTGAGCCAGGGCATGCCCAATTTGTCTTTCTCTCTGCGTGACTTACTTCATTTAGGGCAAAGTGCTAAGGAACTTCTTTGTATGGCTATAGAGTGTTTTACTGTGCATAAACACCACATTCTCCTTGTTCACTCAGCCACTCACTGACAGTTATGTTTATTCCATGTTTTGGGCTTCTGTAAATAGTGCTGAACTAAACACAGAGTACAGATGTTCTCTAACATCTGATTTCCTTTGGGGAATAGTTGTATTGCTAGACTATGGGATAGTTCAACTTTGTAAGGAACCTCCTGTTTTCACAATAGGTTACTCATTCTTATTCTGGCCAACAGTAAATAGGTTCCCCTTTCTTTGCATTTTCACTGGCATTTGTTACTTTTTATCTTATGGCAATAGATACCCTATCTCATATGAGGTGATATTGCAATACAGTCTTAAATTGTTTTCTGGTGGTTAGAGTTAAATGTTGTTTGTTGTTTTTTTTTCCAAACTAAATGTGAGATATATATATATATATATATATATATATATATATATATATCTGTGTGTGTGTTTCTCTCTCATAAATTTCCAACGAAACTGAATAATATCCAAATAAACAAATAGCAAGATTTACTTTGTTCAAAGACTGAAAGAACTGGTGCAGAGTATCCCATGGGTCTTAAACTCAGTGACAGCCTCACTAAATAACTTCAAATGTTTGTCTTCACAGATATATAGAAAGCATAATCAATCCTAAGGCAGAACTACAAAATTTCATCAAATTCCCAAAATGATTTCAATCAAAAGCAACAGAAGTGGAGACACCAGAGGATCTGGTGTTAAAATAAACTACAAATGATAGTACCTAAAATATCATGGTACCAATGAAAGAAAATAAACACAGAACATAGGAAATGAATGGAGAGCCCAGTGCTACACCAACATACTTATAGTCACCAAGAACACAAAGAGGAAAGAATTCCTTCAGTAAATGATGCCAAGAAACCGAATAAGTGCATTTAGAAGGATCAGTGATTGAAGATTTGAACATGAGACCTGATTCTATGAAAACACTAAGAAACAAGAAATGCTGCAGGACATTGGTACAGGCAACTCCTTTAAACTGAGATCTCAATACCACAGACAAAAATGAATAAATGGATTACACTGGACTGGTAGTTTACTCAGCAAAGGATGTTATAACAGAAGCAGAAATAAACTATAGAATGCTAGGAAATATTTTCAAAACCGACATTAGACTAGATGTGAATTTATAAGAACTTTAGACCAGCTCAGCAGCAAGGAAACAATCAAATTTTTAAAATGAAAAAAAAAATACAAGGCCGAATTGAATGAATAGTCATCTTTTCGGTCAGCTGTAACAAGGATATCAGCAGCTTCAAGGTTCAGCTCTCTACACTCTTCCTCATTGCCTCATTGCATTTGAAGTTTATCCTGTGAGAGATCTTACTCAAACCCAAGACTTCATCTATCAAGTGTACTAAAAAGAAAAGTTGTAAAGGCTGCCCTATTTTCTGAACTCTAATCTGTCTCTGAATGTCCCTTAACTATGTGGCTGTCAGAAGCTTAATCTCTCCTCAACCAAAGGGCACCTTACAGCTGAAGCATTACCCATTGTGTCACCCTTCTCATCCCACCCACATAACCTTGAATCCTCAGCAGGTTTGTTTCTCTGAATATATTCAGAAAGTTTCAGATCAAGACTTTGCGTTCTTGAGAGTGTTGTGTGCCTTCGTTCTTAAAAACTTTTTCCTCCAATACTCAACGTCAAAATTTATGACATTAATCTCTTTCCCTCAAGCCTCTTGTCTTTTTATATGCAGTAATTTATTATAGTAATGAAATTTATCAACTATCTGTCAATTTTATGCCAATTGCACTCTCTTAGGAATTTGAGCTGTACCATTAACAAAAAACAAAAATATTCCTATATCCACTCATCTGTTATTTTTTTCACTTGAATTCTTCTCCAACTACTAAATTGACTTCATCCCACCCACCAATTTCCTCATCTACAACTTTATCATTGGTGATCCAGTACTTCAGAGAGGAGCTGTGTCCAGTGACTGCATAGGTACAGTGAGTTTAGGTATGGAATGCATCAATGGTCTGTCCCTGTATAAAGGAAACCCTATAGCCTATAGGGAAACAATTGTGTGATGTGGACATAAAAGTATTTCAAAAATGGTATGTGATTTTATAGGACAAAATATTTGATAATATAAATGTAATGACAAAAGTTTCTAAAAGCAGCATTTCCTAAATTGAATCATGAAGGTATAAAAATTCTTGGATAAACAAATTTCCAATGAATATGTGATACCCAAAATAAAATATCTACCAACTATTCCAGAATAACATGGACAATTTACATTTTTCTTCATACCCTGATCTTCTGGCATCATTAGAAATATATTATTTGTAAATCCAATTCCTTTAATTTTTTAAAATTTATTTTATATAACAAAGTCCATTTAAATGAAAACAAACATTTATAGACAATATTTGGGAATTTTGGCGTTGTTCTTTCCAAACTACTTCCTGCTGGTACGGGGCGCTGTCATGGGGGATTCGAAGAAGATGCAGAAATCCTGGCTGTAGTCTGTAAGGCTGCTTTGTCCAGCTGTTTTGAATGTAGGATCACCTGGTACTCTGTTTCAGTTGGTCTGGCTTGATCAAACCACATTAGTCTGTGAGGAATCCACATCTTTACATTTTCTGTGGAAACAAAAATAGAAATCATTACATACATACACACTTATGTAAATGTCAGCTCATTTATTTATTTATTTATTTATTTATTTATTTATTTATTTATTTGATTATCTTGAGACAGAGTTTCTCTGTATTGCTTTAGAACCTGCCCTGGAACTGGCTATGTAGACCAGGCTGTCCTCAAACTCATAGAGATCCAGCTGCTTCTGCCTCCCTAGTGATGGGATTAAAGGCTTGCACCACCAACGCCCAGCAGTTTCGCCTCTTCTGTGTAAGTTTTTGTGTAGTTTGAGTTAATTGACATACATTGTCTTACACTTATGTTCTCTTTAAATTCCATTAGCAAGATTTTATGATTTTTAGCACATCATTCTTTCACTTTCAGTTAAGTTTGTTCTTACATAGGTTTTGTTGATGCTATTTCATATTGAATCATTTTATTAATATTTTTTTTGGTTGAATTTTTTCCTGTTGACTTTTAATTCTGTTGCTAACTGAATTTATGATTACTTCTAATAGTTTGGAAGTTTACTATTACTTCTAATAGTTTAGAAACTGTAAAGTTATTTTTATATACACAAGAATACATGTTAATAGATGATTCTTCTTCATTCAGAATTCATACTAGAAATATTACTCAAATAGAAAAGACAAAAATAGTCATTCCTATTTTGTTCCTTATCTTAGCAGGAGAATTTTTAGTCTTTCACTAGTGAATGTGATGACAGTTACAAGATTTGTATATATGACCTTTAACACATTGAGTAATGTTCTTTTCTTTGGTTTGATTTGGTTTTTTGAGACAGGGCTTCTTTGTGTAACAGTCCTGGCTGTCCTGGAACTCACTTTGTAGTCCAGGCTGGCCTCAAACTCACTGAGATCTGCCTGCCTCTGTCTCCCAAGTGATGGGATTAAAGGGATGCACCACCCACCACTGCCCAGCTGAGTTATGATCTTATTTTCAATGTGTTGATAGATTTTAACACAAGAAAGAATTAACCATTAAATGCCTTTTTTTCAGTCTGATTGTCATGGCCAAACAGATTTCTGTTTTTACTCTGTTGATATGGCATATTATGTTGACTGTTTTTATATATTAAATCTTTCATATAATACAGTGATAAATCCTAGTTGAGAGTGGTCTATAAATATTTTCACTGTGCTATTTTTATTATGTTACTAACTCATGGCTGAGAATTTTGCTCATGGATATGGATATACAGTTTCTTGTAGTGTGTTTGCCTGATTTAGGTTTAGAACATGCCTGACCTGGTCAACCCAGTTACCAGGTGTTTTCTTTTACTTTGTTTCTTTTTATGGAAGCTTAATGGGAAGGGTTGACAATTTCATTAATAAACTTCTCTTCTCTTGGTTGCTCTTCACTCATCTCTTCACTCAATTAGCTCTCATTCTTCAGCTTTTATCCCTATCTCTTACCCAGGGATATCATCACTACCTTTTTTTCTTTTTTCATCATTAACATTTTATTTATTTTTTTTAGTTCATTAACACTTTAGTAAGATTTAAAGAAAATATTGTATCATCTATCCTATCTTTGTGAGTCTAAAGTCCTATATGTAACTTATCTATAATCCTAGCCAAGCAAAACTATAACCATAACTATCTGTCCCTAACTCCCTCAAAGACCACAGAAGGATAATATTTAGACTCTAGAAATGACAGATACAACTTTCCTGGTCAGTCACCTGAAATCCTTCTGTAATGTTTCATCTTCAGCCTATAGGCCATAGTGTGTCTGGTAGACTCCTCAGCAAAGTAGGAAACTTTAAACTGTCCTCCTGTATTGGCAGTTTGTCAGTCATTTTTGTTTATTTCCTGCAGACTGGAAGACTCTTCCATGAAGCAGGAACCCTGTAGCAATGTCCATCTTGTATCAGCAATCACTTTTCTGTGGGTCTTGCATGTTCAGGTTATATAGCATAAAGCCAAACAGTCCAGACAAGAGCATTATCTTGCCCAAATTAGCTTTTTTTCTTTAGCATGGTTTCTCAGACCCTCATTTATCAACAGCACCAGATACAGTGATACTTCCTAAGTTTGTAGTCATACTGCATAATACTGGGGTGGTAGCCGATAGAAATATTGAAGGAAAGAGAGTGATGCCTGTGTCTGTTGATGTATCCTGGGCCCCTCCTACCAGATATATATTTGACCCTCTGTAAATTCTAGTTGAATACCTGGAGAGAGAAAGCATGTGTTGATGATTACCCTCTGTTCTTTAGCTGCCTACTCTCAGGCTTTTCCTATGATACATGATGATTAATTCTCAATTCTTCTCATCAAAAGTAGTTTTTGGTGATGTTTTGTTCCCCTCTCTCCAGACCACTCTATCTTCTGTGCTTAGAAAAGTTGCTGCTACTGACTCTGTCCTTTGTACATGGCCACCTAACATAGTGAGACCATCCCAATAGACAAATCAGATCACTCCAGTCCAAGATCACTAGAACTGTAACAGAGCACAGTTGTTCTCATGATGGAAACCATCAACTCCTAGCTATAACAGAGCATTAGAACACACAAAGGCAGTGACAATAAATGGATGTCAAGGACTTGGAATTTACATTTAGAAACATTGAGTAGATTTCAGAGAAGCTGTGTTTTTGTTCTGAATTGACTGCTATGAGCAGGAAGTAGAGGCAATTCTATGACTAGGCTATTTTATCGTTATTATCTAGACAGTGGGAAAGAATGGACTGCAGCCAGAGTTGTAATTAGTGAAAAGGTATTTGACCTTTTTTTGTGGTTTGGATCATGTGCTTGCTTTTGTATGTTAGGACATGATTACAAAGCACTCTGGTTATTGTTTTGTTCCATCAAAGTCGGAGTGGCTTTGTCTGCATTTGTCTTTTCCTGAAATAATGTTCAGAAGGGGAATACCATATCCTAGCTGCCAGTGCCATGTTAACTTTCCACAGTAGGGATGTATTGTAATAGCTCCTGGATTTCAGAAATAGCTTTCCTTCTTAGAGTGAGTCACCGCAGTGTGGAACAGAGTGTTTAGGAGGCTTTCCACACCAAGTCTGTTTGCAACTAAGTCTAAGACTACAAGCCAGATGCTAGGCAGGCAGATTGTGATAACAGACTTTTAATAAAGAACATCTTGTTTTTCATTTTTGTCCTAGTTACCAAGTCATATTATATTATTGAATTATGAAGTTAGATAAATAAAATCCCTTACTTACTGAGAAGGGCATGACATTCATTGGCTTTTACTCACTTTCATAACCACACAGAAGGTTAGGAAATCACAGCAGCCTTCAAAATATTTTCCAAAATCCATAGCCCCTCTACAGAGTATGAATAATTTCCCCAAAATTTTCTGTATTTTAACAATGAAGGAAACAGACAACTGGATTTTGAGAAAGCAAATCTGCCACTCATACTGGTGTGATGTGTGCAAAAACTGCTGAGAAGGAACCAAGTGTACTGCGCAGCATGAAGACAGTAATAGGCACAGGCTGATTCCCTCTGTGCAGTATAAGGTTTTATATTAAAGTAGATGGTTATGTGATAACAGGAGTTGCATGGCTAACAGAAGCAGGAAGCACTGTGATTTATCCAAATTCTTCTGGGATCAGTGAAGCCCTAACTATAGTGGGTTCCAGAAAAGCACTGCGTACTTCCTTCTATGAGAAGGCTTTGATCTTATCTAAGGCTAGGCAAAGACAGTAATTTGTCTCCAAGTCAAATCTGAACCGTAGACAAAACAAGCCATTGCTGACACCTTGATTTAAAGCATATCAAAGGACAACATGGTTATGAGTTTTCGTAAGATCAATTTTATAGCTTAATTAAAACAAATAAGCTACAGGTATGTAAACATTACCATGTATTATACTCAGAGAGGGAGTGACAGAGAGAGGGAGATAGGAAAAGTAAGAGAGAGAGAGAGAGAGAGAAAGAGAGAGAGAGAGAGAAAGATTAGAAATGTGTGTTTGAGGATAAAAATCCCTCAGCCATAAAGGGACACAGGGATGATCTAGTCTTCCATACTTGTGTATCTGGCCCTAGTAGCTTCTTTTAGTCTTTCCTCAAAGGTTTATTACTTCCCCATAGTTCTAGTACTTTCTTCATGTTTCATGTTATCAAATAATTAGCTTGTAATATTATGAAGAGAAAATAAAACTTCCAGGAAGACCTTTTCATCTTACATAAAAAGATGTTTTATAGTACCTTTAGATTTCAAATGTAAGGAAACTCTTCTACCTGGAGCTAGTCCCCATACACCTTTAGTGCTTGCCTTCTCACACAACCATCCTCATGAATAACTTCTCTCTTTCTCTATGTCTGTCTGTCTCTTTCTCTCTCAAAAAGCCTATAAGAGATGAGACAGTTCCTCTTCATTCTAACACATAACATGGCCATCCTTCCTCATTAAAAATACATTTTGATAAATATTTTGCATTTTTAAAGTTGCTTTTGCATTTGATATAAGTTGTATATAAATATGTGTGTATATGCAAGTGTATAAACACATGTGCATACATTCATTAATACCAGATATTTATTTAGAATTGTTGACTTTTGTTGTTCTCCAACTTTATTTTCTTGTTCCATTCAGGTTTATTTGCTAAAAGAGTGTTATTTCTGAAAAATTTTAAGGCATGTATCTCTTAAAGAAATTAAATAAATAATAGACATCTTTACAAATTAGAATGGCTCAGTGATGAATTATATCAACATCATGAATTCATTTATCAAAACAATATACAATATACAAAGGCATACATGCCAACTACTAAGGAATGATATTAATATTTTTCTAATAATATGTTACACACTTAAAACTCCATAAGAAAAGAGAACACTATGAATGTTTTAAAATCATAAGATACTTTTAAATTACTTAATAAATGAACTGACAGGAAAGCAGGGGAGAGGAAATCCAGTGACGATCAGAAAATAATTGAACTAAAATATAAGAGCAGAATTAGTGGATGAAGCCAAGATCAGTGGAGCATGAAAGTACCTTCCCACTCTCTGTTAAAAGTTTAATTTTGTGATGCTGACTCTTGATTATTGTACAGATTTTCCAAAGCATCTAGACGAATACCGAAAACAGCAGCTCAAGATTTTATATTGAGAAGGAAGAAAGCAGCCCTCAGAAACCATGAAGTGTGGCAGGACTATGTTGTCTTCCTATGAATTGTTGTCCAGGGAGGTCCTTGATGTCCCACAAACTCTAAAGGCTTTTGATAGTGCTGTCAGTTATATACTAGAACTAGTAAGTCACTACTACTGAAGACAACATACACATTGGTTGGAGGATGTGAAAAAGGTACTTAGAAAGAGAATGCTCCCCATCTGAATTTTCTATTTGTGAGGCCAGGAACACCAGAGATACAGATTTTGTGAGTTATTACCCATCTATGGGTAGATTTTTCGTGATGTAGTTGTCAGACACTAACCCATGCAACTGGAAATAAATAACTCTTCACTTGTGTTCCTGTAAGCAACCCCAATAAATTCTTTGGCTCAATAAAGAAGAAGGAGAAGGAGAAGGAGAAGGAGAAGAAAATGTATTTCAATAAGAAGAGTCCATATTATCCAGACTTTACTTAGGGAAGGATAAATACAAATATTCTCCCAACAGTTAAATGTATTGAACAGTTATACAAACTCACTACTATGCTTATTTGACTCCTCATATGCTCATGAGTCCCTAGGGCATTTTTCTGATTGACCATCGCATCCAGCAAACTCACCAGTGGTGACTGTTTCCTAAATCTGGGTTTTAAGTTGCACAGTGAATTATTGTAAATCATAGTAACTTAAAAGGTGACATAATTTGTGATCTCTCTTGGACTTTGCTAGAAAGTTCATCAAGACACAATGATGTCAGCTTTTCTCAATTCTGTTGTGTTTGGAGGCCAGCAGGAATAGTCAAAGGTTAGGAGTTAGAAGCATCTAAAGTCTTATTTACCCACATGCCAGGAGTTTGATGGTGGCTGGAACTGAGATTCATGTGCCATCTTAAATGAATCAGTTCTGTGTGGTCTTCCCATGGTTCCCAATGTGACAATCAGATCTGAAGGTGGCATCCTGAGACAGAGCTAGAGGGAAGTTCTCATGATGTGACATAGTTATTCCTGCCATAGTCTAGCCATCAGTCTTCCCTAAAATTCATGGAATTTATTTCCTTCCCCGCAGAACCCTGAAAACTTGGTGATGTCATATGTTTGGAATACTCAGTTGTCATAGCCTGGTTTTGTACAACAAAATAACTTAGACTGGATAATTTACAAACAACAGAACTATACTTTTCAGAGTTCTAGAGCCAGGGAAGTGAACCAACATAGAACTAGCCCATTTAGTGTCTAAAGTGGATTTGTTCTGCATCCTCAGATAAAAGCAATTAATCAGGAAAATCAAAACAATTACTCAAGCCTTTGTATTAGGGGACTTCCCACAGGCCTTCTATTCGGGTTCAATATTTAACTCTGAAGGGGACACAGATGTAGTGACATCTTGTTTATATTCTAACAAATAAAGCTTTCCTGAAGATCAGTGGATGGAGGTAGCCACTAGTTAATCACAGAGGTCTAGTGGTCTGTAAAGTCAGGCCAGAAGTGATAAGGCAGGAGGAGACAGGAACTTAATCTCTTTTCAGCTGGGAAGTTGAGCAGGTAAGGAGGCTGTGGTTTTGTTTCTTCATCTCTCTGATCTCTCAGCATTTCCCCCTATATCTGATTCTGGGCTGTTATGATTAAGACCTATTAGAATTCGTGTTACATATTGGTACCTCATGTTGGGCTCCTCATGCCAATTCCCAAATAACCACTCTAAGGCTTTTCTCAATTCTGTTGTGTTTGGAGGCCAGCAGGAATGGTCAAAGGTTAGGGGTTAATTACAATTGTTTGACCAATGACTCAGGCATATTACTAACTAGTTCTAACAATTAAATTAACCCATTTTTATTATTCTATATTTTACCATGAGGTTTGTGGCTTGTTACCTAACATTTTGCTTTCTCACTGACTGCATGGCATCTCCCTGACATGGCCTTCTTTTTTCCATAACCCTGTTTGGATTTCCCACCTACCTATAGTCTGCCTGGCCATTGACCAACACAGCTTTATTTATCAACCAATAAAAGCAACACATATTCACAGCAAACAGAAGGAAATCACATATCACACAGTCATGAAAGAACCTTTTGAAAAGATTATAATTGATCATAAACATGATGACATTATTGGCTTATATTCATAACAAATGTAGCCCGAAACTTTACATATTATTTTACTTAATATTTCTTGGTAACAAGGTGTGTATGCTAAACACAGATATAAAAACACATTGTTTTCATTTCTAAAAGAGATACTGTGTAGTTTCTCAAATCTGAAATTTGTAAGCCTGTTTATTTTAGCCTGCAAAAACCTTAATAAAAAAAAGTGTGTGTGTGTGTGTTTCATATGTGTGAGCATGTGCTTCTATATTTTCATGTGGAATTTCATAAGGTTATGTGTAAACATGATGTACATGTTTGTGCAGGCTAGAGGTTAAGCTCATGTGTTTTTCTCGGTTATTTCTCCATCTTATTTCCACAGCAAGTTTTCTTCCTGGACCTCAAGCTCATTTTTTTTTTTTTTGGCGGGGGCCAGAGGGGGAGTAAGGCAGGATAGGTGTGGCTGTCCTGCAACTCACTCTATTGACCAGGCTGTCTTGGAACCCACAGAGATTTATCTGTCTCTGCCTCCCAAGTACTGGAATTAAAGGTATGTGCCACCACTACCTCTCTCAAGCTTACTAATTTAGTGAAGCTGGCTATGTAATTAGCTCCAGAGGCCCAACTAGTTCACTTCCAGTGCACCTGGATTTCAGAGATTAATTTCCATGCCCATATTTTTCTGTGGGTGCCAGGGATCTGAACTCAGGTCTCTGTGCTTGCATGGCAAACATTTTAGCTACTCATCAGTCTCCCTAGCCCTAAGGATAGGCTTTTATATAAATCTTAAACTATACATTTGCTCACTGTGGACTCACTTCATATTCAGTCAGGAAATCTTTAACATTTTAAGCACTTGAATAATTGTATTCTGGATCTTTCCATTGTCTTTTGATAGACAGATCCAAGAAATTAGATATGGTAAACCTGGGAAACTGAGACAGATGGATAATCAGTTTGATGCCTGTTAGACTACATGATAAATTTCAAGATAAACTGGATTAATAAAACCTACCTTTAGAATAGCATCAAATAATTTGAGAACTTTATTTATTAGCCATACAAACCACACTGAATATTTTTTTGAAAACATTTGTTTCCATCTGCTTTAGGAGGAAGGTTCCCTGAATTTCTTTTAGACATGAAGAAAAAATATGTTTCTATGTCAGTGTTTAACATACACAACTTATTACCAAGAACCATTAAGTAAAAGAATGTACAAAGTTAAGGGCTACATTTGTTGTGAATACAAACCAATAGTTATATCAAGTTTATGACCAATTGTAATCTTCTCAATTTTTTTTTCATGACTGCTGAGTAAAACACTCATATTCATAAAAAGAAAATAGATTTGAATGAGAATAGAATGAGCTTCCTTTAGTACTTGCAGGCAGTCAGAACTTATCTTTAAGCTTAACTTCTGGAGCTGGAAACTGGCTCATCTTTAACAGGGCATCCTTGTTGCTCCTGAATATCTAGTGATGAAAAGTTGAAAAGATACTTTGTTTTGATATATTCTACAATCCACAACATCTTTTAAAACATGTTTAAAAACATTCTACATTATATTAAATCCTGATTTTTGGTAGAGTCAACCTAATGGGTAAATTACAAAATATATTAGAACTATGGTGTTTGAATTAAATAACAGTGATAATTAAAAGATTACATTGTAAAAATCATGTTGACTTCTGTAAACTCAGTACTAGGAACCAGTGTTCTTAGTAATTTGGAGAGGAATGAGTTTAAAAGGGATGAAAACAGAAGGAACATAAACAAAGATGAGCTCAACAATTTAAACAATTAAAATGAAGCAAACACTGGAAAACACTTTTAGAATGTTGATAGATTTGGTTCATTGCTCAATATCTGTGGCTCTCCTCTTCCCTTTCCACAGTTCCTTTGGCTCTGAGTCCAGCTAGATTAGAAAATAGAAAACATCAACACTTATAATCTGGGCTTAACGCAGAATTCTCCAACATCACTAGGAGCCATAACCCCCCTTCCCAGTTCTAGAGAAAATAACATTTGCACTGTTTAAATATGGAACATTGCTCTGTTACTTAAGATTTTACAAGAAAGGATGTAATAAGCACTTAGTCACAAAGGCATTATTTCCTTTCAGGAAGATTATTTAAGAATGGGACACAGTATTGCAGCTTTACAGAGCACAGATTCCAATGTTTGATAGTGTTCTACTGGGCAAGACACAGTTTTCTACCTCAAAGAAAGCCGGTGTGGATAAAAACATGTGTTAGCAAAGGATCACACATTCCTGAAATGTCAAATGTATAATATAAAAACCCAATAGCAAGTTTCCTTGTTTAAATTTGTGCCTACATAAGAAATTGAACCCCTAGATTTAACTGTAAACATTTGGGATAAATTTACAAAACACCACCTTTAGGCTCCGGAAACTGAACAAAACTGAATATTCTATCCCAGAAGCAATGATGCCATCAGTGGTTTATTGGAAAATATAGTATTGTAGATTTCTACTGTGTTGTGCTGTGTGGGTTATGTTCTCCTCTACTTCTATATGGTTTGATTTGATTCTTTTTATATTATACCAGGAAGTTACCTGGACAGAAATCACATCACACCCCCTCTTTTGACTGTGATGAGGAACAGCTCAGATCTCACTTGGGCCAATTTTCAGTCTTCTCCAAGCAGGCACAGCTCATAGATCAAGGGAAAAGCTGGGCAAGACTAATACACAGAATTCCTCCTCCCTTCTGGCTTTGTTTGTGGCATTTTTTTCTGCCCTCTCTAATGACCCCGATTGCTGTGATCTCTTTCCCATTCCTCTAGGAAGGAAGCCAGACTGCTTTTTCTTAGATCTTAGCTGAGCCATTCACCTATTGCTACAACAGAAGCTGCCTGGCACATTTGAAGTGGATTGTGCTAGATTGTGTTCACCCATGATCATTGCATCTGTGCAATGAACCTCTTTCACTACTTGTCTGGTTTTTTCTGTTGGAGATCTGTGGTAGTTGTCTTATATTTTATCCAGTTTTACAGTTGCTAAATGCAAGAAGTTCCATTTCCTAAATGCTAGTCCAATATCACTACTAATATAACTATTTTTGGTTGGTCCTTTTGTGTGTGTTCATAGGAAAGGGGGACATGATGTGTGGTGATATATTGTTTATGATCTAATAAAGCTTGCTGTAGCTGTAGAGGCCAGGCAGTGGTGGCAAACAACTTTAATCCCAGGACTCCAGAGACGGAGGCAGATGGATCTCTGAGAGTTCAAGACCATGCAGAGCTACATGAGAATGAATCAGTCTAAAAGAGAAACAGAACTAATGCCTTTAATTTCAGCATTTGAGAGGTATATAAGGCTGGAGCAGGGTCTCAGCACTAGCATTCAGTCTTTAGACATGCTGACTGAATTTGAGGAGCAGTGCAGTCAGGAGCTCAGTGCAATCTGAGGATTGCACCTTATGTATGAGCATTGATAGAGATGAGAACTCTCTAGTGGCTTACTGCTTTGTTTCTCTGATATTCAGCTTTAACTCCAATAGCTGACTCTGCGCATACATTATTCATGGTAGAGACGTATGCTGGGTAGTCTTATGTCAACCTGACACACAAACTAGAGGTGTCTGCAAGGAGGAAAACTTAACTGAGAAAATGCCTCCGTTAGATCCATCTCTAAGGCATTTTCTTGATATGTGATTGATGAAAGAGGGCCTAGTCCATTGTGGGTGGTTCCATCTCTGCTCTGGTGGTTCTAGGTTCTATAAGAAATCAGGCTGAGCAAGTCATAGGAAACAAGTCAGTAAGCAATATCTTTCCATGGCCTCTGCATCAGCTCCTGCCTTCAGGTTCCTGCCCTCTTTGAGTTCCTGCCCAGACTTCCTAAAATGAGGAACAGCAGTGTAGAAGTTTAAGCCAGATGAACCTTTTCCTCGCCAACTTGCTATTTGTTCCTGGTTTATTCTCATAGCAATGGAAACCTTAATTAAGACATTAAGTACAAGAAGGACTATGGATTTCTGCCTGCCTTCCACAGAATATGTTTGATTGAATTCTCTGCTATTTCCAGACTCTGCAGTCCCGTGGCATACAATTTTTATTTCTGATTTCAAATCCAAAGATTAAGTGTAAGTTGACAAAGGCTTCTACTTTCTTCTTTTCTGAACTTAGACTGCATCATGATGGAAAGGGGTCAGGAGTGGAAGGGAGTAAGCAGCTGGTCTGGCTTTGTGAATTTTTCTTCCAAAGTTTCTATCAGGTATATTGAGTCCTGAGAGTTCCTGGATTCTATTATTTTTTACTCATTCTATTACTAAGCATTAAAAATTATTGGGTTATATGAAGTACCAAATAGAGGTACCTCATTATTTTTCATAAATATTTATATTTTACATAGATTTTTATAAAGCTTCTAAAATTAATATACTGTGATCAAATACCTAGTTAATACTCAAAAGTTTTCAGTTTTCTCAAATATCCCCAAACCAAGATCATAATGAGGGCCCTACATCCCTTCTATGTTATCTTTGTGACAAATGCCTATTGAAGGAGCCAAACATGTAAAATATACACATCCTACACTTGACTATCACTTTCTTTTGATTCTATTTAACTTGTTACTCTTACTTCAGGGTGTGTGTGTGTGTGTGTGTGTGTGTGTGTGTGTGTGCGCGTGTGTGTGTGCGTGTGTGTGTGTGTATCTACTGCATCTGCCCTAACAAAAGACATCACACAAATATTTAAATACCAGAATTGTATTTTCTGCCACTTCTGAAGGATAGAAATCTAATATTGAGGTGCTGGTAGACTGATTTGTGGTAAGGTCTTTATCCTTACAAAAAACCTTTTTTGTCTTCCAAGTTATTTTCTTTTTTGTCAACTCATGATTGATGTGTCTGCTTCACCTTATCCACAAAACAGCCTTACTAGATGAGGACTCTATCTTGTGACCTTCGTTTTCTTCTTAAAGGCTCTATCTCAGAATATAGTTGCATTGCTAAAAGCTTTAATCACATAATTTCATATACAACAATTTAAAAATAGGAAACCTGACCTAAGTTCAAACATAAGATCTCTCCCTCCCTCTGTCTCTCTGCCACCTCAATTAGCATAAGAAGATCATCTTTGCAGGTGTGCCCAGGCACCTGTCTCCTAGGTGAGTGTAGGTCTGCCAAGTTGATAATCATATTGGCCACCAAAACTCTCATATATACAGTATGGAACTTTCTGTTTTGTGAGTCACTACAAAAATTTGTCTTTAGTGGTTTAAAAAATAGCCTATTCATATATTACTATGATTAGCATGTTTTGCCATGTTCTACTATTTTGTATTCTTCTGACCATAAAGACACATTTCCTTTGCTTATTTTTGGCAGTTGGTACATTTCAGATTCACAATAACTTCTAGTATTTAGGAGCCAATTCATATGTAATCTTAAAATAAAAGACTTCTTTAACCTTTAACCTCTATGCCACGAGTTTTGTTCCTTGTCAGTTTTTCCAAATTGTGGTTGATATCTTCAATTATCTTATTGACTATTAGTTAAAAAGCTGATTGATTCCTCTCCTTGAGGATCTGAATTCCCTTGTTACAGTGTTTCTCTGTGTGTCCACATGTCACTCTTCCTTCTTGATCAGTGACATAATTAGAGCCTATAATCCTGAGCATTGAAAATGGATAGCACTTAGTATTCAGCATGGTCATTGAAGGTATCCTTTGCGTTTTTGTCTATAGTCTTCATTGACTTTTGATATCTCCTTTATTTTCAGATTCATTGTGGATTTGCTAACACTGAGTTGAAACTTTACGCTTCATGTATAGATGATGATGATTATGATGATGATGATGGTGACACCTAGAACTTATGGGAAACAATTATTCTACACAATAATTCTATGACAGTTACTGCTACTATATGTTTTTACTGATTAGAAAATATTTAAAAAAAATGTTACTTTCCAAAGTCATAGTTTAATAAAGATTTGATAATAGTTACTTTGGAATCTATAAAAAATGTAGTCATACCCAAAATGGAAAATTTGTATGAAATAAAGTCAACATAGAAGTCAAAAAGGCAGTTTAGTTGGTGAAGTACCTTCTATATAGGCATTTGAGGTCTCTGGCACATATGTAAAAAGATGGGCAAAGAAATCCATGCCTGTAATGTAGGTTTTGGGAAGGAAAGGTAGAGATCTAGCAAGGAGAGTCAATTAATGAGTGCCAGTTTCCATGAGAAACTCAGTCAAAAAGTAAGATAAAAAGAGATTCAATGATAACTACTTCTGTTCTCCAAGCCACATGCAAGCAGACTGCATATACAGGTATACATACATATGAACATGTACACATACACACACAGAAAGACAAAATCAGCTTAAAGGAAATTGAAAATCAATCCTGTATATGTCTCACTGTGGTGGCCTGGCAGCTATTTCACAGTACTTTAATCAACCCTAAATGTACAGAAATGTGCTATACGAAGAGCTGTAAACACACTAGCTTATATTGTTGTAGGTCTCACTGAGCACCAGATACTCTGCCTAGGTCTTTAAATATTTAAACTCATTTGATGCCTGAAGAAGCTGTTCCTGGTATTCCCATTTTATATATGAGAAGTTGAAGCACAAATGAAAATAGTGACAGTTCTGGGATTCTGTACCTTTTATAAGCAACAAACACAGAACCAGTATGCGCCACATCTGTGCTTTCAAACTTCTGTACCATTCACTGAGGTCTTCGGGGTGATTAAAGCAGTGGTTCTCAACCTGTGAATCATGACCCACTTTGGGTGCTCAAACAACCCTTTCCCAGGGGTTTCATATCAGATATATTTGCATTATGATTCACAGTAGTGAGGAAATTACAGTTATGCAGTAGCAATGAAAATAATTTTATGGTTGGGATCACCACAACATGAGGAACTGTATTAAAAGATTTCAGTTTTAGAAAGGCAGGGGACCACTGGATTAAAGGTGTATGTTTCACTGTGAGGTAACACAAATCTACACATGTTTTTTATCCATAGTTTTATATCAGATCTCAGGTTTATTAGTCAATCCAAACAAGACAAAAATCTAAGTATTAGTGAATGATAATGGAGTAGAAACATAGACCAGTGAAAGTGTATAGCCCTCAGAAGCTAGAGTTTGCCTGTAGGTGACAGTGATTATTTAGCTGTCACTTTTAAAATAGGCTTTGAGAATCAAAAACTTTCCTGCTTATTATATGCTATCTTAAACTTACCCTACTTTTAATGCAGTGCATATCAGAATTGGATAGTGGTTAAAATTCTGTGAATTTAGAGCAGTTATATTTTTAAAGCATAAGTTGCTACAACAAATTTCTAAAACCCAGAATGGATATTTGATTTTAGAGAAGTATGATTTTCTGTCAGACATCTTAAACCACTTTAAAGTTTCTTATTTTCTTGCAGTCAGAGTTCAAAGAAAAGATGATCATATGCAAAAATTTCATCATGACAAAACATAGAATTTGTCCCATAAATTTTAAAAACAACTGTTATGAAACAGAATACTATTTTCCAAAGAAAATGAAATGTTTAGAAACTGCATAACTAAGTGCATAACTAAGAACTATATTTAGATTTCTTTTTAAAAATGAACCCATTTATATGGCAACTAAATACATGCTGCCAAGATACATAGTTCATCACTCATGGTACCAAATCATGACAAATTTATCAAAAATCTATTGGATTATCATCCAACAACCAAGAATATGAAGCAATTATATCTTTAAATTTAAATATCAATATTTTATTCAAATGTGTAATACAAAATACATTGACAGTTTTGTGTGACATGTATTTTACAAATTATATTTCCATATGTAAAATATATTACATATATTTCATCTTTAAAATGAATAATTATGGTCTAAAATACAAAGAACATAAAGTTATTTCAAGAAAAAAGGATATTTTGCAATGAATACAGAACTGAAAAGATATGTGTCTAAAATTGTATGTGTCTAAAACTGAGTATTTCTAATGAGTCTAGATTCTCTAGAAATATCAGGTACTGATTTTAGGTCATTATATAGTGTTGTAACATTATTACACAAAAAGAAAGGATAATTTAGTTGTGGTTATTAGCAATTGAAAAAATAAAGAGAATTACCAAACATCTTGAAAACTGCATGATCTTTATAATAGTAAGTGTACCCGGAAGTGTAGCACCAAATAAATTTTATACCCAATAACATAAGCAACACATATACCATCTCTACCTAAATATTTTTGTAATACTAAAATTTATACCAAATATTCTCCAGTAGCCACACAGTTCCCTAGACTTAAACTACTTCTAGAATTTGATATAACATTATCAACAGTAACAAAGTAACAAAATTCCCTCATCTAGGAGAGAAAGGGGCACACCAATATTTTTAACTAGCCCAAATAACATAGCTTGCCCACATAGAAAATAACTATAGACATTATGTCAAGGACAAAAACAATTTAAAATACAAGGGCCCTACCTTCTGAAAAATTTAAACCCTGAAATATGTGCCACACTTAATTTAGTTCTTGTGACAGAGAACATATCTTCTTTGCTTGATATCCATCCCCTCAAAACTCTCTGAGCTAGAAATTAGCTGGTTCTCACATCTTCATTCAATAACAGCTCAAAAAAGCTATATTCATTCCACCTAATAAAAATAATGCAGAAATACGAATTCAGTCATCCATGTTCAGCTTCATTCACTCTCAGCAGATTCAATGTCAGAGAAAAGAGTGTTTGTTAGAGTCATTTGTCTCTGTCAGTCATCCACCTTAACCTTGTAAGGAATCAAATCTGGAGGTTCTAGTCTCTTAGACAAACACATCTTCTTGTGTAGGGTAGAGGCACAAATCTCAATCTGTCTAAGTTTCTTATGATCCGCAAGAGTTCTATATAGGCTTATTGAACAGAGAACAAGAACTTCTTGTCTTCAACAGATTCTATTTCAAAGCAGTTCTTTAAAGACAAAACAAAGGTACAAACAAAGCCAGAGCCCATTACAGGTGAAACTGGCATTTGTACAAAAAGGAAACATGATTCTTAAAATTACATGGAACATTTCCAGGTACAGGAACACAGGCATGCTTTTTCTTCCTCCTGTTGCTCTGCAGTCTGTAGTGATCCCAAAGAGAGACTTGTCTCTCAGCTGGGAGGTCTTGACCACGAGCTTCTGCCCTGGGGATAACGGGTGTGATTCCCCAGTCTCCGCACACTGAAGTGGTGTGCTGGCTTCACTGTCAGTGCCTTGGTAGGATGGAGCAGAATACATCTTGACTCCTTTTCTATATCTCACTTGAAGGTTAGTGAGAGGAGGTATGAGCGTCTGCATTGCAAAAGAGAAGCAATAAAGCTTGAAGATATTTTCATGTCATTGGGGAAATTTGTGGCTCCTTTAAGCATTTCTTGAAATAGCTGGTGCTGAATCACTTGCTTTGGGGACACATTCAGTGGGTCCAACATTTTCTTGGCACTTAGTTGTGAGATCTCAGATTACCGATGTTGCCTAGCAACACGATAACATGCTAGACTTTTTTATTTTGATGTATTGACAAACTTTCAGTAAGAGGACAGATGGCTTTAAGATTTTACATTTGATATCTGTTCAGAAAGAATATATTTAATTCAAATACGTTTTTCTAGCCCAAGAAATTCTGAATTAATTTCTTATGAGCTGACAAGTTCCATTTATAGGAATGTTCATGTTCTCGACATTTCCTTCAGTCTCTAGCCCAGATGTTCTCATCTCTACCCACACTCAATGAAATCTCTCTCCACAGACAGTTTAGTTAGAATTTCTCCTCCTGAAAGGCATATATAATAATATAACATATCCCTTCTTTTTCTTTTTTTTTTTAAATTTTACTTATGTGTGTATGACCTGTGTCTCACATGTGCATATGGAGACAAGAAGAGGGTGTCAGATCACTGATACTGGAGTTACAGGTGGCTGTGAGTATCTAATGCAGGAACATAATTTCTGAGGTCCTGTGCAAAAGTGCTAGATGCTGTTAATGGGCAAGCCATCTCTCTGGCCTGTACTTACTTTGTTTTAGCATCATGAAATGATGAGAGATTGAAAGAGAAAAAGGGAAGGAATGGAGGGGAGAAGAGGAAGAAGTGGGAAGTAAAGGAAGAAGGAAGTGGAGGGGAAGTGACTAAAGGGGAAGAAAAGAGATCAAGTTTATAACTAAATTGCCATTCAGGGAATTTCTTTCTCTACATAGTAAAAACTAAGTTCCAGAGAATATATATAAAGAATATATATCTTTACAGAGTACCTATCTGTAAGATTTAAATAAAATTTGGTAGGAATGAAGTACATATTTCTCCAAAATTTAATACATCAATAAGTTTTTATGAAGGCCTTCCAATGAAAATATTTATCACAATATTACTAATGTGTATACAAATACATTAAAAACTCTTCAAAGAAGGGAAAATTTAATAATATGTATCTATGGAACAGAGTACGAGTATATTTGATCATATATAACAGTTGGTTACAAAGGTTGCATATAGAACAGGATGTAATTTTGGCAAAATTAAAAGTGGGGACATTAGAAACAATAAAACTCAACATCCCTGAGAATAGTGAACTTCATATGAGAAAATATCCCCATTGGATTAACCTATGAGCATTTCTGGGGGCCTATTTTCTTATAACTATTATCGATGTAGGAAAGTCCAGCCCACTGTTTGAAGAGCCAGCCCTGGACAGGTAAGCCTGGGTATTTTAAGTAAGCGAGCTGAGCAAGCCAGGGAGGAAGCCAGAAAGCAAGTGTTCCTCTGTGGCCGTTGTCTTAAGTTTCTGCCTAGAGTTCCTGACTTGTGTGCTCTTGGTGATGGACTGCAAGCTGTAAGCCAAATAAATCTTCACCTCCCCCAAGTTTCTTTTGGTGAGTTTTATATCCCAGTAATAGAGACACAAACTAGAACAGTGCAGTCCAAATGAGGAGAAATTTCTTCAGGAAGTTGAGGTTGCTGAGCAAGCTGCTTTTCTTCCTGCAGATCTAGAGGAGTGTCTATAGAAGATTCTAAGAACCCACAGTAAATACGAGTAATGGGTGACCTCACAGACTGTTGAACTAATTATTAACAGAAGATAACAATTTTTGGGGACAAAACTATGTTGTATTTGGCATACCCCCTTTTCTGACTTTTAAACACAGTGAATTCTACAAGATGGACCCTCATACTGACACTGCACCCAAACTGAACTGCTCATAAACTGGGTGTTTTGCAGCTCCAAAAGCCATACCTTTAGGTGAACATTTAATCACCAAGCTAGAGATGAACATGAGGTGTTTCAATTATTTTAACCATTAATTTTTTTTGTCATCTAATATTGTATTGCCTTCTCTTAATCTGGGGGGTTAGTTATGATGTAGGAATAAACAACTTAAACTTAGTGTATAGATGGTTGCATATTAAAGAGAGAAATCCCTCATAGGCACCACATTTCCATTAAAATGGATGTTTAGAGACTCAGATGTCACAGAGCTAATCTTTGATAATGGTTTTGTAAAGGAAGAGAAAATAATTTATTTTCAAAGAAGAAGTATCAATATTAAGTTCAGGCAGTGTGTAAATAGACAAATTATCAACTGTCAAAAGAAACATTGTATAATGCTGAAGTATCACTCTTCAAAGGAAATGTGTATGTACCTGAAAACAGAAGATCTACAAATATGCATCCCAACCAGACAGCATGTAGATTGGCACTACATGAGCCCAGTCTTAGAAATACAAATCCCAAACCAACAATATTTAGATTAACAATAGATGAGTTCACTCTTAAAGCTGGCCCTTTAATATTCCCTACCACAAATGCATAGACTGTCTATAGTAATTGTTGTATGGCTTCAATGCTATCATAAACAAAACTTTTAACATGTTATGTAGTGGCTATTTCAAAACCATTTCTAAAATTTATATGAGAAGCAAAAGATCCAGAATTCTAACCTCTGCATTCAACAACAGGAACAAAACTGGAGAACTAAGAATTACCTAACTTAAAAAAATCACATTATAGTGAGACAGCATTGAGAAAAGGATTCATCAATACATCAAGGTGGAAAAAAACCAAAGATCCATGTATACACAGAGTCAACTAATCTCCATTCAGCAGAGGAATAAAGGCAATATAATCAAGCAAAGGCTATTATATAAACAAAACATAGTGAGTCAATTGGTTCTGTACATGAAAAAATAAATGATACCCTGGTCAGTGAAAATGCCCAATTTAAAGACATACAGTAGGATGCCAACTATAACATTCTGAGAAAGGCAAAATAATGGAAGAAATAAAATGGAGGAGTCAGAGCACAGGCAACTTTTGGGGCATGCAAACAATCCATGTGATTCTTCAGTGGATACATATCATTATACATGTTGAGAGACTCAGAGAATAGTTTGGGTATGTCAGTGTGAACTACATATAGTCCATGGGTGGTAATGATATATTACATCCAACAAAGTAAGTTGTGTAGTGAGCTCTTGACAGTTGAATTTTGTGTTTGTCATGAAAGAAGATACATGGATATTCTTTATACTTCCAATTCAGTTTTGTCATTGATGTAGAAACTTTTAAAAATAGTTGTTTTGAGAAAAATATTCCTTTATATATTTTGTACTTCTATGATAAGTTTCAGTATGTCAAAAAATAGAGGAATGTGATTTGTTTAAAGATAAATATTGCCATTCAAAATTATGTCGCTCAATCAGTTTTATATGCTGGATGCTTAATCGTGTCCATATATAATTCATAACACATGTTTAAGAATCTGTTATGCTCCAAGTATGACCTTAGTCCTGAACTTTTGCGAAGAAACAAATTACAATTCCTAGTCATTAGATCTAAAATCATACCAGTAAAGGACCAGAATAAAGAAAATGGCCAAAAGAAAAACACATAAAACATCATTTATATTTATTTAAATAACTTTTAAATTCCTCTTGATAAGGTATAGTAATATATGTAAGCCTTTTGACATGTTTGTATGCCTTACCACAAAATATAAATTTTAACATTACTACTGACACTTTTCTTAAAATTTTATTGTAAAAATGGAGTAAATTAAAGGCCAGAATCATCAAGGTCATCCTGAACTATAAAAAGAATTACAAGGCAGTCATGGCTATGCAGTGAGACCTAGTCTCATCAAAGCCCCTAAGAAAGCCATGAATTAAAAGAATTGCCTAATCTTTTCCAAATATTAGTATTTTAAAATGGGGAATAGCATGTATAATTATATGTCTATATAACATTTAATATATATCTAATTATATACCATACTTAATAATATAGTACACATAATAATACATATTGAGTATGTAATTATACATCCTTAGTTACAGTTTTTTTTCATTAAAAATGCTTTTTCTTTTTTTTTTCTAATGGAGTGTTCTTGCCTTTCCCCTTATTTGTTTCTGAGGGTCAGAGTAACACTGTCAAAGCAGTTAATATATTTTCAAAAGCTGAAAAGTAGAAAATAGCAACAGTTACAAAAACAGAAGGCAAGAAAGTCAGAAACACAACATTACAAATGCATGTTTAACCAAGTCTTCAGAGGTAAGCGAGTGAGTGCTTGGTAAATATGCTTTGGAGAAATAATGCTCAAAGGTTGTGTTTGCTGTTGTGCTCGGCGTTTGCTTTGCATGTGATCTGAAAGACCAGATGACCAGTAATCTCCCTTGCCCTTTCTTTTCCTTAGTCTCTGTGGGCTTTGTACACAGCTCCTTCCCTTGGCCATCACCCATTTACTAGTCCCAAGATGTCTGGTATGATTAGGATTCAGCAAGTCACACCTTAGCCTGTCAGGACCTGGCGCGCCCCGTGGCCCGCATTAGCCCATCGCTTCATTTCACCCCCAAAGAGCCCAGAGACAGGCCTACCTTGTTAAGCTCTGATGGCAGGAAGGCCAAAACAGACAGCAGCTACTGTTGGCTTTCCTGTCATTTCTCCTTATGTCGGGGACATACACAGTCCTTATTAACCCCATCAAGGCCCAGGCCAAATACGGAGAACTTAATAGATGAGTGATTGGACTGGGCAGTTTTAGATTTACTTTATGAAATGCCAGCACTTACTAATTGTATGTGTTAGACCAAAATGTCTGACAATTTAGAAATTTTTGACTTAGTGCAATTTCACAATCATTTACTAAAGCTTGTGTTGCTGAGAGAAAACATGTTATTTGTTTTAAATTTTAGCTGATCACCCCTAATAGCTTTCATTTCCACAAAAGCCCTGAAAGCTAGATGGTAATATTGTCCCCTTACAGTGGTATCCATTCCCATGGAAGACCCACCCTTCTTGGAGAGCAAAGAGAGGATAGGATGGGGATTGGTGGGGGGAATGGGAGGATGGGAGGGAGAGGGAACTATGATTGATATGTAAAACAAGATTGTTTTTAATTTAAATTGAAAAACAGTGTTTATTTCATATCTAGCACTACTCTTGGAGTGGATCTACAAGGCATAATACTGTAGCCTATTTTTCATACCCTGGCTTTGTAGGAGAAGCATGGGTTGAGACCTACAATACATCCAATACACAAATGACAAATAATCAAAGAACAGAGGAACAGAGGCTTCTATTGAAATGGAATGTGAAGGGGAGGGCACGAAGCCCAGAGGAGGGGAAGGCTAACAAGCACATGAGGGAGTAAGGGAGTAGAAGCCATTCAAGATGTTCACCCACATTGTTTCATTTTCAGGTGTAACCAAGATTTTCCATTTATATTTCAAAAAAGACTTATTATGTTTTAACTGTTTATAATTTTAGTGAAGTGCAGGCTAACAATTTTATGTTGAAAAAGGAAGTGCTTAATATACAGGTAAAGAATTGGAGAGTAAATTGAAAGCTGTTTCTACTAAGATAAATACGTTTAAAATGTTTTACTGACTAATCTAAAGAGAATCAAATAAAGGAATTGGAATGTATTTCTCTTATAGACTCTCCTGGAGCTATGACAGGCAGCTATATATTTTTTTAAAAAGTCACTTTAAGAAGCCCATCAATGCAAAACCAAAAGTAAGAATGAAAGCTTTACCTAGACTTCAGGGAGGCTCTGGACTCCTTATTGGGCCAGAATGGCCCTTCAGTCTTTCATGTAGTGGCAAGACCAGTCACCTTCATAGTTTAATTTTCAAGCTTTCTGTCTACCAATTAAATGATACAAGTAAAATGTTTTATAATTTGCATATTTTTTGCATAATTTGCAACATAAAATTCTATGCACATGGAACTCAATAGAAGAATGCTTTTATATTTATACATTAAATTACTTTTACAAAACCAAATTTTGTAGCTGATATTGTAGGAAATGCTATAGATATTCCAGGACACTGTTAAATCTTTATGTCAGCTTTATATTCTCTAAAGTTTATTTTAAATACTTTAGTATAAACCATATAATACATGGGTAGTGAATTAACTGTTCTATAGGCTAAAGAGGGTAAATTTTGAAGTATTCCAATAAGGAGTATATTCATTGGGTAGGTCAAAAGAATTTTGAAAAAGCCTATTCAGTGTTCCATAACTAAAAGTAGTCACTCTGCATGCCATGACTTACAGTATTGCAACATTTTCAATACAACAGGTAGTAGTGAATTTCCTCAGGGCAAGATGGCATTAAGACCTGATTGCACAGACCCTGATTACCATACCAGATCCTCCTTATTCCTAAAATTTCTGATAATGCCATGACACAGTCATGGTGGGAGACTCCTCTGTTCATGATTAGATGGCCGAGTAAGCCTTCTTTGAGACTCTTGTCACACAGTTTCTTACGCAGAGCTTGAAATTTACCTGGTTTTAAATAACACGTGGGTTGAATGTGCTCATACTTGGTTGGTAGGAATCATGCACACTGTATTGGATCTGAAACTTGCTTTCTTATACCATTCCTCTTCATGTGCTGGGAAAAGAGCTTAGGGCTCTAAGAAACTCTAAAGTGATTTAGGAAAGAGAGAAAGGTAGGGGTTACAGAGTCTACCACAAGAGCCCAATTATATTGAGGTACCAATGTGCCTTAAGTCATTTCACAAAAGCAAAACAAAACACAAAACTCTCTTTTTTTTACTGTTCCAAACTCAAATTATCTCTTGTGAATATTGCAACCATCAATTACAAGTGACATACTCTTAAAGAATTGTTGAATGTGTTGTAGCACAAAACCTTGAAGAATATATTCCTTTTAAATCATCTCTTCCTTTGAGGAATGAATGGCATTGCATCTTGAATAATGAGAATGAGGTAGGCAGACGACTTGCCTTTCACACTGGCCCTTTTGTTCACATTGGTCTTTCATTCTGTCTTTCTTCCTTTATGTGGTCTTTATTTTCTAATTTTAGTTAATTACTCTTTATTTTACCATGTTAGATTTGGGTACCTTACATTTTTCATGTAGCTACAGGACTAGAAAGAAATACAAACAAGTTTATAGCTATACTTCCCATGTAATTTAGATTTTAAATAATAAGGCTGCAGTAGTGTAATTATGGAATATTAGAAATTACCTTCACAGGTATAATGTCATAGTATATGAGAATTCAAGAAAATAAGGACACGAGAAGCCAAAATATGAACTGAAAGCTCATTGTATCACTCTCTGAGGAACAGATTGTGAGAAGATACAAAATGTAAGCACTAGAATGAGGAGCTGAATCTTTTTATAAATAGTTTTCTCATGTGATAAAATTAGACTACAATTTCTCATATATATTTTTAAAACAGTATATTTGATAATTTGTTGTAATGATGTCTTTCTATATTTTAGATGTTTACATAAATTAAAAAGAAATGTTTGAAATATTTCACCATGCACATATTTGTTAAATACATAATATCCCTTTGGTTATCTACTGTCCTCTGCATTCCTAAGTCAACAACAAAAGTGGAACTAAGACCTAGCAAAGGCTCAGTGCTACTTCAAAGCCTGGATTTGAATTAAATGGTAAAATACTTTCTTGCAGAAAATTGGGGACATTCATTTACAGACTAAAGCCTTGGATTGGTTGTTGCTGCTTTCAACATTTATAAAGCAGTAGTCCATCCTTTTCCTTTTAACATTTTTGTACCCAGCATCTTTGAAGCTTGAAAAAAAATGCTGAAGTACTTAGCATCTCTCTTCTTAGTCTAAATTGAGTTAATTGGGATCTGTCATTTGTTCCCAGATTGTGTTGGAGAATTACTGAACAGGGGCACAGACTCAACCACACTATTTGATTATCTGCAGGAGACACGAAGTCAGTGGGATTTCCCTTATCAAGTTAACATTTACTGATTTCAAAATGTTTCAATGATACAAATAGCAGCAGGGGCCACTGGGAATCCCAACCTTCCATCAGTTCCCCTTTTCTTTCATTCCTCATATAATCCACTTAATTCAAAGGTGATAGAGGAAAAGAAGGATGCTATATGTCAAAATGACAGAACCTATTACATGACTTGAGGAATGAGTAGCAGTGGGGATTGTTATGACTGAACTCTTATATTTTAACAGAATTTCGTTTCTGGCATGTTTTATTGAAATCTCCCTACAAACTTGTGTTAATGATGTGCATGCCTGAATAATCTCTTTGGATCACCACTACCATGATTTGATGAATATGAGAAAAAAATGATAAAATCTTTATGACTAGTATATACAAAACCTGTAAAACCTACAAGTTGATAGCCCAAAGACAAACTTTGCTTTGGAGTGTAGAGCTTCCAAAGTCATTTTTTGTTAGAAAGAAAGACATTCCATTCTTCAAAATTAATGTGGTCTATGTCAGCCCTGAATTTCAATGTACTAATATGTTCTTTAAGATCCATGGTATTTATGTAACAGTATGTACTCAAGTGAACTATATATTCAAACTTAATGGCTAAAATAGAAACAAATAAGTGCTCAACATTAGTGAATCACTGATGTCAGCAAATAGAGGTTTTCTTTTTTAAATCATAATTATTATTAACAGCCATTATATAAAAATAAAGATCTTAAAATTCACCCCTTAAGAAAATTATAATTGAAAATCACAGGGAACCATTAGACCATGAATAAATGCAAAACAAATGGAAGACAGATTTTAAGGTACCAAGATCAGGCGATGGGAAAGAAAATAAATGTCAGCTGCTTCAGTAATCTACATTGAATAAGAAATGACAAACATGTTTCCAAAAAGGATCTTAAGGACTTATCCTAAACACATCCTCCTCACAGATGGAGGTGCACAGAAACAGCAGCCAAGTTTTCTCACCTTCCTCCAAAATAAAATAGCACCGGAACATTATTTATTACTAACAAAATTCTGTTTTAATGGACTATAGTAAAAGAAAATTACTTCTTAAAAGTTAGTGAGAGATGACTTCTACCAAATAGACATAATTTTCAGAGACTATTCAGCAGGGAATCTTTGTATAGCCTCACTTAGATAAGGTGTAGAGAAGTATATATCTAAGAAGGCTAATTATACTGGAAGGACACTACCGTATCATTGGTTTTTGTGGCTCTTTGAAAAAAAAGTTAAATAATAAAACACAACTGAAATTTTTATTATTGGAAACCAAAGTTCAGTGAGGCCTTTGTTGGGTCTATTGTAATTTCTACATATATTTGTAGATACAGTATGCATGACCATGGGATTGCCAGTGGTTTACAAGCTTTAATTTTGCTTGCAACCACAACTTAGATCAAACTACATTGAATCCAAAATGCTCAGATCATGGAGCTAGGTCTGTTAGTGAACAGAGTGTACATATGCACACCATGGTTATTCAACAATGCTCTAATACTACAAGCTCAGGTTTTATAAGAAAAAATATCTAATGTATTCTGAATACTACAAACAATTGCAATGCTCTCATGGGTTAAGGAGAAAAATTATTTTGTGTGGTAATGATACCTGGCTATTCAAAGTCCAGATATAAGGGTGGTTTTATATGGATAAGTTCAATATTACATAAGAGAATGCTTGTTTACAGATCTTTATAAACTATAAACCCTGGCCATTTAAAATTGTTATTTTCAATGACATCATTTCCAACAGAAAGAGTGATGCCAATGTGTACAATGAAAACATTAGTAACAATGTAAAAAACAGATACATTTAAAAAGTGAAGTCACACTTTAGCTTCACATATACAGAATACTGCACAAATACTTAAGCAACCTGAGAAGCAATATAATCCCCCTCCTGTTTCCTTTTGTTTTAAATTACTAAAACTTGGAAGTACATTGTGTATTTCATATGTAAAGTGAATATCAATATAACTCATGCATTTTTAGAAATAATTGTCTTTTTAGCTCTATAAAATATACAGTTAAGAAAATGGTAGCAAGCATAATTATTATGCTCTCAAAGTAGAATTCAATAACCTGTTCCACAGTGACAGTTTCAACATGTCATTTGTGATGTGTGAGTACAGTATAGCACAGCATGATAAAGCTGTCACAGATTTCTCAATTATGAAGTAATTAGTCAATCACCAGATTTTGATTGTTGTATTTTAAATGTATCAAACCTGATAATGTACCAGAAATTTACATGCATATAAAATTTCATACATTAATACACTAATGTGTGTAAAGATTTATAAACTATAGAAATAGTTCTTTTGTTTTGTAATTAACTTTCCTGTCCTCTTGTTTTAACAAAACTGTGATATTTATAATAGTCATATTTATGACTTTAAAAAATAAATAACTTAAATGTTTCCTCACTAAAAAGAGACATAGCTCATAACTTGATTGATCTTTATGTATGACTTTTGAAGAATAGGGAAAGTCAGTTCTTTTTCCTGTTAATGAAAATAAAGGATGGTGTGTGTGTGGGGGGGGGTGTACATGCAAATATAGTTAAAATTTTGAAAATAAAATTATGCATATTCACAGTTCATCACTTTCCTAGTTTTCTGAGAAAACAAAACAAAAACATTATTGAAAGGTCTGCATATTTGCTGCAAGTTGTGTCACACTATTTTCTCCCTTTTTAACCTTTCCATCTGTTCTACAGAATAGCTTTTCACTAAAGATAAAATTATCTATTTTCATGTTCTTGGTAAACATAATAACCAGATATTTGCCCTATTAATTATTTGATGCTACAGTAGTTATCAAAGAGTAAAATACAAGACTGAATATAATAACATATCCTTCTGTAAGTGAATAATTATGTAATTAACTTTAAACTTTCCATTAATTCACTATAAATTATTTCAGAAATTGAACATTTTCATTATTTCTGATTCCCTTAAATTAAATCATTGATGCCAATATGTTAAATGTCTCCAAGTCAATGCCTTATATTTCACATTTGTATGTAAGGGAAATTATCAAATTTTACTTGTAAAAGTCATATACAAATTTCTAAAACATGCATTGAAAGATAAGACAAGACTACACTCACTCCTTATCCAAATGCTTGATATGAATATCCTCACACAAGACAAATCAGTGAGAAGTTGTGGAAAACTGGTCATTATAATTGAATGCCTTCTTCATTGAATCATTGTTTGCAAAGCTTGTTTTCTGCTGTATGGAGTTTAGATGACCTACCTCATAAGGATCACTTAGATTCATAAATTCTTCTTCTTCCTAATGAAAACTACCAAGTACTCTTTTGATTTCTGTTCCTTTCTTTCTTTGTTTTTTTTAGAAATAAAACAAAACAAAACATATTCCTTGTTATACTCTTACTCATGATGTCCTCTGAACAGAAAATTATGATATTTATTATAGCAGTGTGATGCTTGTCAAGACAAACATTTTAGACATGCTAGACTATCCAATGAGTCCAAAACAAGGAAGCAAACTTCACTCATAAAGGATTATTCCATGCAGAAAATGATGTGGTAATAAAAGAAAAATGCAGAACTATGCTTTTTAAAAGAAATAGCTTTTGCAAAACATATTCCATTTCAGAATTTCTGGTAATGCACTCGATGATCTTGTGGTAGATTTTTATTGTGTGTACTGATACTTGTAATAAGTAATACATCATTGAAAGTATAGAATGGCATTGTTTCACATATTTTTACTTAACTACAACAGTTCCAGTGAGATTTGTGATTCAGATCATAAAAAGTAACTTCTTGATTTCTGTTACTGGTTTAGGAGCTAAATAAATCTTTTTTACATTTCAGTATGCCATTTGAAAAGATTTTTATAAGTGTATAGTGCCATATTCAACCATATAAATGTGAATGTTTACTTACATGGATTGCAAAGAACATGCCAATTCATGCTTAATATTAAATGTAAGTACAGTCGTTCTCTACCTTTATTTGAAAAACATATTCAAGCTTGTTCTCTTCTGAACAAAGATCATAAATACTGTCACTCTGTATATCAGAGAAGACTTTTGAAGCCTACAAACACCGTGACTGGAAATCATGGGAATATTTCAGACTTTTGAAGTTCAAAATGTACTATGGTCAAAAACAGAGCTGGAGAGCTGAAGAATGGGCTTGAACTCTTAAAAACTGTTCACACACTTGTTCACCTTGCCCAACATACTCTTCGTTTTTACTTAGGTAGAAAGTCATATCGTGTCATTGTGTCCCCCACACCCCCACCACTTTTTCTTTTATTGAAATTGACTGAGAATATTGGTTACTTTGTTCAGGTCAGTACTCACTTTTCCCCTCCTTCGGGACTTTAGTTCAACATAGTACTTAGCACTCCCTAAATTGAGAGCTGAGTTCAGATGAGTAATCAGTCCTCTCCCTTTGATGACTTGATATGGAAGTTTTGTTAGTTCCCATGTAAACAGTGATCATAACTTCTCATAGAAAATATGCATCTTTAATTGGATTCCCAATAATTTCTCTGTTTCTCAATTAAAAAGCCAGATATAGGAAGATACATGTTCTTCTTTAAAAAAAAAAAAAAAAAAACACACATACCATAACATAATTTTTACTGTCTTGGAACATTTCAGAAAATTAAAATTAATTTGTTATACCATAATTTACTTAATTAGAAAGAATTTAGAAGTAATTTTTACTTTACCAAGTTGAATGAGTGGTTCTGAGTTTGATCGCTACCATCATAGCAAAAGCTAATGTAAAATTACCCCAAACAACCGAATCCAATGTATAGTCATTAGAGAACATGCATGCCCCAACTCTCTGCTCAAACCCAATTTTCTAATGTCTTGCACTGTACTTAAGAATTGTTTGGGTAATGCCAAAAAGAAAACTTCTCTAGAAGTTTAATTAAATTGAAGAAATTCATGACAAGACAGAAAGGCTAACTTAGTAATATAAAAATGCCAATATATTAAGTCAATAAACCCATTATTAAATATTGCTCTGCATGGAAGTTCACTTGATAATGGTACTTGTAGTCCTTCTAATAGTTTCCATTTGTATGAATCAGCCTCTACAGATGTCAAATGTGAATGGCTAAAGCATCCAACAGAGTCTTTGTGAATGGCATCAGTGCTTCCGTTTGTAAAGGAAAAATTCTTTTGAAGGACATTGAAACTGAAGGGCACTTATATATTAAATAGCTTTCTTCCCTCTTTTCATTTTGATAGCAGCAACTCATCTAAAGACGCTGCATAAAATGGTATGCAGGTTACATGGCACTTGGAATTATTTACAGGTGTCAGTACTCTAGTTTTTACAGACTATAAATGTACACATAAAGGAATGAACAATGAGCAACACTGTGCTGCGTTTATTGCTTGCAGCCAAGATTTACTCTATTCTCTCTACTCACAGAATAGCTAGTTCAATAATTTTCATTGAGTAACTAAAATTGAACTTCTGCTTGATATACTAAAAAAATGCTTAACATGGTACCATCCACCATTCTTAAAATATGCTAGCAATCTTTATCATGTTTATACAAAATCAAAAGCACAAAAACTTGCACCATCTTTCCTCTGAAAGACAGTATTTTAAAATGATGGCAGTAGGCAAATGTCACAGATCATGAGATTTCAAAGGAGCTGGTGAAGGAACCATTCTCCTGGTCCAGAAAGGTTCAGTGCAGTGTGTAGTAAAATGTTCTTCTAAAACTAGAGGTTGTTGAAAGAAGACAACTTGCCAAAGGTAGTTTTTGCTTAGCAGATTTTATTTCACTGAACATCAGGTGACTATTCACCATCATCTTTAGGGAGGGTTCTGTATCGAGTTCCCTGACATTATCGTCACCTGGGGGCTTGCACTGCCAGGCATAATCCAGGTAAAACACATTTTGTGATGCAGCCAAGTATACGACTTCAAGAAGTTATGATGGGAATCCTTTTGCTCTGTAAATTGATAGTCATAAGCAAGGGGATTATATAAATACTGAAGGGAATGAAATGCCAGGCAGATGGTGTAACTCTATCTGGATTGCAAAGCAAGAGACAGTATTTGCTTGGGTCACATATACCAGAGAAGGGACTTGTCTAAAAATGGAAGCACAGTTGCTTTTTATAGCTCTATTCCTCATGAGTATTTACAGTGATGTTAAATAAACTTCACATTGACAATGATACTGCCACAGAGTCCACATTATTCCATATCTTGCTGCCCACAGTTCTCTTCAAATGTATTTAAATGTCTAAAATCATAATAACTAGCCATTTAGTGTGAGCTGCTTTCATAAGAAACATCTTTAAAATTAGTTATAAACTCACTACATAAAAGGAAAAAAAATCTTGAATCACTTCTTTGGAACCAGAATGCATATAACTTATATTTTAGGAATTCTTTATTGTCAAATACATCAACCTTCTGTTAGCATCTAGGACTCAGTGGAAAATTTTCATGGTTGGCCATCATTCAGTTCTATAAGAGCTTGAAGGAATCAGATTGACTGCAGATTAAAGGGGCTTAGGAAGATTTCCTAAAATAAAGTCATAACACTAAAGACATAAATAGTAATTAACAGAGTAAAGAGAAAGAGGGAAATGGTAATTTAAAAAACAAAAAAAAAATAGGAAGAAATGAGGCAATAGGCTGAACATGATGGATCGCTCCTGCAATCTCAGGAAGAAGGGAAGGATTGAGAGAAGGAACCAAAGACGATGGGAAAGAGAAGACCAACATTAACTTTCATACAGAGAAAACACCATATTCTAATTCACATACTCAAGACAGAGACTTCTGTTCTTAGATGTGACCTGAAACTCAGCATTTATGGGGAAAGGAGTCAAAAAAGAAGCCTGAGGTTAGCCAGACCTACCATGAAGTAGACTGTATCTTCCAAAGAGGAGTGGGAGCACTTGAACAGTCAATGGACCTGCAGTTCACAGAGTTTGTCCTACTTTGATAAGAAAGAGGGAATGAGGGAAGACTGGTGGAGGGCACACAAACCTGTTACTGAATTTTTCTTGTCCCTATAAAAGCTTTATTTAAGTGTTCAATAAGTAACTATGGCTTTAAATTACTTCCTCTTCAGATATTAATATCTCATCACTTAGCATTCAGAGGGAGTGAAGAAAGGAATGTTTACAAAAATAATTGTTAACTATGGACTTTAGTGGAGCAATATATTTTCCTGTGAACCTGTAACAGTAACCACTTCTTTTGGGCATGGTTACAGGTATGGATGTGACCAATTAAAGGGAGATCACTAAGGTCCCTTAAATAGCAGAAAGCATCAGGGAAACAGAGTCTGCATCCCTAGAGCAGGAATGTTGTGACAGTCACTTACTGTTTTCATGTAAGTTCTTTACCTAATAAAACTCCACTTATTATTTATACTGGGTCTGGTGAATCCATAATTTCTATGCCTTCACTTTAGCATCAAACAATCATGACCCCAGTCATTGACAAAACCTTTGAATGTTATATTGCTCTACGGTAGGCTGGAGTAAGGTTTTCACATTAAGCAATCATCCATGCTATGAAATAGCTTGACTGGGGTTTCTATCAAGCCTAGTTCCACTGCCGATTAGCCCCAAATAAACACACAAAGACTTAATTTAAAAACTGTTAGCAGATGGCTAGGACTTCTTATTTGTTATTTCTCTCTTAATTATTAGTCCATAACTACAAATCTATGTATTTCTTCATGGCTTTATCTTGACAAAGAATTCCTGGTGTGTCCTATCTTTCTGATCTCTACATTGCATCTCTCAGCAGCCTCTCTCTGCCTCCTTTCCCCAGAATTTTCATCTTCTCATAGCCCTGCCTATGCTTTATGGCTGGCTATTGGCCAATCAGTGTTTTATTCATCACCCAGTAAGAGAAACATATATATAGAATGATATCCCCAATCAAGGTAGTGTGACTTTTGAGCAATTAGCTTCCCAGTCCTTCTCTATTTCACAGTGCCATATCACTGCGATGCCTGATCACAGAAGGATTCACCTTCAGATTCACTGCCCACAATGTGAGCCATTGAAAATCATCGCCTTCCTCATTTTTGACATTGAAACAAGAATGTTTGTGGAAAGCTGAAAGCTGCTTACCTTCAATTATTTTTATCAATGCAAGGAAGAAGGTAATAAACAATGTCTGGGAACATGGGTGTAAAGATGTAGATCTGATGGGAGATGTCATTCTGTATATGTTTCTCATACTGGTTAATGAATAAAGCACTGTTGGCCAATAGGAAAGGAAGATAGGAGGGACTAGGAGACAAGGAGGAAATAGGAAGTAGGGAGGAAGAGTCAGGATGGAGAGCCTGGAGAAAACAGAACCGCCATTCCTCGGCTCTCAGTAAGACCACATGAAAATACATAGAAATGCATTAATACTTAAGACAGAGCTAGCCAATAAGAAACTAGCACCTGGCCAATAGCATTGTATCAAATACAGAGTCTCCATGTATTATTTGGGGCTGGCGCGGAGGCGGGACAAGACCAGGCAGTGGGCAGAAAAACCAAACTCCCTACATAGATCAGTTCAGCTGTCTGCATTACATTAAATAGGGGGAATGATTAAATTTCAAGCACGTTCATGTGTATTACTTACTATACTCATTGCCATAAAAAGAGAGAAAGAAAGAAAGAACGAAAAACACAGAGCCAAACGGACCTTAAGGAAATGTTTATTTTGGCTCATAGTTTGAGGGTACAATCTCTTGTGGAGGAGAAGTATGAGGCAGCTGGTCACACTGCATCCACATTTAGGAAAGAGATTGGTGAAGGCTACTACTCACTCCCTTTCTCCTTTTCATTCAGTTTCAGGCCCCCAGTGCATGGAATATTGCCACCAACATTCAATGTGGACATTCTCACATCAACTAATGTACTCTAGGAAATAGAGCCAGGACCAAAAATTTCTTCCCATGTGATGCTAAACCTTTTTGAATCGACAGTCATTTAAAATAATTTGTTTTTAAGATGAGAAAGTGTGTTAGGGTATAGTTTTGGATGTCTTTATATATAATTGAAGTCTAATTGTTATGAGTTATGTAAGTATCATATAAGCATTTGGAGCATAGAATATTTTCTTGGAAGTAAACGTTGACAAGTTTAAAAGGCAAGAGCTCCACCTCAAAGCACTGATTATACTCAGAAACACAGAGGAATTAGGAGTAGTCCTCCCCCTCACTTATCCAGCCTCATATTTTCTTCTTTTCAGTGGTTCATCTAAGAATCCTAGCTCCTGGCTGTAATCAAAATACTACCCACTTGACACAGTTTTGAACTACTATATTCAGCAATGCTTCAACATATACAAACAGCAAACATAAAATATTACTTAAAGAGGAAAGGGAAAGATTGGATGCAGCAAAAAACATTTGAAAACTTTCAACATCCTTTTAATGATCAAACATCTCTGTAAATGAAGGGCTGGAAACTGTCCCTCAGCAGGTCAAATTCACAATGTGTATCATGATGGATAGAGAAATGTAAAGTCTGTCCCCTAAGAGAAGAGACATGACAGTATATACACTTATACCAATCTCTTTTTACCTCTTTTTATATATCTTCATACACTATACTTGGGTCATGTTTTCCCTTCCCACAAATACTCTCAGATACTCCCCTCCTCTCTATCTATTCAACTCTCTTTCTCCATATATGTAGAAATAACCAAATAACAGCCAAAAAAAATGGTGTTGAATTTTGGTATCTTCAGTGGATTATATTGTCGGCATGCAAATGTATCTTAGTTCTAGAATCCAAAGACAGATGCAATAATTTCAACCAGAGGTAACTAATTGTGTACATGTGCTGTGTTGTGTTATCAATAAAGTCTATTTTTCCTAATTTGTAAGATAAGAAAATCAGTAGCAATTTTATGCTGTAATGAGCATGAAAAGAAATTATGAAAGCAATAGTAGTCACAAGAATTAGAAATCATCAAACACCTTGAGAAATAATTTGCATTCTGGGTACTAATTGTGGCCATTGCCCTCTATTGAAAGTACCTTAGTGTGTAATAACTCCTGTTTTCACCAGTATCAATAATAAGGTAAACTTTCAAGAATGTGTGAACATTATCACATATACTTTTGTGTTTCCAGGTCAGTACATACTTTTAGAAATGGTTAAAAGGGCATTTTTGCAGGGCTATTTTTGTTTATTATTATATTCTTCAATGTCTAGAAATATTGTTGGCTGACTAGTGGTAGATCCTTCCATCTGCTCCACAAAGAGAATAAGGCCTCCCTTAGGATGTCTACTAAGTCTGTCCCATCATCTAGTTGAGGAAGGACCAAGGCACCTCTCTACCCCCCACACTCCTGTGTCTAGGATGGTCATGGTATCTTTCCATACAGAATGGGATCCACTAAGTCAGTTTATGCATTAGGGTTAGATATTGGACCCACTGCCAATGGCCTCATATATTGTTCCAGTCACACTATTGTCACCTATATCAAGAGAGTCTAGTTCAGTCTTATGCAGGTTTCCCATTTGTCAGACCAGAGTCAGTGATCTCTCAGTAGCTCAGAACAGCTTATTCTGTGGGTTTCCCCATCATGGTCTTGACTCCTTTGTTCATATTATCACTCCTCCCTCACTTTGATTTTACTCCAGGAACTTGGCCCATTGGTTAGTTGTGGATTTCTGCACCTGCTTCCATATGTTTCTGGAAGAGGTTTCAGGCATCTCTGAGGTAATGAACTGTAGTCTAGGTATCTTTTGCTCTATGTCTGGTATCCACTTACAAGTGAGTATACACTATATTTGTCTTTCTTGTTTTGGGTTACCTCATTTAGGATGTTTTTATTTTTCTATTCCTATCCATTAGTCTGTGAATTTAGGATGTCATTGTTTCTTACCTCTGAGTAGTAGTCCATTGTGTAAATATACCATTTTCTTTATCTGTTCTTCAGTTGAGGGACATCTAGGCTATTTTCAAGATCTGACTATTAATGTTGCTATGAACATAGTTTAGCAAATGTCCTTGTGGTGTGAATGTGCCTCATTTGGCTATATGCCCATCAGTGGGTCTTGAGGTAGGTTGAACTCCAATTTTCTGAGAAATCACCATACCAATTTCACGGTGGCTATACAAGTTTGCACTCCCACCAGCAGTGAAGGAGTGTTCCTGTGAAGATAATTCTTAATTAATCATTGATTCTTCTGCTATAATCTTTGGTGCATTATTATTTGTTTGGTTTGGGATTCCAGTTAAATATTAACCAAGGTTGTCTATGCAGATGCTTTTAATCTACGGACGATAACTATGTCAAGGGTGACTATTCTAAATCACTCATGACTATTTCTCTCAAAGAACTTAAAAAAAAAAAAACAGCCTAAACAGCCTGAGTGGGTTCACAATAGTTCAGACCGGAGATTACAGGGGATCCTGCAAAATTCATGTGTAAATGTTGATGATGGCCCATCCCATGGTGAAGTGGGTGGAAAAAAGACCTGAACAAAACTTATGATTCTGGGAGCTGGGACTGATCCTCCAAGATCACAATACTAACGTGCATTCTTTTCCATAGAATGTTTTCACTTGAGATTTGTAGACCTAACAGATCACTATGCACTTGTTGCCACGACTGAAGAATTGAAAACATTACAAAACACAGTCCTGATCACAAAGTACACTCATTCCTCCTTAGTAGTTCATTCATTTCAATAGATCATACAATCTCTTTTTCATGTCACTCACCCTGACTATTCATTTCCATAGGTTATTAATTCCAGTAACTTTATTTCTAACAAATTCTTATTGAAACATTGAAAGAGGTGATATATTTGCATGACATATTTAATGGAACATATATTTATAATGACATCACATATTATTTTACTATAGAAGTATATTTGAAGAAAAGTTCATAAAACATTGACTTATAGCAATCACTTACCTATTATATTCTACTCCATTTAAGTTTCAAAATATTGAGGTTAACCTACAAGGATTATTTGATCCTTTCACAGGAAAAAATACTTTGTAATTGCCTGAACTGTTTATTGATTTTGTAATTAGAGATAAAGTATTAAGTATAAACTGGGCAGTGGTGGAGCATGACGTTAAGTCCAGCACTCAGGAGGCAAAGGCAGGCAGAGCTCTGTGAATGTGAGGCTAGCCTGACCTACAGAGTAAGTTCCAGGACAGGCTGCAAAGTGAGACAGCAAAACCCTGTCTTGAAAAACTATAAAACAAAGAATTAAGTATATTTGTATTTTATTAAATATTTTAAAATGGTAAATTTGAATGATTTGAGACTTTAGTCTACAAGCAATTGAAATGTGTCAAAAAAGCTTTAGCAAAGTTTTGGAAGGATTATTTGACAATTTAAATTTTTCTGCCCACAGCACAGACTAAAACTTGAAGGAGATGGGGACATATTGAATCTTCTCATTTCATTCTTGCCCTGCAAGGTCAGAAGTCAACTGGAATGTCACAGTGCTAAGAAGGTGTTGATTCCAATTCACCAAAGGTCTGAGTTATTGAACAAGGAGATTGTGAAATTAGCGGAGCTGGGGGACTAGAGTTCAGTAACTTCAAGATAAAAAACCAAATTGCATATTAACCATCTGTACTCTATTATCTATTTATTTCATACTCTCAGTCAGGACTTGACCCTTGATTCTATCTGTAATACCCAACTCAGTGTAAAGGTTATTCTAAGCCTCCGGGCTTGAGAAATAGACTATGAGTCTGAGTAACAATGACATTTTTCTTGAGAGAAACATATCAGTTGTTATCTTCTCTATCAATTTCTAATTTCTTCATCCTATATAACATTCTCTAACCTGTATAATCCTAACCTGTATAAATGAGAAGAGCAAGTGGCAGGGGTTATCTTCCATGTCTCTAGCAGAAGGGAACTTGAAGGAGAAATCTACAGTCCTTTGACTCTCTATGAAGACCCTGATTATAGTGATACATTTTTCAAGGTTCTGGTTTTGTAAAGAGCTGGCATCCTCTCCTTTCATTTTGACTCTTCATGTGTCTTTCCAAAAACACTTTAGGCTATTGAGAAAACTAGCTTTTCACCACAACAAAGCTGAATGTGAATGGCACTCCCCATTATTCATAAACACATACCCCTTTATGTATCAAGCTAGTAGCCAATAATACTGGCACCAGCTGAAACAGGTTTACAAAATAAGGAGCATAAGATAAAGATCTGACCAGTACAGTACAAGAGTCGATTATTCAAAGCACATTTTCTCTGCAAACCTAGCTTTCACAATAACACACTGTGTAGCAGGCTTCGGTAAAAGATCAAAGCACTAACACTTGAGGTTGTATCCAAAAATTAGTCATCAAAGGGCTAAACAACATAGATCAGAACTGTCTTTCAGATTGACTCGGGATATGAAGCTTAGAGAAATGGACTAAGTGTCTTCCTAGTTAAGTGGGGGAACAAAGAATAAAACCAGTCATGTCCAACTTAAAGTGGACTCCTGAAGCACAGGCTCCATGTTGATTGGATACCTGTAGATACTTTCATCTCTATCACACCACCACTGACAAACTGATGAACAATTGTACACATTTTGCAGAAAATTATAGATCATTCTAGAAAACTTAAATTCCTAAATAAGATATTAAGACTCTCTGAAAATTGTCCCCAAACCCTGGTGCTTTCATCATTTTAGGCAAATTGAATTTAATGGTAAGTCATTGATATTGACATATATTGAAACTAGCAGCCAGTAATTCTGCTAATCTCAAAGACACTTCTTAACCTTAAGTCATTATAAAACTGTCTTTGGGATGGAAAACCCCCCATATTTGAACAGAAAATAAAACACATCTGAACTCTGGCATTTCTGGCAGAATTGTATGGAATTCTGAATGTTTCAACCATCTAAGTGGCTAATAAAGCATACTATATAAAAACCACAGGCAGGGGAAATGGCTCAGCTGTGGACAGCAACTATTGGACAGCAACTATTATTTCATTCACATTGAATCTATTGTGGAACGTTATTTTAACTAGGCAAAGATGTGTTACAATTGTTTGTGCTGCAGAATATTACTTTAACTGTGTAAAGCTGTGTTACTTTTCTTTATGCTGCATTTGTTTAATTATGTAGATGTCTTATATTTGTTTCACCTGGCCTGCCTAAGGCAACTAATTGGTCTAATAAAGAGCTGAATGGTCAATAGCTAGGAGAGAAATGACAGATGGGCAAAGAGAATAAATAGGAGAGGAAATCTAGGCGAGAAAGAAGAATGAGAGAAAAAGAATGAGGGAGAAGCCCAGGACAGAAGCCAAGCACCTGCAAAGAAAGATAGACATGAGAAGGAGTGAAAGTAAGATATACAGAAGTAAGGAAGGTAAAAAGCCAACAGGCAAAAGGTAGTTAAGAAACAGGTTAGTTTATGTTAAAAGAGCTAGCCAGAAATGAACCTAGGCTAGGCTGAGCATTCAAAACTAGTATTAAGTCTCCATGTCATGGTTTGGGAGCTAGTTGGTGATACAAAAAAAAGAGAGAGAGAGGGAGACTGGTATGTGAGTCAGCATTATTTCTTCTATAATGAATCAGCACTTTTGGTTCAGATAATGAATGTAAACTAACTGTCTTATCTAGCATTAATCATAGAACTGAATTCTACAACCTTATCATTACTTTATCCTTACACACATAAAAATCATTACTGTTTGTTCCCCTCCACCCCGGTAGTGATTCTACTTCATAGTTCTCTATTACCACTTTAATGTGAAAGAGGAAACAGACTCATCACAAAAGATTTTTTAAACCTTAAATCTTTATAAAACAGAGCTTTAGGAAGTATATATCCACAAATTTGAACAAATATACACACAGAAAATAAAATACATCTGAATACACACACACACACACACACACTATAAACTACACATAAATACAAAAAAGTTTAAAAAATATTACAAATTTCTTGCACAGTGAGTCAGCAGCTTGGGTTCTGATTAAGAATGTAAACTAAGTGCCTTTTCTGTTGTTATATAACCACAAAACTGAAATGTACAGCTTTGTCATTTCCCATGATATTCTCTTAACCTTCTACCTCTTTACAACCCAAAAGGCCTTTATGTTTGGGCTTTTATAAAATGGGCTACTCCCTGTGTATACACCTGAAGTCCTGTTTATATTTGGTTTCTGTAGCAGTGCCCACAAGAACATTTTTGTGGTAGGCGTTGCTATTTGCACCAAACTTTAATACGAGCTTGACTAATGCACACCAAAACCTAATAAACACAAACGAATGACATGTAGCAGCAGTGTCTTGCATGTGAATCAGGCCTAGGAATTCTATGACTCCAATGTCCTAATCTTCATGAAAATAATGATCACTTTTATTGTGTGGCAGGAGAACAGAAACTGTGAAAAGCAACATCATGAATAAAAAATAAAGGGTGCCAGTGGCAGAGGAAGACTGGAAACCATCCCCTACCTGAGCTTCATGTAGAGACTGGGAATGGGGAAAGCAAATAGAGGAAGGTTAAGTAGCAAGGCCTCTGGCCTACTGGAGTGCATAGCTTTTCTTCAGCTCACTCCCATTTTTATGCTCGTGGTGTGTTCCATTTCTTAATACATTGTCTTGATTTCTATTTCTATGTATCCATGCTCCAATGGTTTAGTCACAGTACAACATGTTCCTGGCTTTTTCAACAGGTGACCTTAAGATGGTCCACTGATGGCATGGTACCTATCACACTTTACTGAGGATGTGAAGACAAGAGGTACCATGTTCTTGGAAGAAGTCTCCTGGTGAAGGGGTTCTGGGTGTTTTATCATAAGAGCCCAAGTTTTGTAAAAAAATGGATGCATTCTGTTTGTTAATAACCATTTGTGCATATTCATGACAGGGTAATATCACAAAAAAAGACTAGAATGTCATGACATTATTATTTGAAGAACTTCTATCCAAGTTTATCTATAATATGTGAGTGAAACTCTAAATAAATCTCTACTTTTATGCATATTGAAATACAGTCTTGGGTGGAATTCAGGCTATCCAAGTGCCAGAAAAACTGTTAATGTGACTCATTACTCAGGTCTCTAATCTCTTGAATTGTTGTGAAATCTTTTCCTCTACTATTTGGAACTGGTTCCAAACCACAAAATGTCCTTTCATCCATATAGAAGACTGTGCCTGTGTGTTTGCACCATTCCACTAAGCTATTATTAGATGAATTTTCTCAGCATAAATTATCCTTTAAGAAACTATACTCCATCATAAGATGAGGATGTACTTTCAATAATCTTCTAATTCAAAAATCTGGAATCTGATTTCACATGTGAGTCCATCCAGTTAACTATGTTTATTTTGGCTTCATTCAGCCAGGGGCAACACCATATATAAGAAATATATAAAAATAAAGGTGAATGAGATATGATTGCTGGCCTTGAGTGGTTCCAATTTCAAGATAAGAAATGGGTACATTATCACATTATAAATCAGCATGATAGAGATGACAAACAATATTTTCATGCCAATAAAACAAAATAGTACAGCTGATAATGGAGACAGAATTTCAGTGATATAATTTGAACTTCTGAATCAAGCTACATTAAGATCTCTCTTTTCATATGATTGCTTGACTCAGTAATCTCCACTTTTTTTGTTATGATGTTTTGAGACAAGTTTGTGAGTGTATGTATGTACATGTGTTTGGTGCTAAAGATGTTCTAATAGAGTACAAATAAGATAAAAGCACATGAATAAGGTCACGCTTAAAGGCCTTTGAGGGAATCTACACAACTAACAATGGAATGTAGGGACAGCTGTGTCCATAATGACTCAGACTTATTGCCTAGTTAGATGTGTGAGTATATGCACCTGTTTGGTGTCTGGCCTGGGGACAGATACCCGGTGTGAGGAAACAGTGACCATATGCACTCTGAAGTCTGCAGGAGTCTGATCCAAGCTCTATGTTCACAGACCCCACAGCACATGCTGCTCTTTTTTCTAGAGTAAATCACTTTCTGATGAGATCAGCTGAACAAAGCACCACAGTAAAAGAAAGGTGATTCTCTCTTCCATGCCCACCACTGTTGTGAATGGGGTGAAATCCAAGTCCTCCTCTTTGAAGCTGATCTCTTCCTTTATCACTGAACATGACAGTAATTGAATCTGCAATTCCCAGAGGTATAAGTGGCAGTGGCTTCATGGACATGATGCAACTAGATCCAGAGTCTGCAACTGGAAAAGCATTCCAACATTTCAGTTCAAATGTTCAGGCCAAATCTAGGAAGATTTTTCTCTTATAACCGCGTGAGGAAAACAGGGCAGGCTCAAATGGATAAGATGGTCTAACAGACACAAACATAAGTCCAATATTTAGTATGCACATGTTCGTGTGCATGTGCACACACACAAACACATATAGCATATAAATTATGTAAACTGAACTCACAGGAATAAGGGTCCTAATTGGTGAGGTTCCAGAAGAGAATGACTGAGGATAAGAAGTAATAAAGATGAGGAAAAAAAAAAGACAAAAGCAATAGCTGGGATCAAAGGGTCTTATATAAGCTGATGAATTATGCCAAGCAAGTTTATTAAGACGTGCAACATTATATATGTATATTGCATTATATATGTATATGTATATATGTATACATATTATCATCAAGGTGCAAATGGCCAAGGTCAGCAGAGAGCTAAATTAGATAATGATGGCAAAGAGAACACAGGATACCCAGACACAGCTGTTTAAGCCCAGAGATGCCCAGATTCCATCACCTTGACTCCTGTGAGGGACTAGCTCCAGCCTCAGCCTGGTCTTGCCAAGTCCATTTCTGGACAAGAAAACAGAACTAAAGTTTCCTTTGTCCTTTTATCAGGATCTCTGAGAAGATCTTGGGTCAGTCTCACTCCTCATATTATGAATATACATATGCACAGCTGAACTGAAGACAGACTTATGTAGCCTCACAGTTAACAGTCATTCAAATCAATTTGAAGCAAAGCTCAGCTGAAGTATTATTTCATCTCTAATGCCTTGGTGCAAGGCATCTGAAAACTTCATTGTTTTACAATTGAGTATAACAATATTCAAATATGGTATACCAAAACCACAAAATAGTCTTTCTCTTACCTAACATTTCTGTTTCTAGGTTTTATTTTAGTGATACATACATATGTGTGTATGCATATACCTAGAAACAGAAATATGTATGTATACAATAAAATTACACTTAGTTCAGGAGAGCCTCATATTTGCCTTGTAGCTGGTAATGATCTCAGATCTTCCTTTTCCACCTCTTGAGTTCTAGGATTATAGGTAGGAGATACCATTCCTAACTTATTCAGTGTGGGTGGTCAACTCAATGATACAGGGATATTAGTTTAGAGAAGAACAATATAAATGCTTGAGATATGCATGTTGGCATCCTATACAATATCAAATCTATTGAGGAGAGTATAGTGCACTAACAAGATGAAAATGAACCCTAAAATGCTGCAAAGATGTAAATAGAGATACATACTAAAATTAGTGCAAATATATAGGGAGTGGTTGTAGTAACTTTTGAAATGAAGCATTATATAAACACATTTATGTCTTAAATGCTCTAAATCTATATATGTAGACCAAGTTGAATCAAATAAGGAGACAAGTTAAGGTTTGTGCTGAATTTGTGACTAAAAATGATGCACAAAAAGAGATCTCTTAGAGAAATGCTGTTTGGACAACAAACAGCCTGTCCCAGGTAAATCAGTCTTAACTACTAGTGGTAAACATGGCAAATCTTTAAAGAGAACCTAGATATAAGTCATACTTGTCTCATGGAAAGCAATTAGTCATTTAAATTACATACTTCACCATAAGATGAAACTTTTATAATTAATAGAATTCACAAAAAAGAAGGAAGTTCTGTTCCTCAGGAGACACCTAGAAATTCAAGCAGTAGTTGGTGAAGAAAGAACATCAACTGACAGATGGTAGTGTGCAAAACACCTAAAGAAACAAAAGGTGGACAAAATACTGAACATGGAGTGCACAGGTGAAAAAAATGTAAATAGCCATGAACAAAATGTAAAACTTCTCAAACTCATGAGTAATAATGCCATTTAAAATTCAAGCCACAATTTTATGAAGAAGTAGAAGAGTGTGGGAAAGAGGATGAGTGATGGGAGATGTCATTCTGTGTGTATGTTTCTCTTAATGATTAATGAATAAAGCTCTGTTGGCCAATAGAAAAGCAAGATAGGCAGAGCTAGGAGACAAGGAGGATTCTGGGAGATGTAGAGAGAAGTCAAGGTATAGGACATAAGCAATGAGGTCCAGACCCTTTCTTTGGTAGATAAGGCAATGTGGAAACACGTAGATTGATAATATTTAAGACAGAGCTAGCCAATAAGAAGCTCTAGTCCTTGGCCAACAGCTTTATAACTAATAAAGTTATTGTGTATTATTTTGGGCCTGGCATAGCTCTGGGACCAGGCTGGCAGGAAAGTGCTTGTAACAGGTGAGCACAAAAATGGGCTGTGGCCATTGCCAATGACACTCAGAACGCAAATGACATCAACTAGTAGGAATTGTCCAGATGTACTTAGAAGCTGGTGATGAAAGTGCAAAACAGACCATTTAAGGAATAACAATTACTATTGCTACAAGGAATGAAGATAAAGTTCTGGAGGGCTAGAAAACAGAAAGTGCAGAGGTAATTCCCACTTTATCTGGGAAAGGGGAACTGCTGTAGTTGGGTTCCTAAGTCTTTGCACAGTATCAAACTGAACTGCATGGAATGTGTGCTGAGTCATGTGTGATCACACTGCTGCTGACAGGGAAGATGGGCAAGATTGGCTCTGATGGAAAGTAGGATTCTGTCCTTTACATGGCAATTTAGTTGGTTAACTGGCAGAAGGATGCCAGCTTAGCCACATTTGCAGAAAGACGGTGAGTACATAGGTAGGCATGAAAAAATGACACACTAAAGATGTGTGCTTGGAAGAAAATTCACCAAAAGTCTTCTGTGCTTCCTATTCCTAAACTGAATTGTGGGAATTATATAAATATCATTCCCTTTCTCAGAGAATTAGAAGAAGATAATGTTTTGTAGTCACTGAGCCTTCTATGCGTTTGTTTATTTGAAATATGAGGAAAGGAGTTGGGACAACATTATCTAATTATAATCATAGAAAACTAACTTTAACCTAAGGCAAAACAAAAGTGAACCTGTACCAAAACAAGAATGCTATCAAGATGGTATGGCTGCAGTCTCTGCTTCAGAAGACAAGACAAATTTGTCAAAAAAAGATAACACAGATTCTCTTCCTTCATAGGTTTTCCTACACTTGGGAGATGAAAGTCTATGATGATAATTAAAAAATAGAACTGTAACTTAAAGATGAAAATCTTTGTGTTGGGTATTCTAACAGACATTCTTGCTCACATCAGAATGAGCCATTTATTTGACAGGGTAAGACTGAACCATGACCCATGGGTCTGGAAGCAATGAGCTGTTTGCCACCCATTATTGCTATGATAAAGCACATCTACTAAAAGCAACTAGAGGGACAAAGGGTTTGTTTCAGCTTGTTCTTCCACACCACAGTTACTCCCCATCACTAAATGGAATCAAGACAGGAACTCAAACAGGGCAGGAAGCAGAAAGCTGATGTGGAGGTAATTAAGGAGTGGTGACTACTGGCTTTCTCCTGTGACTTGCTCAGTCTGCTTTCTTATACCATCCAGGACCACCTGCTCAGGGGTGGCGACACCCACATTGTATTGTGCCCTCCGTTGTATCAATCAACAATCAGGAAAATGACCTACAGATTTGCCTACAGGCCAATCCCTATTGGGGCATTATCTCAATTAGAATTCTTTCTTCTCAAATGTCCCTAGCTTTGGTCAAGTCAACATACAACTAGTCAGCACAAGATATTACATGCAATGCTTTGTTCTTTCTCTCAATATTAATGTCCACAATTTACAAAACATAAAAATATATGATATATGGAAGAGCAAGTCAAACACCATACTCTTCTCTCTGGACCTCATTTGGCACAGAGCGGAGAGGGTAAGAATGATCATTATAGATCAGGGTAGGATTAGAAAATATCCACAGATGGTAGAAAATCCAAGTGAGTAAAGGGACCACCAATGTCGGGAAGCATTAGGGAGACAGGTAGACTGATTTAATCAAATTTTATCAGTTCATTCTAGACATGAGGCAAACAGTTGTTCCTATTTTGATCTTCACAGCAGTTAGAGCAGAATCATGCTGGTGGTAATCACAACTACCTCTCAGAGTCATTTCTGGTTTTCTGGTAGACAGAACTGTTCTTTAAAAGTCTCATTTGAACAAGTAATAATATCCTAACATTTGAAAATAGTGGTAGGTGCACCGGCACTAGAATCACAGCTGTTAGGCATTTCGTTGGTAAGGAGGCAAAAGGCAACAGGAGTTAGCACAGATTTACAAAGTGAAATACTTTCCTAAGCCAGAGGCTTAAAAAGAACAAAGGTTTTCAGACCTTAGTTCTATATTTAGCAACAATGATTTTATTTAAATTCTTCTCTGAAATTCATGGTCTGTCTTTTGGATGAAAACCTTCAGCGGCCTCTTTCTGCATAATTACCAAGATAAAATAAATGTACTTTTGGCTTTATTTTTGGCTTTATTAAAGAAAATCCCAAACTCACACATGTAAAAAAGTGTTTCTATTAGGGTCAATTTTTTTTTGATGGCCTCAAAGAATACTTAAAATAAGGAAGTTTTATTACATCAGTTTCAGTTGTCCTGCTCTGGATACATCCCCATTCTGTTTAGCAGAAGGAGATCTATGGACAGTGTTGAAAACACAACACCACTATTTTGGGTATTAACTGCTTCTTAGAAATTTGCAGTTTGGAGGGACTGAATTACAGAAATCATTCCATATTTTGGAAAACAAAATAAACAAAATGTTATTGCTAAATGCACTTGCTAGAGTACTTAGAAGACTTTGATATGTGGGAAACAAACATCTTTGCAGAGTTTGTACTTTTCACAGATCATTTTGGTAGACTGTAGGTGTTTACAAAGTTTATGACCCCTGCACCTAAGGAACTAGTCTTGATGGAGAAACATGCATGAATGCACTGCTGAGTTTTTGGAGAGAAAGTTATTTCCTAGCAGGAGTATCTCCACTTGGTTGAAAGACTGCCTTTGAAATCTGGGTCTGGGAAGAACCATGAGTCAATTATCCAAGAAGAACTGTTTCTCATGTTCACACACCATTTGTTTTGGAAATGTTTAAAGTCCATGGCCTAAATTGCTATTCTGTGCTGTTAGCTATTGTAGGCTCTCTTCAGGAAAAAATGAATTCTAACAGTCAGGATTCTGTGCAAACCCATTTCACATGTAATAAGAAGAGCTTATAGGCATTTTGAACTAACACCCACTTTGGGTTTAGTCTTTGAAAGAAGGAAAACTTGAGGGAAATTATCCTTTCAGGAAATGTTCAGAAACAAGAAAAACACAAATAAGCTGACTTTGTGGACCATCCTGGATGTGCTACGCAGGTCATTGTAGACATCTGAAATGGTGTCAAATTCCGATCTCCTCAGGGTATCTGTTGCTGGCTCCCCTTGGAAGTATCAAACTATATTCACTTACAAAGTTGAAGCATGTTCCTCAGGCCTTTGCTATCCCTGGTGTTATAGAGTCTGGTACCCTGTAAAGAGTCATCTATTGTTTGTAATGGACCTGGCTGGTCTGAAAATGTCACAAATGGGGTTCGTTATGCTTCCTTTTGTATTTTAAAAATAATTTATTGAAATGAAATCTGTACATTATAAAATGGTAAATTTTTAAGTATAAAATTAAATAGTTTGTTATAGTAGGTTCACTAGCCTTTCCTACATTGAGAATGTGGTGCACCACTACCCTTATCTAGCTGGAAAACCTTTTTTATACCACAGAGTAAATCTCTTCGTGTGATTCCTCTTGCTCCCTTCTCCCCCTCACAGCCAACCCATTTCTGCCTTCCTGATCCTGAATGTGAGAGATCTGACAAGGGTTTTGCTCCCTGTGCTATCACCTGAAGCCATCTTTTTGTTTCTTTGTCCAACATCATTAATTTGATTCCAGAGCTAAGGGTATGATCTCCTTGTGGTCACTAAACTGCCAATGCTTCTCTGCTTCCTGTCTGCTATTTTATCTACTTGGATGCTCTATCACCTGTCATGGTGGTACACAACAGTCTTCAGATATAGCTATGACAATGTACTTCTGCATGTGCTCATGTCTCTATGACTGTGAGGTAATGTCTGTCTCTTCCCTTTTTCATTTTCTTTATCATACAAGTAACAAGGATAAATTGAATACTCATTGAATTTATCTATGCATGTGAAAAATGAAAATTAATTAAGGACTTTCACTAATAAATTTCACCTTACAATTTCCTTACCAGCACAAATAAAGAAAATATTTAGAGGATAGGAGGCTGAGTCAGAAGCAAATGTTAGCAGCAGATGTTGAGGTGTCATAAGACTATATTCTCATCTCTGACAACTGATGCATTACAGAAACAAATTCATTTGGTACTTCCGTTTACACTGACATGGTTTATTGGCCAAGATCTTAACTCTTCTTGCACAAGTGCCCTGATAAGTAACACTAATTTTCTGCAGACACATTCAAATATGTCTGATTAATAGTGGATTTTTATCTTGATTTAGCTTAATTTGAAACTCTAAGCATCAAACTTAATATTGAAGCCAATAAGATTAACTTAAAACTTTTGACATAAAGTTAATCAAGAGAGTCTATGGAAGGAAAAGTTAGGAGGGAAACAGTCTTTAATCAGGAGAGACATTTCTAAACACAAACATCTATGAGTTGTTAAAAAAAAATCTACAATGGAAGAAAGGAAGAAAATTCCCAGAAATTGATTGCTATTCATAATGAAAAGCATTAAATATGCAAAACTAAAAGTGAAGAAATAACAGTTTTATGGGCCAATGGAGTGTTTTTTTTAATGATTGTTCTCATTCTTTTCTGATTAAAGAAATAATCTCCATTTCATTTATTATAGCAGGCAAGGTTACATGAAAATTCAGTTCAGGCTGAATACTTTACAACTGAATTTCAAGGCAAGAGTGATAAATGTGCAATTGTCCCAATAAGATAGGTTTGGGAAATTCCAGAAGTCAAAAGAAGAGAGGAATCCAAAATCTTGGAGAAATCCAAGCTGTTCCTGCTCTTCAGGGTTTTTAGCCTTAATAGACACAGGTTTGAGCAGCCAGAAAAGTGGACCAGTAACATTTGGAGAGGATATAGGACTTGATCCCCAGATTTCAATGACTTCCATCTAACTCAAGAATGTAAGAGTTTGCCATAGATACAGCTGACCTGAACAAGGGGGAGCTCATGGACCCCAGACTGACAGCTGGGAAACCAGCATTGAACCAGGCCCCGTGAACATGGGTGTCTGTTAGGAGGCCTGGGAAGTCTATGGGGGCTCTGGTAGTGGAACAATATTTATCCCTAGTGTACGAATGGACTTTGGGAGCCCATTCTCCATAGATGGATACTCTGTCAGCCTAGACATACAGAGGAGAGCCTTGGCCCTGCCTCAATTGATGTGACAGACTTTGATGATCTCCCATGGAAGGCCTCACCCTCCCTGGGGAGCAGAATAAGGATGGGTTGGGGAATTGGTGGGAGGCATGGGAGGAAGGGATGGAGAGGGAACTTTGATGATATGTAACATAAGATTATTTCTTATTTAAATTTTTTAAAAAGAATGTAATAGAAAAACATTCTCTGAATGACTAGATAGGGTCATGGTCATCACCTCAGCCAAGACTGGACAGAAAAAATTCTCCCTTTTTTATCATTTGCTAAACAAAGATGAGTTGCCTTTGTCAGTGCTCCTGGTGTTTCATTACTGAGACTTAGCACTGTGGTAGCTGCCAAATGCCAAGAAAGGGTTATTAGGAAGTTACCTATGAAAGGTCCTGCTCCCCATATAGTCGTGCAGCAACATATACAATTCCATAGTTTACATGTAGTTCTGATTAATGTAAATTGAGAACACTTAGAAAATCTCAGGTCTATTCTCCTTGTCTAAATGGAAACCTTCATGAAAATGTGTAGTCTAAAGCAGTTTCCTAAAACATATCTAGGTGGGATAGTTAAACAAATGAACCTTTAAAGACATTCAGACGTTGGAAGTCGTTGTTGCTGTGTCTTATGAAACATATCCTCTTCGAGATGAATCCTCATAGGCTTTGCCAAGTTCACTGTTTAAACAGACACTTTAAGTTTTCATTAATGTCAGTCCAGAGGAAAACTTCAGACTTTCTTCTTTACCATGTATACATAAACCCATAGAACATCCCATAGTCCTCCCTAATCCTTTAGTTAAACATGACATTATTTGTCTTATTTAGAAGCAGTAATACAACATAATAAATTACTGAAAGTCTATAAAATGTGTAGAAAAATGTGATAAAAATGCAGTGGATCAACTGAGCAATAGGATTGATAATCAAAGAACCAATCATTTGGACTGGCTCCTCCACTGAAGAACAAGTAACCAACTAGAAAAAGAAGATACAATATTTATATATAAACAAATCACTTAAGTCCATGAAGTGTTCAAATTAGATAGTGATATTTCATCAGGTCCGATTCGACAGCTGCATAAAAGCCTGTAGCACTGGAACAATCAGATATATAGATCAGTAGAACAAAGTTGAAGTCACAAACTTGAGTGTGAAATCCGTACCAGCTAACATTTGACAAAGATGCCAAAAATAAAGCACACTGGAGAAAAGAGAATCTTTAACAAGTGATGCTTAGAAAAATTGGATGTTAACATGCAGAAGAAAGACACTAGACATTTGTCTATCACTATGCACAAAAATAACTCCAAGCTCCTCTTAGGAGGGGTTTCTTGTTTGGGGCTCCAGGTCTTAGGGCATCTTCTGATTGCAGGAGATGCTCCTGAGAATCTGTCAGGCCACACTGCAAACTCTCTACCTCCTTGCCTCCTGGTACTTAGCTTATAACATGCAGGAAGTACAGGGTAGTCCTGATATGTGCCTCTTATTTAGACCCCCAAATGTGAGGGTTCACAGTTACCTGAAAAGACTGAAGACACCAAGAGCTTTACAGTACCAAATATAGGAAAAGCACATCTGATGGGAGATGCCATTCTGTAAAACTATTTCTCTTATTGGATAATGAAAAAGCCCTGTTGGCCCTTAGGAAAGCAAGATAGGTGGGACTAGGAGACAAAGAGGATTCTGAGAAACTTAGTGGGGTCATGGTGTGATTCGGGGAAGAGAGGACTCAAGTCTGGCATTCTTGGTAAGATGAAACCATGTAGAAATACATCTATTAGTGATTATGGGTTAATATTTAAGACAGAGCTAGCCAACAAGAAGCTCTAGCCATTGGCCAATCACTTTATAACTAATAGAGGCTGGCAGGAAAGTGCACGTAACACACATCATCTTAGGCTTCTTACTTCTACAAACACAATTTTAAGCTAAATTCCTAAAGCTATTTTTTTTATTTTTGACAAAGTAAGAGGAAAAGTAAACACCAACATAACTTTGAGGAAATTACAGAAAACACAAACACATATGGTTGGAATTATCAGAAACAACCTTTAAAATGCTAACGTTAAAAAGACAATGGCAAATTTTGGGAATGTTACTGGGAAGTTAAAATTCATAGCAATACTTTGTTAACTAAAAATGATCTCTTGTAAAAAAACTTCAGTGAATAAATTTCTGATTACAATGTGAACACTATAGAAAGTAGAACTGATAAATTATTAAGGAAAATATTTATCCAGAATTAGACATACAGTGAAAAATAACAAAAGGTAGGAAACATGGGATAAATGACTAATAAATCATAGTAACATATGCTGAAACAAAACAGGAGTGCCAGAAAGAACAGAGAAAAAGTGTGGACACTGTGTCTATGAAGGTTTCTCTACAGGAATGGATGGAGGGCTCATATATAAGAGGCATTGTGTCCATTTAGTAGGATAAAAAGCAAAGAAATCAAATTTTAGAGACAACTCAATTAAGATTAAAAGGGAAATAAGAGAAAGACTGAAGAAAACACATAAGGAAGAACCAAAGAATAGACAATAATCCTTTAAAAGACAAAATTTGGCAGCAAAGGGAACAAAATCGTACTTGGATGATTATGTTCAATGGTCCCAAATAGGTGCCAAGCTAGAGTTACTTGCTCATACATCAAGATATTGGGGAGGGTGGGAACAGAAATAGCAGTGGTGGTGGAGGGCATGGAAAGGAAAGGAACAAGAAGGCAAAACAAGCCTGGACAAAGCTATTGGCAAGGGGAGGAGAATTAATTTTGACAATATATAAAAATCCTTAATAAACTTTGCAATCAAGTCAGTATGAAGTACAATAAAAATATTTTTTGTAACAAAGTATAATTCTTCCTAGAAATGGACTATTGGTTAGATTTTAATTAATGTGACTGCCCATATGCTTCCCTTACTATATGAAAGATAAATTTTAGACACATTTACGATGCATTCTTGAATGAAATATGAATTAAGAATGAGAACATCACCTACCCCCTGAAAAATCATCAGTCATCATTGCAATGGCAAAGACTAAAGGCTTTTTATATGATCAGAAACATGATAATTTTAACTTCAAATCAATTCTATTCAGTGTTTATCTAAAGATTCTAGATAATTTGATCAATAAATTAAATGACTACTTCAATTGGAATTGGAAAAAATTATCGTTTCTGTTTATCAATTGAAGGGCTCTTAGGTTGTTTCTATTTCCTAACTATTGTGAGGAGAGCTAAGCAATCATCTGTGGAATAGGAAGTCAAGTTTTTTGCACATATGCCAAAGTAAGGAACAGCTGGGTCACATAGCAAATTTACTTTAGTTTTGGGAGGATTCTCTAATGAATTCCAGAGTAGTGACAACAATTTGCATTCTCACCAACAGTGAATGATGCTTCTAATTTACCTACGACCTTGCCAGGATTTGTTGTCAATTGTTTGATTGGTCTTTGGCATTCTGAACTGGATGAAAGAAAGACCTCAGCGTTTTCACTTGCATTTTCTTAATTGCTAAGAAAAATAAATACTTCCTGACTTATTTCTTTGCCATTTTTATTTTTTCTTTTCAAAACTCTGTACAGATCTGTGACCATTTTTTTTATTTTATTTTTTACTGTTTTTGAGTTCTTCATATATTCTAGATACCAACATATCAAGTCTAGTATTATTCTTTCTAGGACTTTTTATCATGAAAGTATGTTGGATTTTGCCAAAGGCCTCTTCTCCATCTAATGAAATGATAATGTGATTCTTTAAGTCTATTTCAAATGGCTTATTACATTTGTCAATTTATGTTCATTGACCCATTTTCTATCTCCCAAGATGCTTTAAAAAGCCATAGGAAAGCATACTGCTTTATAAACTACATAACAATACATATAAAATACATCAATGTACGTATATTTATGTTATAAAATACATACATATGTAATAAATAGCGATATTTTACATAGGGTGATAATGATCCCACCAAAGCTATGAACTGTTTATATAACAAAGGCCCTAGTACTAAGCATAGGAATTCTCTCTTTTAGTTGTTGTTCAGGGATCCAAGAGAGTCTGAAAACAATATAGATTCTGCCCTTAATCTTGGATACTTCCAAAAACTTGAAGATGAGACTACTGAAAAAGAAACCACACACTTCAGACACAGGATTTGGATGAATCAAGTTGGAACTAATCTGGAAGTCTCCTCCCTAACACTAGCTCTCACAGCATCTGAAATTATTATGTAAACTGCCAAGGGAGAGGAGCAATAAATAGTTCAATTTATATCTAAAACATATGAACCACAACAATGACCAATATGGAAAGATATTCCTAAACAGGTCAATACCGGTACTTTCATCTTGAAGCTAACCAAGAGTTGTATAACTGAACTTAAGTTACTTTCAAAAATGAGAAATCATGCATAGTCCTGTAAACCTAGCCAAATAACCATAGATACAGAAGTCAGAGAACCTTGAGGAGAACTGTTGCCATTTTCCTAAACCAATATAATTTTAACTGTATTCTACACACTTTTCCCCAGAAATGAGTATAGCTCTCACCCCTCCTCAAACTTTCTTTTTTGCACTATATAGAGAAAATTTCAGAAATCTGAAAGGTGTCAAAATGAAGAGAATAGCAGACCGGAAGTGCCCAACCCCATTTGACTAACCTACAATGAAATCTCTATAGCCAAAGCTCAGATAACATTATACAATAGGAGTCAGAAGGATTGAAAGAGCCAGAGGACCAGGACATCTGCTTCTAGACATTACAGGGAAGGAGCACCAGTGAAGTCTCAACAATATGGTTGCCCAAATAACACCTGCAAAATGACAATGCCAGTCAACATGCTAATGGGAATTGAAAATTTTTTCACAAGGCCCCTCTGCTAGGTGAAGAGCTAAGGCTATCAACAGATGCCAAGAGAGGAAGAATCAGTAATCTCCATCAATAAGATCCCTGAGAGTTATCTAACCCCAAGTAGTCAGCCCTGAATAAATATACATATGAGCAGTGTGTATACATATATAGAATATAAGAAGAGATCAGAATTTGAGAGAGAATGGAGGGGCATTGAAGGAGGTAGAGAGGTGACAGAATGACAAAAAATAAGTACAACACTCATGTATGAAATTCTTAATGAATAAGTCAGATAGTTAGTGACTGAATAATAAAGATAGAATTTGTAATAATCTATGAAGTACAATTAATCCAAAGTGCAACAAAAATTTGCAGAGACAACTTTCAACATATCAAGAATGAATTTAAGAACGCCCAAACTAAGGGTTAAAATCCTTTACATTCTTTGAAAAGAACAGTTTAAACCTTCTTATGAGCTTGCCAAATGTTTAGGTCAATAATTAAAATGTATTTCTTCCCATCCAAGTACTAATGAGGTCTGGCCTTGCTTAGCTGCCAAGATCAGACAAGACTGGGCACATTCAGGGTGGTATGGCTGTAGATTAAAATGTATTTGTTATAAGCAAGAGCAGGTACAAAAATGGAAATGATACAGGAGAACAGTCTATATCCTTTTCTGGCTTTTGCATGCATACCCACTAGCTAGAACTAGAATATCAGCACACAAGTGCACACACACACAGGGTGTGGGGGAAATCAGTGCATAAACCATAGGCATGAGTGAGGATAAGTACAAAGAAGGACTTGATGCTTACCTCTTCAGTAACCATTCTTTCTGCTGTCCTTGATAATTCAATATGTAAAAGCCTGAAGCGTAAGGGCAGTGGACATTTGCACTTTTCCCTTGACAATAGATTTGGACATGTAGATTCTAGTCTACTTACTCTAAGTTCCAGGAAGTCCCAATGCATAGAAAACCATTTTCTTTCTTTCTATTTCCCATTCTGAATCCTGTAATACTTGATGTTATAGGAGGAGTTGTAGCAACAATCTTTGCTTATCAAGAGGTCAAGAGGCAAGTGTACCTCAGAAATACTGGGACAACAAGTTAGAAGTCCTTTAATGAATTGACTCTGACACTCTAGTTTTCAGAGTCAAACTCAATCTTGTCTGAGAGAAAAAACAAACAAACAAACAAATAATAATTTAAAAAAAAACAACCTCTAATTTCCACCTGAAGTGGTTATTTTGACCAGGGGAATCTAATCCTAACTATTCGAAGCCAAACAGAAAGTACAAAGTGCATCAGTAGTCATAGTAGATGTAAATGTATATTGAATATATATTAACCATAAGTTAAATATAATTATGCAGTAAAGACAGAAACCCAACTCAGATTCAGAGCACTCCAATGATGTGTTCTTTAAACCCAGACCTAAAACAAAACACTGTAGTTAAAAGTAACTACTTTTTTATTATTCTTGTTGTTCATGAAATAAACTGGTTTTAGCGGAAAAACAAACAAACAAGCAAAAAAGAAAAAAAAAACACAAAGAATTCAGAAATGCTGAAATGTAGTTGCTTTGGTGTAGCCATCACAAGTAAGAAGAATTCAAGTAAAAGCAGGCCTGAGGAATGAAGGTTGTTTTAGGGATGTGGGAATGCAAAATAAACACGACAGTGAGTTAGTAGAACAGAAATCCATGGCAGTGTGGCCTTGCAGTAGCTCTCAACCAGATTCCTTAGGAACATTTGCTGTTTTGCAGGTGATTTGGCCCAAACACAAAGTTTCTGACTTAGCAGCTTTGTGTTGGAAAGATTTCCAGCTGATGTGAAGGTGATTGCCAGCTTGATAGTCTCTCCTTTGCCCTCAGTTGTTGGCTGTGCCATGAGGAAATAGACCAAGAACTGCTTGTGCAAGTTCCTCCAATGCAAGATGCATCAGATGAAACCTCATACCTGAGCTCAAACCAAGCCTAGTGCCTAGAATATGCTCCTTTGCATTTGCTCAGTGATCTCAATGTCATAAACAAGCTAAAATTCACCCTTCAGCCTTTTCTGACACAAAAATCTGAGTTGTTTGTTTAAATGTCTCTAAAGAGTGAGAGGGCGTAAGTACATAAATAAATAAATAAATAAATAAATAAATAAATAAATAAATAAGTTCAGAAGCTTGCAAATGCAGCTACAATACTAGGTGTGACATTTTCCTTAGGAAGTCAACATCCAGTTAATGTGTAAAACCACAACCTGGGAGGCCATGGGCATTGTGGTCACAGATCTACACATGCCTAAAAAATTTCAAATGTGGGAACACATTAAGTAAGCAAATATAAATACAAAGATTGTTTTTATAGCTAATAGATTTCACAAATATCATGTGTTATATTTTACTTCTGCAATAAAATAAATATGAGTGTATGTTGCAACTGGAACTGCAAGATTTTCAAGAAGCCTAGCTTCTGAAGAGCCTTTTGTTCCAAAGGACAGAAAGAAAGCTCTCCTGTATTTGAACACAAATATTTAGATATTAGCAAATAATGTATTGACATGGCACATAACTATCACCTCCAGCAGAACACAAGAGATTACTGTTGAGCCAAATATGCATGTTCCTGGCCCAGGATCCCAGGTTCATGTTGCACCATCATGCATTAAGTTTAAGAACTGAAACTGTAAGTCAAGGCACTTTTCCCATATCTTGGTGGAAACGGTAGGTGGGAGTTAGCAAGCAGGGAAATCTCTTTTGTGAACCTTTGATGTTACTTTTGATAATGGCATTCTTAGTTTTGAGGCTGGTGGAAGCTACTGGTCTTCTAAGTTCATACATTCCGAATGATTTTACCTGACATTCACAAAAAAGTTAGAGCAGACACAGAGGTGGGAGCAAAAGGCTATTTAAACACCAAAGTCAAGGAAGATAGTTTGGGTCTTCATTGGCAACACTCCAACTCTCTAAAATTATGAAGTTCTAGGCATTTGGGTGGCTTGCAGAATCTCTCATGATGATATGGGAACCTCAGTCCACTATGTTCTCCTTATTGAGCACATATCATATTTTGTGCATTTGGAAGCCAAATGTTGTTTTATGTACTTCAATGGTAGAAGAGTTCTCCCTAGGATCCAAAGAGGAGTAGAAAGAAGAACAATCAGAAGGAAAGTAAATAATAGGCAAATAATTGAAGACATATTTAACCAGGAAACGCTGGGTTTTAAGGTTATAAATGTCATGGGTGCTGACATCACAGGTTGATAGTTTTTTGTTTTTTTTTTTTTATAATTGGAATTTAAAGAGTCCAGGAATCAAAGGAGTCAGCGTTACATACACAGCTAAGTATGTCATAGGCTTCCACATGTTGTATGTTAACAAACTGGCTATCAGCAGCAACACATTAATATATTTGGTTAGATTCAGTTAGTATTTTCTCAGTAGGAAGAAGTTTTATTGCTTTGGGCACTGGGAATTTGAAGTTGAAGTAGAGGTAACCTTTCTCTCTCAATTGGAATTCCTCTTGGAAGAATTATAATAGGTCTTTGTAATTTAAACCAGTATATATTTTTTTTTACCAACTCTATACTAAACAATTAGAGAATTGTTTTATGAAGATAATGGAAATTTCAATCTCTTTAAACATGAAGACTTCATTAGATAAAGTAAAAGGCCTGGTTGAGTCAGCAGTCGGTATAAAATTGTTATTAATGAGAGGATATAATATCATCCTTATTGTAGTTTTACTGAAATCACAATCATCATTATTTTCATGATTTGGAAATTCCAATATCACAAACAGTGTTACAATTCCTAAATATGACTGGATTTAAGAGCTATAAAAGAGAAAGAATTAGTAGAAATTCTGGCAGAGGATTGTGAGTTCTGTTACTTGGGGTACTCCATTGTATCCAAGGATAGGTGTCGCCAAGATTCTCTGAAGTCGGCTTGGATGTCCTTGGAAGTTGGTGTGAGTTCAAGGTGAGAAGTATGCTCCTACAGGTTTATTTACTGAAGTTTCATAGCACAGAAGGTTCTTTATTTGCTAGAATTCTTTGCACTGAAGCTGAAAAGGGGTGTTGACATGGTTTCTTTCCTAATTGCAAAACTCCTGGTTTTAGTGCTAATTCCTTTAGTTTTATTGTTGGAGGGGCTTTTGTTGTTGTTTTTTATTCTTTTTTTTTTTAATGGAGGAAGTAGGTTGTTTGTGTGTTTTTCCAGGAGCTCATTGTAGTAAAATTCTATAATCAATTCTGAATTTTTAGTTATTATGTTTTAAAGGGTGGTGTAATGGTTCCCTTTAACAGAGATTGATCATACAATCCCCTCCTCAATTTTCCTGATACCTAGTAATTATTTTATACATAAATATTTTTTTCAAAAGGGGGCAGATCTTAGATTTAGAAGAATAAATGCAATTGTATTTGGCTTAGGAATATATTTATTCATTTTTAATTTTAAAAAGTATACATTTGACCATTTAACCACCAATCAAGAGAATAGAATTAAAAGCCATATTTGAAAAGCAGGTTTAAATATTTATTATTCTTATAGATAGACATCACTCAGTCATCATGAGAGAAGCTTTCTCCTGCTGTGGATGGGACCTAGTATAAAGACCCACTATTAGACAGCGTACAGAGAGTAAGAAATGTCTGGAACATTCAGTCCTAAATGGAATCTCTTCATCAAACCCCTTCCCTCGGGTTTCAGGGAGTTCTATGGAAGAGGGGGCAGAAGGATTCTAAGAGTTTAAGAGCCAGAGAGGATGGATAATGAGAAGGAAGCAGTGTCTTCCAAATACAACAGGACTGATGGATATATGAACTCACCGAGACTGTGATAGCATTCACAGAGGCAGCAGAGGTTCACACCAGATGGGTCTCAGAGCTGAGAGGGGTCACTGGACACGAGCTCCTATCCCTACCAAGAAGCTATTGCCAATTCACAACTGCCTACAAAGGAAAAATTCGTTTTCTACAATAAAGTCTCAAAGGGTATACAAACCAGACTTCAGGGCAGGCCCCTTGTCCAGCAGTAGGGCCAATGGAATATGAATTTAGTAGTTCTTTTGCAGATGTTTTGTCTCATATTCTCATATTGTTTGGTTTGGGTTTGTTTGTCTTACTGAACTTTTGCTACTTTGCTGCAGTTTCCAATTTTGTATTTGTTTTGAGTTTTATTTGTGCATATATGTGTGTGTTGGGTTTCTTCTGTTCTTTTTTCTTTTTCTTTTATTTTTTTGCTTACCTATTTGTATTCTAAAGAGAAAGAAAAGACATGAAGTTGGGTGGGTATGAGGGTGGGGAGGATGTGGGGACTGAGGAGTAGGAAGTCATAATCAGGATGTATTACATATAAAAAGTTGTCAATAACAATATAATAAATTAATATTTAGCAACTAAAATAAGTTTGATGGTTGTTATATAATCTTAAGAAATGCCCCACGTAGAAATAAACTTTTCTAATAGAAACTTTCTTGCTGATAAGGTGGCCACTCTAACCAGTGGAAAATCAAACAATCTGCACCTGGATAAAAGCCAATCATTGTGGTTTAAATGCCCATTTGGTAAAGAGATGAGACATTAAATCCTTGTTCTTCAAGGACGTTATTCTGTAAACACTGCTAAGATTAGGTCAGTGCTTTAAGAAACTTGTTGTAAACAGAGTTAGGCTTCAGTCCTACACCAGTGTGTTGAATTTTGGCCTTAGGAATTTTGAATAACCTTTCATTACATCCAACTCAGTCATATCCAGACCATCTTTCTTTTGGGTTTAACTTTTACAAATCATATGCTAACCTTCTAGTTTTGTCCTTCTCTGCTATTTCCATTTTGAGACAATTGTTTACTTTTAGAAGGAAACAAAATTACAATTTAAAGTCCTTTCTCATCCAGAAAATTTTCTTTTTTATTTTCAGCCTCATTACCAAACACATACTTTATATCTATGGCTATATAAATCTTGTTTCATCATTTTGTTGTTATTTCTTGTCTCATTTTTCTTTACAAAATTTAAAGAACATTTCTTTAACAACAACAAAAAATGAGTATATTAGAACTGAGACATTTAAAACAAAAACAAAACACATTTATAGTCCTGGAAATATTTCTGTTTTCTCTTTCTGAAAATGTTCCATTAAATATTCATCAATAACTTCAGTCTGATTGCAATAATAGGCACAGAGAAGCTACCTTTTTAAGAAATCATCGGTTTTTTTACTTGGTCCACAAGGCAACCAAAAGCAAGAAGAAGCCCGGCATATCAGCCCTGATCTGCTGCTGCTTTTAATTCTTTGGGGCCATTAGTTCATGTCTGTAGTAAACACAATAATTAAAAAGTACTGTCTGCTCAAGTGGTCTCATCTTCAAAACCAAAGGTATACATACAAGCTATTGATTCAAATATACTGAAAAGCATATCTGAATCTAATTTACACTTACTATACAATGAAGCTAAAGAAGGTCACTGCCTGCCTGGTACCTACTGTAACCCTCTAAGCAGTTAAGAAAAATTTAATTAGAAAACGACATGTTTTTCTTTCTCTTCATTATTCTTTAGACACAAATTCTATGATGAATTCTTGAATGTCTTTATTTCAGGCCTAAGTAAGAAAAGAGGAACCTTGGAAAATAAATTTGTTTTTTTCAAAAGAGGCAGGTTCAGTAGAAAGACATTAAGCCTTATCTATTAGTGCCACAATTATAATTCGAAAATAACTTTAAGATGTTTACATCTACATCAGTATATATATGTTAAGTTAAGCATAATAATAATAAATATTGATATAATAATAATAATCTCAGTGAAAAGTAAGTTAAAAACATAAAAATAAAAATGAGTCTATCAGAGTCTTACAAGTCAGTTATTTTGAAAAATTCTAGAGGCAGATTAAAGTTTTGCCCCATACTGTTTCAATCACAAAAGACACTTTAAAACTTATGACATAAATGCAGATATCATGAATATATCCAACATAATTACATTAAAACAAAATGCACTGTTTGTATATGTTGATAATACCACTTCAAGTGATGTGTTCCCAACCTGTTAGTAACTCAAAATTGTGGCTCAAGTAGGTACTATCCCAATTTGAATCAACAGTACACACCTAACAAAGCCAGAAAATATGGGGCTGAGTAACAGAGGAGTAGAGATCTCCTTTCTTATTGTATGCCTCCAGTTGTAAACAGTTTGAGCTGGTGGGCCTGTCTTTTCAGCTCTCCAATGAATGCATTCTGTTGACTTCATACACTCAAAATGATTGTTAAGTATGTGTTTGCTATGATCAGAATTCATGCATCTAGAAAAACCAAATTAAGCACTAATATGAGTTTTCCCACCTTAAAATCTTAAACTATAGCACATAATATGACTGGAGTCAAAATAAGCCCTTCTTCCTCCAGGTGCTTCTGCCTGGAGGCTTTTGTCACAGCATGAGAAAGGTAAGTAATGCTTAAGTAAACGATGACATAACAACTACTAGGATACTCTCTTTCTCTCTGTTTAGTGTAATGTGGTCAGTTTATGCCCATAGCCATATCTGTCTGTGTCCACATAAAATTGTTGTTTGCCCTGTTAAAAACCATTCAGTACTTAGCAACTTTCAGGTTTCCTTGCATAATCTCTGTTTCAGAGTCAAGAATTAGGTAGCTGGTAATTTTCACTTGCTTGCACTGTGGGTAGTGAAGCTAAGGGTGAGTTCTTCAGTAATCAGGCTTCATGATGACAGCACTTTATGAAAGGAAGGGGTAGGAAGCTGATTGTACGACCTCTGAAATGTCTGATAGAGCATTGAGCAATGCTGCATTCTAATTGCTTTGTCAACATGCAATGATTGGTATCATGCTGGAACAGAGGTAATTTGAGAGAGTAGAAATGGATTGGTGATTTGGACAGAGGACCCAGTAAGATGTGAGGTTCGGCCAGAGTTCTTTGTCCACGTGGTGGTTATTTTCTTTTTTCATGTTATAGCTACTTATTGAGCTATAAAATGTTTTTTAAAGATTCTACAAATGGCACATTTAAGTATTACAGAGCTTGACAATCATAAAGGAGGGTAAGACCACCATTCCTACCATGCCTTGCAATCTCAGTTCTGGCTCAATGCAGTTTCTGCTATTTCATGGAGCGCAGCACCAAGCCTGACACCACTCGCAGTCACTGCTTTATTCAAATGACTAAACTAATGTGATTTAAGTTTATGAGTGCCAAAGTGGAGAAGGAGAACTATTTCTAGTAAAATGATGAACATGTTGAAGGGTAGCCTATGCATAACACAAATGTAGAAATGTAGGAAACATGGAGTGGGGAAAATACAAATTATCTTAAAGTAGTCCACAGCAGATAGCCTCCTGTGTGTGTCCAGTGTTTTTATTTTCTCTCTTTACTGATAGGAACAAAAGTGCAAAGTGTAGACAAAACACTGAGTGCTGTGTTGGCAAGCTAAACCATAAAGGACAAGACCATCTCCTGGATGTTGGCTGTCATGGTTTTTAAGCTCACACAATTATCTTATAAAGTCTTTAACTTTAGAGAACTTACTATGCAACAAGTGCCCCAATTGCATCAGATGTTGAGGATACAGGCCAATGTTAGTTGCATGAAACAAATAGAAAAGCAAAACGTGAGAAACCAGAGAATTCAGAGGTGATGGAATATGGCTAAATGGAGAACAGAAATTATCCCGTAAATGTGTTTAACTTCATACAGGCTTTTTAGCATTAGCTGGTCAATCATGCACAACAAGGGTTACTTTTTACAATGAATTCAACCTAATCCCTCAATATGACCAAGAATAATATCAGACAAAGTTATAGTCATCAAAATGTGAAGGCATATCTACCATGGGGCTAATTTAACCAAGCTGAAGGCAAAAGTGGCTCAAGGAGTGAGATATGAGACCCACAAACTATCTGAGAAACACTCTGAGTTCACATGAACCATCCTGGATCTTGAAATCAGACAATGTGAGAAACCGGGGATGGGGTGGGGGAGTCATTGAAGTCTCTTTAGGCTATTGCAACAAAATTCTGAAACTTTGTTTTCTTGTAAGCAAGAAAAAAAATATTTCTCCAAGGTCTGGAGGCCAGATGTCCTCTATCAGATGTTGGCACTGTCAAGTGGTATGAGCATTAACTTCTTTCTGGGTAGCAGACTCCTGACTTCACTTTAGATCTTCCCATTGAAGAAATTAGCAGGAGAAGCAGGGGTTGTGTTTTACTGATAGAGTCCTCACTCAGCATGCATGAGGCTCTGGGATCAATACCTAGTACCACAAATGGCTTCCCCTTCATGGCCCACTTATCCCAAAGTTGCCACTTCCTCACACATTGTCACTGTGGGTTAGAATTTCAGTGTGTGCATTTGGAGGGGAAACACATGTCCAATCCATTGTGGAAACTTTCATCTCACCATGCAATTCATTTTTGTTATCTACTCTTATTTTAATGTGAATTATTCATGTTTAAAAAAAGGTTCCTTCTTGAATGAAGTCATGGACAGATGTGTAGTCTGATGAGATTGGTTTCAGTGATGGCATATGTTGTACTTTGTACATTTCTTGGGGGAAAGAACAGACTCCATAGGCTGGAGAGACGGCTCATTGGCTAACAGTTCACCCTACTCTGGTAGAGGACACAATCTCGATTCCCAGCTCCTATGTCAGGCAACTTACCACCACCAGAATCTCCAGCACAGAGAGATCTCTTACTCTTTCCTGATCTCCTACAGGTACCTGTGTTCATGTGTACATACCTCCCTCCCACACTTGTACATGATTTTAATTTAAAAATAAATCTAAAACCAAACGACAACAAAAAAACCATATGAAGGGTTGGAGACAATCACATAACTATTACCTCAAGTTCTTTTTTTATTCTTCCTCCTCCTCCTATCTGTGTGTAGGTGGATATGATAGAGCAACTTAGCTTGTCATAGAGAAGGCAATGATGAAATATTCTCTACTGAGGAGCCCATGTTAAATTACTTGCTCTGTCACATGTTGAAAATACCCAACTGTGACTCCAGTCAAGAAATAGGCCTACCTGGTACCCATCATCTTACCAAAGTTAGTTTTTCCCCTATAAGGCAGAAAATGTCTTTTACTTGTTTATCCATTCTGAGGAATAAGTTTTTCTAAATATTAAGCTTCTAAAATACATCTATCAGACTTGTGGTTTCGGGAAAAAAAGTTGAGCTCAACTGATCTGTTTTGGAGATGGAAGAATGACTGGTACATATACCCTGCTTAGTAAATACCTGGGAAACTAAATGGGCAGGCATGGTAACGGTCTCCAAAGTGTTCTTCAGCAACACACACAATGGTCGATTTGAAGAGCATGTTATTACATAATTATCCATGAAAATACAATGAATGATGTTGCCCATTCAGAGAGTAAGGTGAATGGTATGTCAAGTATGTTGTGCAGCCTGTTGTTTTTCCCTTCTGGACACCAAATGAACCAGTTTTGAATCTACAAACAACTGTGACTCTGCAAAACACAGCTGTTTGGGCATTGGCCTGAGCACCACTCTATGTGTTATGTAACAGCTGTTAGGCAATTTTGCATTTAAATCGAGAAGCAATAATGAGAGAGAAAACAGTTCAGTTAAAAAATATATACATATACATACATATATGTGCATATATATGTATATATATGTATATATATATGGAGAAAAGGGGGAGGGAAGAAGGGAGGGAGGTAGAGAGAAAGAGAGGAAGAAGAGAGGAGAAGGAGAAAGGAGAGAGAGGAGAGGGGGTGGGGTGGAAGAAGGAGGAGAGAGGAGAGGGGTGGGTGGGAGGGGGGCAAGAGGGGGGAGGAGAGAGGGAGAGTTAAAAGGGGGGTTAGAGGGGGAAGAGGGAGAGAGGGAGAGACAAAAGAGAGGGAGAGAGAAAAGAGGTGGTGTGTTTGTGTGTGTGTGTGTGTGTGTGTGTGTGTGTGTGTACATAGAGAAAGAGAGATATAATTAGAGAATGCAGAAGTTCGGATCCAGATTCAAACACCATGAGCAGGCTATGCAAGGACTGCTGAATCTTGGGAAAGGATCAGTGTTGTAGATCTGGCTTGCCTCCTATTTTCACAATTCCACTCTTTAAAATGGGCATTTATTTGCTGGTCATTTTAATAAGCATAGAACATATTGAAACAGAATTGGTATGTCCCAGGAAGATGGAACTATTTCCTGTCTGTCCCATGAGAAAGTTTGCTAATCCCTGCTAGAATGAATAATAGGTTAAACATAATTTCGGTGTATTTAACTACAGCTGTGGAGACCCCAAACTGATCTTGAACATATGTGGGGATCATCTTATGGACATCAAGGCTGAGCAGGAAAGGAGGAGTAACTGGGGAAGCTTTGCTTCGAGCGAGATTTCAGCCTTATACTGTGAGATCTATGATCACAAGCTGTGTTCCTCTCTGTGTTTACAAAATGAGAAGTTCATGTCAGGGTGGAAAGAGAAAGAGGTTCCGAAACTACTGTTCTTGCCTCTAGTGAAATCCCTTTGCAGGGCAGGGGAGATGGCAACGTTACTACAAAGAAGTTATCGCTAATTCTTAGTAACCAGAGCATCCAAGGAATGTTACCTTCTTCCTTCCATAGCTTGTGCTGCAGTGTCAACACAGAGAAGCATTGTATTCCAAATGAAACACTTGAGACCAAAATTGCCCTTTACAAAGTTCCAGGCTCAAAACATTCAAGGTTTAAACTCTTAGGGAGTGATATTTACATTCTTTTCCAGCTTTACTGCTTAGAGTAATGATTTATAAGCATAAATGTTTCCCAATTAGAGACTCCTTTCTCTTTAAATGACTTTCCACAGATGATTTGGATATGATGTTTTGAGGATCTGTGAGTGACAGGGAACACTGAAAAGTCCCCCACAGTTCCCTGTTCCCAACTAAAAGACATAACCAAATTGAGGATTTTGAAATCACATGAGGTTGTTGAATATTTTTTAAACTGGGGAAGACAGAGTCGGGCGGGGGGGGGGGGGGGGGAGGTTGCGAGGGGAGGTGTTTCTCTCTTACAGAACACTGATCTGGGACAAGAAAGGATTTGTTCATAGCCATGTCCTGAAGTTTCATGGTCCTCTGCTCAGCAGATCTTGGTGAGAACATAGAGTGCTTTAGACTCTTCTTCCTTGTAAAATCTTTGATTCCCAGTCTGTTAGAGAAGGAAGTGTTACACAGTAGCATAACAAAGCATGAACAGGCAAGAAAAAAAAAAATCATAACTAGCTTCCAGCTGCACACATACCCTCAGCACAGGTTTGACTTTGTAAACTAATTCATCTGTAAATAGTGAGCAGCCTCCAGATGGAACTTCAGGGCTGAGGTGCTGGTTCCTTAAGGATTTACATTTAAAGGCAAAGACAACCAGCCCTAGGTGTTACAAGACAGTAAGTAGTGTCCTTTCTGCCCTGCCCTGAGTCTGCCCATCCAATCACATCCCAATATGCAAATGACACTTAGTGCATGCAGATAAAAAGGAGAAAGGGCTCTATCAGAACCAAATTGCTGAGCCTGCTGTCACCTGTGTTCCAGGAGCCAAACCAGCAATGTCTTCCCCTACACATCCTGAAGTCCCTGCCCCACTGGCCAACTTGAAGATTCAGTATACCAAGGTAAGACACTTGCAAGCAGGGCTTTCCCTGGAGGTCTTACTAAGGGCTAGGTCCATTGTGGCTTGTGCAAGAGCTTCCTGCAAACATAAAATAAAATGCTTGCAAAGTTAGTGCGCTGATTCAGGGGTGAATTCTAAACCATACCAGGCAACTTCTCGTAAGTTTCTATCTTGAAATGTGTCCAAGGGAAAAGAATTTTATTCTGTATGAAAGGTTCTTGTGCCAGAGTTCAGTGAAGCAGACTGAGCAGCAGGTCTATTAACCCCTGCAGTGAGCACTTAGGGTAAGTCTGACAAACAGAGGAACTTACTGGAAGGAATCAGGCATATGGAAACAGCTTTTCCCTCCTTCTCTCCTTTCTTCCTTTCATTCATTCTTCCTTCCTTTCTTCCCTCCTTCTTTCCTTCCTTCCTAAAGAAGGAGTAGCACACTAAAACTGGGTAACATGACCATATACTTCATAATACAGTGTTAGGGTCGGAGGACTAAGTCTGAGCATTGAACGGGAGCTGTAGCCAAAATCCCCAAAAGGACTTGGCGTTATTTGCTTATTTTGACATAGAAACTGTGCTTATCTATTTCTCCAGGGAAGTTTGTTATTGTTGGAGACTGTTGGAGAACACATGTGATTGTTAGCTGATAAATATTTAGAGACACAAGAGGGAGAATTAGAAAATGATCAGACTGTGGCTGACCTGAGAGACTCTCTGCATTTTTCCTAACATATAGTTTCATGCCTACTTTTGTTACAGATCCAAGGATTCCCAGATTAAGAAGTAAATCACACACACACACACACACACACACACACACACACACACACACACAGAGGAAAAGTCACTTAAAATTAGCTATCGTATGATTCAAAGCATAAAGATGAACTGTTCTAAATTAGACAATGCAAACCAAAAGGATTAAAAGAGATAACAAGGGCCCAAGGGCTCTCCTTTGTGCATTCATTTCCTTTTGCATGAACTTGGGTGGCTTTGAAACACTGAAGCCTTTTGCATTTTCCTAAGTACATCAAGTATGGAGGCTTACATGTGCTCTTTCCTTTGCACAAGGTCTACAGAGAGGAGTGAGCATTGGTAATGGCTGAGGAGCTGCTAGAAATGCACCAAGCCTGGTTTCACAAACTTCTAATAGAAAGAAAACGACTTTCAATTTAGGTTATTCTTTCTTATCTTTTTATTGTTTTTGCAAATTGGTAGATGCCACCTCTGGCCAGCCCACAAGCCCCAACCCCTCACAAAGGTCAATCTCCCCCTCTCACTTTCTCGTGTTTGGAAGAAATTCCTGTCAAAATCTGTACACCTAGTATTTCAAAGAGATTGGAACTGTTGGCACTGTTTATATCGTTACAGTTTAGTCACTATGAAGAGTTAGTTTGCATGATCCCAGCTGAAAATGAATTTTGGTAGTTGGGATGTTGCCCTCATCATTCTTTATTTATCTTATAAACTGTTCTCTCTCTCTCTCTCTCTCTCTCTCTCTCTCTCTCTCTCTCTCTCTCTCTCTGTGTGTGTGTGTGTGTGTAGGAAGTTTTTTTTTTTTAAAGTGACCTAGCTTCCCACTGAGTTAAGTTTATTTAGGACTTGTTAAGAAAACATGCAAATGGATGTATTCCTTAAAGTCCTAAATGCAAGAACAAGATCAGTAATCCCACCCTTAACACAGATGTTTCCAGATTGAAACCTCTTCACTGCAAACACATTGCATAAGGACATCTGGGGGAGAAGGGTAGGTCTAAGAATTTAAGAGCCAGAAACACATTTGTCTGGTGTTCACGTACTTCTCTAGTTAATAACATGCAATGCCACTCAGTCAATATTGATTTTTCCATGTATTTTCTATATAAGTCAGGTCTACGCAGTAAGCATTATACCATTTGATGTGCTGGTTACAGCATTTTCACACTTGGGAGGACACCAGTTATGTATGCAATTAAATCTCATTGGGGAGCTTTCTCTATTCCTGCGCATGTGCCTTTAACTGTGTCCCACTGAAGAATTGTTTTAGATTCCAAGTCCCTAAGGGGGTTGAAACAATGGCTGTTAGCTCCTGGTTATAAAGCATAAAAGGCAGAGGTTAGAAGTATTTGTTAAATTACCTTTCCTGACCAGTGTCTCAATTTATGTATTATTTTTCCTACTGCTTTTTTTTCTTTATTATTGTCTAAAGCAGGATCATGTTTGGGACTGGGGGATGAAATTATTAATGCAATTAATAAAAAAAGAATATCAGCTATAATCAAATTGCTGCATAATCTTAAACTCAAGAGTATTTCTGCTCAAACCAAACTACTTACTGATACATCTAGGACTATTCTCTAGTTTAGGTCCTTTTTAATGGGGTACGTGAAATGAAGTTTAGCATTTATAAACTCTCTTGCAGGAAGTGTGCATTTCTCCCCATTTATGTTAGTTACTCTCACTTTGTTTCCACCCACTTACTGTAGTTTCCTACCGTATTGTATTTTCCTCCCTCATTTCCTTTTACCTTCTCAATTTTGAATCACAGGATTTTGCTTTACTGTCTCGAGGCTTAGGTTAAAACTAGTTGTGAACAATCCAGCCATTTTTTTTTCAATGTTTGAGATCCACTTGGCATGTTCCATTCTTATGTTGTTCATTCACCATGCTTTTCATCTTATTTTCACCATTTCTCATAGCTTTGCTACATTTTCAGGTTTCTAATGATGAAAATAAATGTGCACATGATAGTATTTATTATTCCCTACATGTTGATATTATCCCCCATCACTCTCCATGCTGTGTCCCTGCGTTTCAGATTTGGCAATGTACACAGGTGATTTGAAGTGAGGATGGACTTTAGCATTTCTCTCCCTTAGAAAATCTTAAAATGCTTTGTACATAGAAAATGTGATTTTATACATTCACAGCAACTAAGGAAACATTGACTTCCATTATATAAGGCTAATTGCCCTGTTGCCACTGTGAAGAGATAACCTGAATTCAGGGCACTTTATTGCAGGGAGTTGAGAGCCAATAGGACACCAAATCTCATATCAACAGATAAGAAGAGAAGGTACTTACTCTGTCCATGAATAAAACTCATGTTGATCTAAGTCAGAAATATTGGGAAGAAATGTCATATTTGGTAAAAGGAGAAAAGTTTATATGATCTGAAGAATGTAGAGATTTAGTGTTTAGAATTATGTTCCACTGAATACATGAAGACTTAATAACTTTGATTCTGAATAGGCATCTTCTTTCTGAACAATTATGAGTTGGGAAACCAAACTGCACCTTGTAAATAGGAATGTAGTATGTGCATCATTTTTAATTTGATGTATGAAAGTATAAAAAGTAGAAGTCAAGTTTTCATTGCCTAAAAACTGTTATTGATTGTTTCATTTGTTTCATCAGATTAAAAAATATACTAAAATAAAAAAAACCCTGAAATTCTAGGATTGTAAATGACATTTTTAAAATTCTAGTGATTTCTGTGAACTTAGGCTTAATATCTCTTGTACATGTACAATATTCTAAAGGACCATGAGTGCATTAATAATTATAATACAGTTAATGATTAAATGCACAAAATAATTTCTTTTATAATATCATCCCTGTCTCCAAACTTCTCAACAGCAAACAACAATTGGAAAGTATACTTTTCTCCATGACAGAACATTGAATAGGCTCAAGTGGGTTTAATAATTATTATAATAAACATTCATTGAGCTAAATTTATCCATTATGGTAGATCATACAACTAAATTCACTGTAACTAATAAGTAAGAGGAAGGAAAATTGTTGTAAGTCTGAACCCTTAGGGATACATTGGTAATTTATAGTCTATGTTGAGTTCTGTCTTAGTACTGAAAAGTCTGGTGTAGAATAACTGTAATTCATCACTGGAAGACTACTAAGTACTACTGTGTAGGTGATACTGCTATTTGCTCTCTAATCTTGTAACCTCAGTTTTGGCTTGCTGAATTCTTCTCTGGGAGAATCCTGTAAATCTGTTTACTAAAACTAATGTCTATTTTGGCTATTTAAATTAGTTCTTAAAGCATCCTTTTTGGTCTAGAATCCAGTAGCTCAAATTTTCCTCTCTAGTCATCAGAGTCCATAAGATGTTGAGTTCACTTCATCTTGATTCTAGTGGTGCTCTTTGCTGGGATGTAAGCATCTCAAGATTGGTCCATGCTTTGTGCATCATTTGTCTTCTTTGTCCTAATCCCACACTCCTTTCTCCAGTGAAATTTATTGATAAAATTTCTACTTTGGCTATTGGAATCTCTATTGTACTGGATGATATTGATTAAAAATCCACTTATTTTGGAGTATGAACCTCCAGGAGCAGAGCTACATTATCTCATAGTATCTTCTATGGTAGTATATATCTCATACTTGGTCATTATTTGACAAAACATTTTTTTTCTGATCACAACTGTGATCACTTTTACATGACACAGCCAGGGTCATTGTGATCCCAAAACAGCTATGGTTGTCTACAATGAAACAACATGAGGTTGGGGCTATGAGTAGTCATGGATCAGGGAGGGGTTTACTGTTCCCTGTGCCTCCCTGGTGAACTATTAACAACTGAGGGATTCTGGGGATGAAACAATGGTCATTTTCACTTATATCTCCAATGGTGAGCCCACCATGCTCCTATTGGATAGTTTCAAATCCACGAACACCAAATTAACAAATAATCCTTGTTAAATTCAGATTTCAAACAAATAAAATAAAAACCACGGGTATGAGAAAGGATATTTGTACAGAGAGGTTGGGATGATTGATGGAAGTGTTGAAACATTAGAGAAGCCTGGAGTTGCACTAATCAGAGTGCACTTTGCACTTGTATGAAATTGGCAAAGAAAACAACTCAATAAAAAAATTTAAAGCAGCCATTCAGGACTTGGTTACATAAGTTAAACTAAACAAACACTAGATTCGAAGTTTTCTTTGGTGTTAAAGGTTAAATCTGAATAATGCTGAGTCATTGGTGTTGACAGGGTTATTTAAGCCTACCTCTTCAGCCATCTGAAGCCTACCAGGTAAACTTCAATATTATTCTGAAGCATCTACTATCTACTACTGCCTTTAGTATGAAAGGGCAGTATACAGTTTAGACACATGATTCTAATAACAAAATGGTGTGCACATTTTGTAATAGCTCACTGAAAGAAAGAACAGGCCAGAAATTAACTATGGCAGTGATATCACTCAGAACACACAGAGCTAAGGTATGTGAGGACTGAGGCAAGAACTAGCCAGTCTCACAATAGCAAAGTAAAATGTGATCAGTTTAGTATGGGACTTTTCCTCTATTTCTAAGTGAAATTGCAATTTCAAAGGGGGTGGGGTGAGATTATGAGTCTCATAGGCTGTGGTGTCTAACTTTGATGCAGTAGAACACATTAATTCTATAGTAGGAGATGTGTGTTACTTTGGAAGAAAAGAAATTACACTCAGCTGGAGCAACTAGTAAACAGATCATGAGGAGATGCTCCTTTAACTAGTTTGAAGTAAAACATGAAAATGGTGAGGCTCCAGCTGAGAAACTTATAAAGGAAAGTGGAGCAGAGGAAGACTTGGTGACTGAAGCAAGCATGAAGCAGAGGAACTCATGGGCTGAGCTCAGGGACTGTGGGACCACAGATCAAGATGAAAAGCAACCGTTTTCTTCCTTCCTTCCTTCCTTCTTTACTTCCTTCCTCCCTCCCTCTCTCCCTCCCTCCCTCCCTTCCTCTCGGTATGCACAAATGTTTGAGTGTATCTTTATTACATGTTAATGAAACAAATGGTGGGCATTTTGAGAAAGGGAGAGACATGCAATGTGGAGGCATCATATTGTACTTCACCTCTAGTTTAAAAAGCCTCAAACTCACTGCACGTTTAAGTGCTCTCACCTGCTTTCTCTGTATCTCCACAGATCTTCATAAACAATGAATGGCATGACTCAGTGAGTGGCAAGAAATTTCCCGTCATTAACCCTGCAACTGAGGAGGTCATCTGCCATGTGGAAGAAGGGGACAAGGTAAGTTCCAACACCCTCAAGTCCAATTTATACCAGGAGTCTTTGCTTCTCACCATTCTGAGCTCAAAACCCAGCAGAAGCATAATGAGAGACACAATCATGGCTGCTCTGGCAACTGAGTAAATGTTCTGTTGTCCTTGGCATAAGATAAACACCGTCAATGGATGCCTTGGGTGAGATGCTGATTTTGTTTGTTTTCATGCTATTTTTCCTTGACTGTTTTTCTTAGGCTAGAAGAGAAAAATCTTTTATAAACTTACAGCTGTTCTTTTATATTTGCTAAGTGAAGTAAAGGTTGACATAAGACTTTTAGAACCATGTATTATCAAGTTATTTTATTGAAAATAATTAATATGGGAACAAGATCAGGGATGTTCATACTGGACTGCATAATGGCAAAATCATATTCCTATTAGAATAGAAAACGGTATCTTCCTCTTTTTTCTTAGTTTACATATGGATCCCAGTTCCCTCATCCCCCCTCCCTCCCTCCAATCCCCCCCGACCACCCTGCCATCCCACCCACCCCAACTCCACAGGGAGGATGATGCCTTCTATGAGGGATCAAAAAAATCTGTCCCTTGGAGTAGGGACTGGGCCCTCCCTCCTGCCTCTAGGTTAGAGGAGTAAAGGATTTCTTTTTCCCATAGTCCCAGCAGTATTTTTTTAAGTTTTGATTTTTTGTTAATCATTGGGAGCAGAGTAAGAGTATATCAGTTGATTACATTTAGTGTGGAGTTTGTCCAATAGCTGGCAAAGTGGGTATAGTTTCAAATTCTCGTTGGCCATTTACTTATCATAAGCAATGCTCTCTGAGATAATTTCCCCTTAAATTAGATTATTTGGAATATGATTCTTTATATTAGACCCTTATAACATCTGGCAACAAAATATTTGTCAGATGAGCAATCTAAGGTTTCCCCCTGCAGGCTGCTTGTTTCACCCAGACTACACTACACAGATTTATTTGTTTATTTATATGTATGTTTGTTTTAACAATTGTGCTTTGGGAACTTCTCCAAACAATCACTGTTTACTCCAATAACTTGAATTTATTTTTGCCCCTGTTCCTTCAGTAATAACATCATTCTGGGTTTTCGTTTAGGTCAGCCATTCATTTGAGTTAATTTCTATTTATCATGAAAGAGGAAGCTCTACAGTAGCTCTTCTTCATGTAGTTTTCCATTATCTCTGTAAGAAAGAGGCTTGTTCTTCTCCAGTGTGTGTTGTGATACATTTGTGGACACAAATACGTGGGAAATATGGGTTTGGACTTGTATAAAGATAGGATGATTGGCACCATTGGCTTAGCCAGGGGTGCATCTTCATGAACTTCCAGAGAACCAAAAGTAGTAGGCAAACAGATAATTAGCATGCATGGCTATGTGCCACAGGAGACCCAGAAACCTCTGAGCTAACCCCAGAAGGAAGTGAAATATGTTTACTACATTAAGTCAAGGAGGAATAAATGCTTTTTACCTGAGGCTAAGAAACACACAGCATGGCTTTATCTCAAATGCCTCCATCATTCATTGAGTATCTCCAACAAGACTGGTAAGGAACAAACAGAAAAATAAGCCTCACGTGCGTTAAGATAAAGATATACACAAACTAAGAGCTTATCCATTGCTTATGCATTCTCAGTGTAGATAAAAATGACACTTGAGACTATGAATCTATAGATGGCAGTTATTAAGAAAAAATATTGTTGCTGCCTTAACACTGAAGCCTTGAACATTTAGCTCCATGGGACATCTTGTTCTGACACTGGGGTTGATACCAGTAGGAAAACAAAACTCTGCCTGGTTTCAGTGGAAACTTTGTCAGGCAGGCTGAGCATTTTGCTGGGACAGTCAGTGAGGTTTTCCTTTTTTTTTCGGGCACAGAAGGAAAATCTGGTGTCCATCTCAGCAGCCTTGCCAAGGAGCCCTGATCTACTCTATGCTCAGTGACAACTGCCCCTCCCATAGAAAGATCAAGGAGACTAATTCATACCCAGGCAAGCTGCGGGCCAAGACTGTGCCAGCTTGGTTGGCTGGACAAGAGTCCTCTAAGGCAATTGTCAATGATACAAACTATTTGTGATAAACAAGGTCTTGCTTCAAAACCACATTCCTGTCTCTGTTTCCTCTTTTGAAAAATTATTTAAAAATTGTCTTTTCAGGATTATTTCTGTTCAAACAACTTGTGAGGAATCTAATGAAAATACCTCGCATTGCTTAGTCACTCTAGCATAACCTGGTAAAGTTCACAGTCACAATAAACCCCACGTGCTGGACTGACTCCTTAGGTCAAAGGCTAAAGGTTTTGAAGATTCTATTCACAGGCAGAATGGGGCTGCCAGTAGGCCCTCTCCTGCCTTGCATGGATTCACAAGTGTGGTGCATTGGCAAATGCAAAGAATGCCTGTGGGTGGGAAGTGTTTTCTTTTCACTTCATTGGATCCTTTAGGACCTGCTGACTAATCCTGGGGCATGAGCTAATCGATAATTAGAGGGATAAAACTAAATGTCCATTAAAGTAAATGCTTCAGACAGGTATGAAAGGAAACTGGTCTGATTGCTATTTTCTCCATCTATGATTGAACTTAATGTGAGGGTATACATTCCAGATGAGATGGAAGATCCAGACCCTCTCTGACTACTCTTAAAGGCTCTTGTTTCTCACTTCGGTTCAAAGAGCCTACACACGTTCAGCCTGCAGGCTCTGACTTCAAAACTGGAAAATTTTACTTTCCCTAGGCCACTGGGTTTGATCATAGACAATACCAGCTAATCTTGTTGACTGACTAATTAAAACAATATATCTTTGAAGTGCCAGTCCTTAAATAAAAAAACATACAAAATGAGAGCTTTGAAATGAAATGTATTGAAAATCCATATGCGATCAGTATATTGTATAATGCAAAAGTTCTGTTACATGATAAAGTCTGTTAAACCATGATTATTATAGAAATATTTAAAATAAGTTGCATAAGGCAAAATGCATGCCTTTATATGATAGTAGCATACCATGTTAGATTTATAATAAAGCTTAAAACATGATTAAATATTGGATGTGTATTAAAAAAATAGCAAGAAATCTTGCAGTTGGTAATACATTGAGCAGTGACTATGCTACTCAAAGCAGCTTTGTTTGATAGCCTGGCTGATGTACAAGAAGTAAGTACAGAGGTCAAATATAGGATCAAATTTTGGTTCTACATTCTGCTATGTTCCACATGTGTAAAGTCTAATTACCTGCAAAAGAAGGTCCGTGATAATTATGATAGTAACTTGGGAGCTATAAAGATCTGGCCTTTGTGCTGGGAGCCTAAAGCCTCTCTCTTTTTAAAATCACTTTATTAAAATGAACTCCCAAAGAATAACATCACATAGCTAGTTGAAGAAAGCTACTCAAATAGAAACTTGCCTAGTCTCAAACTACACATCTCAGTGGTCTTGTGCACAGTTAGATTGGCCATGGTGATATCAATACATCTCAGTGAGCTTCTACACAGTTAAGAGGGTCATGGTGATTTCTCTCTGTTTCATTCTTTCACAGCCAGCTATGTTGTTTGTGGACTTACCCAACACATAAGGCAATGGCAGAGATGAAACAAATAAACAGAGTTGGCTTTTCTCCTGTCTCACAATGAGATCAAAGGGTCCTTTTGCCTGTGTTCTCTACTGCCCCATTCACTGCAACAACCCTTTCTTCATCTCTTTTATATGTGTTATTTTATACACACTCAACTGTTCACATATAAACACTATACATTATAGGCTAGGATCTTCATATGAGGAAGAACGCTGTAACGTGTACGGGTTTTTCTGACCGCTGCCCGGTCTTGTCCTGCTACTGCGCCGCCAGCCCCAAATAGCACACAGAGACTCTGTATTTGATACAATGCTGTTGGCCCTGTTACTTGTTTCTTATCGGCTAGCTCTGCCTTAATTATTAACCCATTTCTGCTGATCTATGTATTTCTCTTACCGGGGAGCCGGCGGCATACTGCTTTCTAAAGACTCTCCATCTTGACTCTCCTTACTACTTCCTATTTCCTCCTTGTCTCCTAGTCCCTCCTATCTTCCTTTCCTATTGGCCAACAGTGCTTTATTTATTAACCAGTATGAGAAACATATACAGAATGACATCTCCCATCAGAACGCTCTATTTTTTTCCTGAGCTTTAGTGACCTTACTTAATATTATACATATTAAGTCCATTCATTCTTCTGTAGGTTTTTTTGATTTCAGGTTTCTTTATGACTGAATAATATTCTATTTTCTATGAGAACCACATTTCCATTTGTCTGTTGATGGATACTTACATTGCCTCCATTGTCATGCTGTCATAAATAGAAAAGTTCATGTTAACAATTTACAGTAATATCTTGTGGCAATAAAGAACTTGTTTTCCTTCCTGGAGAACAGTAAGAGGCTCTTAATTACTAAGTGTCCTTGATCTGTGTGTCTGGTGTCTATTGTGGTGTATTAACACATTGATCCGGGACTTTGTAAAAATGTGTGGGACTTTAAAAGTAAAGGAATATGTTGCTAGAACATTCTCTATTCAAGGAGAATTTCAGGAGCCAAGATGAGATGGGATGGCTCATACTAAGCAGGAAAAAGGTAAACAGGATGTCTTAGCAGGTAGAGCTAGGAAATGTTGGACCTTGAAATCAAACAGAGAGCCTTGCCCTTAGGATTGGGAATGAAGCAAGCAGGTGTAAACATGAATGGGAAAGCGATAAGATTAATTACATGAAGTATGTTAGCCTGGCAGTCTTATAGAGATAGTGGGAAGGAAAGTGGGAGGCTGCTAACAGTATGCAACAACAGAGTCTATGTAGAAGTGGGCAGAGAAAGCTTAGAGAACATGCAAAAATGTATTCTAATCACTTTGATGCTTGTCTCTCTTTTAGGACTACAGTTATCTCCATGTATTGAACACTTAGCATGTCTGTGACATAGAAAATGTAAGACAAATGTTCCTCAATAGGAGGAATGAACTTTAAACAATGTGTCTTGCTTTAGAACAGCAGACCATCTTCATCCACAAGTTCCATGTTGGTAAATTAAAACCTCTGAGACCAGAAGGTGGAGCTGCTGACATAGACAACATGAGACAGTGTATCACAGCCGTGTGGACAATGAGTTCACAGGCTTTTTTAAAAAGCCATTATTCTCCAAATTGTAGAGGATAATAGTATTTACCCACCATTGTTTTAAGATCTGTGGGTTATATGCACATTTTATATAAATTTAGTATATATGATTTTAGATTATCGTTCCAGGACTTGGACATCAGTTCTTCTTAGATGCTGTGGGAAGGGCTGTATTTGTAATATGGTAAGGTGGTGTTTGGTTGTATGTTCCTCAAGTTTAGCAGAACAAAATTGTGACCTTAGTGCCCTATCATTAGCCTACCTATGGTCAGAATGCTATAAAGACAGAGATGTTTACATTCCTCAAATCTTACCTGGTTAAAAGGAAAAACCAGAATTCAGAGCTGGGCTTTTCATTTCACTAAAAATTCATCGCCCTTACTCTCTTTCTGGTCCTGCAGGAATATATATATATGTACACATACACACACGTGTGTGTGTGTGTGTGTGTGTGTGTGTGTGTGTGTGTGTGTATATATATATATATATATATATATATATATATATATATCAAAGGATATAAACATAAGAACAAATTTATTTATGATAGCTCAGTGCCAGAGACCTGCTTTGTCAGGTGCGGTTTAGATACCAAAAAGGATGTGTGGAGTCAGCCTAAGGGTGTGGGAGGAAAGAGACAGGATCTGAGAGTGATTCAGTTTGGCTGCCCACAGAATCTAATTAAGAAAAGGTTACACCTTTTATACTATATGGTTGCACATAGGATTAAATGGGAGACAAAGGACATGTGATCTGGGATGTGGCTTGAGATCAGGGGTTGAGGAATCTACCATTGACCTTGACAATAGGCAATGGTCACATGTTAATAGAAAAGCCACAAATTCCACTTTCTAGAGGCAAGAATGTCTGCTTTATCAAGCAGAAACTTTCCTTTAGCACACCAGGGAATGGAGACCCTTATCCAAATGCCTGACCTGGGAAAAGGATTTATGGGGCGGAGATGTAAAGTCTCACTATATGGGTCTGTTTTCCTCATGAAGCTCCCAAAAGGGAAGGTTCTAATATCTTAGTCTTCTCCCATTATACTGTCCCATTCTGATTTCTCTGTATTTATTAAATAAATTTTTGCCCTTAATGGTTCTGAATTGTAGACATTCCATCCTTGGAATCAGGGGTTTCTAAAAAATCTCCAACATTCCTGTTCTTGGTGTAAATAGGAGAATACACTGGAATGTCTGACTCCACAGTGGCAGAGATTTTTTTTTTCCCCAAAGAATTCTTTTGTTTCATGAAGCCACCGTTGTACACATTCTAAGGCTTTAACAAAGTCCATACAAAATTTCCACAAGTGGAAAGCCATTAACATTGAGAATCGTTAAAAATGAAAGTGAAAAGGTGCTGGAGAAGTGTGGTCTGTAATGTTGAAATGCCAGGATTTTGTGAAGCAGCAATGATCACCACACAGTCCCTGCTGTCTTTGTGTAGGAGGATTTCTCAAATGGCAAAGTTTTTTTCCCAAACCATTTCCTACCCACTCTCAGGGAGAGGAAGAAGCTCAAGACAGCTCATACTTGGCAAAGGCCAATGACATAACATGAAGCAGAAGAATGCATACCAGAGCTGCTTCCCAAGGTTCTGTCTAACATAGAGGTGTGTGTGTGTGTGTGTGTGTGTGTGTGTGTGTGTGTGTGTGTGTGTGTTAAAGTATCCATCGATCACACGGGAAAACTCTGACTTTTGAGGTTTGCTTTTTCTTTTCTTCTCCAAGCAGTGCTCACTGGATTTTCTTAGGAAAAACTTAGAAAAATGAGTTATAAAACCAAACAAAATGCAAATATAAGCAATGGTATGGTAAACATGAAAACTGAAATATATGTTGTTCTCAATGGAACAAAGAAATAGCCACATATATTTAATCCCATATATTTATTATTCTTCAAAAGATTTGACACTAGTGTGTAAAGTAGTATAGCAAAAGAATATTAGTAACTTTAAACATTCAATTGTTCAAAACAAGATGTACTTCTAAAAAGATTCTTCTTGCCCCACTCATCAATACAGAGGGTTCTCGTTTCATGCCAGTTGGGATGATATTTTAAAATCTTTATAATTTTTTGTTCTGGTTTATTTGCTTGTTTTTGTTTTTTTTTTTTGAGACAGGGTTTCTCTGGATAGCACTGGCTGTCCTGAAACTAACTCTGCAGACTAGGCATAAGAAAACAATACACACTGAATAGAAACTGGATATTTTGTTTTAAATACTAAACAGTACAATAGGATGCTTGTGGAACTCCCCAACAGCCACACAGCTCTGTGGGTAAGCCATCAATTCTGTAACCAACAGCATATATGAAATGACACATCCAGTACTTCTTAAAGAAGACCATCCATATTAGGTAGTTTAGGTTAGGCTGTGATGTTTGTTCTGTCACATGCACTGAATGCATTGAGCATATGAAATTTTCTGTCTGTAGCTCTCATGAATGCGGGAGCATCTGCACTATGATATGGTTTATTTCCATCTCAGTTTGTGGATATGTAAGTCTTCAATGTCTTATGGAACACTTTCTGAGGAAGGTGATATTAATATGGCCATCTGTGTCTCCCTAAGGTGAAGGCAAAACTGAGGTTCAGCTGAGTGTAAGCAATACAAAACTATAGGGAGGGTCTCCTTCCTGATATTCTAATTCTCAGAAGAATTCAGGCCTCTAAATAAAGGTACAATCCACTAGCCTATAGTATTTATGAAGTTCCATACAATGCCAGTCTTGTAAACAAAATTTTGAAAGTTAACTACATTTAAAATATGTATTTATGAGCCAGGCAGTCATGGCATATACCTTTAATCCCAGCACTTGGGAGGCAGAGGCAGGTGGATTCCAACTAGCCTGGTCTACAGAACAAGTTCCAGGACAGCCAGGGCTACACAGAGAATCCCTGTCATGAAAACTAAAACAAAACAAAATATTTATCTACTATGTGTGTACATAGAAAGACAGACAGACAGACAGACAGACAGACACACACACACACACACACACACACACACACACACACCCTCACATATCGTGGTGTTCATGTGGAGATTAGAGGACAGCTTGTCAGACATGCTTTTGTTGTTCTTCCATGGGGATGTTAGGGCTAGAACTGAGTTTGTAAGTCATAGCAGTAAGGACCTGTACTCAAGGGAGCCATCTCTCAGGGCCATGCTGTATTTTAGTAGTTACTTTATCCTACCTTAATTCCACACCAAGTATTTTATTTGAAATAAATTTCTCATACATTTATACATAGTGGATCTTTTCATCTCAAATACAGATGTGGAATAATTACATCCCTCATTTTGCTGGCAGAGCAAAGGACATGAAGAGAAAGACCTCATGGTGAACTGTGGAATAACCTAACTTGGCTGGCTGAGTGGGTTGTACAGAGAGCTTGGCTGGTTGTGGATCTCTCCCTGCACAAGACACATTTTATTCCTTTGCTAATGGGGAGAAAAGTATTTTGCAACCAGCTTAAGCTCTGGACTATCACATATCTTCCATGGCCGCTGGAGATTCTATAGCCTGTTCACTTTCCCAGAGTTCCAACAAAAGAGTAAATAATAAGTAACGTGTGCACGTTCCTTTAGTGTAGAAAGAGCAAGATGGTTGTACAAGGAAGGGTCTGAGTGCAAGTTTCTTTTTCTTATTCGCCTTATAAAATAGCTGAAAGATGCAACTTTAAGGAAGAAAGATCTGTGTGGGCTCACAGCTGTAAAGGGGACAGTCCATCATGATGGTGAAGTCAAAGAGGAGAGCAAAGTGGCAGGAGTGTGATACCAGTACCCAATGTGTTTCACTGAATCAGAAAGCAGAAAGACATCTCAAGATACCACTGCATTCTGGTTACAAACCATGTGCCATGCTTGTAGCTCCAAGGTGGTCCTCAGTCCGTGTGTCCATAAGGACTCACAACCTCTCAAAAATGGTGCTAATACTTGGGTGGCAACTGTTAAAACATTTGACTTTATGGCCAGCATTTCCCATGCAGACCAATGCACCATGTATACTATAAGCCCCAATTCCAATAGTATACAATGTGAACATAAAATTTGGTGCTTTGGTCCTTTAATTTTAAATGGAGATGGTCTCCTTTTCTCTAAATGAAATGCACAACTTATGTAAATGAACTAGAACATTATTTCAAATAAATAAACAGTGCTCTATTACAATAGGATAAGGTAACTATTAAATCATATCACCTCTATTGTAGGAGTTTAATTATTGGATAGACTACTGGAGCTTATTAAAATATTACTCAAGAACAACCATTCCAGCATACTGTGGTATGGAGAGTGTAAAATGATCTGGACTTTGGGTTAATGAAGATCTATTTTCTGCTTATGAGGACTGTGTCCTAGTTTACAAGGTTGTGATATTGTTTTTGCTCATCTAGTATTTTGAATATTCTGAATTGAATGCTCTGTGAATTCCAGGCAGATGTTGACAAAGCAGTGAAGGCTGCACGGCAAGCTTTTCAGATTGGCTCCCCATGGCGCACTATGGATGCTTCAGAAAGAGGGCGCCTGCTGTACAAGCTGGCTGACTTAATGGAAAGAGACCGCCTGCTGCTGGCTGTGAGTATTAACCGATGCCAATGACAAGATGCATAGGACACTTCCCAAGAACTCACTACTCAAACTAGGCAGCTGATTTAGTGAAGAGAGCACATCAGCAAACATCCTGTCTTTCCTCTAGAATTTCTCAGAGCCCTTGCCTGGGTCAAATGTTCTAACAATGCCCTTGATTTCTCAAATGCTGTTTGAGAAATTCTGTTCCTGAAGTATTTTAGGGGGAAATTTATGAATTTGCTAAAAGTGCCAAAATAATGCTCTAGAATAAATTTCATTTATATCGACCCAAAACTGTTTACAATGCTTCCTTCTCTTGCCATATGTCATAACAAAGAGAAATGATTTTCATTTTGACAGGTGTAAAAGAATTCACAAAATAGAATCCGGGTTGAATACTGAATAAAATCAGGCTTCTGTTGTGGGTGCTATTGTAGATATGTCAGTATAGAATATTAATGGGAGCACATTTAGTTGTCTTCTGAAACACACATTTTAGTAAAATCCAACTGAAAACAACATGGTTATCAGTATAGATTTCAGACTACAGATAATTATCTTCATTTAATTGGAATCATTACCATTTTTTGTTAAAAAATTATCATTTCCTTAAAGATGCTGAATTTTTCAGAATATGAAAAATAGTCAATAACTGCTTCAATAAAACCACACCATTCTCAATAGTCTATAGAAAGGAAGCTGTTTTCCAAAATGTAGCTTCTCTCATTTGTCTGTGGCATGAAAGTGTTAACTGCCTCTGTAACCTTGAAAGGTTCCAGAGAATAAAAAACATATGCCCAAAATCATGTGGGTGTAGAATCTGGGGGAGTGGACAATATAAATCAGAGGAGGAAGAGCTTTAGCTAATGAATAATCACCTGTGGAATGTAGAATTCCTAGAAGACCTTTATAGTCTGAATGAAAATAGAAGGAAGAGAAAACACTACAATACTTTATATTTTGACTATTGAAATAGTTATGACCTTGTTGCCTAAACAGTAGGATTGCCATTGCAAACTGCTAAGGAAATTCCAAGAATCCATGGTGAGAGATGTAAGTATCACATTTGGACCAACAAACTTTCTATCTGTGGAGAATATGGCAATAATTACTTAGGCATCAAGAATGGATGCAATCACCAAATTGTCTCTATCATTGCCTGGAAAATGAGATCCTGTTGGAATTCTTATATGACCAGAACACTACCAACCATTTTCTCAGTTGTGTACCTGTGGAACTGAGACAATTGCATAGACATAGCTTAGTAGGAAGGGACTCAGAATGTGACAGAAAGAGCACAAGGGTCAAATGATAGGAATCTCATTATCCCCTCTACAATGATCTTGCTATGTGATCATAAACAAGTTATTGGGCTCTGTTTTAAAAACAGTTTAGTTGAGATGATTTGTGACTTCTTATAATTACAAAGTTCTCTTACTTAACTACTAAAAGTATTGACCATATATTCTTCTAATTTACTTTTATCCTTATAACATTCCATACATTTATAAAATGGATATTGATCATATCCACCCACAACTACTTTCTATCAAATCCCCTTAGGGCCCCTCATGCCACCTAAATGACTACTTTTTATATCCTCTTTCTACTCTTCTGAATCCAATTATGCTGCTGCTCATTCATACATGAGTATGTCATTATTTATTTTTATTTTAACTTATTTCCTGTGTATGGGTATTTGTCCCTTATGTGTATATGCACTATGTGCAGGACTGCTGCACTTAGAGGACAGAAGAAGGCATAACATTATATGTCATTGTAAATGATTGTAAGCTATCATGTGGGTGCTGGGATCAAATTGAGTCTTCTGCATTGGCATTCCACAATCTTAACCACTGAGCCATCTCTCCAACTCTATCAAGCAATGTTCTTAATCTAATATTCTTGTTGCAATTTTACACTGTGGTTTGTCTTCATTTTTCAGACAATGGAGGCAATCAATGGTGGGAAAGTCTTCACCAGTTCATACATGTTTGATTTAGGAGGCTGCATAAAAGCACTGAAGTACTGTGCAGGCTGGGCAGACAAGGTCCATGGTCAAACAATACCAAGTGGTAAGTATACTTAGAAAGCTAGCAGGGTTGGTGGTGGAGGCAAGGCTACCATCACAGAGATGACACCATAAACTCTGATAAAGATTTCAAACAATAAGGCAGAGATTATTTTTCCCTTGACTTTGAATAAACACATTTCTGAAGAAGGGAGTCCAATTGAATAAATAGTTTTTTTTTTAAGTTTAGATTACCCATTAATCATGAGAAAAATAAAACTGTAGAGAGTGTAAATAGCATTAAAGTAAGAACATTATCATATAATCAATTAAAAATTCAATGAGGTGTCCAAATGCTCAGATTTTTCAAAGCTGGCCACTGAAATCACATATTTCCATAACAACATTGATATTCTTCCTATAATGCAATTGTTTAAGACATTTGGTCTAGAAAGAGGCAGGTATGCTACTGGTGCCCTTTTAAGCTCAGTGTATTAAAAAAATGATTTATATTTATATGTTTCAAAACACACAAAACAAGGTAAGAACATATTTACTAGCTGAGTTTAAAAGGTTTGCATGGAAGTATTTGTGCAAGTTTTATTTAGTGTGCATATAGTAGAACCAAAACTTGAAAAATATTTCAGCTGGAAAAGAATCAATAACTGGAAAAAAAATCTATAAATGGAAAGACTTCAGGCATCCAAGTAGTTCACTTCCAGTTCTGAGACTAATATATACTTCCAATCTCACTGCAGGATTGGTCTTCAGGAAATAAAACAATGTGACAACAGAGATACCAAGAAATGGGCTTTGTGTGGCTCTTACTCCACCCTTAGGAAACATAAAAGAAGTACCTATAGTTCTTGCCAGGAAAAGTACTTGCTATGGCAGAGGCACCTATAAAGGAAGCCAGAATAAAACACAGAACAACAAAATTCCCAGGGTAACCACATCAAAGTAAGGCACTGGAATAGGACAAACCCAGATGGAAGAGAACTATATTTCACTTCAAACAACTTTTCTTTTTCATAGATTAAGAGATATTGCATTTATGTTTGTTAGGCAAAAGAAAAACCAAGTAAGTAGAAAGACTGCTTATTCTGTGGAGATATTTTACTATTTTAAATCATTTAATTTTTAAAAGTTAGTTCTCCTGGGAGATTTGAAATGCTGGAAACATTTGCATGTGTCTCTGCCCTTACTCAAACAGAACCTTACTTCCCAGTTCCTTTCTGTGTTACTCTGTGAACAAGGGTGATATAGAAGGCAGCCATCTTGCAATACAAGAAATGGAATGTTTCTTACTCTTTAGAATCAAATTGCTATTTGATAGCTCCATTCTTTATGTTAATGTTAGACAGGATATTTCCCTTTTGCTATTCACTGTGGGGCTCCTCTCATACCAACCTCACAACACCCTGGCACTAGTGCATCCCGCATTCACCTTTAATGGATGGTGTGTCTGCTCTGTTTTCCAGATGGAGATATTTTCACTTATACAAGGCGTGAACCAATTGGGGTGTGTGGCCAAATAATCCCTGTAAGTTCTCCTTCATGACTCCAATGGTGGAAAGAAAGCAGTAGTTACATTTGATCTGAAGCCCATCCCCATACAACTGAAGCTTGTGTGATGGTTATGTATGAAGTGAATTCAATAAGCTTGACTTCCTGAAGAATAGATTTCTGTAACTTTGCTTCTTGGATATGCGCTAGCTGGTGCAGACCCCCCTCTATATGTTGCTGTACTTTGAGGGTGTGTCAGTGTTGCCAAATAAGCCTGAAGTGTTGTTTTGGAAATTGTGCTATGTTATGGTTTCATGAGCTGTGCTTTGTAATCATGTGGCAAAGGCTTATTGCAGCTCATCTGTGCTGGGACATGTCAGTGCACACAGCAGTGCTCACTGCTCCCAGCATGTCTGTCTCCTCCTCGAGACAGTAGTTGTGGACAGTAGCAGCAGCAGCAGCAGCAGCAGCAAAATTGTTCAAATCACGGAAAATGTCCTTTAATTGAAGAGAAAGGAATAGCCACCATGAAAATTGGAATAGTTTGTGTCCTGTATTATATCTTTAGGGAGCAGTGTTGGGTACTCAAAATTCTTCTTCTGCCAAAAAAAAAAAAAAAAAAAAAAAAAATCATGTTCTTGAGGTAACCAGTTTTCCTTCAAGATTCAAGATTAACAAGATAGTTTTAAAAGCTAAATTAAAAACATTGAAGCATCCTGAAGGTTTCAGAATGGCAGTGACTCTTGTTTAGTGTGACTGAATATATCAGTGTATTTCATAGAACTGTTCAGTACTTCAAAGGCTTAGAAAACACACAAACACACCTATGTCACTCCACCAGCTAGGAATATTGGATAAGTTTAAACACTGGCTTCCCCTGTTTTGCTCTGTTGTACTGGAAATCTAACCCTGAGCCTCACACATGCTTTTCTACATGCCTGCATTTCTTTGTTAACTTGAGGACAACATCTAAAGGAGAGAGGACTGTTTTTACCACTCATGGGTGGTTAATGCATTAAATAGAGAAGCAGTCACATGTACTATTTCTTACAGGTGGCCAGTAAGTTTGCTGAGATCCAAACTCAAGCTTTGACTTACTGGATGTGAACTTCATTTGCCTTTAACAATATTTTTATTTATCTTGAGTTAAACATAGCTCTGTGTTGTGGAAAGTGCATTCAATATGTCCATGGATGTCTGGTGTTAGTCTCCAGGATCCAAAAAGTAAAAATGAATTCTCCTAGACATACAATGTACTAAAATATATTATAATTAGGTAAATTCAGTAAGTGTTCTTTATGGAGGTGTAAGGGAGAAGTTATCATATCTTTTAAACTATCTGTAACATTTGTCATGTTTAATTATATACAAAGACATAAAATAATGTCTTCCTTGTAGAATAAGAATTCAAAATAACATGACTTAATTAAATTCATAAGTGTTTTCCTATTCCTTTCTATATGTTTAGTTCAGAACATTCATCATTTACTAGTTGCTTTTAACAATGAAGGTAAGTGAGATAGGTCATATACTTACAAAGAACTTACCAATTTTCTATAAAGGCAGGGCATTTTAGAAACTTGTTTGAGACAATATAAAATTGTTCAATTTTGCTTTCTAGTGGAATTTCCCACTGCTCATGTTCATTTGGAAGATAGGTCCTGCCCTTAGCTGTGGAAACACCGTGATTGTCAAACCAGCAGAGCAAACGCCTCTCACTGCTCTTTACATGGCTTCTCTAATAAAAGAGGTGAGTCTCCAGAGTCACAACATGCAGGAAAATGCAGGATCCATTCCCTTCTCCCTCATTTACTTTATATACCTCACTCCCGCTACTGTGAGCTTCACTGTTCACACATGGCTGCTGTCCATGCATGGAGATGAAAGCAGGAGAGTGTCTTTTGTCAGCCAGCACAAACATGTCTCTATCTAAATGACAGAAGCATTTAGCCAGTCATCTTGTAACTTGTCATTTCTGTTGTTCAAGTCTCCTGAGCACAGTTCCAAGGAAATCATGACATTCTTTCAAATGCTGAAATATTAACTGGCCTGGTTGCTTCTGTGAATTGTTTCAGTTATCTTAGTTTGAATGTGACTGAAGGTTAGAGATCATATGTGCCAAGAATCACTCGACCATCCTGAGAAGAGAGGCTTTGCCTATGTGATTTTTTTTTTTTTAATGATTGAACAATACCTCTAGGGATTTGTCACCTAGCTGCTCCACCTGAGATTCAACACGGGAACACTGAAACTGTACCTGCTCTTTAGCTTTTCAGCTTTGCTGATGAGACTGAAAGACTTCTTTCTATGTACATACTTTATCACACTTTTCTGGATCCTCTCACTGAGGTCTCCCTTCTGACATTTGACACAGATAATCATTGGAGCTATGATCCATTGATGACTATTTGGATTTGCCAGAAAGGTTTTCTCAATAATACCACCTTGAAGTATATTTTCCTGTGGAAAAAGAAAAGAAATAGTAATATTAAAGAATAAACACATGCAATTTTGTGTGTAGAAAGAAAACTCCTATGGTTATAATAACAAAACTGCTTCAGTCATGTAGTCGTGCCTCTGTTGGGAATTAAATTCTTGATCCACTGACTGTTTGCCTCTTAACTTGTAGGCAGGATTTCCTCCTGGTGTGGTGAACATTGTCCCTGGTTATGGACCAACTGCAGGGGCAGCCATTTCCTCTCACATGGACATCGACAAGGTGGCCTTCACAGGATCAACACAGGTAGTACCAGTCTCCGGATGCCTCATCTCTAATGAGAACAAGCTTGTACTCTGCAGTTCTTTCTAAGCCAACACTTCTTAAAACAAAAGTCGTTTCAAGGATTTATTCCTTATTCTGTTCTTGAAATATGTTTATCAAGCACAAGTGGGTGAATCTAGGATAAAGGAAAATACTTGTTACTAATTCAGAAAGATTACTATTTTCAATGTGTTTATTATTATCTCTTGGAAATATATCCTCTGAGCTTGTCTGATAAGTGGTAAAAGTATCTGGTAAAACCTATAAAATTTACCACAGTGATTTATATGAATGAGTGAAAGTTCAACCTCTAGGTGAAGAAAACTAAATAGTAGAGTCTCACCCTTAGCATCTTATTTAAGACTATCTACCCAGCACAGCCTGAGAGGGAGACAAAAATCCACTTCCTTCCATGTTTCTTCTGGACAGCCTCAGTGTTCTGTGTGCCTGAATTAACTATGGATCCTTACAAAGCTGAGAAATAAGAAACAGCCCAAAAACACTCTAAGAAGAAGTGGCGGGTGCAGGAAGAGAAACAGGCTTGAACATAAATCTGGATATTGCATGAGTTTCTATTAAAACAGACAATGTAGAAAATACCCTGTTTCAAGTAAAGTCAAGTCTCAGTCACCCTACTTGGTCATCACATTACTAGTTATTCAACCAAAAAGACACTGCACGCCTCATTGGCCTGGGTTAAAAGTGAGCAAGAATAGACCACACTAAGCAGTGAATACCTACAGGAAGTAAATAGGATGGAGAAGGCTGTCAGATACTTAAAGGAGATCAAGGAAAGGAAAACTTATCTGAAGCTAGATGGGTGCAAGACTTGCTGGAGATGTTGAGGAATATTTTCTGCTTTAACTACTTGATGACTGAGAAGCAAGAAGATTTTTCTTAATGAGCTGAGGTTAATTTGATTTTCTTATATTCATAGTTGCTTCAGTATTTATTAAACTTCTCAGAAGTTGAATTGATAAACATTAAGTTCTAGTTTTATTCCATTCTTGACCTTCTAAAACACATTTTCTTTGTTTTGCATGGACAGTAGAAAAATAGTACATAGTGAAAAATCTGTGATTGACATAATGGTCTTTCTAAAATTGCTGCACTCAGAATATTCTGTGGGGTAAGAAGATGTGAGGATGTATAAGACATGCTGATAATTTTTGTAATGGTGATATCATATCAGGGATGAAAGAGGCAGGCAGATAGAATCTTGGGATTTCCCACCTCCTGCATTGGGGGAATCCATGGCTTATATGGGTCTGAAACCTATGCTGACTCCTCCTGTGCTAAAGGCTTCTGGTCCTGACCCCAGATGTAGCATGAATGTTCAACTGTCATAAGTGATCCTGAAACATGAGCCATTTTGAGGCCTCTTCATATACCCCGCCACCCAATAAAAATGGAAATTAGAAGATCAAGCAAAATCTGGGTTCAAATTCCAATCTTAACTTTTATAGGCATCATATCTTTGCCAAATTTGGCTTTCTTTATTTGAAAAGTAGAATGTAATATCTGGCTTTCTCAGTTTTACTTAATAAAAATGAGAACCCACCAAAGAAGACATTTAGCCCCTTCTGAAAACTCGGGAAACTTCCTGGTCACTTTTGTTTCCCCAGGCTTTGGTTTGTATGTGGGCATCTGCTCCTGTCAACCACCTCCCAGTGTTCCCACAATGCCTTGGTGCTCCTATCTGAAGTTCTAAGAAAATCATGAACTAGACAATGTTTCCACTGGCCTTGCAGGACAGTGTCCTTATAGATTAATCTCTTTCTCTTGTCTGGCTCACCTCAAAGACTCCTGTTCAGGGTTAGCCACAGAATGGTGGCTTCTATATGACAAAGCCATAGCAATATGCTTTTAAAAGCCACAGCAAGGATAAACATAGCACTAGTCCAGTACAAATGCTTTGTGGGAACTTGTTCATTTGTTTTCCTCAATGTTTGTTACCTGACTTACACTAAAGTTCCTGAACCATTTTCAATCCAGAAGCAAATGATAGATTGCATCTTCTGTGGTCACAATCATGAAACAATCTAACAAAAAGAAAAAAAGATTAACATACCTTAGATAATAAGAATTTTAAATAATTCATTTCTATAAAGAACTTTAGCCACACTGTATAATATATATTTTCCTAAATACTGGTCACCTCTGTTTCACACAGGATGCAACAAGAGAGTGAACAGTTTGGATTCTGCCATTCTCATTGTCTTCTTCAGGAAAATAAAATTATACTTTTTAAAAGTAAGGGTATAAAATCATGGGATAAAAATTACTTGCTTGTTTTCTGAGAAAATTGAAGCAAGCCTCAAATTGTCCACCTGAATGTGCAACCTACATAAAATCTTTATTCTTTCTTCATATTTCTAACCAAACAACTGTGCTACACATTCTTTGCCATGTGTATTGTAGCTTTACAAAATATCCTCTGGTCTTAACTCCATTAACCATTACAAGATTTGGCTATGATGGCAGAACTTTTCTGCTAAACTGATCAGGTACCTCCAAAAAAGATAAAATAAGAGCATATTCACTTTTTAAATGAAAATAGTCACAGAGATTGTGCCACAGAGACTCAGCATCATGGCTGACACCACTACCCCCACAAGCCAGAATGAACTATCCAGGGATACACTGTCAGAAATAAAGGACAGAAAGTAAGGAAAACAACAGTCTGAAAGAGAAGTAGGGAAGCCAAATTTCAGGTAGTGCTTCCCTGGGACACATGACCAGTTTTGTTTATTTCTATTCATTTAATTTCAGGAATTAAATTTAGATTTATAACAACATTAATAAAATGAAAACCTTCGTAGAACGAATATCTTTTCTGTAAAACAAAACAGTATCCACATAGGAATAATGTCATCACTTATAAGTGTGATAGAAATGATCCATTAAAATCCAATATGTAGAACAGCCCAGGAAACAGAGGATTAAAGAAGCAAATGGGTATCTCTAGATACCGGGATACAAATGTTTCAAGTAGAATATCATCATTGTGAACATAATGAAGTACACTTGATTATAAAAGCTGGATTTAAGGATGGAAAAGGAAAACTAATTTTTTTAGAAAACAACCTTCAATTGAAGGAACCCAAAGAGAGAAAGTAAAATAAGATGAAACCAATGTCTTTTAGATGAAGGAAGTGGAATTAAGGATGAAACTAGAATGCCAGCATTCCCAGCTAAGGGCAAGAAGAACACAGAGATCAGAGGCAGCCTGTTTCTTTTCTATCCACTGTGAAGATTGCCATGTGTAGGAGAAACAGGAGCACAGTGCCAAGAACACAGTGGTGAAGGAGGTGCCCAGATCCATTAACAGTGAGCACATTGTGATAAACACACAGGGCCATAGAAAATGACAGTCTGTTGGGAAAATTTTGCAGATATGTAGGATACCATTTGGGGTATGCCAGGTGGGTTTTCATGTGTTTCTTTGGGAGACTGGGGAAAAAGAATCATGCCCACTTACAAACACCAGACAAGAGGTCAAAGAGAATCTGTACTAAGAGGTGAGCCCAAACAAAGGAAGAACCAAGTTTTATAATGTCACCCAGAAGGAAGAAAAGTCATTGCATGAGGTGTCTGGGGATATTTGTGATCAAATATAGAGAGAAAGTTTTGATGAACATGAAAAATAAACTCTTGTCAGCCCACACATGAAAGTCAGTTCTCAAGTTGCTCTTCTGCCCAGGAGCATTTTATGATTTTCATCATATTTTCAGACTTGATGGTGGAGGCTTTTACACCTGAAGGTGCCAGATCCTGAACAACACCATTTCATGTATCTTCCAAATTAAATTAAAGGGTGATGTAAATGTTCTATGAATGGAAAGTATTAAAACAACCTATTGACATGAGAACAAACTAAGCCTCCTCCTATGTGATGTTTGGGTTCAGGTTGGCAAATTAATCAAAGAAGCTGCAGGGAAAAGCAACCTGAAGAGGGTCACCCTGGAGCTTGGAGGAAAGAGCCCTTGCATTGTGTTTGCAGATGCTGACTGTGAGTACAAGTCCCTTGCTAGATCTCCCCTTCCTCCTCCTGATGCCTGTGAATGTCACACTCACCTGGAGTCTTGCAAATGACTTTGCTTCCAGTGTAAGTAATTAACTAGAGTCTGTGGTGACTCTGCACAGCTTTTAAATTGATCCTGTAGTATACAGCTGACAAACACTGAGAAAATTTTGTCCTGAGTTGGAATAGCTTACTATTTCCCAGTGTCAACCTGAGGTAGTATAAATGTACTGCATCTAGAATCAGTGACATGGTTTTGGTAATAATTTTCCCTTTGACCAAAGTATGTGAATGTCTTGAGATTATTTATGGTAATATTTCATATTTTTATTAATTAAACCTGAATTTTAAAGGAGTCACAAATATTTCAATCATTAGAAAGAGTTATAAAAATCATTTGCATTGCTATTTGTTCTTACAATTAAGTCTATATTCTTAGTAGGGTCTGTGTTGAAGAAGTACTAGCCTCTCTTTCCTGATTCTTTCTGTCATTTCATTGAAAATAAAAACATCATCAAGATTATTTTGTCAACTGGCTTCTAAACATTCTAAAATATGTTAAGTCTATGGCTGTTTGGTGATTCTTCTTTTTACCCTATCACCATTTTTCATCTGAGAAAAAAATACATTTAAGAATTTTATTTTGATTTAGATGTGATATGTATGTGTGCATATATGTGTGGATATGTATAAATGAGCATGAATGTCTCCAAAGGCCAGAAGAAGGCTTCAGAGGTCCTGAGGAAGTAGCTATAGGAGATTGTGACCCATCATTCATAGACACTGGGGACTCAACTACAGAACAATAGAAGAGATCCAAGTGCTTTTAACCACCCAGCCATCTCTTCAGTGTGTGTGCATGTGTGTGAGCGCACGTGAACAAGTGCATGCTTTAGAAAATATTTCTTCTTTAATGTGAATGTTTCCTTTGCAGTGGACACAGCCGTTGAGTTTGCACATTATGGGGTGTTCTACCATCAAGGCCAATGCTGTGTAGCGGCATCCAGGCTTTTTGTTGAGGAGTCAATTTATGATGAGTTCGTGAAAAGGAGTGTTGAGCGAGCTAAGAAATATGTTCTTGGAAATCCTCTGAACTCAGGAATAAATCAAGGCCCTCAGGTAAAAAAGACAAGCATTGCAATACAAGAAGAAATATCTACTTAGAACTACTTAGAACTTAGAAGAATTAACTTTACCTCTTAACTATACACTTGGCTAGTGGACATTATTGTGGTGACATCTTGCTTATATTAGCCATGGGACCAGGAGGGACAGAAACTTCCATCTACACATTATTACACTGATCTCATTTTATGAAAAGAGGCTAATTTCCAATGGGGAAAAAATCATTCTAATTTTGTGTTGGCAAAAAATATTATATATTGAGAAGCAGTTTAAGAATAGTGCAGGGGATTAAACATGTATAAGTCTGAGGAGATAACCCACTGGATAAAGCTCTTGCCATTTGAGCATGAAGTTCACAGTGCAAATTCCTGCACCCACTTAAAAACTACATGTGGTAGCTGGCATTCAGTTCCAAAGTTCAGGAAATAAGGCAGGAATTTCCCAAGGCAAGGTGACTAACTTGAACAGCCAAGCTCATAAGTTCTGAATTCAGAGAGATAGCTTATATAGATAGAATAGGATAGAGACTGAGAGTAAAAGACACCTAATGTCAACCTCTGTCTTCTTCACACAATGCATTGTTATACTTGCAGTTGAGTGCATACCACATACACATAACACACAAGAGGTAAAGAGGAAAAGTTGCCGATATTATCAGTTCCTTGCCTTCTTCAATCTGCATGCTTTTAGATTCCTATTACAATTTGTAGACCTCTTGGAAATTCATATAGATTTAATTTATCCCTTATAATCAGTCTTTCCCTTCATCAGTCATACTACAACTATAAGCAGTCAAGCACTTCTGGATCCTCTGCAGGGTCCTCAGTTTATCTAATGTAATGTTATTGTAAGTGTTCTTGAAGATTCTGGTTTATGGGCTTCTGACATGCTTTTCTCTATAGTTATCAGAAGCAAGCATTTCCCAGGGGACTCTGAGTTTCTTCTATGTAGTTAGATCCACTGAAAATACCAATGTCTCTTTGTCCAAAGGTCCCCTTTTCATCTCTCACAGCTTTTGTTCATAGTCTGATATCGTCTGCCCAAGATTTATGGACTTTAATTTCTGAGTTCATACCTGCCTCTGGCTCCTTCTTTAAAACAGTAAGCCTCAACCAGAGGTAGTTATGCCCACCCCACCCATGATAGGGGACCTTATCTGGAGACATATTAAGTTATTACAACAAGATGAAGGGGACCTACTCACATTTCCTGAGCAGAGGAAAGGATGCTGCTGAGCACCCAACAGTGAATATAATACAACCTCATAACAATGAGTTTACTGTCCCCAAGTGCCATTAAAGCTATTCCTGAGAGCTGTGCCCTTGGGACTGAACATTGACCTTGGAGCTGATATTCTTTTATATTAACTATGATACACTGTTTCTCACTTTTGAATTGGAACCAAACCTCATTCTTCAGTTATTTAACAACTACAAACCAAATTCCATTAGCAAAAATTTAGGGTACATTGCTACTGTCTATGCCTCATGAGAGGACCTTGAAAAAGCTATAAGTACCAAAGAGGACATGGTCAGTAACATCTTAGAATTTATCATATAAATAGCTTGGAAGAAGCTCTTAGTGTTTCTTTTTAGTCAAAGTCCCCATGTAGGAAATGCATAGGACTGAAGCAGTGCCCCAAGATAACTGCCAAGTGAAGGAATTATTTGTATTGTATCAGTCTCATTATGTGTTTTTATCATTTATTTCAGTGAGTGTATAGATACTTGCTGATTTTTATATTTTCTAATTCTCAAATCCCTATTTGTGAATTTTAAAAATGATATAATTTAAATGATGCAATTCTTAGCAATTTTGCTATGATCACTTCTCTTCCTAAATATATATATTGATCTGCTATCCAAATATAAAACATATTACCATTAGATAGATTGGAAAGTAAATACAATATGTTGATAAGTGAATGATGGACAGTAGGTATACAAATGAAAGGTATGTCTTTAGATGACAAAGGGTGCAGAAGAAAAGATTATCTGAAATCCTTCATATTGAGCAACTTATTGTTTTCTTTCATCAAGAGAACTGTGTTATTCAGCCAAAGCCTTCAATTGAGAGGCAATGTATTATTATTTATAGGATAAATTAAAATAGACTTTAAACATTCTGAATTGTAAGATTCTAAAGTAAACAATCCTGTATTCTAGTTGACTATCACATGGCTTTACTCTCCTTTGTAAGTACATATCTTTTTAAGAGAGGTTGCTTGGGATACAGAGAATAGGCAGGCATGTTGACAAGCAAAAGCATGGGGAGGCCCGAGTCTTCTCTATCCTATGTTTTTATCTGGAATAAGAAAAACATTATGAGAAAAGTTATGCATTGACCAACTTTTGCCTAGTGTTTCATCCACTGCTGGCAGAGTCACTGGGACTTTTTAAACAGAGTTTGGGAATTCATAAATATCACAACAAAAATAATTTTAGGGAAAAATTAAGATCAAATACATTTTTTAGGAAAATATTTTACATAGTTTTTTTATCATTTTAAAGATGATAGACTGCAAGAATTTCAGTTTAAAAGCAGATTATTATACTGTACTATATATTTTTGTATAATAGTTATAAATAATATGTTATTATTTATTTCATGTTGCATATGAGTATTCATATACGTATATTTTATTCATTTGTAAAGTAATACTTTTATTTGTCTTCATGGACCCAAATGCATCCAGAAAAGCTTAAAATGATTAGCATTTTTCATTTGAAAAGAAAAATGTATGATCTCCCCTCCACTCAATTTCCTTGTTAATTAAGTAGTGATAATAGTATAAATCTTGAAGATTCATTATATAGTGAAATGAGATAAACTGTGTGACATAGCCAGCATGATGTTTATTTCATCATATAGTCATAAATACCAATTAAATTTCACTATGCATGATAGAAATTATATATGATAATACATGATAATAATTTTATGTATAGTACAACCATTATCTTCTTAGAAATAATAATATATTTACATGTCTGCCCTCAAATTACTCATTGATCTCTACTTTCAAGGTATGAACATATGGTTTTCATAGATGAACTTGTGCCTTTTTTGGTTTATATAATTTCTAACACATAAAATCTAAGGAATCAAAAAATAGTCACATTCAAAAAATCAAAGCACACATTTTAACACCATTATAACAGCATAGTGATGTTTACAATTTTGTAGACTGTGTGTTCTGATAATAAGATTACTGTTATCAGTTCCATGATCTACAATGATATACCTCAATATTTCCTCTTTCTGGAGCAAATAGTCAAGGACTAGATTCCCTAGGGGCATCTAGGGGCATTTTTTTTTTTTTTTGTCGAAGACAGAGAAGCACTATGAGTTGGAATGTATATCTTAAAATAAAGAACTGAAAAATAGAGATTTTCTGAGAATAGGACAGAGATGTTCATGAAATTAAAGGATGACTGAGTGCACATTAACTCCAGAATATCTCAGTTAAACATATCTACATGATACCACAACTTAGCCTGGATATATTGTATGTAGTAATATCAGTGCTTTGGCTTTTCAACCAACCCCTGGAGTTCCACAATAGACAATGAATGAAGAGGTTATCTTTGAGGAATGTTCTTTTGAGTATTACACACTGAACATTTGGAACAACAGGTTGACAAATACTATGTTAACTTTTCTCAGCTAGTAACTGATAGCAGCCAGCATTTACTCTAACTAAAGGTAGAGGCTGAGATAAGTGCAGTTAGAAAGCAAGTCATGCAAGCTTTTCTGATCCTTTGAGTACTGAGAGTTCAATGATGTAAAGAATTTCAGTTGTCAATACAAGACAGAAAATAAATCAGCCCCAAATCTGACCCCCTCCTTTTAGTCCCTTGGTTTCTAAATGTTCCATTTATGTAAACCCAGTCATACCTCAAGCAGGCAGTCTGTACAAATGATCTTAAATCCAAGACTTACTCAATCATTCACCTCCCCTTTCGGTGAAAACTAGAGTATTAGGAAACCCATAAGTCTCAGCAAGTGGGTGGAGTATTCAATGATTCTGATATTGTCAACCAGAAATCTGATCTCTTTAATTCTGTCTTATGCAAAATATTATTTAAAACACGATACTTCTGTGATGATTATCCTATTATTTAGACATGGTCCACATAATGGAACAGGAAATTGATAATCATTTCTTGTTAGAAACTGGGATGCAACTTAGTGCACTGAATGGAGCAAGACCCCAAACTGTGATCATACATGGTATGAAAGAGCAGGCAGACCAGTAAACCTGACCCAAGAATAGGCAGATTTCATTTCTGAAGAATAAAGGTCTTATACAGCCAAAAGCATCTGCTTCTAAAGTGACACTGGACTTGATCCTTTGCTCATCACTCCTTTGTCTCAGTAAGGACTAAGTTTTCAGGCATATGTGCTAAATCATTAACAAATTCCTTCCAAGGTGAATAAATGACAGATGTGTAAAAGGCCCCAATATTTCTGCCTTTCTAATTGCTATCCTTTGTAAATGTACCAAGTTTACAAACCCTTAAGCTTCCCATCCTAAAAAGATTAACAGAAAAACATACTCAAGAATAGGCAGACTGAGCTGAACCTCTGCTTAACTGACAGACTTGAGAGAGTGTCCTGGATGTGGACATCATTTAATGCAGCGGTTCTCAATCCGTGGGACACAACTATTGGAAAATACGTATTACTGGTGGTCTTAGGAAATGAGATACCACTAAGTAGCAAAATTGTATGTATGAAGTAACAACAAAAATAAGTTTGTGACTGGGGTTCCTAAGACCATAGGAAATCAGTGGTTTCTGCTGGTTGAGACCCATAGTTTGCAAACCACTGATTTAGTGGTTTTTCATTTATTTCCTTTTTCCCTATGATTTCTTTCAATTAGATTGACAAGGAACAACATGAGAAAATACTTGATCTCATTGAGAGTGGGAAGAAAGAAGGAGCCAAACTGGAGTGTGGTGGTGGACGCTGGGGGAACAAGGGCTACTTTGTCCAGCCCACAGTGTTCTCCAATGTAACTGATGAGATGCGCATTGCCAAAGAGGAGGTAATGGGTTCCACGAGGTTCTGTTTCTGGGCCATTCTGAACCTTCAGTTGTTCAGGGGAACAACATTCCCCTGAAGTGCTTGATGATAAAGCCTAAAGTAATTTGTTATCAAGACTGATCAGTGAGGAATGCAATGGGCTACAAGAAGTTTCTATCAAACACAGAACAAATTCCACAGCAGCTTCTATAGGTGCTTCATTAACAGCCTTAAAGGAAGGGGAAATGACTCTTAAAAACAGGATCAATAAAGATGCTAACCAACAAACAACACATTAATAAAAAGAACTAGTTAGCGATTAAAATAGTAACTAATATACATCTTGATTATGAGGGCTTTTACTATATACAGATATATAAGCATTTGCCATAAACAATGAAAGTGTTTTGTGCTATATACTGCAATAAGAAAGTACAATGACTCAACTGTGCAGAACCATACTTTCCCCATTCTGTGAATTCATACTCATGTCCCTGATATGACAGAGCATCCTGGAGGTTATATTCTTTACTCCACAATGTCAGCAAATAAGGAAAAAAGGGGAATATTCAGCTGTTCAAGAAGCAGGAATAAATATAAAGAACAGAAATAAAGATCATATATGTGGATAACCCAACACACTTAGATTGTTTGCATCAACTCACACCTCAACTGCATTTGAATTTCTGCACTTAATGGCCAGTTCTTTGATCAGAGCTACTGTTCTTGTAGACCTTGATTAACATGAGTAAGAAGGACAATAAGGCAGAAAGTAATATTCATTCAAGGAAGATTGTGCTCCTATAATGTACTCACTGGACTATCTCATTTGCTGCTTCAGAATGGGAACCCAGAGCCCATACTGTATAGGCTAAGTTGCTACAGTTCTTAGCAAACCCACCATAGTCCTGCTCCAGTTGGTTCCCATTTACAGTGTTCACACTGTTATGCTTCCCAGTTTCCAGGTCACGAGACTGTTTAGAATACCAGGGACTGCTCCAGCCTTCAGAGAGTTGCTGCTGACTGCCCCATAACACTTAGATTTCCTCTGTATACCAGAAAACTAAATGACACATCTGAGTTTTTGCCAACCATGCTTATATTTCCCAGGAAAGTGTACTAACATTCTAAGAAACCTCTCTTTTACTAAATTTTGATTAATATCTTTTCAAAGGACAGAAGTACAGTATCGCTGAGAAGACCCAGTTGTATGTGGGCTGACATACAGACTGAGTCGTGTGTGGCCTTTTTAACTAGATTCCAGCAGAAATGAAAGACTGGCTAACACTGAAAGAATCAAGTGTGATGATAGTCACTGCCAGGAACCTCAAGCTTTACTTAGTATGGCAAAGTTCCAGAGTTTAGTAATGGTATATAGTATTGAGTGACACTAAACAATAAAAATCTCTGCTATATTATACAATATTTATAATTATGAGATGATACAAATACAGTAGAAAGGTTGATGTTTAAAACAATGATACACTGATGTTGAAAGCATAAATATTATTCTCAATCATTGTCTATTTGTTACTCTTAGAGCAAAGGACTGCTTTTTTGTTCATGTTGTCTTGTGCAGTAATTTGGACAACAAAGAAAACTGGAATTAACTTTTAAGATATTTCCAAGGAAATCATGCAGTTAATGATGTGATGTTCAGTTCTTACATTTTGTACAGCTCTGTCACAGCACAAATGATAGGTGTCTGCTTAACAGAGAATGCCATACATGATCACAGCATGTTTTTATGTTCACTGGCCATGGCCATCTGTTCTGAAGTGAGAGAGAGCATTTTTGTCCATGTAGAATGGCTTCTAGGGAAGCATATGTAATATATTTAAAGCTTATATAGTGTATATAGTGTAAACCTGTTTTCATGTCATTCTATGTAGATATTTGGGCCAGTGCAGCAGATCATGAAGTTTAAATGTATAGATGATGTGATCAAGAGAGCGAACAACACTAGCTATGGCCTAGCAGCAGGAGTTTTCACAAAAGACCTGGATAAGGCCATCACTGTGTCTTCTGCTCTGCAGGCTGGGGTGGTGTGGTAAGTTCATCTGAAGTAAGGTGTGTCCTTCCTGTATCAGCCACATAGGCTGAGTTGACCTCCTTTAGGCTTGATATTCATAGAAATTATCTGACCGCCTGGGAAAATTGTCTTATTTTTTTAAAACCAAATTAACTTTATCCAACTATTTCAAGTTACCTATATAAACTTTTTGTGACTGTTACTCTATACATTGTAAGAATTGCTCATTTCAAGGTAAATAAAAAATTGTTTTGTTCAAATTTAATTATGTTAGATAATGTTTTGTTGCTTTATGTATGTCAAAAGTTATTGTTGTTGTCATTGTTATTTTCCACTAAGAATGCTGTACTTTGTGCCGTGCAGTGTAGGCAAGCACTCTGTCCCTCAACCCAAACTCCAGCTTTTGTGTGTGTGTATACATACATACATACATACATGTATATGTTAGACTTGAACTTAGTTGCTGAGTCTGTCTTTGAACTCACTCTTTGGTTCAGAGTAGCCCTGCACTTTCATCCTCCTGCTTCAGGCTCAAGAGTAACTGGGATTATGGGTCTGTATCCCAGGCAAGCTGGTATAGTCAATGATTCTTTTTCTTGCTTTTTGCTTTTTTACAGTAGATTCTTACTCTGTTTTTTGTTTGTTTGTTTGTTTTTGTTTTTTGAGAAATATCATTTTTTTAGAACACCATAACAAATTTTGTGAAGTAATTTTCTCTCACTTTTGACCTAGTCTGCTCTTTGATTTTTATAGTTTAACTTAGATGATTCTCAGGCTGTGCCTCTCAAACTGCTGCTTTTCCCAGCTATACCCTAGACTGTTTCCTCAGCAACATTTTCTCTTCAAGCTTCCCTTCCCTCTGTCCTGGCAATAACACAAAGCTTAGCATGCTTTTATAACATATTTCTCTATGGAAACATTTCATTTTTTTTTTTTACAAAATCTAATTAAAATTGCTAATTAGGTCTAATTCTTGCCAACACTTTTGAGTAAGCAATATATCAACCAATTAATGAAACTGCCCATGTATTTTCACATTCACTGCAACTGCTGAAGAAGGTTGATTTTAGCCTGGTTAAGTACATACGCATTACAAAGCTTGCTACCAAAGAACAGCAGACAAACCCCAGCCTCCAGCAAAGTAGACACTCTTTTCATGGCACATCGGCTCTTCCCTCTGCTGTAATTCAGAAAATTCTTGCTTTATAATTATTCACACTTATAGCGATCCCATTTATTTGTTTTTAGGTAATACACATGTTTGCTTTCTGCATTCAAATTTACAGCACTGCTTTTTTTCCCCTTCTCATCCCAATGGTATATTATACTGAATGATGGAGTTTTTAAAGAGACCTTTGATTCTTTTCATATCCAACTTTGTAATTATGGGGTTAGTTAAGTATTATCTATAATGCCCTTCTCTTCTTTTCTTAAGGGTAAATTGCTATATGATGTTGTCAGCCCAGTGCCCCTTTGGTGGATTCAAGATGTCTGGAAATGGACGTGAACTGTAAGTAAATCTTTGTATTACAAACATATTTTTGTGAAAGGGGTTGTCACTCCAAGGAGGATGTTCCATTTCCACCACCTTAAGTGAAGTATGCCTGCATTATTCCTTGGAGTTTCTTACACAGAATAACATTTAAAATTTTGGAAGTACTCCAAAGGTGCAGAAAAACAATAACAGAAGGAATATATTTTGTTAAGCTCTTGTAGTCCATAAAGGATGGTGCTAAGTATCCCACCTTTGTAGCTGGTTGTTGCCTACTTTTAGGATTACCTATGATATAAGTGACTACAAACCATTTGGTAATCATTTTCTGAAAGTAAAAGGATAAATTGATAATCTAGAGAGGCATTTAAATAAATATGGAAACATTCTAGATATATAAATATAGCACTTAAGGGAATTAAAGTTTCCTTATTCCAGACTACTATGCATCTGGTGAAGTTTACCTTGTGCATGTGTAGAACAGTCATTTGCTACAAAATAACACCAGAGAATTACTGAAATGACCATCTCTAAGAACCCCCAAGAATTAGATTGTGGATTATTCTTTAATCTTAGTACTTGGGAGAAGGAGGCAGGCAGATCTCCGTTATTTCAAAGTCAGCAAAGTCTTCATGTGTGAGTTTGGGTCATCCAGGATTGTATAGTCAGCTTCAATGTAATCAAAATTGCATATATATTTCTCCAATGAGTGACAAGTGAGGCTGCAGCTCTAAATAGAATGGAAAACAGCTTGGTCAAAATCATGGGTTAAATTATTTACCTCTTTTAAATGAATCACTTATTAAAATACTATCTTTTAATAGAATTTAGAGAGCTGAGGTGAAGCCGTTTACTATGTTAAAAAAAAATTCTTATTGAAGCCTTGAAGAGGTATTTTCAAAACTTTAATTACCTACAGAATAATCAGGGAATGGAGACTGTGTTTCTGGGGAGAATACAATACCGTCTACATACACAGGAGAAGGGTTTCAGGAGCAGTGCTGAGAAGTAAGGAACAAAATTCTGCTCCTATGTAAACCTGTGTGCATAGGTGTTATAATATTGAGAATGGCCCTAAGAGCATGTGATTTTATCTTTTTGCCAAAACTATGCGGAACACAACTGAATACAATCTTCTTACATAAATTATCCACCAAGTGAAAAGAAACCATAATTTTCAAAATTGGTCTGGAATAAAACCGTGGTTAAAAATCACTTTGGTACCTACAGATACACTGATCTCAGCTGCTGTTCACTTGACATAAAAGTCTCCTGAGGGTATTATATGATGTTGATGAATAGAGAAAGCCAAGCTCTGCCCAAATCCCAAATGCCTGAGTAAGGGCAACCTTTAGTTTCTTTTCTCCCTAAACGTATATATAATTAATCCAAAAGATAGAAAACTCTACGAAGAAAGATTAGGTGGTTCTTTTGCCAAGACTCTAAAAATCCTATTAAAACTACAGCTTCTACGGACTGAAAATGGTTCCTGGTCATTTTCTAACCTCTCCGGTGACAGTGAATGCAGGCTCTAGTGCAGCTGGTGGTTTGTTCTGTCGGTCTTCAGTGACATATAGTACACCTCTCTTCCATACTGATCTTATAAAACCTGACCAGGTTGAATTATGATTTGGATAATTAGTCATATGCTCAAATAAAGTAATGTAAACAATGGATATTTCCTGGGATAAGCAGAGCGCAGAATTCTTTAAAATAAAAGACATCTTAGAATACTGCTCTCCTCTGGGGAGTTAATTTGGTCATGAAACTTATGATAAGCTAGTAACTATATGAACTATACTGTGTTCAATAAATATTTTACATTGTCCCTACTCAGATAAGCAAGAAAGAACTTGTACCAAATTATGAGAATTATGTTAGGTTTACCTTGCAGTGCACAATCGTGTTTATAGTAATTTTTCTTCCTTCTCTAGTGGTGAGCATGGAATTTATGAATACACTGAGCTCAAAACAGTTGCCATGAAAATATCTAAGAAGAACTCGTAAAGAAGCCAACAGAGTGAAAAGAAATCTTTCAGCAATGACTACACATCTCCTATAGTTACCAGTATAGTGGTGTTTTCCTTTAACTCTTCTATTGATTTCTTAAACATAAGCGATTCATCAGTATTAATGTCACACATAGAAAATGTGTAGTTTAATCTGAAAGAATCATTAGCCCACTAATATGTGACCCCAATTTGTACCCTAGACTAAAATGATAGATTTAGGTTCAAGCTCTCTGTGACTCTGTCATGGTCAGGTGCTTTCCATTGTAGAATGTTTAGAATATCTACTTGGTAAGGAGGACCAGTTGTGATTTAAGCTCTGTCCCTCAGTGACTCCTTGACCTACTCCATGTGTACAATGACTGCAGAGTAAGTTGGTCTGTCCCTGTGGTTATGCCTACTGAGTGTTGTGAACTGTTTTCTGGAACACCATACCCATTTGTCAAATGAAATACCTAGCTGGAACTAGAGGGTAAAACTTAATAAAGGCACACTTGCATGATTTTGTTTGTGTGGAATTTCTTTAGTATAAGTTTGGATTATGGTGATGAACTCTACTGGTCAGTCAAAAGCAGTTTTGAATTGCCTGAATACATGCAATGCAAAATAAAAACAAATGAACAAAAAAGTTCAACCTGACCCCATTTATGGGTTAGAAAAAAAATTATTTTTCAGATGTTCTGAGAAGATGTGCCATCCCACTATACCACTTAACAACTGTTATTTCAAAGTGGTTTACCTCTGGAAAACACAAAGTCCTTGGCATACCAAAGAACAGAGTGTATAATGGGAACAAGGCTTTTTGAGACCCTGTATTCAATAATTTGCAAACAGGTAGAGATGAATTCTTAGGGAACTGGGAATGACTTCATGAAAGCATACTACTAGATATGAATCTTAGCAATAAGCTAATTTTCAGTACACAAAGGGAAAGACATATTACCTTTTTAGTATTATCCATTGTAAAAAGAGAGGAAATACTTCATACACTTGATCTTCTGTAGTTTCCAACTCTATACTTAGCTTAGATTACAGAATCGGAGAAGTCCTCCAACTGAAGTTATATTTTATGATGATGTTTCCCCACATTTATTTTAGCCATGAACTTGCCCTTCTGCATGCCTCATTTAACACCAAGAATATTCAGGAAGTCTTATTAGAAGGTGCTGTTCTTGCTAGCATTGCAAGAGGAGGAGCTGCTGAAGGAGAGAGCACTCTGAAGATCAAAGGACTCTCTGGCATGATGTCCTCTTTGTAGGCCCACGCTGCCATTATTCCCTCCAACCAGGACCTTACCTTCTTCTTCTGCCCTGTGCTCCCATGTGGATCCCAAGGTGCATGCAAGTAAAACAAGACTTTTGTGAGCTTTGGTGTGTATATTCTAAAATGGTCCTAGTTCGACGACTTAACATTTAAAGTTACAGTTCTCTAGACCAGTACTTTCCAGATGCCAATTAAAATTAAGTAGTTTATCATGGTCATGCATCAGACATGCTGACAGTGATAGTGTGGCACCCTGATAGCTGTCTTCACACAGCAGTGTGGGAATCAAGAAAATCAGTGACTCCAGACACCTAAAGTAATTGCAACTCCAATTTTCAGGTCCTCAGACATATAAATGCATTAGTTTTGGCATCATTAAAATTACAGTGTAAGATTTGCAATGTAATTACTGCTACTAGAAATCTGGAGAAATGGAGGTCTTGGGAAAAAGGAAAGGTGTATTATGAATGAAAACATAAAAAAAAAATGCAGAGGGAGGGAGGGTGTGATTGTCTTATTTTATTCTAATTCAATTTATTGTTCTTTAAATTTTCATTTTCTTAAACCAAAAGCAAATCCTGTATTTTCACAAACTGTGTTTGGGTCATGAGTAAATTTGTCAGCAGGCAGGCTTGTGACTACTGTGGCAATGCAACTCACCAGAACACTTCTCATGTATCACAGAGAATGCTAAGCACAGAACAAGACAAAAGCCAGAAGCATATTTCAATATTTGAAAAATCAAACCTTCCTGTGTAAATAAGACATTACAGGATTAAACAAAATCTCTCTGCTTTGTACTAGCTTCTGCTAAGTGTCTGAACTCTGTGTTTTATTAACTGTATGAAAACCACACCAGCAATGATACTTAAAACCTTTTTTTATTAACTCTTGTGTGGGCAACTTTATGAAGAATTTAGCTTTGCTGCTGCAAATATGACTTCATCTTCACACATACCAAGCTAATGGACAGATATTGAGATTTACCATCCAGGAAGGGGGAATGTCAGATGTCAGGTACAAGTTATCCAATGATTAGTCTCACAGAAATTTTTCTCTTTTCCTTTTTGTATCTTTATCTCTCCTTCACTCTTTTTAAAAGACATATGTTTCTGAAACTATTTTTGAAGCATGAATGGTGGCAACTTGATTGTTCCTTGATATCAACACAAAACAATTGGCTTAAGGTAGAGATCCTAGCTGTTCCTACTCAGGTTCAGTGATTACCTAAAAAGGCTCCTTTCCCTAGACCTTATGTGTCCTCTCCCCATATTCTCTGACCATTCTGTTCTCTTTTCTTTCTTGTGAAACCCAGTAGCCTGTTTTTTGTTTGTTTGTTCATGTGTTTTTGTGTTCTGTTGAATATTTCATTGTTGAAATTCAGCCACCACAAAGCAGTTGTAAAGCAAATTTCTGAACTGGTTCTTCAGTTCCTGTTTATCCCAAAGGGAGAAATGGTTCTCAACCATAGCTGTGGAGAGCTATTCCCAATCACTGGAAACTCTGGTTTCTCATCTCTTGTAGCATCTATAGCAGAGCCTCCCCCCCCCCAACACCCACTCCCCACTCAGTGTTCAGTTTCCTGAGAAGACCGAACTGTGAGCAATTTCACCTAGTGTTGAGATTTTGGGTTGCCTTCTTTTCTTTGCTTGTTTCAAAGTTATTTACACAAATATAATTCATCAGCCTCAGAAAACTATTGAAAGGCACAGGAATGATTTAAGCTAGTAACACTTTTAAAATCATTTTAAATAACTTTAAGTTTGTAGAGAAGAGGCCAAGGAAGTGGAAAGAACTCTCCCACACAGTTTACTTACTAATTTCATTATTTTCTAGCCTTGACTCTATCATTCCCATTCTCTACCCAAAGACCCATTTCCCTCTAGGGATGTTTTGTAGATATCAGAAATTCAGCTCAGATTACCTCTCTAGTCCTGGGAATATAGTTGTCTGTTCACAAAATCACAATGAAATTACCTCATGCTGAAATAATTTAACAGACAGCACTGATGTTTAATACCAAGGCCTTCACTGACATTTCATAAATTGTGTCATCAAACCTTTATGAAAGTTGTATGATAGAAATTGATATTGTTATTATCTACCATGGTTTGCTTTTGTTTCACAATTCATTCATTCATTCTTCTTCTTTTTTGTTTTTTACTGTTTTCTATTTTAAAGTATAATCAAGCTTTTTATACATGTCAATTCCAGTTCCCTCTCCCTCCCCTACTCCCCTGCTATACACCAACACCCTATCTCATCCCCTTTCTGCTCCCCAGGGAATGTGAGGCCTTCTATGGGGGATCTTCAAAGTCTGTCCTATCTTTTGGATCAGGGTCTAGGCCCTCCCCCATGTGTCTAGGCTGAGAGAGTATATCGCTCTAAGTGTAATGGGCTCCCAAAATCCATTCATAGATTTCCCAGGCCCCCTAACTGGCATCCATGCTCAGGGGTTCTGGTTTGGTTCTATGCTGATTTCCCTGTTGTCAGTCTGGGGTCCATGAGCTCCCGCTTGTTCAGGTCAGCTGCTTCTGTGAGTTTCTACAGCCTGCTTATCACTCCTTCTCTGCAACTTGATTCCAGGAGTTCAGTTCAGTGTTTAGCTGTGGGTGTCTGTTTCTGCTTCCATCAGCTACTGGATGAAGGCTCTAGGATGACATATAATGTAATCATCAATGTCATTATAGGGGAAGGGCATTTAAGGTAGCCTCTCTACTATTGCTTAAATTGTTAGTTGGGATCATCCTTGTAGATCTCTGGACATTTCCCTAGTGCCAGATTTCTCTTTAAACCTATAATGGCTTCTTCTATTATGGGATCTCTTTTCTTGCTCTCCTCTGTTCTTCCTTTGACTCAATCTTCCTGCTCCTTCATGTACTCCTCTCCCTTCTCTTCTCCTCTTCTCTTTCTCCTAACTCCCTCTCCCCTCCCCCCATGCTCCCAATTGTTCAGAAGATCTTGTCCCTTTCCCCTTCTGTGAGGGACCATGTATGTCTCTCCTAGGATCATTCTTGTTTCCTAGCTTCTTTGGCAGTATAGATTGTAGGCTGGTAATCTTTTGCTCTATGGAATGTAAACTTGTACAGCCACTTTGGAAATCAGTATGGTGGTTCCTCAGGAAAATGAGTATCAGTCTATCACAAGATCCAGCAATTCCACTCTTAGGTGTATCCTCAAAACATGCACATTCATACAAGGACATGTGTTTAGCTACGTTCAAAGCAGCATTGTGTCTAATAGCAAGAACCTGGAAACAACCTAGATGTCCCTCAACTCAAGAATGGATAAAGAAAATGTCATACATTTACACAATGGAATACCAACTCAGTGGGGTGGGAAGAACCAATGGCAAATAAATGGAACTAGAAAAAATCATCCTGAGTGAGGTAACCCAGTCACAAAAAGACAAATATTATATATACTTACTCATATATGGAATGATTACTATTAATTCTTGATAGAAATACATTACAGCATACTTAATTCAGTCAGATTGTTGATACTCTCTTAGCTTCTAAAGGAAAGCTAAGGAACATGAAATTACACATTACTAACTGAGAAAAGGCAAAGGACATGAATGGTTTGAAGGGAAAAGGTTTGTAAATTAAATGTTTGATTATTTACTCTAATCAGAACAAGGATATTTACATTAAGTGGGAACACATGTGGTTTTTCTCCTTGACCAATTGTAGAGACAGATGTGCTGTAGAGGACATCTTTGTCTGTTCTATGTGTTCCTAAAGGAAGTCTCTCTCATTCCATTTGGAAGTATACTCGTGTGAACTCTGCCCCTTAGTTACCAATGATGATAGAAACAACTCTCACCTCAGACAAATAAGAGAAAGAATACATTCTGGGCTGATTAGGAATAACATTACCCAGGAACACAGATTCAGGTCCTCCACATAATGTGTTTCAATAAGATAACAACTTAATGAGCTTTTTATAGTAATAGAACAAAGGCAGTAATTAAACACCATATTTTCAAGCACATTGGTGGGTACATCATGTAGGTGGGTTATAGAAAGTAGGGAGGCTCTATTATAGGCCGCAGATGCTATCTGACAACCTGCTCAGCTCTTTAGTTAGTGACACTTGAGATTCGTTCTCACATTCCAAAAGCTTTACCCCATGGTTGCAAAGATATTAGGTCATGTTCAGAGGGGGGGCAAAATTGGCTACCAATGGGGCCTGAAAATGTTCTCAGGGAATTTGTCTGTGAACCTGCAAAATTCCAATCTCTCACTATCATGTACAACCTAATCACTCATGTAGGCTTTATAATCATGGATTCTTTCCAGGAATTCTACAAATCATCAACTTTCTGGTGACATGAAGGGACACTAATTAAAATTAAATGAAAACAGGTCACTTAGCTGTAGATAAATGTCATTGTCTTTTCAAAGTGAAATTATACAATAAAATATAACTTTGAAATCAAACTGTTGCTGAAATATGATTTCAAATCTCACAATAGCCATTGTTTTGACTAAGGCTCAAATCTTCCTTGCATAGTCACCATCCAATACCATAGCTGTTGATAATCAGGACATTGGAATCCAACTACAAGGTTTAGATGAACTCATCTGAACTAATTGAATGTGGGATTTAGGAAAACTTTTCTCCATATTTCTAAACTACTACTTATGTTTCATAAAAAGTATTAATGATAACTACACACTCATATTATTCTATTAAGTGAAATAGCATTTGCTTATCAAGATCCTCAGATCACAAGTGCTTAATGATATATAATACATATCCTAATCTACTTAATAAAACCCAAGAACTAACAGTTATTCATAAAAACAATCATTACTCATACATGCCAAGTCTTCCTCTTGACCTTGGCATTGAATTTTTGTTTTTTCCTGCTTGCTAATTTTCTCAGACTTCCTTCAAATTGTTAGGTAAATTCAATTAAATCCACTAGAATTATGCTTTATTTGCTGTTCTTTTTAAATTGCTTTTTTAAATGATTGTCTTCAGATAAAAGGGAAGGTTAACTATTAAGGAAAGAACAGGCTGCAGAAGAATGTGTGCCCCATAGTCAGCTATGCACACTTTGTTCTAATTAACAGAATTTCACTGCCTTTTACCACAATCATGGGGATTAATCTTTAAGCTAATAGAGAAAAGAGGAATAAGAAACAACAAATAGGAGATTCTGATTTCAAAGGTGGCTTGCAGCTACAGTGATACTGGTCACCTGTTGCTCAATTCAGAGATTCAGCCTCATAAAATCAATAAAACTAGTAAAATCAATCATAAAATCAATTAGAGGACTAATAGCCTAAGGATTTAGCATATCTGCCCACTGTGAGGTCATCCCTCACTCATGGAACCCCAATGTCAGACTTGGAAAAGAGCTGATATTCTTCTAGCCCAGTCACCAGTGACTTCCTTTTACAGACTCATGAGTAAATCAACATGTAAGAAGTTACCAAATGATGTGGGACACAGTTTAATGAGACGTCTGCAGTCTTCTATACACCATCATCCAGTTGTGCCTGCAATATTTGTGGAAGATGCTTCCCTCCTCCCATTGTATACTTTTAGCTGTTTAGTCAAAAATCAGGTGTTCATAGGTGTGTGGGTTAAACTCTGGGTTTTTGATTCAATTCCATTGTTCTATTTGTCTGTTTTTGTGCCAATACCAGGCTGTTTTCAGGACTATAGCTCTGTAGTTTAGCTTAAAGTCGTGGATTGTGATGCCTCCTGAAGTTCCTTTATTGTACAAGGTTGTTTTGGCTATCCTGGGTCTTTTGTTTTTTCATATAAAGTTGATTATTATCCTTTCAATGTCAATGAAGAATTGTGCTGGGATTTTAATGGGGATTGCGTTGAATCTGTAGATTGCTTTTGGCAAGATTGCAATTTTTACTATGCTCATCCTACCTATCCAAGAGCATGGGAGATCTTGCTACAAGAGCATTGGTCTAGTGACTGCATCAGTTAGAGGACAAGGCAATAATATTCCCTGGGGTTCAGGAGTCTTTGAATGTGGAGGTCTCATAGAGGAGGGCCAAACAGAACTGAGTGGTCTGTAGTAGGGCAAACATCCAGAGTCTAAAATCTTCCAACTTTGAACCTTGCACATGGGCTATCTAAAATCTGCCAACTTTGAACCTTGCACATGGGCTATAGGACTTAATGTAAAAAAGGGACCCAGCCTTCATTTTCAAATAATACCTTGTAATATTGCAATTGCTGCCATATCTTAAAATTGTTAATTTTTATGTCTATAGTTTATTATGCCATGAAAGATTGTCAATAACTTACATCTGAGAGTTACTGCATACATACAAATCTTCACTTACTTAAGTATGAATGTTCACATTCAATTTAATGGAGTTTATACATCTCCGAAATTCACCCATGGGACTTAGAAGGTTAAAGCATTGCTTGCACATGTTTGTCCAAATGGGCTTGTTAACATGCATGGAGAAGCAGGCATTTCTGTGTTATTTCATATTTTAAAGTTAAGCTATTGCCAAACATTTCATTAAGTGAATTTTGTATGTCAAGAACTATACAAAATACTTTGATATCTCATGAATTAGCTATCATTTTAATCTCCCTTTGTTTACGTGAAGTTACTGTCTTTGGCAGATTTGGCTTCAAATTCAATCCCTCTCCTGGGGATGACATCTCACAGGTCTTCTTGCACACTCTTTCACTCTTTTCTACTCTTGTGGGCTTTGTCTTGTGAACATCTGACCGATATTTCTTGATTTCTCATGACACCAGATGTACTGCCCTTATGGGTAAATCCTACTTACAGAGGCTTTCCATTATGTAAACTCAAGTTTTCTCTGATGTAAGAATCTCACGAGTGTTGAACCCACAGCATCTTATAGGAGTATGATCTGAAAGGTGTGTCCTCCATGGCAGGGCTCTTGAAGGCAACAAGAGAAGAGACACAATTGATTGTATCAACCCAAGAAGAGTGCATTGCCTGCACAACCTTCCTCAGGACCTGAAGTTATCTGATAATCTTTATAACCCACCATAATCACATAAAGTACACCCTCAAAGCCAGATTGTCTCTCTAAATTTGACACCACTCGTTCGGACATGGTAGCACATAGCAGGGATCCTAGTACTTGGGAGCCTGAAGCATGGAACATCAAGCTCAAGTTCTGCCTGTATTGTAGGATTAGCTCAAAGATATCTTACTATATCATAAAAAATGTATTTCAGAAAGAAAACAAGAAGGAGAGATCACTATTGACACGGGTACTTCCAACTGTCAACTTGATGAGATCTGAATGTCTGAATACTTCCGATTGTCAACTCAATGAGAACTGAGTGTCTGAATACTTCCAATTGTCAACTCAATGAGATCTGAATGTCAACTAAAAGGCACACTCTGGGCAGATCTGTGATAGTATTTTCCAAGAAAGATTGACTGAGAAAAGTTTCTTTTCCAGAGATGGATATGCTTGACAATAGAATGACAAGACATAAACAGTCCCGGGGGGGGGGGGGAGAAAGAAAAAAAAAAAACACTATCACCTGCCTGACTTCAGGTCTTGCTAGTGCATCTCTTCCTGTTGTTGTTGCTCTGCTTCTGTTGCCAAACTTCACTGCTATTGGGTTCCAGTTTCTTCTTTGTTTCAGTGTAGATGGGAGGAGAATCACTCTCCAGGAATCCTCTAGTCCTTCATCCCAGATTAGGACTCTGGAGTCATACAGTTCTATGGAGTAACCAGCTACTTTGGTCTCAGGCTTTCTCTGAATTACCCTATCTCTTTTGTGTAATCAGTGGTAGGTGACCATGAGAAAAATGTCCTCACATCACTTTGGACCTCATTGCTAAACTGTGATGCTTGTCACATTAGGTATATTTGTGTGCTCTTATTTGGGAGTGATTTCCACTTTCAGTGTCTTATATCAATGTGTAACACTATAGTAAATGAAAGAGAAGCCATATTTTGGTTGATGTTGTTGTACTTGTAGCTTGGACAACTACTGTTGCCCCTTAAGTTAAATTCCTGCACAGTCACTGGAGACATGCTCTGAAAGATGATCCTGGAGCCTGGTTCTTTCCTCTCCTTCTTTGTTTCCTGGCTACCATGAAGTAAACATACCTCCTCCCTGCTGTGCTCCCACCATGATATTCTCAACCATCACCTACCCAGCAATAGGGCCCACTAGCCAATAATTTCCACCTCTCAACTGGGAGCCAAAAAGTCCCTGCTTTTTTAGGATGCTTTCCTTGGGCCTTTTGTTCACTCTGTGGAAGTAACAGGAAGGTGGGGGATTTTAACCACTTTTATTTCTAGTATCTCAAGAGGTTCTATATTTGTGGAAAACAACACAAAATTATGAAGAAAGGGGTGAGGAGAAAGAAGGGAGAAAAGGAGGGAAAATGTCAGGGAACAGAAAGAGTGGGAAGAAGAACAGAGAGAGAGAGTGACAGAAAGAAAGAAAGAAAGAAAGAAAGAAAGAAAGAAAGAAAGAAAGAAAGAAAGAAAGAAATGGGAAAAGAAAACAGCCTGGGGGACTTCCTTATGTGAGCTCAGTAAAGGTATTTTTTTTTTACTCTGACATATAGCAAACCCTAAACTTTTACTGGGAGAAAAACATCTTTTTCTTTCAGAGGTTTTTCCCTCAGGTTTGAGCACAGAACTCAAGGCAACCTAGATTTCATCTTAAGTCTTGTACTTGAGTCAATGAAATAAATCTATCTATCCATTCATCCATCCATCCTCCCCCCTCACACACACACACACACATACAAAGATACTCTCAATCATGAAAGATTTCCATATTACATGTATTACATATGTGAAACTATATGCTCCCAACCTCAATTCTATTCTCTCCCCCTTCATTATTGTATATTTGACAAATATCCTTTCTCAAGGTGTGGGCAGACATGTCTGAGTTAGCACAGGAGAAAGGGCAGGAGATAACAGAGTCCCTTTCATTTCATTTTCCTTGTCAGACACAAAAGTACACATTTTTCTGGAATTATCTTTCACTTTCAAGTCTGGTCCAGAAACCCACATGAAGGAAATTAGAACCCCCTGTCAGAGAGGCTGCCAGAGAGCATCCCCACTGTGGCTACCACAGAACCTAATGCAATCTCTGGCTTTAGGAGGAGTTCAAATGCTTTCTGGGACTCCTAATTTTGTTTTCTTTTGTTTTGCTTTTATTCATTCTGCCTTTCTTTTGCAATGAACAAGATAAGGCAAGAGAATAGAACAAGACAGAGAACTACTTTCTTTACATCTGCCACTAAAATTTCAAAGTTGCAATAATAATAGTAACTATTTATTAAATCCTGCTCAGTACATCATGGCTTTGCTTAATATTTTTTGGTATGGTGCAAGGACATTAGTGGTTCCTTTGTTCATGGAAAATATTGGCTGAGGATTCCGCAGCATGGGAAGCTGCATATTGTAACAGGTACCCTGAATGTTGGAAATGAGAAAAAAAGCCACTTTGTCACTTTGCTGAGCTGTGAAAAACCTTTTATAATTTTCAAAAGACAGGTTTAGTGGCAAAAACCAAGGCAGAATCTAAGCTGTAGTCCTTCCTTTTCACTGCAAAGACCATGAGTGTGCGCTTCCTCAGTACAATTGTGATAAACCTCAGTTCAGAGTGGTCACTGCCAGGCATAGAACGAGATTAGCCTTTTGCTGGTGATTCTGTGAAAGAATATTTTAGAACACCCTTTACAAGCACTTTCTTTATCCTTGGACTAGATACTCCAGGAATGGCCATAGTAGAGATGTCTGTGAACTCACCCCTCACTGAGAACTTTCACTCCAGAATGATGTGAAAATGAATAAAGAGAGAACTAGAACACAAAACAAGGTCATATCCTTGCACCACATGTGCTTAGTAGCAAAGAGACCCACTAACTTGTAGAGTTGACATTTCCCGTTATGTAAGTATTTGCTGAAGTAGATGCTGTCCATGGCAAGGTGTTTATCAATGCCTTTTATTTCTAGTCACTGCATGTTCATAATAATACTCATCAGCCACTATGACAACCATACTGTCTCTAGGCACTGATGAGCATGGCTCAGTGGTAGGAGCAAGGTCACCCACATCTGAGAATCAATGCCTAGAGGCATAGAATGGTGAAGAGAAGCAAGCAAGCAACAGGCTATGAATAATAGGATGTGATTTTAATAAAGGATATTTACAGACCAATTGCTTTAGAAAACTCATCTTGTTCCAATCTCAATAATCTCCTGAGCTGCACAAAATGGAATTATTCCAATTTTATGGGTAAGGGCACTGAGAAAAAAGAGCTGAACTGACAAAACATAAAGATACAGACTAGGAGAGCTAATGCTTACATTCTACCTGTCCAGTCAATCCGGCCCTGGGATGTGAAGGGTGTTCCTAACATATTTCTGTGCTTGCTTATTTTGTCTCCACATCTCCCAACTGCATCTAGGACTATCAACTGAGAAGGAAAATTTATGTTTTATACCTAGTTATATCCACTCGTAAATACTGTAGTTAATCTTCACTGGCCTCATTGCTGCAGCTGATTTTGGATGATTTACTTTGCAAGCCTTGTCTAGGTGCCCAGAAGAAATATCTATTAATTCTGAAAGCTGAGATAAGCTTGAAACTTGACTCATCTCATCTCTGGTAATAAAACTGCTTTCTATACAGGGCCAAAAAGAAATCTCTAACAGTACTAAAAGGATTTAGCTATGATCAAAGACAGCCAATTCTTTTGATTAAAATGTTTTTTGTAAGATACATGTAGAGAAAGAAGGAGCAGCAGAGAGAGGAGTTAGAGAACATAAGGTGTAAATGTTCTCTCCCTTTTTAGTAAAAGAAGAATGAAGAAATCTAAGGATGAGAAGACTGTTGTCTTTCATGTTCCAAGTTCTACAATTGATTCAGAAAACTGAAAGTAGAATATTTCCTTTACAAACAGGGAACAGTATAAATAGTCCATCATTGCAATGACACAGCCCTTAGGTTTTATTCATGCAACACTGCAGTATACCACTATGTCCTGGTTCTGGTGAACCTCTTATTTGTAGTCTTTCATTTTTGTCATCTGTTTGTACACCAGCCACACTGGTAGAGCTTAAAGAACAACAGCGTTACCAGAGACATCACTGAGGGACCATTAAATTGATGGGCTTCCCTGTGGAGGGTCACAGTGATTGACACACTAATTAATAATCAGCATGGAGCATTTGAAGGCCCAGAGAGAATAGAGACTGAACGGCAGGTCTCTGAGAGTCAAATAAAGGTCAGCATGCATCACATATGCAGTGGTACTTCTTGGGGCTGTGCTACAGTTTCCAAGATTGGATTTGAAAGTTTCTAGTAGGTAGATTACCGTTTACATGTCTGTCTTAAGTTTGTCTTTGTGCCACTTGATTGTGGGAGAAAAAGAGCCTGATCTGCTAGTTAATGTAATGAACAGACAAATCAGCTAACACAATGAAGGCAAGTAAGTCTCTTCATGTACTTGCAAATGACATCAGGAATTAGTGTAGAAAACATTGGCTTGACAACAAATCTGTTACATCTACTTCCTAGTACTACATGAAGCAAAGATGATGGCCAAATTTCAATTTAACTGAAGTATATTCTACAAATTTTAATAGTATTGCTTCTCAGCCTTCTTGCTAAGATCATGTGTAGTTTGATGTAGCAAAGCTAAGGATTCCTCCATTTATCTCAAACAAATACACAAACACACACACGCATACTTGCACACACACACGTTGCAAGCAGTTTTCTTGACAGCCTAGTCCCACAGCTGCATCAGCCCCAAATAACACACAGAGACACTGTATTAGATGTAAAGCTGTTGGCCTGTTACTAGCATTTCTTATTGGCTAGGTCTTGTCTTGACATTAACCCATTTCTATTAATCTTAAGTGTTTCCACATGGTTTATCTTACCGGAGAGAGGGCCGGACCTCTTCTCTCAAGTGCCTACATCTCGACTCTCCTCACTACATCTCCCAAAATCCTCCTTGTCTCCTAATCCCACCTATCTTGCTTTCCTATTGGCCAACAGTGCTTTATTCATTAACCAATAAGAGAAACACATTTACAGAATGACATCTCCCATCACACACATGCATGCTTATAGGCACAAATGCATGCATACACAAATATGCACATGCATACATACATGTCTAAATACATATTTAGCTCATATTTTAACTTATTAATATAATAGTCTTAGTAATATTATCAGAATATGAAACAAATCAATTAGTTCTGTTCAACCATTTCTAAATGACCCTGTCCAGTCCGGAATCTTACCCACTCTTATATATGTTGTTAGGTCTACACTTAAATGTCACTTCCAAATTTTATTCACTAATATCTTTTTTAATTTAATTTATGATTTTACATGTTGATCCCAGTTCCCTCCTCCCTCCCTCCCTCTTATCCTCTCTGCCCCTTCACATGCACCCTGACCATCCTCCCCTCCCATCCCCCCCACCCCAATTCCACCTGTAGGGCAATGCCATCCAGGTGGGGTCATGTAGATCTGTCAGGCCATTTCAAGTAGGGACTAGGACTTCTCTCCTGTCTCTGGGTTAAGGCAGTATCCCTCCATGGGGGATGTATTCGCAAGGGATACATCCTGGTTCCACTGTCTGAGGTCCCTTAGACTGCTCAGTCCTTCTGGCTGAGACCCATATTCAGGGGGGACCTGAGTCAGTCCCATGCTGGATTCCCAGCTATCAGTCTTGGGGCCGTTAGCTCCTCCTTGTTCAGGTCAGCTGGCTCTATGTGTTTCTGCAACCTGGTCTTGTCCTCTCTGTCTGCATCTGGATTCTAGTTCGACTCAGTGTTTAGGTATGGGTATTTGTTTCTGTTTCCAACAGGTATTAGATGAGGGCTCCATGGATAAGTTAGTTGTTGATCTCACTCTCCGGGAAGGGCATTTATGGTAGCCTTTCTACGGTTGCTCAAATTATTAGTTGGGGTCAGTCTTGTAGGTTTCTAGACCTTTCTATAAGTTCAGTTTTCTCTTCAAACCAATATTCTCTCTCTCTCTCTCTCTCTCTCTCTCTCTCTCTCTCTCTCTCTCAATTAATTAAAGTTAGGTTCCTGTGTCCTATATTCTTTTTAAAAATGTATTTATTACTTCATAGCATTAAGAGATTTGTATGATTTTATTTGTAGAATGTCTGTTTCCCCCTATATGTCCACCTCCAGTGTCATAGTATATATAACAGATGTAATAATTGAGTTCAAAATGTTATTGACAGTGATAATGTATAGAGTCACTCCTGTTCCTGGAAAATTCTGGATACATTTTGTGTGTTTGTTTGTTTGTTTTCATTCTAAAATGTCTGTGATGTTCTTGTACATATTTAAATATAAGTATTTTTCTTGAGTTATTTGGAGTCTTTCCTTGCAACAATTGTCCTAAGTCATATCCAAAAATGAAGTAACATTGATTTAACAGTTGAATACTATAACAGACTGATACTTCCACATGAACTTCTGCAGTATAACACTTTAGTAAACCAGTCTCTGACTCCACATGGTGAAGACACACTACTCTGTAAAAATGATCTGCAACTAATGAAAGAGGAGGTCATGGGTTTGAAGTGAAGAAGGAGGAGTATGGGGGGGTGGAGAAAGATATGGGAAAAGGGAAATTATGGATGTATAATCTCAAAAAAATCAAAAAATAATTTTTAGGAAATTGAGGAGCAACCAGCTGACCAACTTTCTTCAGCAGTGTCTCAGAAGGTGGCATCCTTCAGCTCCAAAAAAAAAAGACTGCCACCCCCAAAGACTCTACCTACAACTTTCTGTGAGTCTCTCTATCCATTTTCCAGATTCCCTCTGAGTCTCTATGATGACTTTCTGTCTACTAGTCTCTGGCTCCAATACCTGACCCAAAATTGATTTTATTTAATTAATGCAAATTTGGGGTTCACAGTGTGATCGAATATCCCACAACAAATGATTTAGGAGTCATCATTGCTAACTGACAGAGACATACAGAGAGCGAAAAAGAGAAAGATTACTTACAGGTTTTTAATAGTAACGCCCAGATATACTAATAAAACTTCGTTTGCATATCCACCACTCCAGGCAGCCTATTGAGGCTAAAGATCAGCCTCGAGTCTAGAGGGTGAAATTTTACATCCAGACCTCTCAATGGAAGTGGTTCCCAATTACATTCTTCTTAGCTTCATTTTCTTTTTACTTCTTTTTTCTTCACACCATCTCTCCAACCATTTACTCCCCCTTCTTCCCTCCTTTCATTTCTCCCTTCTTTTCTTCCTTCTCCCTTTGCCTTCAGAATTCTATGCTTTCTTTCACAAACACAGGATTTCTTAAGCTGCTGGAAGTGCAAATGATGAGAAATCCCTGCCCTCGTGTAGTTTACACAGAATAAGCCTTATGCACTAAAAGTGAGTCACATTTAAAAACATGTAATGGAAGAAGAGATGTTAGCTTTCTATCTCTGGAACAAAAGTTCTGATATTCAGCTGGAAGCCCAATATCTATCCATGGGCTTTTATTATTAGAAAAACAAAGAAGCCAGCCAGTAGCTCTTACTTCTATCAAGGCTGAAATTGAGATCCTGTCCTCCCTGTGACTGGAAACTGAATCTCACATGAGAACCCTTTGCTTCTTCCTTAGATACCTCTCTAGTGCTGGGGTTAAAGGTGTGAACTTTGTTTCTCTTATAGAGTGATTCACTCTTGTGTAGCCCAGGGTGGTCTTGGACTCACAGAAATCCATCTGTTTCTCTCTCCTGAGTCCTGGAATTAAAGGTGTGTGCCACCAATGTCCAGCTTCTATGACTGACTAGTGTGGCTGACTTTGCATTTCTGATCTTCAGTGGCTTTATTAGGTCATAAACAATATATCACCACACAAAACTCCTAAAGAAATCACTTCAATGGATTGAAGGTCTTTTCTTTTCTTTCCTTTCCTTTTTTCTTTTCTTTTCTTTTCCTTCCTTCCTTCCTTTCTTTTTTTTTAACCTCCTCATTCAAACCTGGCAGTTCACAGCTGGTGAGCCCTGTTGCTAAGCAAGTAGATGGTGACTCAGAGTAGGGTGATGTCCTACAACGGGAAGGAAGGCTGTTCACCTCATGGTAGCCAGAAAAGCAAAGAGGGAAAGGAAAGAAACAAGCCCACAGGGTCCCCTTCAAGGGCATGACCCCAGTGATTGTATTAACTTCTACTAGGTCTTTGCTCCTAAAGATTGCACCAACTCCTAATCACAACCCAACCATTCAGAACAGAAGCTTCAGGGAGCATTTCAGACCCATTATTGTGACTAGAGTATCAGAAAGAGATAAGATCTGTGGAAAACTGAGTAAGATAAGGGATAGCAGGACAATGTGGGGTGACTTTGTGATTTTATTTAGGTTTTCATAATTGGCTTTTGGGAGATGTTGACATTGGTTAACAAAGCCCTGAAGGTAATGCATTTCAGTCATGAACACTAATGAGAAAACTATTCCAGGAAAGTAGAACTACCATTGCAAAGGACTTGGGGTAGATTCCTGCCTGACATACATGGAAAATACCAAGAAAGTAATCTCAGTTAACTGGATCTTGGGTTTAGAGTTTTTTTGTGCAGTGTTGTAATTATGTAGTGTCTGGCATGAGGGCAAAAGTTTTCCTTCCATGTGTTTTTGGAAAGACAAAAAGTAGTATATTTGTCATAACTATTTTTGATACTTTTATTTTTAACACCAGCATTTGTTTTTGTAAGTGTTGGCAGTGCTGGACCAGCTGCCCCCGTTATGTTGTAGCTTGTTTGGAATGTTTATGATGACCTATAGATCTCATCACTTCTATAAATGGCTAGTTGATACTCAAAAATAAACTAGTATGTTTTGAGTAGTGAGTGGTGGAAAGTACACTCAATGACAATAAGAGATATGTTTATAATTTCCTCTAACCCATGGCCAGTGGTTTTGTTAAAACCAACTGGTACAGAATAATAAATTTTTTCCACAGGGAAAAGAAAGAAAGAAAGAAAGAAAGAAAAAGAAAGAGAGGGAGGGAGGAAGGAAGGAAGGGAGAAAGGAAGGAAGGAGGAAGGAAGGAGGAAGGAAGGAATGTTAAGAGTAATTTTCTCACTGGCCTGGTCCCACAGCCATGCCAGCCCCAAATAGCACACAGAGATGCTGTATTAGATATAAAGCTATTGGCGAGTTAATAGTTTCTTATCGGCTATCTCTGTCTTAAATATTAACCTATTTCTATCAATCTAAGTATTTCCACGTGGTCTCATCTTACCGGAGAGAGGACCTGGATTCTACTCTCTCCATCCTCCATGTTAAATCTCCTCCCTACTACTTCCCAAATCCTCCTTGTCTCCTAGTCCTGCCTAACTTTCTTAACTATTGGCCAACAATGGCTTTATTCATTAACCAATACGACAAACATATTTACAGAATGGCATCTCCCATCATCTCCTCTTTTCTGTCTAAAATAAAAAGAAGGGTTTTATCTCAGGTAGAATTAGCTCAGCAGTCACACAGCTTTCATCATTAAAATAATAATAGTCTAAGAAAACAGTTTGGTTTAACTAGAGAGATTGCTCAGCAGATTGTCAAACAATGTAATGTGTGCCCACAATATTTACCTGTAACTAATGTAGGAGTAAATCCTCAAGGCCTTCTTCCTAATCATTTATGGCAAATGATTGTAGAATTTGGCAGATGAAAATATGTGCACTTGGCAGTTGATACATATTCAGGCTTCTTAATGGCCACTGAACAAACTGGAGAAGCCACTAAGCGTGTGATAAGTCAGTTTAAAATGTTTTGCTTACATGGGAGTTCCAAAAATTATAAAGACAGACAATGGATCTGCATAAACTAGTAAAGCATTTCAGCAATTTTGTGTTCAATGGAAAATTGAACACAGAACAGGCATTCCTTATAATCCACAAAGGCAAGAAATTGTGGAGCATGCTCATAGCTCCTTGAAAACACAACTTCTAAAAATAAGGAGAGGGGAGTTGTGCCCCCAGTCTCCATATGATTTGTTAAATCATGAATTCTTCATTTTAAATTTCTTAAATGTGGATGCCTGTGAGCAATCTGTGGTGGACAGATTCTGGCATGGTGGAACTCAAGCGACATTTGCTCAAGTCAAATGGAAAGATCCATGCACTAAGCAATGGAAAGGAACCAATCCTGTCCTAATATGGGGTCAAGGGCATGTTCGTGTTTTTTCACAGGAAGAAAATGAAGCCTGGTGGCTGCCAGACCATTTGGTGAGATGCATGGAACAGAGGAAAACCGGACCCGAGACCACCTCGGGAACCTGTCCAAGCCAGTTTGAATGAGACTTGCTGAACCTGTGTTCCTGACTCTACAGTCCGAGAAAGAAAGAAAATAATGGGTTTGAGATTTTTCAGAAGGAAATGAGATTATGGAGTTTCAGTTTGGTTTGAGATTTCCAGTTTCCCAACAAGCCTGCTGCACTAAACTGTTAGCTACACCACATCTTGGGATAACTGAAAGCTATTGTGAACATGGTGTGGGGCAAATGTCCATCTACAGTATTTGAGCAGACAAAGTGAATATTTGACTACAAAGGAAGGAAGGAAGGGAGAAAGGAAGGAAGGAAAAGGCAGGGGGCCCAACTCTATATGACATGTTATAAAACTCAATTATATGCCTGACCTGGCTTTTAGAGCCATTCACTTGGAGGATAGGGTGGGTTAATTGAAGAGCAAGGCATGCCTAGGCTACAGAGTGAGTACAAGAAAAGCTTGAACAAAGTTTAAAAAGTGAATATTATGTTGGGGATTTAGTTCTGTTGTGGAGTACTTGCCTAGCACACATGAGGGTTCATATCCAATGAATAACTGAACTGCTCACTTCCAGAATCAAGCTACCTGTTCTGTTAATCGTTTGCATTAATCATGTCCTTATATTGATTACTTTCTACAACCCTCTGAACTGTGAAATCCTCATTTCACTGATCAGACAAAGAAAAGAAAACCTGTAATTATTCTTTTACCTTAAGTAACACCCTTCTCCCTAATAGGGAAAAAAAGGAGAAGAAGGAGAAAGAGAAGGCTGGCTCTGTGAAGCAAGTCTTTGTTACCAGAGACAACTCTTTCATGTAAGCTCTTGTTGGGTTTTCTTTTAAAGATGTGATACCTCCTTATGCAAAGGCAGGTGTGTTTCCAGCCTGCTTGTTCTTGTCTGCCTGAAGCCTCTGTAACCCAAGAGTTGATATTCAGTGGCTCAGCCTCGCCCTCACCCTCCACTTCCTGATGGCTGGTGTCCATAATTTTGTATTGGCCCCAGATTTAGAGAATTTAGGAAGAGAGAAAGAGAAAAAGTGGGCTCATGGTAAATCTCACACGAGAATTTGTCAAATAAGGTATTTTCAGAAATGTCACCCATTATTTTCAAAAGATCAGAAGCTTAAAATATACATTTACCTGGTATGCTTTGTTTGTTATTGGATTCAGGAAAAGAATAAGGATCTATGAAGCAATTGAGGATGGAACATTGAAGTATGTCTTGCAAGTCTCAGTTTGTTGTATGCTTAGTCCAGCATGTGAAAATGAGCAAGTAATAGGATGACAGCTAGGAAAATAAATCCTGGATAATAGATTAGCTGAGTTTTCTGCAAGGCACACAGAAATCCATCTAACTGGAAGAGAAAGAAAAAGAGGGGGCAGGGAGACTTCAGGGCAAAGCTCATTATAGACTTGGTTCTTGAAATCAGCAACAATTCTGGCTTTTTAATTAAGAGAAGCTCTTCCTCCAAATTCAGCATCTACACATACAATACCTACCCATATCTTGATTTAATTTTCCACTCTTTAGTTCCACAGTTTCCCTTATTAGTCATAATTTGACTTATAAGAAAGTGTCAACTCTAAAGATATTTTCCTATCTTTTTCCTCAAGACTTGTGTTACACAAAAGTTGTCATTCCCTTATTTATTTGGGAAATCAAAGTCAAAGCCCTTTTCCTTTTAGAGGTTATTAAAGAACCTTCATAATCATAACATGTTGCTGAGACTCCTCAACCATGTATTTTGGCTTCAGATGAACTAGGACAGTCAGGACTTGTGTGTTGCCTGAAAGCCAACACCAGGAATATATATGGTGCTGGCAGTGTTCTATTCCTGGGCTGTGAAAATTTTAGTGTTTCCACTTGTGAAATTCTGCAAGTTTAGTATTTCATTACAATGTAAGAAAATAGGTAAAAATGTATGTGGTTTCATATATATATATATATATATATATATATATATATATATATATATATCTGAAATTAGTTAAGAGCAAGAACAAAATCTATTCTGACCTCAATAAATTTATCATTCAATTTTAGGTTCTATATTGTCTTACAAGGTTATGATGGTATGGTTTTGAATATGAAAATGTTATATTCTTTTCACCAACTTTCCACTTAGAATTAGATGCAAACAAATATGATATCTATCATGTATAAATGTAGCTTCCCACTTTGTTTCCACATTTTTAGGCTAGAACTGGCTTTGTTCTGTTGCAGATGATCCAATTCAATTGTATTTGATGCCAAGGCAATTTCTATGTGATGAAATCAGACAGAATCTGATTTTGTTTTTTTTTTGTTTGTTTGTTTGTTTGTTTTTGATCCATTCAAATAATTGTAGATTTGTGTTATAAGTGATCACTATGTGCATTCTATGGCATAATTAAATAGTTTTATATGCACTTATTTCTTTTATAATAGATCAAAGCACTATAGGATCTTTTATTTCTTTATGATAATATTTCTTTATTTAAATTTGAAACAAGCTTGTTTTACATGTCAATCCCAGTTGTTCCTCCCCTGTGCCCCCAACTCCCATCCCATCCCTTTCTGCTCCCCAGGGAGGATGAGCCCTTCCACAGAGGAACTTTAAATTCTGTCATATCATTTGGAGCAGGGCCTAGGACCTGCTGATAGAGTACCCCTCTATGTGGAATGGGTTCCCAAAGTCCATTCGAATACTAGGGATAAGTACTGATCCACTACCAGAAGTCCCATAGACTGCCCAGTCCTCCTAACACCCACATTCAGGATGTCTGGGTCAGTCATATGCTGTTTTTCCAACTATCAGACAGGGTTCCATGTGCTCCCCTTTGTTCAAGTCAGCTGTTTCTGACTTGACTCTTTGCTCACCACACCTCCATCTCTGCAACTGGATTCCAGGAGTTCAGGTCATTGTTTACCTGTGGGTATCTGCTTCTGCTTCTATCACCTACTGGATGAAGGCTCTAGGATGGCATATAAGGTTGTCATCAATCTCAATATCAGGGAAGGGCATTTAAGGTAGCCTCTCCTCTATTGCTTAGATTGTTAGTTGGCATCATCCTTGTAGATATCAGGACATTTCCCCATGCCCCCAATTTGCTCAGGAGATCTTGTCCCTTTCCCCTTCTCAGGGGGACAATGCATGTCTCTCTTAGGGTCCTCCTTGCCTAGATTTTCTGGCAGTGTGGATTGTAGGCTGGTGATCCGTTGCTCTATGTCTAAAATCCATATATGAGTGAGTACATACCATATTTGTCTTTTTGTGACTGGGTTACCTTACTCAGGATGGTTTCTTCTAGTTCCATCCATTTGCCTGTGAATTTCATGATTCCATTGTTTTTGTTTGCTTGTTTTGTTTTTTCTGCTGAGTAGTACTCCATTGTGTAAATGTACCACATTTTTTTCCCATCCATTCTTCTGTTAAGGTGCCAAGGAACATATAAAGTATCTTTCATTTTTATGTTAAGTGAATAATCTCTGAATATCACCCACTACCAAGCCCCCCTCAGACAAGGTCATTATACACTACATTTCTTCCTTGGTGCTCAGTATTCCCTCCTTGGCATTTTGACTCCTCATTGACCATTCAATAAACTTAATAAAGTTTTATCTTTGTAACTAAACTATTAAGAATGCTATGAAGATTACTAAAATAAGTTTGCAAAATTGAAGGACACATAGAAATTACAAATTGAGGTGTTTCATCTTTCAACAAAATTACTAAATCCCAATAAAATACATAGAAGTAAAACATAAGTGAATACTACATAGTTATTTCTTTTCATAGACAAGTGAATATTATATAAATCTAAATATAAATATTTAAAATGCATTCAAAAATAATGAGCTTGTTATCAGGCATCACTGATGTATCAACAACATCCTATGGAACAAAGAGTCTTGTTCACAGCTGAAAAAACAAAGGCCTAGTTAAAGTCTGACCCTTATCATTTGGTGGCCTTTCATACATTGCCTGGTTTCTTAGTGGCTTTGTAAAATGAAGTTACTACAGAATGCAACAGTTTTCCAGCTTTGGATTTGGGGTCCAACAAGTAAAGAGAAATTTAATGAAAGGGCAGGAATGCAAAGCCATTTGCTTGTTGGTCCCCAAATTCTCTCCATTAAGGTTGTAGGACTGAGCCTGTGAATTAAACAATAGACAGCTTACACCACTGGGGACTACTAGCTACATTTGAACACATCCTCTTCTGCTGCTGTCCAGTCACTCCCTCTGTTTCAATGAACTGAAACATTACTTGCAGTGACTCTGAACTCTGCTGAAGAAAATGGAGTCCACTTAAGTGGAACAGAGTATTCTTTACTATTACTTGAACTTCATTTTCTTACTTGCACGCTAAGCCAACTTTTATGTTCCCATTCTACTTCATTCTGTTCTCTTATTTATTGTAAATCTTGACTTTTATATAAATGATTAAAAAGAAAAGAGCCAAAACCATTAGGCAAATAATTCCTTTTAACAACAACAACAAAAGTACCTTTAACTTAGAAGCATTAAAAGCATTTCCTTACTACAAAGTTCAATTAGGTCAGAACTATCTAAACCAGATAATTGGGCTCCAAGATATTCCTGATTATCAATAGCCATTCTTATCTACTGACTGGTACTATTTGAGGGAGATTTAATTATTAATCAAACCGATGGCAAATGGGAGAGCTGGATTCAAGGTTTAACATAATTTGACTAAAAAAGTTAGATTCATTCTACTATAACTCTACTTGAAAGCAAAATGAAATTCACATGTAGCTAAATAAAGTATTTGTAGCTAACTGACTTTAAAGAGCCTCTTCCAGTCACCTGTTATTAAAAAAAAAGAAGTGTTCAAATAAATATGCTACATAACTGTCCTGGTGAGCTTTAAATGTTAACTTAATCCAGCCTAGAATCACAGAAAAAGGGAAGTCTGAATTGAATGGCTGTCTTTATCAGGTTGGTCTGTGAAGCTATGTAACTTCTGTGGGTGGTATCATTCATTCCCTGGGCAGGTAGGTGGTCTTGGGATGGACAGATTTATACATCCATTCCAGGACCATCATTGTGTTTGTGTGTGTGGGGGGGTTGGGGATCTGTAATCTGTACACAAACTACAAGCAGTATTCCTGCAAGTTTGTGCTTCAAGGTCCTCCTTGATTTTCTGCCCTGATTTCTCGCAATGATGTTAAGATGCTGTTAAAATGAAGTAAATCTTTCCATCTCCTGAGGTGCTTTTGCTGGTTTTTGTACAGCAACAGAATGAAAACAGAGCAAGAATTATATGAGAGAGGGCAAATTTTATGAGCACATGTAGAGCCATCACAAATGTTCTCAAAGGAACATAGCTTTTCCCCACAATTATCCAATGAAGAAGGCACTTTTTATCACCATGCATAAATATTTAGTCTGGTTTGTAACACATAATGTAACAATAAAATGAGTTATCAATGCTTTGCCCTTAAAACCATCAATATCTCTAGTCATTTGTAGCTCAACAATTTTGGTATAATGTTTCCTAGCCTCACTTTGGAAGTTCAGAACTGGGGCCAAAAGCCTACAAGTTTTGAAGTGTGTTAAGCCCCAGAATAGAAGAAGAGATAGACAAAAAGAAGCTATTATGGTAGATAAGAATTAAACTATATCAATTTTAAATATGAGAAAGTCTCATTGAAGAGATTTAGCCGGACAATTACACAAAGTTTGTAAAAGGATGTGTATTAGATAGTATAATGTTGACAACACTAGATTTTCTGAATTAGATAATCACATTATGATCTCAAGAAATAGCAACCTAATTTTGAAGAATGAAGAAATGTTTTGGACTAAAAAAACATGGTATCTATAAAGTAGAGGACAAAAAAAATCTCTCTATATATATATAATAGGAGTATTAGTAGCAAGGAAGAAACATTTAAAATTAGTAAATAAAGAATGTAGAATATTCTTTATACTGACTTGGCATCTTCCCTGTAAACTTTATGTTACTTTAAAATTATGTTTGCTGTTTTAACATTTATTATATTTTCCCAGTACTGGTAAATCTTTACTTAAACAACCTGATAAAAAGAGGTGAAACAAAATTCTAAACTGTGGTAAAATTGCTTTAGAGTGTTATCAGCTTTTAGGAACATCTGTATAATCAGCACTGTAAACACTATAGTCTCATGAAACTAACATATTGCACTAAAGTAGATATTCAAAATAATTGCTTTTTCTTTACTGTAGCTTCTTCACAGAGTGATGAATGTGCTATAGAGCACTTTCCTCCTATGCAATATAAGAATCTAAGAGTCAGTTTAGAGACATGGTCCAGAGTTGCCTTAAGTTCCAAAGTAAACTCTGTTCTTATCTACCTATATATGCATTCTATACATTTCCATAAAGTATCCAAAGGGAGTGGCACTATTAGGAGGAGTAGCCTTGTTCGAGTAGATATGGTCTAGTTAGAGGAAGTGTTTCACTGTGGAGTTGTGATGGGAGATGTCATTCTGTTAATATGTTTCTCTTGTTAGTTAATGAATAAAGCACTGTTGGCCAATAGGAAAGCAAGATAGGCAGGTCTATGAAACAAGGAGGATTCAAAGAAGTAGTAGGGAGGAGTCAGCATGTAGAGACTTGAGAGAACAGAGGTCTGGGCCCTCTCTCCAGTAAGATGAGCCCACCTGAAAATACTTAGATTAATAGAAATGATTCAATATTTAAGACACAGCTAGTCTATAAGAAACTAGTAAGTGGCCAACAGCATTTATATCAAATACAGTGTCTCTGTGTATTATTTGGGGCTGGCATTGCAATGGGACCAGGCCAGTGGGAAAAAACTACTCCTAACATAATTGCGCTGGCATCGTGGCTAATAAGAACTTCCACTTAAAACTTAACAAAAGCTTAAGAAAGCATTTTAGAAACAAAAGAACAGAGACAAGTAAGACTTCTTGGGAGCACCATTTTTCTCAGTTAGGCTCTGCTTTGCTAGAGACAAGCAGAGACTTGCATGGCTCCTTTAAGGAGAATTCCTGACTCAGCATAAGCGGTAAAAAAAAAAAAAAAAAAAAAACAGAAGGCTTTTAAAGACCTCTGCTCACAACTTAATGGTGTATAGGAGAGCTGTGACATCTTCAAGCCAGCAGCATGCTGCTGGATGGCAGTGTAGACCAAGGCAGTGAGCACAGCTCTCAGTTCTGGTGGAAAAGGTACCTGCCAACATCTTGGATAGACTGTGGCTAATACAGATATGGCTTTCATTTTAGCAATGTTGTTGTTTACCAGATAAAAGACTCATGGCCAGAAAAAGATAAAGATTTACAGTAAGACAAATTCAGACTAAGAAAAACCACTAAAGGTTTACAGTGTGTTTTAAAATATACGTTGGCTTGGGAGAGAAAAAAGAAACAGAATAAAATGGTTTAAAAAAGAATAATAAAAAGAAAGAGAATAGCTAAGTGTGGGGACACATGCCTTTAATTCCAACACTCAGGAGACAGAGGAAAGCAGATTTCTGTGATTTCAAAGTAAACCTGGTGTACAGAGTTAATTCCAGGACAGATAAAAGTTACACAAAGAAACCTTGTCTCAAAAAAATGAAAAAAATAGAAGTAGAAGAAACAGAGTAATAAAAAAGCCACATATAGATGGAAAGCAAAAGAGAAACTGGATACTGTACGGTATTATATTGTCAATGTATTGTTCAACTACAGAGGAAATAACAATAACTGTTAAAAGAAATGTTGCTGGGATTAATTCAATTTATATATTTTTTAAAATGCTTTGACTTCAAAACTTAAGTCTAAGGACAGGTTACTGAGGAAAAGAATTTCTATTTTTTGTTTCCACAGAAAATGAAAAGCTGTGGATTCCTTCCAGACTAATGTGGTTTGATCAAGCCAGACCCCCTGAAACAGCGTTTCAGGTGATCTAACATTCAAAATAGTTGGGACAAGGCAGCCTTACAGACTACAGCCAAGATTTCTGCGCCTTCTTAGGATCTCCATGACAGTGGCCCCTACCATCAGGAAGCAGTTTGGAAAGAACAACGCACAAATTCCCAAATATTGTCTATAAATGTTTGTTTTCATTTATATGGGGTTGGTTGTAAGTGGTTAATGACCACAACCAATCTCTTTAAAGTTAAAAAGTGAGGATTATAATGTAGATATGAATCTTTGTCTTGGAATGGATTTTCATTTATTGATACAAATTTAAGGTCAATTTTTTGATATGTATATTTTTCCTCTTGTTTAGGTATTATGTTTATATAGCTCATTTAGAAATATAATGTATAATTTAGTACAGATTATAGATGGTTACTTATGATAATCAAAACTTAGGTTACTTAGGTTTTCTAGATACATGAAGATGTATATGAGATAATAGACATTCTTCAAACCTTTCAAAGACCTACAGAATATGGCCTTTAAAATGACAGTGAGACATAACTGCTGCTGGAAACACCACTTGTGTCAGAAAGGGGGAAAGATATCAAAGAAACTCGTTATGGAGTTTGCCTCTAATATGGCAAGACTAGCCATTTGGGCAAGATACTGCTTTTGTCTGGACTGTTTGACTTCATGCTATATAAACAAGACATGTAGGACCCCAAGAAAGTGACCGATGATACATGATGGACATTGCTACAGGGTTCCTGCTTTCAAGTAAGAGTCTGTCAGACAGTCTGCAGGACACAGAGAAAAATGACTGACAAACTGCCAATGCAGGTGGACAGTTTAAAGTTTCCTGCTTTGCTGAGGAGTCTGCCAGACACACTATGGCCTATAGGCTGAAGATGGAACATTACAGAAGAACTTCAGGTGACTGACGAGGCAGTGAGTTGTCTCTGTCATTTCTAGAGTTTATATATTATCCTTCTGTGGTCTTTGATGGAATTGAAGACAGATAGTATGGTTATAGTTTTCCTTAGTTAAGATTAAATATAAATTACATATAGGACTTTAGACTCACAAGATAGGATAGATGATGGAATAATTTCTTTAAATCTTACTAAATATTAATGGACTTAACATTGTTAATTGTGGTTCTTATTTGATAACTATTGTGTGATATATTTTGCTATGCTAAGGTTAAAACCCTTCTTTTTATTTTAGACAGAAAAGAGGAGATGATGGGAGATGTTATTCTGTTAATATATTTCTCTTATTGGTTAATGAATAAAGCACTGTTGGCCAATAGGAAAGCAAAATAGGTGGGACTAGGAAACAAGGAATATTTAAGAAAGTAGTAGGGAGGAGTCAGCAGGAACAGAGGTCTGGGTCCTCTCTCCAGTAAGATAAGACCATGTGGAAATACTTAGATTAATAGAAATGGGTTAACATTTAAGAAAGAGCTTGCCAATACAAAACTAGTAAGTGGCCAACAACATTTATATCAAATACAACATCTCTGTGTGTTATTTGGGGCTGGCAAGACCAGACCATAGGGAAAAAACAACTCATAACAGAGGTGGGCTTTGAGGTCTCATATATGCTCAAACCATGGCCAGTGAACAGACCACTTCCTATTGCTTGCATATTAATATGTAAAACTCTCAGCTCCTTCTCTAGGACCGTGACTGCCTGCATGCTGCCATCTCTCATCACAATGATAGTGGACTGAACATCTGAATAGCCACTCTATTAAATGTTTTACTATATAATAGTTGTTATGGTCATAGTGTCTCTTTATGGCACTAGAGATGCCAAGGAAGAAGTTGGTACCAGGAGTGGATATTTATTGCTGTGATGGGCTTGATCATGATTTTTTTGAAGGAAGGTGGACCTTTGGATAGAGGATTAGAAAAGCAGTTGAATGATTTAAATGCTGCTGAATGGGCCATACTAGTAGGACCAGGGAAGACAGTGGTGCTTAGTATGGGAGCCTGGATCATGCTGTTTCAGAGGAGAATATTACTATGTGGACTAGAGATCATTCTTGTGATATTTTGGTCAAGAAATGAGTGGTTTTTTTTTTCCCTTGCCCAAAAAGTCTGTCTGAGGCTAAAGTGGAGAGTTTTGAATTAACATCATTTGCAGGGGAAATCTCAAAACAGCCTCCTATAGACTTGGTCATGGGGTTATTACTGGTAAATCTAATAGAAATTTATAATGAAAAGGAGCAAGCTGAGCAGAGCAAATTACAAAATGTAAAATTTAACGAGAAAAGGTGTACAGGAAGGTGTATGGAGCTAAGTCCATTGTTCAGGGAGATAACCAAATTAAGAAATGGAATACAGGGAGTGATGACCTCATGTCAAGACCCCACCCAGTTAAGTTTCCAGCTTGTGAAAAGGAATCAAAGAAAAGCCTCGAACCAGATGAGGTGACACACATCTTTAATTCTAGAACTTCAGAGTTAGAGACTGGTAGGTATCTGAGTTTGAGGCCAGCCTAGTCTACAGAGCAAGTTCCAGGACAGCCAAGCTTAGGCAGTGAGGGTAACCATCAAAAACATAAAGCTGCAATTGAATAAGCAGGGAAGAGGCACTAAGCAGCAGAATGTGGAAGTTTCAGCTACATGATTCTGGAGTTAAAGGTAAAAGAAAGAAACTATGGAATTTGCCTCGATGAATAGGGAAAGCTGTTGAGATCAGGCATGTATCAGGCCTCTGATGGAGACCTAAAGATGCCATTGTATGAAAATGTGAAATTGAAGCCTGGATTGCCATGGATACTCTAAGATGTTGAAGATGCCAGAGCTGAGGAAAGCTGCTAACAGGGAGTGGAAACAAACCAAGAGAAAGAAGTATGTTGCAATCAATAAAGTTGAAAGGAGTTGGAGATCTGAAGAGAATTTTGATATCAGACATGGAGATGCCAAGTTTGAAGTTGTCCAGCTGGTTTTTTAGTCTTGCTGTGGTCCAGTATTTCCTCACTATGCTCGCTTCCCTATGTTTGGGAATGGTAATGTATATCCTGTGCCATTATATATTGAAAGTATGTTAGCTGGGTTTTTTATTTTGATTTTATAGGAGATTATAGTTAAGATATGGCACAAATATCAGAATAGTTTTTGAACTTTAGACTTTTCAATAAGTTTGAGACTGTTATATGAGACTATGCGGACTTTTGAAGTTGGACTTCGAAATATTTGCATCATGATATGGTTATAAGACTTTGTGGGCCAGGGTGTGATTTAAAAGAAAATGGTCCCCAAAGGAAGTAGCATTACTAAGAGGAGTAGCCTTGTTGGAATAGGTATAGTCTTGTTGGAGGAAGTGTGTCATTGTGGAGTTTAGCTTTGAGATTTCATATATGTTCGAGCCATGACCAATGAGCAGATCACTTATTATTGCCTGCATGTCAAGATGTAAAACTATCAGTTCCTTCTCCAGCACCATGTCTGCCTGCATGTTGCCATGTCCCACCATGATAATGGACTGAACCTCTGAACTGTAAACCAACCTATAAATGGTTCTCTTTATAAAGTTGCCATGGTATTGACGTCTCTTCACAGCAATAAGAACCTTAACTAAGACAGTGATCATGGAACTGATTTTTCCTCATTACCGTCTTCATCAAGATATTATTTTGCATAGTTCTGGAGTTCCGGTACTATAACAGAGAATTTTCACACCTTCCTTCAGTCCAGGAGCCTTTCTAGAGAATTTAGCCACTCCCTCTAACTCTCCTGGTTAGACAGTCTTTTCCCATAAAAGTGGAAAAACATAATTATATCTCCATTGTAAAGTCAGACAATGAAACTCTTAACAAGAGATTTGGGGATCATAAAAAATAATAACCAAAAACATAGCTTGATTAATTTAGTGTATTAGAAAAAAGCAACCTAGTAGGAAGTTTGAAGTTGTAGTTAAACTTGGACAAGTGCACAGCTATATATGTAGATCAATTTCAACAATAACAACAGCAATTTTAAAAAAATGTATAGCTGCTGGTTCAATGGGTAAAAGTGCTGACCCCTGGGTTACTTTCACCTGAACAGTAGTTGAGATCCTTGCCCCCTACTTATCATGGGGTGCATGGAGACATCTGGCTAACAAGACTAGACTAATCTGTGAAGTGAATCAGTGAGAGACCCTCCCGCAACATATAATGTGGATAATAACAGAGAAAGACATGAAATATCAATCTGTGGTCTCCACAAGCATAGTATACACTTGCTAGAACAAGCATATTTGTAGTTACACAGATATAAACATGCACACATGCTGCATGCATACCCTACATGTAAGCATATAACATAAAAATTTGCACATCATGAAGAGAAGTATATAATTTTAGCATTTCCTTATTTTTGAAAGAAATTACTATAAGTTGTACCCTAATTTGGATGGATTTTATGTTGACACTGAGAAATGGAGATACCTACCCAATTTTTGTTCAACAATTTCAAGATAAAATCCAGAAATACGTAACTTGATGAGCAATGGTGGAAGAATAATACAGGAAAAGAAGAGAAAAATTGTTCATGAGGCAAGAATCTATACCTGTGGTCTGAATGGTGTGTTCTAATTCTGTCAAATAGTTTGAGCTTCCCAGATAAGGAAACTATTTTGTCCTCTGACTATTTGTGTATACTGAGATCATATTTATGACTACTAAACTAAATTCTTGCTCAGCATTGCTCACCCAAAGACTGAGAAGAAATCTTCTAACTTTACAAAGTTTTAAAAATTATTGCTGGCATGAATTTGAAACAAATAATGTAATATAAATAATTTTTAGAGACATAGTATGAGACAGTATGAAGCAGATATTCTATGTTTAATCCTGTAATGTCTTATTTATATAAGAAGATTTAATTTCTGAATGTTCAGACTTGGTTCTGGATCTCATCTTGTTCTTGCTCAGCCTTCTGCGTGATATATAAAAATGTCTGGGTACAGTTAACTGTGATATCTTTCCACTTATGGACCTACACCTTAAACACATAATGTAAAAATGTAGGTACTGCTACATTTTAGGCAAATGCAGCATTTGTCTGTCTTTCGTTATATTTCACTCTCATACTATGTGATTTTTTCAGTTTACAAAGAGCAAGTATTCCTAAGCCTTATAATGTAAATAAAATTGCAATTATTATAGGTTTATACAGTTTAAGAAAGTGGAAATTGAAATTGTTTCACGTATCAGGAGCCACTGACTTTCATTGATTCTCACACTGCTATTCGTGACTAGGACATCTATTAGAGTGTCATATCAGTGTCACAAGGTGTCTGCAGTTTTAGTATAGAATCTTGGTCTCAAAACTGATAGTCAAAAGATTCCTAACCTTAACTTTCAATTCATTGAACTAAGAACATTTTAGAACATGTACACCATCGCACAAATATCTGGTTTCACTTGAGCCCACCTTGCTTTACATGTGGGAGCACAGTCCAAAATGAAAAGGTCCTTGATGAAGGGCACAAAAGGAGTGTGAGCTGTGAGGACATCCCCCCGCCAGAGGCTCCTTTGATTTTCAGAGCACTCCCCCCAGCACCAGAGCTGCCACTGCAAGATTAGCACCTTCCAACATGGCTTCCTCAATGTGCTTTGATGTTAAATGAGGAGAGAGGAAAGTCAAGCTTCTTGATAAAAACAAGTTTTGAAAACTATCATGATGAAACAAAACTAAAGAGGTTATAAGATCTCTCAAAGCCTGCACTATTTTTTGTTAGTTACTATAACTAGAAATTTCAGGAAAAGTGTGTAGGATGCCTCTACTACAGTTCTGTGAATTGATCTAAGAAGTGACAAGACTCTCATTCCCTCTGTGCCCTAAAAATTAACTAGTTGTGAAATCTTTAACCAGTCAAATTTCCTTCATGAAGCAATTGTCAGACTTCATATCTATCTCTTGGCATGTTACTGTACTCATGCTTCCTAGAAGCCTCGTGTCCATCACACATTCCCTTCTTTTTACATATGTGGTATATTTGTCCTCTAGGAAATTGAATCAGCTTGAGACAATGGACCACTTTCTATTGACTGTTTAGCAAAACAATTCTACCCATATCTATACAAAACTTCAATGTCTGTTTATAAAAGACCCATGCAGTCATTATCATTTCTGTATGTTTTTTTTCCAAGGATTTCTCTCTCAAATGAAAAGGTTCTTACACTTTTGAGAATCAGTCAAATTGACTTTTATTTGCAATTCTTTCCTATGCTCAATTGAATACTACTGTTGGGCAGCAGAATAATTTATCACCACCACAACCTATATTTACATCTAAAATATTCAAGTCTATGAAAAGCATGTAAGCATGTTTATTAAGATTTTTATTCAGATTACAGTATATCACTTGATAAACAGACATGACATTCTAATGAACATTTTGAAAATGACCAATGACTTAACCACAGGAAACTTACTCTGCAGTTAATATTCATGTTGAATAATTCAATCTGTCCCTTTAATTGGGCATAGGACTGTGATCACATATGATTTTCAACAATAAGATAAACGTTTTCTATGTGTACTACTATTGATAATTGTTTATTTAAGTTTTAGAAGCCAAGGGGAAAAAAGCTGTAGTTTAAGCCTACTATATTAATAAAATGGGGTTCTTAACCATTGAAGAAGAGTCACTCTCTACTCCTATGGCTAGGTTCTAAGATACCTTTATTGTCATTGTCCTGAGCTTTGTAAATGCACAAAGACATACAGACTAGGAAACAAAATGACTACAGGTATCACTGTATGCAGCTGTGTAAATGAATGACTGGCCCTGACTTTATATTTTGCATATTTGGTCAGGGATAATAGAAAATATTTGCCTATGCACAGCCTTTCATACAGTACCTAGGTGACTACAAATCATCCAGACACACACAAATTGCCAGGTAGAGGTACAGTTCTTTAGCAAGGCTTTCATTAAATTCTCTGTTAGTTTCCATAGAAATGCTCTGCCTTTGTCATTGTCCTTGTTGACCACAAAAACCTCTCAAAAGACACTACAATTCAATCTAAAATATCAGTCATTGCTGGATTTTGTCACTTGATACAAACCTAGGCACACTTGACATAAGGAAATCTCAGTTGAATAACTGAATTCATCAAATTGGCCTGTAGGTACCTCTGCAGGATAATATTTTCTAATTGATATGAGTGGGCCCAGTCCACTCAGGGCTGTGGCACCTGTGGGTATGTAAAACTGTTACACAAGAATATTTGACTGAACATGAGACAACAGAAGCAAGCCATAGAGCATCATTCTCTCATGGCCTCTGCTTCAGTTCTTGCTTCTAGGTTCTCTTCTTGCTCCCTCAGTGATATACTGTAACTGTGGTAATATACTACTTATGATTTATTAAAGCTTTCCTGAGGGTACATAAAGCAAAGCTAGCCACAAACCATAGAGCCAGGTGGTGGTGGCACATGCCTTTAATCCCAGGACTCCTGAGACAGGTAAGTGGATCTCTGTTAGATCAAGGCCACACTGAGCTACATGAAATTGTCCCAGTCCTAAAGAAAAACAGCTCACTCAAAGGTGATTTCAGCACTTGTGTTCACATGGCTTTTATCCCAGCACTAGGGAGGCATACAATGAAAAGGCAAACCGCCTCATGAGAAGATTTATTCTCCAGCCACACCTAGGACAGGACACCTCTTCCAGCCTGAGGCAGAGGTAAGAGATAGTGGCCTGCTACTTTGATTTTCTGATACTCAACTTGAAGCTTGAACCTCAGTATCAGTCCCCGGGTTTTTATTATTCATGTTATATGCAATCTGTAAGCCAAATAAACCCTCTCCTCTCCAAGTTACTTTTGATCATGGCATTTATCACAGTAACAGAAACCAAAGTAAGACACAATCCTAGAACTGATTTAAATATGTAATTTTGATAAATAAGATAGACCCAGTGAAAATAGCAATGTGAGATCAATCCAGAGTGATGAATTTTCAGCTGAAGTAGAGAACTATTCATCATATCTCAGGAGCAGAGTGGTGAGGTACAGGAAGATGGCCGTGCCTCTGCTGACATTGTAAGGTGTCATCAACCCCAAATAACAAGCTTATGACATAGGTGAATTTGTTCCCTAGCATCCTGCTTTTGGTACAGGTTTAAATAGATGAGTTATCTTTTATAATATTTGAATTCAAAATATGCCAATAAATACATTTAGATTTGTCTTATCCACTGTTTTATTGCCATGAAGAGATACCATGACCAAGGCAACTTATAGAAGAAAGCATTTAATTAGCAGCTTGCTACAGCTTCAGAGATTTAGTACAACATCATTATAGCAGGGAGAATGGTGGAAGACAGGGATGGGTTTGGAAAAGCTATGTCCTCCTAACCCTAACCCTGTAAGAGCTTTTTGCAAAGCAATTAGATCTGTCAAGGCCTTCTCTAATACTGAATACAAGAGAAGAAAGCCATTTTCTTTGGAGTCCACACTGGGTCATGGTTATTAGGCCAGAGGTTAAAAACTGTATAAGCCATTTCACTCCCATGGTCAATCTAAAGGGAATGCCAACATTTATGTTCTAAATTTGAAGACATTTCCAGCTCAGAAAATAGACAACTTGAACTATGCCATATGGTTGGCTGTTGTTGGGGTCAGGAATCAACCACAGTTCTGTTAGGCTTGTGTACTTTGGGCATATTTTGTCAGTTGATGTTTGGTCCCCATCTATGGCCTTAACGACATTCTAAAATACTCATCCTATCGCTAGTGTACTAAGAGAGTCCAAGCTAGCTTTATCACATTCAGAACTTTATATTCTAAATACAATTTAGCTTTAAAATCATCATATCCTCCATTACATCCACACCAATCTAACAATTTGCAAGCTCTGTGAAGTGCAAATAACTTTAGGTAGAGAACATTCAAATATCTTTTGAGTGTAACTGACCACTGCATGGAACTCAGAGTCATAATTAGCATACATACCAGCAGGTTGCAAATCTTTGCAGGAGACTTAATACCGCTCAAGAATTGGAACACAAGGAAAGAAATTACAATAATTTTGTTGAATCCCATTCCAGCTTGTCACTATCCTCTTGGAGAGTCATGGTTTTCAAATTAATTAATATCCCTTTCCTTCCTTAAATTGTATTCAATAGAAAGTCCTAGCCAGCCATGTTGTTTAGCAGTAGAGGAGCTTACTCACAGGACTAATAACAAGAATTGGACCTCTGAATTCTATAAGATGGCAAGAGAGGAAAAACTCCACACAGGTATCTATTGCTCTGATAAGACAATATGACAAACTTGAGAAAGAAAGAGTATTCCATTTTATAGCTCTTAGTTCATTTTCCAGGGAAATCAACTGACATAGATGTCATGGAGGAGTGCTACTTACTGGATTGCTCTCCAAGTCTTCTTCAACTGATTCCTCATATACTCCTTAATCACCTGGCCCAACCAGAGTGACAGCACCTACAATGAATGGGCTGGGTCCTCCCACAATCATCACTCATTAAGAAAATGCTCCACAGGTCAAAATAGTGAGGGCATTTTCTCAATTACAGTTCCCTCTTCCCAAATGACTCTAGCTTGTGTCATACTGACAAAAAAATAACCAGCAAACTCTTCAAGAGTTGTCCCTTGACCTTCAAATGCATACCTGAATCACAAGCACAAGCACACACACACACACACACACACACACACACACACACACACACACATAGGCATGCACTCACACATGTACTCATGTATGCACAAATGCACACAAAATAAAATAAATGGATTTTTTAAAAAGTACTAAACTTACAAGTGATGGGAGATGTCATTCTGTATATGTTTCTCATACTGGTTAATAATAAAGCACTGTTGGCCAATAGGAAAGGAAGATAGGAGGGACTAGGAGACAAGGAGGAAATAGGAGGTAGGAAGGAGGAGTCAAGATGGAGAGTCTGAAGAAAGCAGTATGCCGCCGGCTCCCTGGTAAGAGAAATACATAGATCAGCAGAAATGGGTTAATAATTAAGGCAGAGCTAGCCGATAAGAAACTAGTACCTGGTCAACAGTATAATATCAAATACAGAGTCTCTGTGCATTACTTGGGGCTGGCATGGCTGCGGGACAAGACCAGGCGGCGGGCAGAAAAACCGTACTTCTTACATACAAGTCTGGAAATTAAAGAGCAAGTAACTATTTTTATAATATATATGTTTCTGATTTTTGATAGAGTTAAACATGATCATTTTATAATGTGAAAGTATATAACTGATACAGCCAACATCATATATTAGCAGAGTTTACCTCATAAGAATGCCTGTTTTGTAACTGTAGAATATCTCATTTAATTTCTTAAATAATGTACCCTAATTGTTCACCTGTGTGAACTTGTAAATGGATAGGAGCCCCATCTGCACGCCATATTGTTGCTCTATGACGAGGTCCAACTTCAAATGACCTTGCAGTTTCTGCTACATGCATGTTACTTTTGCATATTCATAATTTAAAAAAGTATAAATCCCACCACCAGAAGCCTGGGATTCTGTCTGATTTACTGACCAGGAAGGATTTTTCAGAAGTACAATCTGGTCTGAGTAAGAGATAATATTACTAATTATAAGTAAGTATCATTGTACATACATGTATCATATACTAGTGTTTAATATTGAGGGGAAACGTATATAAAATGTATTTAATTCTTTTTTTCTAAAAAATGCTACACATGCACTATATATTTTGAGTGGTTACTCACATGAAATTTTATATTTTGACATTGTTTTGTGTTACAAAATATTTACTGACTTGCTTCCAAATTATGCTCAGAGATTATGGGGGGAACAAAAGCAAACCACAAGAATCTGAGTTAGTGAGTACAAGAGTACAATCTATGGACACCACCATTTTTATACACACACAGCTGTGGGTTAAACATCTATACAACACAGCTTTCATGTGGCTCTGTGTACTCAAGGTTCTCTTAGTGGGTTTTGGGAAATATGGGCTATCATGAGCCTCCCTCCTGCACTCCAAAAAGGGTGAGGAGAATCTTGCTCTGAGCCAAAGACCTCATCCATGGGAAAAAAACATCCCTACACAATGCTACTGGAAATAAAAACTTTCTCATTGTATCTCATGGATTGTGGCTCCTTTTTTCTCGCTACTGACATTTAATGTTGCAGGATCAAAAGAGAGCTGTGGTGCTAAATTTTAACAATAGATTAAATTTATATCTAGGTAAGTGTGGAAGCATTCCACTGTGCACACACCATCTAAATATTTCATGCATATTTCATGTTTATGAACATCTAAATATTTCATGAGCATTCCGTGCTAAGAAAAGGGAAGAGAATAACCTTCTCCAGTGTTCAAACTAGACATACACCATGTGAAACCAAAGTTGTCCCTCACTCTCCAACAGGAATTATTTCAGAGATCTCCAAAGACAACCTAAACCCAAAGATGCTAAACTGACAAATGTGGCATACACAGTATTCCCATTTAATGTAACTCATCTCTAGACAACTTCTGATACCTAATAGTAATGCTAGATAGGTAATAACTACACATTAGCATTTAGTGAATAATGTACAAATATTTAAAATTTGTCTATCAGTTGATATTCACCAGTCATGGTATGCTTCATTACCTCATCTATTTCAGCAACAACACATTTCTAATCCATATGAAACTTGTAGGGGCAAAGGATCCACTATATTCTAAAGTGAAATACAATATGCCAAAGCTTGTTTGGAGTTCATGTTTTATATCTTCAACTCTAGGAACAGTTGTCTAATTCTTTCTATGGAAAATTTTTGGACTGAGGTGTTCAACTTTGCATATTGCTCAGTGTCTTAGTTATAGTTTCTATTGCTGTGAAGTTATACTATGACTATGACAAGTCTTATAAGGGAAAACATTTAATTGAGGTAGCAGCTTACAATTTCAGAGGGAAGGAGCATGGTGGCATGCGGGCAGATATGGTGCTAGCCACAGCTTGATCAGAAGTCAACAGGAAATTATCTGAGACACAGGGTGGTATCCTGAGCATAGGTAACCTTAAACGCCACAGTGACACACTTCCTCTAACAAGGCCATACCTACACTAACAAAGCTACACCTCCTAATAGTGCCACTCCTTATGAGCTTTGGGGCCAGCTACATTCAAACTACCACATTCCACTCCCTGAACCACATAAACTTTTAACATCAAACTGCAAAATGCATTTAGCTCAACTTCAAAAGATTCCATAGTCTGCTATAGTCTCAACGGTGTTTAAAAGTTCAGTCTATTCTGAGACTCAAAGCAATCTCTTAACTGTAATCTCTCTGTAAAATCAATATAAAAAAGAAGATTACATACCTCCAAAATATAATGGCACAGGATATACATTACCATTCCAAAATGTAGGGAAGGGAGCATAGTGAAGAAATATTGGACTAAAGCAACACCAAAAACCAGCTGAGTAAACTTGAAATTCTGCATTTCAGTGTCTGATGTCAAAAAGTTCTTCAGATATCAACTCTGTTCAGCTTTGTTGACTGCAACACACTTCTTTCTCTTGGACTGTTTCCACTTCCTATTATTGGCAGGTATCCTATCAAACATACTGGGTTCTGCAAGGTAATAAAGACTTCAACTTCCCAGCTTCATGCTTTAGCCTCAAGAAGATGGTTTGGATAAGACACAGGAACATTCTTCACCAAAATATCACAAGAATGATCTCCAGGCAACATACTCAATATTTTCTCCTCTGCAACTTCTTGAAGTAGTCCCGCATAGTTCCTCAAATCACACTCAGCACTAATGTCTTCTGTGCTCCTACTGGTATGGCCCAATAAACAGTGCTTAAAGCAATCCACTGCTTTCCTAACCCAAAGTAGAAAAGTTCATATTACTCAAAATAAAAACATGGTCAGGCCTATAAGCAATTCCCAAATCCTTGGAAACATCTTCTGTCTTAAGATTTCTATTACTGTAAAGAGACAACATGACCTTGGCAACTTTTATAAAGGAAAACATTTAATTAATGCTTAATTGCAGTTTCAGAGGTTCAGCCCATTATCATCATAGTGGGGAGCATGGGGGAATGAAGACAGACATGGTGCTTGCTTTATCTTAATCACACAGTAGCATAAAGTGGTCTGAGACACAGGGAGTGGCTTGAGCATATATGTGACCTCAAAGCCTGCCTTCACAGTGATACACTTCCTCCAATAAGGATGTACCCACCCCAACAAAGACATACCTACTAATAGTACTGCTGTCTGTGAGCTTATGAGGGCCTATTACATTCAAATTACCATACTTAGTTTCTATACAGCATTCTTCCATGAAAGCTCAGCATGTACAGAGACTGCTGAACTCCTCAGAATATTATTGCCTGGTCCTCCAACTAATGTAGCAGTTAGACCAACACCTCTGCTATGAGCTTCTTATATAATATGACTAATGTGCCAAGCATAATAAAAGACCATGAGACTTAACCATCAGCAACAGCACTGGAAAAGAATCTATTTCAAGATACCCATTGTATTTTTGTGGAAATATTAGCAATAAGAAAGAAATTGATGAGAACACTGTTTCTGAAGTTAGCTTACATACTGGGCATGTGTCAAGGAAAAGTATACTCAGGTATTACTGGTGAAGACATTCAATTGGGCATCTGAGGTTCAACAGCCACTGAAATACAAAAGATATGCTAAACCATATACAGGGTTTGCAAAGAGTATCAGAAATAACAATGAAATGTTGTAAATCACCCACCAAGAAGGTTGGCCTGGGCATTATGAAATTGGAATGATGGGAAGGAAATTTGGGGGAGATGTATTCATTTTAAGACAGTTTGAAGGGAGTCCTAGAAGGAATCACTAAGAACACTTGATTAGTGTTGCCTGCAATAGGTTTCCCCTGCAGTGGTTCAACATCTGCTTCTGCCTTAAAAGAGACATCAAGAGAATAAAGGAAAAACTGGTCAGGATACCTAAAAGTAAAAACAGAGTCCTGCTGCCATGTAAGGGTCTCACCATAAGGCTATGAGTAAGCAAGGGGAAGGGATGCCTGACATGGGCCACATGCTATTTTCTTTTCTGTCATAGCAAAAGCCTATAGAGTGCCATGCCCTAAACATGAAAATTTGTTTTCTCAGTTCTAGAGGTTAGAGGTAAATGGACAATTTTGTGCAGGTTTGAAAAGAACTCTTTCATAATCTTGTTGACTAAGAACATTAAGTTTTAGAGCTTATCATATCCCTAGTTTGTCTTTTTTCCTATGTGCATGAATTTTTCTTTTGTTTAATATATTCTTAGAAGGGCACCTATTGCACTACATTAAAACTCACTTATTTGGCTTCACTTTAAGTTTTAGTTTGATTTAACTCATTTTAAGTGGGGATTGGACATGGGATCTAACACATATTAAGCAAATAATTTACCTCTCATCCATATCTGTACGTCTTTCCCTCTTTCAATTTCAGTGTTTGGGAAACACAATTCTCTTCATTAAAGTGCTAGATGAGGAAAATACATATAACGGTACTCATTTCCATAGTTATCCTAAATCCATTTAATCAAAAAGAAGAGTGGCTTGTTCTATAGCTGTAATAGGACAAAAGTCCTATGATAAAAGAATTGTTCATAAGTGTATAGGAACATAAACACTGGGAATCCCTTAAGAACAAAAAACAAAGCAACACCAAGAAAATTCAAAGTACTCAAGTCAAGACCAAAATATATCAATCCTCTGGGAAAATTCACACCCCACAAAAGACATCTTAACCTTCCACCCCAGACTATCTCCAACTAAGATTTCAACTAAAGATTGAAACACATGCTCAGCCAACTGGTAGGTGACAAAGATGTGGGTTAGCAAAGAAAGGAAAAGGAAGAAAATTTGATTCTTTCAGTTTTGTGTCACAGAATTTCCCATTTGTTCATGATAAATGGGGGTCTTGAAGAAGTGGACCCTTGTGTAATAAATGCTTTTAGACATCTTAATATTAAATGAAATCATACCCATCTAAAGAGCTTAAAGAGAATGAAATGAGTGGGTAGTAAATATCATGCACACTCAGAGAAGAACGTCTTTCATTCAGTATAGTTGTACCCTGTGCATAATACAGGGGGACTCATGGAGGAAGAGTGGAAAAAGGCTGGCTCTTCAAACAAGTACAGAGTTGACAGAACAAGGAAACTAACAACCACATGTGCAACAGTGCTCTCAGCTCACTCCCAGCCAGTAGCTAAAATAATTACATGCAGAAAAGTGACAGGTAGTGTTATAGCAGGAGATGTCAGCCACTTCTCTTTGAACTCATTAAATAACCACGCCCATCACACTTATCCTGTAATAGCCAGGGACTGAAAGATTTGGCCTAAAGGTCCATGGAATGTCTTTCCATTCATAAACTTAAGCCTTTAGGGCAGGCTTTGTGAATTTTGACTGGGAGGAGTTTTATTTTGTGGTCAATTTACTCCAATTTCCCAATGGATTCTATGGCAAACAATCTACTACAAGGAAAATGCCCTGTGAACTTAACTTAACGGAATGGCTGGCAGATGTGATTCGGTGCTTTCCCGATAGTCGTTGTGCACCATGATGTCAGAGCTGCTCATCCTGTGTTGTTTTGGAAAGACTTTGTAGATCAGAGAAGATCCCATGCAAGGCACTTGTTTAAATTCCATCATTGACCTATATGGGTCAAAATGACAAAAGAAAAAAAGAAAGAAAGAGAGGGAGGGAGGTAGGGAGGGAGGGAGAGAAAGAGAAAAAAGAGAGAGAGAAGAAAGGAAAGAAAAGAAAAAGTGGCAATGCCTCATTGCAGAGAATTTCACCATCATTATCTGTCTATTGTGACACTCTGAGGTCTAAGAATCTTGAGACCCTAATAGCTCATCATAGTGATAAAGCAGGTCTGCTTTTGTTTGTTGTTTGTTTGTTTGTTTGTTTGTTTGTTTTTCAGAAGTTGCAGTCACTCCACAGGGATGTTATAACTGAACATCTTCATCTGCCAAGCCCTTTAAGGTGTAGCAGGTTAGGACATGCTTCTCAACTAAAGGTTCACTGGTTATCTGTGTGTTAGCTGTTACCTCTAAGGTATTCAGAACTGAGTATCAGGGAGAGTCTGTAGCTCTCTAATAATGAATCTTTTACTTCCAATATTTTTCAAAGAATCAGAAATCCTTGTAGTCTACATCTTCACCATTCATATGTGCTTTGGTATCTTTGTCAATATCTTAGCTGCAAAGGTACCAGGAATTAAATTGACAGGCCCAGGCAAAAAGAGGGAACACAGAGCGACACTAGCTGTTCTCTCCAATATATACCTTTGCATTTTATGATGTCTGTTTTCATCCTGCTCTACAGTGTGTTTGGTACTAACTGGGAAAGATAACTAGGCATTAAGATGTCAAAATAGTCATTAGGAGGTCAAAGAATGAATATATGAATGTAAATAGAGTATGTAAAAACATGATCCTTTGGAAAGGCAGGGACATAGCCTTCATTCAGGGTCAAGTGTGGCATTAACTAAATTATTTCTCATGAAACCCTACTTGAAACGTCATCTTCCAGCTGTCTCTTAGCCTTGCCTTCCATTTTCTTTCTTGTAGTCTACTTTCTTCCTGTCTCTTGACATTTTTTCACTTCCTGACATGACAGCCTGAGACAATATAATTTTACCATAATCTCTGACTGTTTCCCATTCCTTTGTGAACTTGAACAAATCATCACATCTCTTAGACACTAAGAATTATTTTTCTTATTCTTCTCTAATATATATATATATATATATATGTTTGTGTGTATGTGTGTTACATATTATAGTCCCTCATATATTACATTAGTTTCCCCTACCTCCCCTCTACCACGATCCATCATTCTTTGCCTCTACTCAGGAAAGAGCAGACTTCCCAGGGACATCAACCAAACAGGGAATAACAAGATACAATAAGACTAGGCACATATCATCACATCAAGGCCAGGCAAAGCAACCCACTACAAGGAAAAGTGTCTAGCAAGTACACAAAGGAGTTAGAGGCAGCCTCCATTCCCACTGTTAGGAATCCTACAAGAAGAACAAACTACTCAGCAATAACATACATGCAAAGGACTTGGTCAGAGTCCTTCAGACTCCCTGATCTCTGCAAGCATCCATGAATTCCAGTCAGTTGATTATGTGGGCCATATTCATGTGGTATCTCTGATCCCTGAGCTTCCCCTGATACTTCCTTCCTTTTCTCTGCAGGACTCCCTAGCTCTGCACAATATTTGCTGTAAGACTCTGAATCTGCCCTCATCAGTTGCTGATGAAACCCCTCAGATCACTTTGATGACAATTCTACTAGGCTCTGGTCCCAGAACACTCTTCAGGAAGGATATACTGTAGGTTGAAGGTTTTGTGGTTGGGTTGGTGTCCCAATCCCTACATTGGAGGCCTTGCCTGGTTACAGAAGATGGCCAGTTCAGATTCTATGTCCTGCATTAGTAGTATTTTCTAGGGTTACTCTCGTAGATTCCATGGAGTTCACATTATACTGTTTCTACATCACTCCCAAAATACCTCCTGGTTATATCCATTTCTACTAGTATTTTCTTGTTCCCACCACCTGATCTCTTTTGTTCCCAACCCCATATACAATTCATTTGTGAAATCTATTTCATTTACCCTTCCCAGAGAGGGCCTTGTGTCTCCACTTAAGCCTTCTTTGTTGCTTAGCTTCTCTGTGTCTGTAGATTGTAGCATGATTAACTTCTACTTTATAGCTAATATCCACTTATAAGTGAGTACATGCTGTTTGTCTTTCTGGGACTGGGTTACTTTACTCATGAGGATTTTTTTTTCTAGTTACATCCATTTGCCTTTAAATTTCATGATGTCATTGTTTTTAACAGCTAATACTCCATTGTGTAAATGTACCACATTTTGTCTATCCATTCTTCTGTTGAGGAACATCTAGTTTGTCTTCAGTTTATTCATAAGAGCTGAATAAGGCTGCTATGAACATAGTTGAACAAGTGTCCTTGTGGTAGGATGGAGCATCCTTTGGGTGTATGACCAGGTGTGTTATAGCTGGGTCTTGAATTATATCGATTCCCAATTTTCTGAGAAACCACCAAATGGATTTCCAAAGAGGAGGAAGTCATCTAGATTTCAATACAAATAAAAATATGAAAAAAATATAATATCTGCTACCTGAAAGCTTAACAGAATATGTTATAAACCTGAAATATTCACTGAGCCTATGTTTAGCCCTGGATGAGGGCTGTCATCTCAGCCAAGTGGAAGAATTCAGCAAAAGGACTGAAAATTCAAAGGCCTTCTGGGTTACAGAGTGATCTCCTGAAGAGCAAGGGCAAAATTTAGAACAAAATCTTATTGGTTTGTCATAGAATGCATAAAAACAAACTTACCTTTCTCAAGGTACCTTCTAGAGGTAAAGGTGAGACACATGGGCATAACCCTGAAAGCTAACACCAGAAACCCATGTGTTACTGGGGCTCTTCTGGTCCTTGTCTGTAAGGACCTCAGTGTTTCACTTGTGAATTTCTGCCAAAGTTTTGCAAGTTGTTACAACAGGGAGAGACTAAGCAAAAGTTATGTGTTTTCCACTGTGTTATTTAAGAGAAATACATGTAAAGTTCAATATCAACATATTACCAAACCACTTTAGGTACTTTTTTGTCTAATTGCTGAAGATACCATAAGCTGGCTTTGAATACAGGTAATAGTATACATATTCACACATATGCACCTTTTTGAGACAGGTTTTCTCTGTGTAACAGCTATGGCTGTCCTGGAACTCACTTTGTAGACAAGGCTGGCCTCAAACTCAGAGAGGTCCACCTGCCTCTGCCTTCTGAGGGCTGGCATTACAGAAATATTAAAATTTCTTGAACTTTCTTACTAGCATTAAATGCCAATTACACAGGCCATTTGCCATATAAAATGCAGCTTCCCAATTTTATTTTTCATATCTAAGCTAGAGTCTACCTCCTTCACAAGCTTGGGTTATATTCAGTATACAAGGGAGCTCTAGCTGCCTTTCCATGGAGTCAGTATGAAATTACTTTTTCCAATTAAAAAAAATTCAGAATTTCTTTCTATCAGTCATAAACACTACGTGTTATACTTTCTTATGAATATACAATTTTGTATGTATTTCTCATCTTTTCTACAAGATTGAAACATTGAATATGCAGGATCTTTTATGTGAAGCAAGTAATATCTGAATGTCACCTAGTTGACATAGGACAAGGATTTCACACCTAGAGTTTCCTCTACATATGTCCTATAGTCCATCCACCATATTTCAACTCTTCATTGACCATTCAGTAAATTTAATGACATTTTATTTTCATAACTAAATTATGAAGACTTTAAAAAGTAACAGGAAAAATAAAAGACCAAAAAATAAACGTAACTAGACTAGACTTTTGATGATTTGTGTCTGAGTTCTGAAACTGCCCTTGCTTGAATAGAAAATTCTAGTTTATATCACTCAGCTTGTCATTTGCGAAAATGAATATTAGTTTGTTGTATATACTTTGTGAACAATGAAATCACACTTATAATTGCAAAACTAAATCTCTTAAAAAGTTCTTCACACATAGGGTGACAATAAAGTCTGTAACATTCCAAGGTTTTAATCATTATTGTTGATGTGGCTTTCTTGTGATTAATGGAATACAAAATACTGTCCAGAGACTCAGAACCAGACAATGTAAAGCAAAAAGGTTTTGTTTAATCCTATAATGTCTTATTTATAGAAGGAAGATTTAATTTTCAAATAATCAAACTGCTTCTGGCTTTTGTCTTATGCTCTGCCCTGCCTTGTCTGTGATATATGAGAAATGGTCTTATGGGGTGCATTGCCACAGTGTTCATGTGTCTTCCAGCTGACATATTTATACATGGTTCAAACACATCTGGTAAAAATACAGGCACTCTTTGGGTTTAAGAAAATGCAGCCCTCCTTTATATATGAATATTTTTCATACACAGTAGCAAATTACCTTTCAGGTTTTCCACAGACCTCCATTTCTCCAGATTTTAAAATGGCAGTAATTATGTTACAAATCTTAAAAGGCAGTCAAACTGCAAATCTTCTAAATTTACACAAGCTTAAAAAAACTTGAAGTTGGAGTTGCAATGACTTCAGGAGCTTCTCACACTGCTAGGCATGATTAGGGCATCTGTTAGAATGTTACAATATCACTGCCACACAGTCTCTACTATTTGGAAATGTTAAGCTATTTTATTACAACATCTGAATCTGTAAACTGCTCATCTAAAAATCTCTAATCATAAATTTTAAGTCACTGAAGTAAGAATTTTTTTAGAATAAACAACCCAGTGCTTAAATATTCTCTTATTTTTACTGGAGCCCAGCTTGTTTTCCATGTGGAAACTCTGGCCAGAGTGAGCAGGTCCTCATTGCAAGGCATAATGGGAATGTGGGCTGTGGGTGTCACATAGAGAGCATCACCTCAGAGGCTCCTTTGATATTTGGAGCACTCCTTGATATATCAGAGCTACCCCTGAAATAACAGCACCTCCCAACATGGCTTCCTAAATATTCATTGATGTTAAACGAGGCACAAAGAAAATGTCATCATAAACAAAACGAAGAAGGGTATGGGAATTTCCAAATACTAGAATGTTTTCACTGTGTAACTTTGAACTCCAGACGAACACAGTGTGTAGAATGCCTCCAGATATATTTCCATGAACCATCCAGAAGTGGAGAGGAGTGTTCTCTTTCTCTTGGTGCTCTGAAAATTAACTCGCTGTTGAGCTTCCTATACATTCAGATTTCCTGAAATAATTCATTCTAATTTCCCACAAATGTATAACTCTTTACACATTACTACACCCAAGGTTATAGATTTCTTGTTCATATTATGTTTCCCCTCTGTTTATTTTATTTTATTTGCAAGCATTGTGTACTTTCTCTCCAGTAAATTAAATCACCTAGGAAGTGCTATTATGGTACAACACTTATTACCAGAACGTCACAGTAATTCAGTAATTGCTTATCAAATATTGATCCATCTGTTCAATTATATGCTAGTTACTTCAAATTTTATTCTGACAAATACAATGTTTCTTTGATGAACTGAGGATGAATCTATAACACTTTTATGTATTCATTTCAGCTCTTAATTTTAGTGATGATATTTTATCACTATAACTTAAACTTACATTTTTAAAATTTCATATTGGTGGCCCACTAGATGGCTCACCAAGCACAGTGAACTGAGTTGGATCACTAGGTTCCACATGGTAGGAAGAGAGAATCAATTTTCCCAATGGATTTTTCTGACCTCCATGCATGCCCAGTAGCACCTGCATTTACACAAATTACATGCTAAATAAAACAAAATTTGAAATTTCAAGTTGTCATTTCTGGATGAGTCTATAAGCCACATGGGAAGAAGTGGCTAATTGTAGTTAAGGTAATTAAGAGAATAGAAATATGCTATCATTCCATCAGCTGCTTCTCTAATCCCCAGAATCAGTTTCAGCAAGTTCCAGCAAAGCCCATTCTATGGAACTTAATACTGTGACTTCGATTAATAAACTGCCAAATCTGACAGACTCTGGCAAGCTAATCAGAAAGACAAACATCATGAAATCTGTAAGGCTGTGCCCATGAGGATTTCACAGGTCAATTAAGTGGCTGAAGTATCACCATCCTAACAAAGGATCATGAAACTGGAAACTAAGCATGAGAGATCTAACAGCCACCCTTTGCTGCTGGCCAGACAGGGTAACACTGCAAACTTTGCCTGGCTCACAAACAGAAAGTAACTCTGCCAGAAAATTCATGCAGAGGAGGAACCTGGAGTCCACAAGAGAACAGCTCATGCAGAAAGCCAGTTCCTGGTCTATCTTGTACTGGGACTGGGAGATAACAAAACAGATCTGCCAGGACACAGAAACAATATCAAAGCCAGTTATTTCATTTTCTTCTATTTTCACTCAGCTCTCTGTCCCCCCACAACATCAGTTGTAGCAAGCTAACACTGTTCCCTCTAGTTCATGACATTCTCTGATTAGTGCTGTTTCTCTTTCTCTGCCTTTTTCATTTCTTTCTCTTACCCCATACCTTTTTCTTTTACTATTACATCTTCCAAAGCCCAGAAATGTGATGATACCTTGTTTGTACAAATAAAGTATGTCTGAAGATCAGAGGGTTGAGCTTGGCTCTAGCTAACCATAGAGGTCTGGAGGTCTGTATAGACAGACAGGAGGTGAGATGGCTGGGTGAAGAAAGGAATATAGGCAGAAGGAAACAGGAACTCCCTCCCTTTTCCAATGGCAAACTAGTGAGGTAAAGGTGGCTTTGGCTTGCTACTTCTCAGCATTTTTCCCTATATCTGACTCTGGACTTTCATTATTAAGAACTATTAGAACTCATGTTACTCAGAAATGAACCTTGTTTATGATACTTAGGTATATATCTTACCCCTTCTTTATAGTCTACTATTACCCAAGATGCCATCATATCCACCCTCTCTTTCTCTTTGGCTTTTATTATTTCCATTCCTACATGTCTCTGTCTCCTACACTTTCCATCTAACAAACTACTACTAACCACAAGCCTTACATTGATTGCTTACATCTTTTTCTTTTCCTTTCCACTCATACCTATGATATCTAACATTGTCAATATTGTTAACTATTCACAGTGATATCAGGATCCCTTTACCCATTAAAATATTTAGTACATAACAGGTGGTAGCTGTTTTGTCGCCACCTGCCCTTAATCACAGTAGGTTAACAGCTGGATAGTGACTTTTGCTGAAGACAGTACTCAACCCATGGAAGTAAACTACAGCAAGAGTCTATTGCCTGGGGCATCATGGTAACAGAGGTAAAAACCAATATAACTTTCTCACAAGCCAGTCTCTCCTGAACACTGCAAACACCTCCACTGAAAGAATGGGCAAAACCTAAATTAAAATAATAACAACAACAAAATTGAAACAATGATCTAACCCTAGATGAGCAAATCCCACTGCAAAATGCAAGTAACAAATACTGTTTTTTCCCCTCAAAACATTATCAATTATATAACAATGCCCCTAACCTCCAAAAAAACTACTTTGATGAAATGCCAGATAATGAATTCAAAAGAATGATTATAAATATGGTTAAAAAAAATCTGCTATACTCATAGCTCAGTGCCTTGGTCAGCCATCATCAAAGGAGCTGCTTTCCATAATAGGTGGGAACTAACTCAGAAGTACACAGCTAATGAGAGACTTTGAAACACCTAGCCCTAAGTGGGGAAGTTTTTATCAAATCTTCCTCCAAATCCTCATCACAGGTTAAAGAATCAAGCTGATACTGCCTTGCCTAGGAAGTCTCTTGCCTGCTATCTTTTTCTTATCCGAAGTAACAAAGGTGCTATGTGCATTGGTCTGAAGGATAGAGTATCAAACTTCCTATGAAGACTTACATCTTTGCACATAGATTATTTCATGTCAGTCCTCTGTAGAGAAGTTTTTTGTTTTTTTTTTTTTTTTTTTTTTTTTTTAGAAAAGGATGCACATGGTTAAAATGTAGAGAATAAATCTCTGTGGAATTCTCAGCAAGAAATGGAACTTCCATATTACAACCCATCCTCCCATGACCCAGGTAGCATCATAGAAGAGGTGTAAAGATATTGTAAAGGCTAGAGGTCAGGCCTTTACGACAACACAGTGCCTCTGGACATGATGGGTTCATTGTACTCATGAACTCATGGTGGTTGTGGTTAGCTACACAAAATCTTTACAAGAAAAAGCCTGTCAACATTATATGTAGCATGGCTTCAGAAGCTCAAAAAAGTCACCTTCCTAAGAGGAGTTATTAGCAGTTGATGGCTGCTGGTGGAAGAAAAGTCAGTCTTCTTCAGAGGTATGGCCCATGGTAGATTGACCATGCCCTAGTGAATGGCTCCACACTCATGTGCATGTGGGCAACATTAATTCAGTGGGTCACAATAAATTTAAATGTACATGAAATCAGGAGGATAAAGTATATGGATGCAGATCTGGGAGAAGTCATAGGGGAGAACAGATTTGGATATGATCACAATACACTGTACACATATATGAAATTTCAAGGAATAAATATATATTTTAAAAATTCAAATTGAACAAAATCCTGTGAGATTACCTTTATTAATCTTTCATTCTAATTCCAGCTAGGCATTTCATTTGACAAGCAGGTATGGCATTCTAGAAGACATTTCATAACACTCAGAGGGGAATAATGCCAGGGAACAGAACAGTTTACTCTGTAGCCATTATGCAGATTGAGTAATTCAAGGAGTCATTGAAAGACAGAGATTAAATCACAGCTGGTCCTCCTTACCGAGTAAATATTTCAATCATTCTGCAATGTAAACGCCTGATAGATCATAACAGAATCACAGAGAGCTCACACCTTTCAATCTGAGTGCCGTGGATATGAGTCCCACATTGGGCTCCAAAATGTAAACAGAATTCTTAATTGGTCTAAATAATAAAAACCCAGAGTCAGATATAGAGGAAAATGCTGAGATCAGAGAAAAGGAGCAAGCCATAGCCACACCTTGCCTCCTTAGTATCTCAGCAAACAAGAGACTGAGTTCCTGTTTCTCCCTGCTTATATTCTGTTTCCACCCAGCTATCTCACTTCTTCTCTGTCTGTACAGACCTCCAGACCTCTACGGTTAGCTAGTGGCAAGCACCATTCTCTGACCTTCAAACAGGCTTTATTTGTACAAGCAAGATATCATCACAACAGAGAGCTTGTACTTTTCAACCGAGGGTATGAATTGGGGTCACATATTAGCAGACTAATGATTCTTTCAGATTAAGTTACATGTTTTTTATCTGTGACATTAGTATTGATAAATTGCTTATGTTTAAGAAATTAATAGAAGAGTTAAAGGAAAACCCCGCTATACTAGTGACTAGGGGAGATGTGTAGTCATCGCTGTAGGGTTTCTCTTCACTCTGGTGACTTCTTTATGAGTTCTTCTGAGATATTTTCATTACAATTGTCTTGAGTTCAGTATATTCATAAATACCATGCTCACCCCTGGAGAGGGAAGAAAAATTGCATATAGACATGATTGCATGCTGCAGTGTAAATCAAATGTAATTATCATAATTTGATACAATTTTTTTCTTGCTTATATGAGTAGGGACAATGTAATATTTATTGGATACATAGTACTTTGTATAGGTACTAGCTTGTAAGTTTTATGACCAAACATAAACTACCCAGTGGAAAGCAATATTCTAAAATGTCTTTTATTTTAAATAATAATGTACTTGCCTTATTTCCAGAGAAGAAATCCATTACATTACTTTATTTGTTCGAATGACCAACTACTACATAATTCAATCTGATTATGTTTTATTGAACCAACAAATAGGGAAGCGTAGTTCATATTGCACTGTACAGTGACTGTATGGTGAAAAGAATAAACCACCAGCTGCACTAGCGCCTACATTCACCATCCACTGTCAAAGGAGTAGCGAGACGTTAGAAAATTACCAAGATGCACTTTCTGTCAGGGTGCTCTGATCTTCCAAAGCTGCAGTTTTAACTCTGGGCCAAACAAACTCCTAATCTTTGTAGATGGGATTTTTGTTTCTTTGTTTCTTTTTGTTTTGTTTTTGGATTGCTTGTGTATGATAGGAGATGTCATTCTGTAAATATGTTTCTCATATTGGTTAATGAATAAAGCAAGATAGCAGGGACTAGGAGACAAGGAGGAGAGAGGAAATAGTAAGGAGGAGAACAAAGAGAAGAACGCCAGCCCCTCTCTCCGGCATGGCAGAGGGACAAGACCGACAAGGAAAATACCTTACTCATAACATGTGTATTCTTAAAAGAGGAAAGAAACTTAAAATTGATCTGATCCAGGCTTTTCAGGTTTTAGAAGATGTTGGATTTCTCTGTTACTCAATGTCCTATTATACACTTAATATTTTTTCAAATCAGCCCCAAGTGACCAGAAGCTGACTTGAGTCCATCTGTAGATACCACAGTAACTTATTAGGATTCTACCTGAGGCCAATTTTGGAAATCATGATGTCTTTCCACCTGGTGAATTATTTAATTTAGAAAGACTATACTCAGTTGTGTTCTACATTGTTAAGATAAGATCATATTACATGTATACAGGACTGTTCCCAGGATCATGAAACCTATACACAGATGGGTTTGCCAAAGAGCTTGATTTGATGATTCTCTTCCAGCCCTGCTCCTGAAACAGTTGTGTATATAGACATAGATGTTGTCTTCTTCTTCTTCTTCTTCTTCTTCTTCTTCTTCTTCTTCTTCTTCTTCTTCTTCTTCTTCTTCTTCTTCTTCACAGACAGCCATCAACAATCCCCTTATATTGATTGTTTTTGTGAATAATTTAAACTTCTGTAAACCTCAAAATTATGTTTTTCAACATAATTAAAAAGATTCATCCAGCTGTTGGAAGTCCATTGAATATATTGTTTTAATAAGTAGTTCATCTAAAAAATACAGACAAACTAGCTCATAATTTTGACCAAGTTGGTTCCCATTGTATTTAATGTTACTAAGGCACTGGACACTCTCAGTTCTAAATGTATTGTCACATCAAGGCTGGCCTAAGGCATCTTTTTCAGAAACACTGTACATATATTACTTTAGCATATACCACAAGAGCATCAATCTCCTTACATTTTTCCTTAGCTAAGAAAAATCTATGTTGCTATTTCTGACTTCTAAGTCTTTTGTATTTAAATACTCTGGGGCTTTCATCAAATGTTGATTCTGATTGAGCACATCTGGAGGAGCTCTAGTAAGCCTGCACATAACAGTTCTGCTTCTCATAACAGTCCACACAACACATGAAACAGTATGAGACTAAGCTATATCTGCAGAGAAATGAGCCTTAATGAAGGTTCATGGAAACCTTTGCTAAACTGACTTGACACATACAATCAAGAGAATACAAATTCATCTGAGTTTCCAAATTTGTTAATTCTGCTTTTCTGCTTTTGAAAATAACTCATAGCTCTTGGGAGGAGTCAGTAATTCTCTGGGGATATTTTACAACAAATGCCTTATTTAACAGATGCATCATAGTTATTAGGTAGATTTCACCATAAGCATATCAGGTTGAGATAAGGCAACTATAATTTATTAAGACATATATTAAAATATTTAGAGTATTTCAATATTTATTTACATTCATCTCAATATTACCAGTTTACCCTGAACCTGGTTTCTGGGAGTGTTTCCCAACTAGCTTCTATTCATATATACAATGGGCAATCCTAAAAACAGGAAGCAATTTAGTTACCAAGGTGGGGTTATTAGAATGGTCATGTATGGTTAGTAGGAGCTTAATAAGGTATATTCTATTTGTTATTGCCTTTCTGCACTAAAGAAGTACTTCCAACATTTAAATAATTATTTGGTACTAAAAATAGGTGGACTTTATCCCCAAAGTAGTTAAAATAGAACAGTTTCCTGAGAGTGCCAATCCTTATCACAAAATATATGCTTATTGTAATATAAAGCTTAACTTACATTTCTCTCCCATTTCCAGACATCTTGAATCCTCCAAAGGGGCACTGAGCATTAAGAGTCAAATAGCAGTTTACCCTAAAACAAAGAAGAGGTGGCTACTATAGATAATACTTAACTCATCCCATAATTTCTAAGCAGGAAATTTAAAAATTCAGAAATTTCCTTGAGAACTCCTTTGTTTCAATCTAATATGATCACTGAGATTAAAAGCAGCACTATATTTTAGAATGCAGAAGGCATCTAGATTACCTAGAAATAAATGGCACAACAATGAGTATGAATATATATACTCATATATAAGAGAAAATGTCTGAGGGTGAGATTGAATGGTGTTCTTTAATGCCTTACATGAATAAAGTCAATGGGAGATGTCATTCTGTAAATATGTTTCTCTTACTGGTTAATGAATGAAGCACTGTTGGCAAATAGGAGAGCAAGATAGATGGAACTAGGAAGGAGGATTCTGGGAGAGGTAGTAGAAGAGTCAAGATGTAGGGACTTGGGAGAAGAGGTCTGCACTCTTTCTCTGGTAAGATAATACCATGTGGAAACACTTAGATTAATAGAAATGGGTGAATAGTTAAGATTTATATCTAATACACCATCTCTGTGTGTTATTTGGGGCTGATGCAGCTGTGGGACCAGGCTGGCAAGAAAACTGCTCATAGCAAAAATTTTGTTTCCACAGAAAATGAAAAGCTATGGATTCCTTTTAGACTAACATGGCTTGATCAACCAAGACCCCCAGAAACAATGGCCCAGGTGATGCAAAATCCAAAATAGCTAGGACAAGGCAGCCTTGCAGACCACTAGAACCAGGATTTCTGCTTCTTCTTAGGATCCCCAAGAAAGTGCCCCCTACCAGCAGGAAGTACTTTGGAAAGAATGATGCCCAAACTCCCAAATTTTGTCTATAAATGTTTGTTTTCATTTAAATGGGGTTGGTTATAAATGGTTAATGATCACAACCAATCTCTTTTTAAAGGTAAAAAGGGGATTATGTCATAGAAATGAATACATTATTTTGGACTGGATTTTCATTTATTGATACAAATTTAAGGTCAATTTTGTGATATGTATATTTCTCCTCTTGTTTAGGTATTGTGTTTATATAGCTCATTTAAACAATGTAATGTATAATTTAGTACATATTATAGTTGGTTACCTATACTAGTCAAAACTTATAGCTATGTTAGGATTTCTAGATATACAGAGATATATTTGAGATGGATAAATATTCTTCAACCATTTCAAAGACCTACAGAAGTATTTTAAAATGGTTTAGGGTTTTTCTTGACAGTGAGACATAACTGCTCCTGGCAATACCACCTGAGTCAGAAAGGAAGATGGATATTGAAGAAAATCATTATGGAGTTTATTCCCAATATGACAAGACTAGCCATTTGAGCAAGAAACTGCTCTTGTCTGGACTGTTTGACTTTATGCTATATAAACTGGACATGCAGGATCCACAGAAAAGTGACTGCTGAAACAAGATGGACATTGATAACAGGATTCCTGCTTGATGGAAGAGTCTGCTAGACATTCTACAGGACACAGAGAAAAGTGACTGACAAACTGCCAATAAAGGTGGACATTTAAATTTTCCTGCCTTGCTGAGGAGTCTGCCAGACACACTATGGCCTAGAGGCTGAAGAACGGAACATTACAGAACTTCAGGTGACTGACCAGGTAGAAAGATGTCTCTATCATTTCTAGAGTTTATATATTATCCTTTTGTGGTCTTTGAGGGAGTTGAAGACAGTTATGGTTATAGTTTTGCTTAGTTAGAATTAAAGATAAGTTACATATAAGACTTTAGACTCACAAAGATCAGATAGAAGATGGAATATTTTTTTTAAATCTTGCTAAATGTTAATAACTAAATATTGTTAACAATAGTTCTTATTTTATAACTGTTTTGTTATATATTTTACTATATTAAAGTTAAAACCGTTCTTTTTATTTTAGAGAAGATGAGATGATGGGAGATATCATTCTGTAAATATGTTTCTTATTGGTTAATGAGAAAAGCACTGTTGGCAAATAGGAAAGCAAGATAGGAGGGACTAGGAGACAAGGAGGATTCTGGGAGATGTAGTAGAAGAGATGAGGCCATGTGGAAACACTTAAATGAATAGAAATGAATTAATATTTAAGAGCTAGCCAAGAAACACTAGCAACAGGCCAACAACTTTATATCTAATATAGTATCTCTGTGTGTTATTTTGGAGCTGATGTGGCTCTGGGAACACACTGGTAGGAAAACTGCTCATAACATGACGTTGTGGTGTTCTTGAGGTTTATACACTTAGCAGTTGAAAATCACCTCTCTTTAGAAATTATTTTGTGTTTCTACAACATTTGTTCCAATCATTGGTCAAGAGATTGTTTAAACAGAAGTGGTGACAGGAATTGGTCCCACTTATCAATCTGATAATTAGCTTTTAGAAATATTTTTAAGATGTTTGTAAAGAAAAATACAGTAAAAAGAATGTGACAGAACTCAAGAGAAGTAGTAGACAAAGGCAATGGGAGAGAGGTAACTGGAATGTTCTGCAGGCCATGAACAATTATTTTAATGCTAATGCAGAGATCTATATTTTATAGAGCTGTTGTTGACCTCTGATAGATGACTTATAAACATACATGGGATAGAGTTTGTCATAGTTAGTAAATATAAAATATGAATATGTGTTTGTTAGTAACACTGAATTTACCAGTACTTTTGTCATAGAAAAAAAAGAAAAAGAAAAAGACCCCCATGTTGATCATTACTTATACTAACATGATGGAATTTTGTTGTTATTTTTCATTTACAGAAACTATTTTTATGACAGGTCAGATAATTTCTATGAATATTCAAGTCTAGAGGAGGTCAACTCAGCCTATCCATGTGGCTGATACAGGAAGGGCATACCTTACTTCAGATGAACTTACCACACTACCCCAGCCTGCAGAGCAGAAGACACAGTGATGGCCTTATCCAGGTCTTTTGTGAAGACTCCTGCTGTTAGGCCATAGGTAGTATTGTTCGCTCTCTTGATCACATCATCTATACATTTAAACTTCATGATCTGCTGAACTGGTCCAAATATCTACATAGAAAGAATCACACACACACACACACACACACACACACACACACACACACAAAGAAACAGATTTGTTAACACTCATGCTTTAAATATACCACATATGTTTCTCTAGAATCCACTCTACATGGTCGAAAGTGCTATCTCTCACTTCAGATCTACGTGTAAGGATCAAAACAGGTGGTCATGGCCAGGGAAAAAGGAAAAAATGCTCTGCTTATGTGTTATTTTCTCTGTGGAACAGACACCAGTCTTCATTGCAACATCTCATCCTACATGTTGTAACAGAGCTGCCCAAAATGCAAGGACTAAATATGAAATCATAAGTACATGACTTCCTTGGAAACATCTTAAAACCTAAGCCTGGTTTTCTTCATTGTTCAAGTTACTTCACAAGGAAGCATAGTGAAAAAAGCAGTCCTTCGCTCTAAGAGTAACAAATAGACAATGACTGAGAACAATGTCTATGCTTTCAACACAAGAATATCATTGATTCAAATATCATCCACCTTATTATATTTGGGTACTTATATAATTATAAAAATGAGCTAAAACAGCACAACATTTTTATCCAGGTTTTACTAGTCACCAAAGCATATACAGAATTACCAAAAAGCAAAAAATGAAAAGAAGACTTATTACTGGAAGCCTAAACCCAGATCCTATAGGAACCAAACCCTGAGGTCTCTGGAAGTGGCTAGAGTCACAAGATAGGAAATAAGAGTCACAGCTTTTCTAATCCAGTGTGAGCCAACCTTTCATTAAACCCAGTCTGTATCTTACCTCCCAAGTAATAGAAAACAACAGGGTTTTCACATAGACATGAAACTACTATATTCAAGATGAAATAAAGGGATTTTCTGAGCACTAGTACCATTTCCTGGGAAATGGGAACATGGATTGGCAAAAACCTTCAAGCCTCAAATGGTTTTCTGGTTCCAAGTCAATTTGAATTTCATGGTGCAATTAGTGGTCACTCCCTGAAGATTGGGGGCAGATTCATAGGGTTCTAATTTCTGCCATGACTCTGTAACACAGAAACACAACAGCATGAACACTGTAAATGGAAAGCAGGTGGAAAAGGACTGTGGTGGATTTGCTCAGAGTAGCAACAACTTAGTGGGCACAGTGTGGGCACCAGGCTCTTATTCTGAAGCATCAAATGAGTTATCAGTGAGTATATTCCAGGAGCATAATAAATGCTTTGTTGAATGAAGATTATTTTCTGCTTTATTGTCCTTTGTATACATGTTAACCAAAATCTGTAAGAACAATAGCTCTGATCAAAGAATAATTGGTCAATAAGTGCAGCAGTTCAAAAGCACTTGAGTGAATTTTGAGTGAATTGATTCGGACAACCTTAGTATGGTGGATGATCCAAACACATTTGATTTTTATTTCTGTTCTTTGTAATTATTTCCATTCCAAAACAAACTATGCATATCTATACCATAATTCCTTTTTACCTTTAAAAAGATTGGTTGTAGTCATTAAGCATTTATAACCAATCCCATAATAATGACAACAAACATTTATAAACAATATTTGGGAATTTGGGCGTCGTTCCTTCCAAACTACTTCCTGCTGATAGGGGGCGCTGTCGTGGGGATCCTAAGAAGATGCAGAAATCCTGGCTGTAATCTGTAAGTCTGCCTTATTCAAGTTGTTTTGAATGTTGGATCACCAGGAACACTGTTTCAGGGGGTCTGGCTTGATCAAACCACCATTGTCTGGAAGGAATCCACAGCTTTTCATTTTCTGTGGAAACAAAAATAGAAATCCTTTTCCCCAGTAACTTGTCCTTGAACTTAAATGTTGGAGTCAAAGCATTTTTAAAATATATAAATTGAATTAATGCAGCAGCATTTCCTTTATCAGTTGTTGTTATTTTCTCAGCAGTCAAACAATGCAGAGACAACACAATAGCATACAGTAACCAGATTCTCTCTGAGCTTTTCATCTTTACGTGGCTTTATTATTACTGTTTATTTTACTTTTATTTTTTCATTTTTTGAGACAGGGTTTCTCTGTGTAACTTTTATCTGCCCTGGAATTCACTCTGCATTCCAGGTTTACTTTGAAATCAGAGATCTGCTTGCCTCTGTCTCTGGAGTCCTGGGATTAAAGGCGTGTGCTACAACACCCAGTTCCTCTTTGTCTCTTTAAAACCATTTTTTTTTTCATGTCTACGTATATTTTAAAACACACTGTAAACCTTTAGAGGTTTTTCTTAATATGAATCTGTCTTTACTGTAAATCTTTATCTTCGTCTGGCCACAAGTCTTTTATCTGGTAAACAACAACATTGCTAAAATGAAAGTCATAGCTGTGTCAGCCGCGGTTTACCAGAGATGGTGGCGGGTATATTACCCCCAGCACGGAAAGCTGTGCTCACCGCCTTGGTCTGTGCTGCCACCCAGAAAGCATGCTGCCGGCTTGGAGATGTGGTCACTGCCATTGCCATCTCTCATACACACCAATAAACTGTTAGCAGAGTTATTTAAAAGCTGTGCGGTTTTTTGCCGTTTATGCTGAGTCAGGAACCTTCCCTTAAAGGAGCCGCACGAATATCTGCTTGTCTCTAGCAAAGCAGAGTTCAACTGAGAAAAATGCTGCTACCAAGAAACCTTGCTTGTCTCTGTTCTTTTGTTTCTAAAACCCTTTTTTAAGCTTTTGTTAAATTTTAAGTGGAAGTTCTTATTAGCCACGTGGGCGCCATTTGTAACGAGTACGGTTTTTCCGCCCGCCGCCTGGTATTGTCCTGCCGCCGCGCCGCCAGCCCCAAATAATACACTGAGACTCTGTATTTGATACAATACTGTTGGCCTGGTTACTTGTTTCTTATCGGCTAGCTCTGCCTTAATTATTAACCCATTTCTGCTGATCTATGTATTTCTCTTACCAGGGAGCAGGCGGCATACTGCTTTCTCCAGACTCTCCATCTTGATTCCTCCTTACTACTTCCTATTTCCTCCTTGTCTCCTAGTCCCTCCTATCTTCCTTTCCTATTGGCCAACAGTGCTTTATTATTAACCAGTATGAGAAACATACAGAATGACCTCTCCCATCAAATATATGGAATGTTTAAATTATGATTCATTGCCTTTGGGACTCTTCATCTTCTTGTAATACATGACACTTTCATTGTCTAAGGCAAACGCTCATATCTCTGCATATACAAAAGCCCTCAAACACGTGGAGTATATTAGCTACCATTTTAATCACAAACTAGTTTCTCTTAATTATACATTGAATATCTGGGTACCATTTTAATGATGCTACTTAGATTGCACTCCCCAGGACTCATTCTCACTTCCCTTAATTGGATGGTCCACTCTGTCCCTGTGAGGTTGACTTTTTTCTTCCCTTCCCTTCCTTCCCTTCCTTCCTTCCTTCCTTCCTTTGTTTCTTTCTTTCTTCCTTCCTTTAAATAACTGAGATCATTCAGTATATGTTGTTCAGTGCCTGGCATATGTAACATAATACGTGAACATATTTTTACAAATGACAAAGTCATTTCCCATTCCTTTAAGGCTGTTAATGAAGCACCTATAGAAGCTGCTGTGGAATTTGTTCTGTGTTTGATAGAAACTTCTTGTAGTCCATTGCATTCCTCACTGATCAGTCTTGATCACAAATTACTTTAGACTTTATCATCAAGCACTTCAGGGAATGCTGTTCAAGGAGCTGAAGGTTTCAGAATGGCACACAGAAGAATATGGAAGGCCCAGAAATAGAACATCGTGGACCCATTACCTCCTCTTTGGCAATGCGCATCTCATCAGTAACATTGGAGAACACTGTGGGCTGGACAAAGTAGCCCTTGTTCCCCCAGCGTCCGCCACCACACTCCAGTTTGGCTCCTTCTTTCTTCCCACTCTCAATGAGATCAAGTATTTTCTCATGTTGATCCTTGTCGATCTAGTTGGAAAAAAAAAAAAAAAAAAAAAAAACCACACACAAGAAAAGAGCAACGCGAAAGATAACATATTGTAAATGAGGTTGAAACCACCTGACAGGTTAAACACCCAGGCATACAAGCCACAGCAAATTCACTTGGCGGGATATGTTTATGCACAATATGTAGTTGTGTGTGTAGCAATAATTAAAGAAGATGTCATTAACTTGAGGGGGGAAGGGAAGCGATGGTGAGGAGAAGCGGGAGTAACAGAATGTATTCACATCAAATTCTTGAAATTTTTAAATTAAAGAAAACTAATTGCTGCAAAGACGAGAAGGTTATGTTACTAAGAATGAAGGAATTAGTAATTTTTAATTTAGTAGTCATTTATGAATATACACCAAAATCAGTATGGTGCTACATGTGTCAATGTACCACACGGTTTGTCTCATTTCAGTGTGTGGTGAATCCTTGAGATTGATATTACTATATGTTCTCATTAATGGCAAGATAATTAAGTAGAGGAAAGGTCAATTTTCTTTTTCAAATGAAAATACTGCTCACTCCAAGTATATGTGCATATAAGCATATAAGCATATGAAGTAAAAAAGAAAAGTCTTTATAAATGAATTATCCCTATATAAACTCTAATATGTAATATGAAATAAGTAACACACCTATTATAAACTCAAACCCAGTAAGTTGGTAATCATAAAAAAGAAGATCCCCAAAACTGTGGAAATTATATTTCCTATACAAATACTATGGCTTTTGTTGTTTCCATACCTGTTTGGTTGTGATACAATGTGTTTTCTCAAACTCTACTTAAAAAAAGACTTGGTGACTCAAAAAGCAGTGGATGAGATGCTAGTCAATGTCTCTTCCAATAAGCTCTATTTTTGTTGTTTTTTTTTTTTTTTTTTTTTTTTTTTTTTGAAACAGAGGTTCTCGAGCCCATCCTAGAACTAGCTCTTATAGACCAGACCAGTCTCGAACTCATAGAAATCTGCCTGCCTCTGCCTCCCAAGTGCTGGGATTAAAGGTATGCACCACCACCGCTTGGCATAAGCTCTTCCTTTTGAGAGAGAGAGAGAGAGAGAGAGAGAGAGAGAGAGAGAGAGAGAGAGATTGAGATGCCTGAGACTTGTTGTTTTGTTGGTCAAATTCCCAGCATGCCTGTATGTTCTACTTATACAGTACTACCTGCCACAATCAGCTATGAACTTACAAAGAGTGGCTCCCTGTGCTAATCAGCTAGAAAATGGGATTGTATGCTCTCAACTTCTATGATTCAATATTTTAAGTCTAATTTAATATGTTCTTCTTAGAAGTTATAAAATATTGAAAGTTACTTTTTGAAGATACTAATTTCTTTCCAGGTGAAGGAAAATATTGACCCTTGTTTAGTATTATGTATTACAGATACCAATGGACCCTCTTTTACCTTACTATCCTCTAAGTATGTAACACTGTCATCAGTCTAGCATTTATTTGTCTTCCATTCATCTACTCTCCCTGTCTTCTATATTCTCAATCATATATATATATAAAATGATAGACATATTTTATGTTTATGTATATAGAATGAAAAACAGTAACAACAAAACCACTCAGAATTATACACTTTTCTGGACCATGATACACACAAATAGAAATTTGAAAAAATACTACATGTTATGAAAATTATCTAGAACTACATAATCCCCAACACTTAGAAGGCAGAGGAAGGTGGATCTCTGTGAGTTCGAGACCAGACTGGTCTACAAGAGCTAGTTCTAAAACCACAGAGAAACCCAAAACCAAAAACAAACAAACAAAAAAAAAACCCCTGCATAATATCTGAACTCAATGGTAAGAAATATAATGATACTGATACAACACAATAGTTCCTTCACTTGACAGTTAACCTTCTGTCTTTGGGGTTTCACCACTTGGCATTGTTTTTATCCTAAGGCTTTTCTACTTGCATGTTTGTGCTAAGTAGAGAATTCCAAGACCTTATTCCAAGATAATTATAGCCAGAGAAACTACTGAGGATGACCGTGTCCTCTTTGGGTTTTATGGCTTTGCCAGGTTTCTCTCTCAGGGAATAGTTGGCAACAATGTATTCTTTTTCTTAATTGAATTTAAGTTACCCTTATAAAATAATTCAAGAATGAAGTTTGAGTCTAACTCAACAGTGAGTAACCGTGTATCATAGTTAATGAGAAAGAATAACAGCCCCCTAAGGTCAATGTTCAGTCCCTAGATCAAAGCTCTTGGAAACAGCTCTAATGACACTTGGGGACAGTTAAGATCATTGCTGTGAGGATGTCCTATTCCCTGATTTGTTCTCAGCAGTATCCCTTCCTCTTCTCACTAGATGTAAATCCCTTTCACCTTATTGTGACAATTTAATGTGTCTCCAGATAAGGTCGGTGTCCTCAACTATGGGATACAGAGAGAGGAGCAAACTACGAAGGTCCAAGAGCTTGAACAAGGGACCATGAACAAAAGCTGTACAAGAGCAAAAGGTTAAATATGGATGAGAGAGACAAAGACATTCATATTTGCAGTGGGTGTAACTATAAAGAAGAAGCCTAGAGTCCTCAGGGAATACCTGGCTTTTGATAACTAAAAGGAGAAGTTTATCTGAAGCCCAGAAATCAGGCCCTTCAAAAACATGATATCATTGCATTGGAGAAAATGAGGAACCTGCAGGGAGTTGGGGAGTGCTCTATTGCTTATAATATGGCAGCTGAGATAAAGGATTGATTATAAGGGAGAATTTACAGATATGTATACAAACGTCTAAACTTAAAATTTTATGTAGGAATTAAGAATTTTACCAAAGAAAGAATGCAGAAAATGATAGCATTTTTAAACTTTCCTTCTTTTTGGTATGTCTATGTGAATGTGGAGGGTGTGTGTGTGTGTTTTCATGTGTGTGAGTATACATAGGAACAAATGCATGTACAGATGCATGCAGCTGCATGTGGAAAAAGTGTACATAGTTTCATGTACATGTATGTGGATGCCAAATGTTAACACTGAGTGTCGTTCTCAATGGTTTTCAAGTTTTTTTCTAATGGGAAGTCGCTCTCACTGAACTCATAGCTCCAGTCTAACTAACCGGCTCACCCCTTTTAATACTGGACTCCTACCCACATACTGCTCTTATGTGGGGGCTAGAATCAGAACTCTTGTCTTTGTGGTTCTGTGACAAATGTTTGTATGTGCTGATTCATCTCTCCAGACCTTCTTTCCATGCTTAAGTCCCGCCATGGCTCCTAGAATGGTTCTAGATAGAAAAAAAAAAAAAAAAAAAAAAATGGCCAACACAAAACACAAAAGATGTCTCTGCTGCTAGAAGTTTTATTAATTAAATCACCAGATCAAAATAATGCCAGCTAACAATGAGCATGAATAGGAAGTTAAATTAGAACTGAAAAGATTAGTTTTGACATCCAAAATTCTTGCCTAATGTTTACTCACCTGAGGACCTTGATTTATTCCTGAGTTCAGAGGATTTCCAAGAACATATTTCTTAGCCCTCTCAACACTTCTTTTCACAAACTCCTCGTAAATTGACTCCTCAACAAAAAGCCTGGAAGCTGCCACACAAATCTGACCCTGGTGGTAGAATACTCCTTGATGTGCAAACTCAACAGCATTGTCTACTGCAAAGGAAGCATTCACAGGAAAGAAAGAACATTTTCTGAAGAATACACACACACACACACACACACACACACACACACATATATATATATATATATGTTTCTCAAATGCAATATAGTGATAGAAAAGCTGATCAATCATCTAATGAGATATAGACTTACTCAATATATTCCACTGTTTTGAAGCCAGGTAACAAATTACCTTGGAAATAATAACAAGAGAACTCTAAAAATAACAATAAAACTCTTTTATGATTTTTCTGAAGAAGGTAGATTTGACTAAAAGATCAAGTATCATTGCAAATAATTTTATAACTACTTCTATTTTATAATTCTTCTGACTATTACATTGTTTTCGGTGTCAGGTTTTAACTAGCTGACAAGATAAATTTGAATTATCTATTGCCTTTAATAATTTCAAAACATTATTGACTATTTTGCTCAATGGAAAAAAATGTTATCTTTCTGGAAATGACACTCAAACAACTAAAACTCACTACATCATAACAATTCATTCTCCCACCCTTAATCCAGGAAAAATATTTCCAAAATCTAACTAAAGCCTAAATCATGGAAGCAAACTAAACTCATAGTTTAGGTGGTCCAATATGTCTAGAGTTCTGTGTTACAATATTGTTGATTCTAAACAAAAAAGATTTTAGGGTGTGTGTGTGTGTGTGTGTGTGTGTGTGTGTGTGTGTGTGTTTTAATTTTATAAATGAAGAATACTCAGTTTATGATTGTAGAACTTGTATATAAATCTGTGAGCTAACTGTAGTTGCTGAAAGTGTAGTGAGAAGAGTTTACAAAATGACAAACTATGAATCTTGCTAACCAAGTAGTAAGTTCTATTTCCAGTAAAGATCCCAATAGTGACAACAGTGTATTCTGTGGATCTTTTGTTTATAACCTCGTTTTAAGGATGAGCTGAAGGGCTGGTTAAAGGAATTCTTCACCACAACTTTCAAGTAAACTGTCACTGTGTAGAAAGTCACATGAGAATTTTATTTGGTAGTAAAATAAGAATGATCTGTATCATTATTAATAAGGTCACATCAAAATGATAAACTTAACTACCCCTAAAATGGAAAGAGAGAGATAAATGATTTAACAGGTTCAATTTTCTTCTGGCCCATACCAGGTGAATGATTCAGAGTAAAGGGAGAGAAAAAAAATAGGAACTTGGCAACCAGGCTATTTTTGGTCCCAAATGTCTCAAGAATCTTGTGTCTTCAATACAATTAAAGGTATGGAATTATCAAAACCATATCAAATATTCTTCTAGATGCAGTCCTTTATACTATCTCAGATTGAAGGGAAGTAACAATCTATCCCAACCCAGAACAAAATCTTCTCTGTGTCAGCTAAAGGAACAATTTAAAAGCATTCAAGAATAACCACAGACTCTAGTTAATTCCTTACACTTTGAAGTAAAATCACATATGAGACTCTGGCTGCCTGTGTGAAGTTATCAGGCATCAGGAGGAAGAGGGTGAGATGCTAGCAAGGGACTTATACTCACAGTCAGCATCTGCAAACACAATGCAAGGGCTCTTTCCCCCGAGCTCCAGGGTGACCCTCTTCAGGTTGCTTTTCCCTGCAGCTTCTTTGATTAATTTGCCAACCTGAAACCAAACATCACAGAGGAGGCTTAGTTTGTTCTCGCATAGACATATTGTTTTAATTCTTTGCATTTATAGGACATTTGCACCATTATTTAATTTAATTTGGAGGAAACATGAAATGGTGTTATTCAAGATCTATTGCCTTCAAGTATAAAAGCCTCCACCATCAAGTCTGCAAATATGAGTAAATCAGAAAGTGTTCATGGGCAGATGTGAGAGCTGACTTCATGTGTGAACAGGTAAGAGATTATTTTTCATTTTTATCAGAATGTCCTCTCTTTATTTAAATAAGAAATACTCCCAAACACCTCATGTATTGATTTCTCATGCTTCTAGTGACATTCAGAGAACTCTTGTCAAGCCAAAATAGTGTTCTCTCCATCATCTAAATCTCAGCTCTCTTCCTCTCTTTCTGTACCCTCCTAGCCCAGACTGCCTTCAGGTTGGTCCTTTATTTGGGATCAGCTCTAACTTAACACAGACCCTTCGTGAGCCTTGCTCTGATGAGATGGACATGGTTCTTTTCTCCTGGTCTCCCAAAGCTCATAAAGATGCTCCTGAGTACATGTATATCTGTGTAAATCTCTTAAAAACACATTCACTGCCTATTGCCCTGTCTTATCGCAGTGTCCTCACTCTTAATCGCCTCAGTCCCCACCCCTAATCTACCTCTCCCATGACTCTTCCATTCTCAAACACATGTCACTTAGCACAGAAAAATAAACTGGCTCTGAACTCTCTGTTTCTACTACGCTAAGATGAAATCCCACCGTTCTCACTTCCTTAACTCTAATTGCTTCTTTGAAGAAAATTACATTGCTTTTATTTCATTTTGCTTTCTCTGTGGATCCTTTACTGTCTAGAGAATTATCTATGATCAGTTTTAGTCTTGACTTTCGAATCCCGTTTTAATTGTTATTGACTCTTCATTGTATATATTGAGAACACAATATGCTAAGATGGTCTACTTTCTCTTTTAGAGGCAACCATTGCAGTTTGTATTTTTTAATGTCTGGCTTTCTCTGCCTACTCCACATGTTGGCATGTAATGAAAGGCTTCTAATTCATCAGAAAAATAAGGTAAATTTTTAAGTCTTATATGGAAGCTGAACTGTTATTGTGCATTAGACAATAGAGAATTGATTTGCTAAAATTTTCAATCTTTTAAATATTTTATTAATAAATTTAACTCTGAAATTAGATCAGTAGAAATAAATAAATAGTGAACATGCTTAGGGAAACCCTAAACATTAACTTATACCCAATTATTCTTTCACAGTTCCTTCTCTATTCCCTCTTCCTCTAGTCCTTCCTGCATTCTGGCCTTTCTTTTTCTTTTGTTTTTTTCTTTCACTTTCTAAGAGTATCTCCCTATGCATCTTAGTCTGACCTGAAACCTAGTATCATCCCACTTCTACCTCTCAAGTGCTCGAAATCCTTATGAGTGCTTTTCAAATAAAGAATGCCAAACTGGGAAAGGATTCTTCTGTTTTCTGAGACATACCCTTCTTATTCAAAGCCAGAAGTTGCCTAGTCTCCTAATTTCCTTGTTTATTTTTCAGAAAGTAAATGGGCATGGGGATAGCATTACAGGGATAGCAAAACGACACCAAGCTGAGGATTAGTTAAGATAATTGCAGAACAAAGCTGTTGCCAGGCTCAAGCAGCATCAGCCTCTGGCAGAAGCAAACTGGAGAAGGGGCCCTAGGATATGGGTTCAGAAGTACTCATAGCATCCCTGTTACAAAAGATGTAGAATTCTAGGCTTCCTTCTGGCCTGCCTGTTTGATATACTTCGCTATCAGCCTGCTTACTGCATCACCATAACTAAAGCTATCATCATGTGTTGAGTACCATCATGCATTTTTTTTTCCAAAGAAATTCTTGAATGTATGGTTGATTTTACCTATCTCAGAGATTTACATGATAAACTGTCTTTCTATTACCTACAAAAAAAAATTTGAAAAGGTGAAGAAAATCAAAACTCAATGCCTTATTTCAATTCTCTGTGAAGTTTTAAAACAACATCTATGTAGCTAACTGCAATTATGAAAAAATGAACTTATTCTCAATTAACTAGGCACATTTCTTTCTTAAAACCTCAAATAAATTCCATGTTTGGATGAGTTTTCATGCCTTGGTCCATCGAATAGAATAGTTTAAGTACCAAATCACCTTCTATTATTTCTCGTGTTGGCAGCCTAGTGAGGTATTGATGGGAGCCATGCAGCCTAATCTCATATCAGCATATGACTAACTACAACAGGTTTCAGACTCTTACTTGGTAAAGACCAGTAATCCACAGGACAGCACAGGAATTTGCTAAATTTGTATGGCTTCAGGCTCTTTTCTCTCATTATAGTGATGATCCTTTGGGTGATTTTTAGTTTTACTTCTTCAGTCACACATGCAATGGCTGTAATTTTCCTTGGGAATTCTGTTCTTTCTTGAATATTTTTCCTGAAGATTCAACAGGGAGCGAATGCTTCTCAAATCTCTTTTTTGATTACTAACTACAACTCCTAATCCTGGAAACTTTTTGGACTCAATAAAAACAGTTTTGTACATATGAGAAAATAACACTTAGAATATTAACCATGTCTCACAGTTCTGGAGAGGCGAGTAAGGTGTGCATACACAGAAAAGGGGGAAAACCTCAGGAATACACATAGTGCCAACTACTGAAAGTTCCCTGGATATCAAGCATAGAATCATTAGTAGGATATTGTATGCTTGATGAGGAAAAACTACAATGCAAAATGAGGAATATAAGCACAGGAACTTATATTGGTAGAAGTGTGGTATGGTGAGATGATAAGAGTGTGCTTTATTAAGGTCTGCCATTTATAGAAAGGTTGATACATGGGACTCTCTTGTAGAAAAGGCAACTCTAGGAAAGAATGGCTTGCCGAAATGAAAGAATTGTCTGGATTTGATATTGTTGACCTTAAAGCATTGTGCCCATGTCTATTACTTTTTAACTTTGTAACCACAAGTAGCTGTCAGCTGACATTAGTGCTGCCAGAGCAGGATGTGTCTGGCTTGATTTAGTTAAGTCTGAAAAAAATGATAAACTCTGTCTAGAATAAGATTATGCAGGGATTTTGAAGCTGTATTTGGGGAACCATAAAGAGGAACAATGGGGGATTTCATAATTATTACCATGTATTCCTTAATTTGTGATGTGTTTCTTAAGTCAAAAATAGAAGCCAATAATAAAGCTGTTCATGTAACCCTGGTAAGAAAACCTCTAAGTATAAATAAAGACAGCCTGAGCTATTTGGGGTGACTTGAGTTCAACCTACTTGGTGGTCACAAGTTTCCCTCTTACCCCTTCCCTATCTCAGGACCTGAACCTGAGCAGAGGCTGTACCCTAGAAAGGTCTATCCATGTTCACTTTTTCATGCATACCAATGAGTCATGCAGTATCTTTTCTGTCAATAGCCAACAACATTCCAACCTCACAGAGTGACTCAAATATGGCTTTGTTTGAAATAGCTTAATACCTACATACTCCTTTGTTTGTAACAGAAACTCATTCAATCCCCAGAATTATATGTTTCTCAACTCTTTCTCTAGTACTCTCTCCTCTTGCTGAGTCTTGTTACAGTTGGGGCTGATTCCTGTTTTTCAACTGTCATCTAATGTAGCCTGGCACACAGAAAACCAAAGCTCTGCTAGCGGGAACTTGAAAGAAAGTAGAATGTGTCTCCCTTTCAGGGTATGCTTGGTAGCCAGAGCCCCAAACAAGGAGCTAGAGGTGAGATGTTACCATTCCTTTCTTTCTTTCTTTTCCTTTCTTTCTTTCTTTCTTTCTTGCTTGCTTGCTTGCTTGCTTGCTTCCTTGCTTGCTTGCTTGCTTGCTTCCTTGCTTGCTTGCTTGCTTGCTTTTTCTTATTTTACATATTGATTCCAGTTCCTTTTCCCTCCCTCCCTCCTTCTCTCCCTCCCTCTCTCTCTCCCTCCCTCCCTCCCATGTCCTCTGACCACCCTCTCACCCACCCCCCCACTCCACAGGGAGGGTGGTGCCTTCCAGGAGGGGTCAACAAAATCTATTACTTTTCTTAATCTAGAGGCAGTAATTACATTGATTTGTTCAAATCACTGTGGCCTAAGTTGTATTTCCTACCATACACTTTACTACTCTTCTGACAAAGGCTACATTTCTCCTAAGAGATGGCAATGATTACACTAAAATTTGCTTACTATAGTCTTTCCACATTAGTAACAGAAACTTTCTTCTGTCTAAAAGTCATCCACTTGTGATAAACATGTTTATAGTCTAGAATGCATAACAAAGCGCCAAAGCAACTTTTTTTAAAGAAAGTGTTGCCTGCAAGGACCCTGCTTCTCCTTGGTAGAGATAAGACCTTCAGGACCTACCTCTGTTGATCCTGTGAAGGACACTTTGTCAATATCCATGTGAGAGGAGATGGCTGCCCCTGAAGTTGGCCCATAACCAGGGACAACATTCACCACACCAGGAGGAAATCCTGCCTGTAAATTAAGAAGCAAGCAGTTAGTAGATCAAGAATTTAATTCATGAAAGATCTGAGGGAGACTAATGCTGTTTCATTATGCTAACTCTGGGAGTCAAGAAAACATACCTAAGTATATTTGTCCTTTATTCATTACTGTTTATAATGTCTTATTCATATGAAAATATCTCTGATGTAGCAATCCCTTAGGACACCACGTTCTAAGGAAAAATCTGTCACCACTGGTGTATTAGTTGTCTCTCATTTGGTATGATAAAACATTGGCCCAAGCAATCTTGGGAAGGAAGGGGTTTATTTGGCTTATAGGTTATGTCTATTGTTGAGGGAAGCCAATGTAGGAACCTGGAGCTCCAGACTAATGTGGTTTGATCACACCAGACCGCCTGAAACACAGTACAAGCTGATCCTACATTCCAAACAGCTGGACAAAACAGCCCTACAGACTACAGCTAGGATATCTGAATCTTCTTCGAATCCCCCAAGACAGCGCCCCTTACCAGTAGGAAGTAGTTTGGAAAGAACGACGCCCAAATTCCCAAATATTGTGTATAAATGTTTGTTTTCATTTAATTGGACTTTGTTATATAAAATTAAATAAAAAATATTCTATATGCATAAAAAAAAAAAAAAAAAAAAAGGAACCTGGAGCCAAGAACTAAAGCACAGACCATGGAGAAATGGTCTGCCATATTTTCTCTGGCTGGCTCAGTTACTTTTCTTACACAGCCAGGCCCACCTGCCTAGGGATAGTACCACAGTGACCTGGACCTTACCACATCAGTCAATGATCGAGAAAATACACCACACGCATAGCCACAGATCAATCTGATAAAGACAATTTCTCATATGAGATATCCGCTCCTTAGCTATGTCAAGTTGACAACAAAATTGTGACAACTATTCATCACCCCAATGATTACCTGTGTCAAATTTTATAAAAATAACTCAAATTGATAGGCTATAGGAGTGTATGTTAAATTACTTATGCAGAAAGATAGAATTTATTGTTACCACCAGCTGGACTAGAAACATATTGGCACAGCAGGCATATTAGCATAGAAACCACTAACCATTAGAGATAATAAAACTCAAAATAAGAAGCAACTAGGCCAGTTATAAGCTGAATGGGGAAGATATAGCTCAATATTTAATTATTTGAGAAAATATTATATTTTCTCAAACTTATGTTCATGAGATTTGAATAATGTGAATAACTAGATATAATATGACTGGCTATAAGCTTCTGTCATTATTTAGACAGAGACTCATCCGTGATGGCTGACAAAAGTCACAGACTGTAGCTCTGCAGCATTCATCACCTGTGAGTGGGCATCAGCCATGTGTGAATAGTGACGCTCACTCACTGTAGCAGTAGTGAAGTCTGTACGGTAAATCGGGGAGGGGAGGTAGACCCTGAATTTACCTGCATGTTGTGACTCTGGAGACTCACCTCTTTTATTAAAGATGCCATGTGAAGGGCAGTGAGAGGAGTTTGCTCTGCTGGTTTGACAATCACGGTGTTCCCACAGCTGAGGGCTGGGGCTATCTTCCAAATGAACATAAACAAGGGACCATTCCACTGAAAAGCAAAATTGGACAATGAACAGTTTGCATTGCTCAGAACCATGTTTGTTATTGATTCTTGCCACCCTGATGAAAGTTGACTAATATTTTGGAAGTTGTGTATAATTATCTAGCTTATTTTACTTAAGTTCACAAAAGAAACTAGTAAATGATAAAAAGAACAAAACAAATTAGATAGGACAAAGGAATGGGAAAGAACTACCAAATCTAATTAAGTCCTGTTATTTTGAATTCTTATTTTGCAAGAGAACTGTTACTGCATGGTTTCTTATATAGTTAAGGAAGCTGTAATTCACTTTCCCTCTAGAAGGCACATACTGTACTTTAAAATTATGAAAATTCTTATCTAGGAGATTGTGTGTGTGTGTGTGCGCACACGTGCGCACGCGTGTGTGCGTGCACACGCATGTGGGTGCATTAGAGAGTGATCCCAGGGACTTAAGCATGTTGAATGTATTCTCCATATCAATGAGCTAGGCTCAGCCCAGGACAAACAGCATTGTTTTCTGTTTTTATTTTTAATTATTTTTTATTTAACATTTTTCTTATTTTACATATCAATCTCAGTTCCCTATCTCTCCCTTCCTCCCATGCCCCCAACCCCAACACCCCATCCACTCCCCAGAGAGGGTAAAGCCTTCCATAAAGGATCATCAAAGCCTGTCAAGTCACTTTGGGTAAGGCCTAGGCCCTTTCCCATGTCTCTAGGCTAAGGGAGTATCCCTCCATGGGGAATGGCTCCAGAAGTATGTTCCTGCACTAGGGATACATCCTGGTTCCATTGAGAATTCCCAGGCTTCCTAACTGAAACCCATGTCTGGGTGGGTCTTATGTTGGTTTCCTAGCTATCAGTCTGGGGTCCATGAGCTCCCCTTGTTCAGGTCAGCTGGACAAACAGCATTGTTAAAGGCAAAGAGGTGTCACATCCAGAGAGTGAACAGGGGAGCTAATATTAAACTTATCCAGTATTCCTAGCAGATAGAGTGATATAGGTGTGTTTGAGTGTTTTTTTAAGCCTTTGAACTACTGAACAGTTCCAAAAAATACACCGATATGTTCAGTCACTCTAAACAAGAGTCACCATTAGTTCAAAAGCTTCAGAACACTACACAGTGTTTTAATTTAGTCTTTTAAATTATAACAAATCAGCTGTATATGGCTATTTGTCCTGTGTTAACCTTAGAGGAAATCTGGTTACATCTAGAACATGATTTTTTGGTGGAAGAATTTTGAGTCCCCAACCCTGCTACCTAAAGATACAATACAGGCCACACACTATTCCAGTTTTCATGGAGGTTATTCCTTCCATTTAAATCAAAAGACATTTCCACGATTTGAACAACTTGCTGCTGCTGCTACTACTATCCACAGTGGGAAGTCTCAATGAACAAACAGAGGTGCTGTGTGCCCTGACATGTCCAAGCACAGATGAGCCGTGATAAGCCTTTGTCACATGCTTACAAGCACAGCTCATGAAACTAGAACATAGCAGAATTTCCAAAACAACACATGCAGTAAACACTTAGGCTTATTTGGCACACCCTCAAAGGTATAGCAGCATATAGAGGGGGATCTGCTCCAGCTAGCCCATATCCAAGAAGCAAAGTTACAGGAATATATTTTTCAGGCAGTCAAGATTATTGAATTCACTTCATACATAACCATCACACAAGCTTCGGTTGTGTGGGGATGGGCTTCAGATCAAATGGAATTACTGCTTCCTTTTCCCCATTGGAGTCATGAAGGAGAACTTACAGGGAGAATTTGGCCACACACCCCAATAGGTTCACGTCTTGTGTAAGTGAAATTATCTCCATCTAGAAAACAGAGCAGACATGCCATACACTAAAGGCAAATGTGGTAACATGCATGGCAGAGTGAGGCATAGTTGGTAGAAGAGGAAGCCCACAGGGAGTAGCAAAAGGGAAACAAATATCCTATCTATAAAGTTCATAACATAAACAACAGCGTCCTCAGACAATTTCAGTCTAAAGACTGGGGTACATGAAAATTAGTGACAAGATTGAGAAAGACCCAATAGGCAGTTAACTCCATTCCCTGTATTCAAAGATGGCTGCCTTCCATGTCACTCTCATAAGAGCAGTACAGAAAGAACTGAGAGGTGATGTCCTCTCACAGGGAGGGCAGAGCCACATGCAAATGTTTGCAGGATCTCAAATGTCCCATTAGCACCAACTTTTAAAAGGTAAATAATTTAAAATAATAAAACTTCTCCAAGGAGTGAGAAATCTTTCTCTAGAGTTCTTCCAGTTTTGGAGTTTCCTTTATTCCTACAAAACATAAATGCAATCCCTTATTCCATGAATAATGTACCTAAAGTGAAATGTGTGTGTGTTGGGGGGGGGTTGTTGTTGTTTTTGTTTTGTTTTTGTTTTTGTTGTTTTTTTTTTCCTATCTTGATTTGACTGACTCTCATGCCTCACTAGCAACACAAGCCTAAATATATCTTGGAAGAGGACATCTTAATTGAGAAAATGCTTCCATCAGACTGCTCTGTAGGCAAGTCTATGCAGCATTTTCTCAAATATTGTTGGATGTGGGATGGCCCAGCCCACTGTGAACTGTGTCATCCCTTGGCAGATTGTCCTGGAATGTATAAGAAATAAGGCTGAGTAAGCCATAAAAAGCAAGCCTATGTACACTATAGTGTGCACGGCCTCTGCTTCAGTTACTGCCTCCAGGTTTCTGCCCTCAATGTTTGCCCTTATTTCACTCAGAGATGGAGTATAGTGTGGAAATCCAAGTGGAAGAGACCCCTTCCTTCACAAGTTGATTCTGGTCATGGTGTTTTATCATAGCAAACACTCACTTTGATTTGGCCCCATTTGGAGTTGTATGTTTTGTTCTGGCTTCCACAGAAACCTGCTATGACACCAGCACTTTCCCTGTCAAAATCTACAGGAACTTAAAATGTCTTCCTCTATGCTTCCTAAGAGTCACAAAACAACCCCCTTCCTAGTACCCCTGTTGCTTATTCTCATCTTCTAACTTCCTGGTAAACACCTCTTATACTGTATCTTCCAGTTAGATTGGAAATGCCCATCATAGACAGTACTTGAAGCGGATTGTTTGCATTCCTAAAGTCTTTATAGGTAAAGATGTAAACCTGCCTCCAATCCTTCCCAAACTTATTCTTTTCTAACATGAAATATTTGTCATGTGCCTGCTCTGCTACTTGTATATCTCACTAAGTAATACATAACATTTCCATGCAAAGGTTCTTAACTCACCTGGTAATCATTATCTCACCTTGTGTAGTTGCTTTGGGAACACATTTGTGTAAATTGGGTTGTTGAAGAACACTGGGCTAAGTATACTGGGCTTAAATGGGCACAGATTGGCGCAGCCTACTCATTCTGGACATGCAAAGTCTTAGGTAATACTATTACAGAAGATATATAAATGTCATTATGGAAATGGAGTCAAAACATAATTTCCATGGCCAGCTTTGAAAATTTAGGATCCTGAGATACCTCACTCAGATTAGTAGCTGAGTCTATGAGAATGTTCTTACTAAACTCTCCGTGATGTTGACTTTTAACAGAACTTCCAGCATCAGAACTGTGTTGGGTCAATGTAAAGAAGAAATTATTTACCTAGTTGGTACACACATTTACCAGAGAGATCTTCACTAATGGCCTACCTCTACTATCATGCTAGTAGTTTCCTCAACGTACTTACCACTTGGTATTGTTTGACCATGAATCTTGTCAGCCCAGCCTGCACAGTACTTCAGTGCTTTTATGATGATCTCAAAATCCATCATGTATGCCTGGGTGAAGAGTCTCCCAGCATTCATTGACTCCATTGTCTGAAAAACAGATAGTGATATCAAAGTCTAAACTTTCAACAATAAAAATTAGATCAAGGACATATAGTCAATCATTTTAGAGCTTATGTACTAGAGACTTTTGGGAAATAAAAGGACTCTTTACTCTAATGTTCCTTTGAAAACAACTTAGGAAAGAATCAAATGTCTTTTTGTGGTCACATAATACTGGTGAGAGAGGAGGTGAGATTCTGATTGCCTGACCCACCCACTCCCCCCCCCCCGAATCTTTCTTTCAGATTATAAGAACCTTTGGCTAAGCAGAATCTAAGCACTGGTTATTTAAGTTCACAACTATGAAAATGATTCTCAGTATCCACTTCCTATCAGAGTTCCAACAAGATTTTGCTTGTCATCTGACTGTGTCTTTCATCAGGGATTTGCTATAGCAGAGTTTTAAACTATAAACTGCCATTTGGGTACTATTTTTAAAATTATTTCAACAATCCCTTCTCTCAGAGCTCAGTGAACCACATGGAAGAGAAGGCAGAAAGAATATAAGAGCCAAAGAAAATGGAAGACACCAGGAAAACAAGACCCTCTAGATCAGCTAAGCAAGGTGCATACGAACTCACCAGGACTGAAGCAGCAAGCACTGGGCCTGTACAGGTCGGCACCACGTCTTCTGCATATATGTTACAGCTTCTAGCTTAGTAATTTTTATGGGATTTCTGACTGTGTGAATGAGAGAATTTCTGACTCTTATGGCTGCTCTTAGGGTTTCTTTCCTTCTGTTTGTGTTCAACATCAAGATGGTGGTTTTAACTTTATGTTATTATGGTTTCTTGTCATATTTGGTTGTTATCTCTTGGAAATCTGTTCTATTCTAATGAGAGACAGAAAGGGAGTGGATCCCTATGTGAGGGTGAGAAACTGGGAGGAATAAAGGGAGAGGAAATATAAACAGGATATATTGTACAAGAAAAACATCTATTTTACATAAAGGAAAAATAAAAGATTATGATGTTCCACATGTTCTTATCTCATCAGCATCCTCTCCTTCCCTTTTTATGCAGACTTTAAAGGATGCTTTGAAATAATACAGTCTACTGGGAAGTCACCTGGCAAGATGCACAGGTTTGATATTGTCCACTCTCTTATATTTATTCTCCTCTCCCTATGGCTCTCAAGCCCACAGAAAAACTTAACACTTTTCACTATGCAATTAAGATAAATGAAGAGCTAAACTTTGGGAAATGCCAGTTACTTTCAGCAGAACATTTCAGTTTGTATAGACTTATAACAGAATTATGAATTCTATTTTGACATGTTTTGAACAATTCAGAATCCTTAAAGAATAAGTGATACCCAATAATTGCTCAATTGTTGATATTTTTTATAAAAATGAAGGTTTGAATCATATTATCACTTAAGATTCTAAAGCTAGTAACATTTACTCTGAGTTGTAACCTATGGGCCTCTTCGTTTTCAGTTAGCTTTATTAAAATCCAAAGCTGAAAAGACAAGGAAATGGACCTTCCATCCATGTTCTATACTGACTTATCTAACTATTGAAATTAGAAAATGCAGGCCCAGAGAGCATAAAGACCTATAATGAGTGTAGAAAAACTGGGTTCTGGAATCTAAGAAGTTCTAGAAAAGGACAGGGACAAGTTTGCCAGTCTGACTCTAAACCAAACTGACTGGCCACTTGGAATGGTGTTCTCCACTGTCTCCCATTGGTGTTGGTGAATACTCACAGTCAGCAGCAGACGATCTCTTTCCATTAAGTCAGCCAGCTTGTAGAGTAGGCGCCCCCTTTCTGAAGCATCCATGGTGCACCATGGGGAGCCAATCTGAAAAGCCTGTCGTGCAGCCTTCACAGCTTTGTCAACATCTGCCTAGAAATCATGGGAGTATTCAATTCAGGATATTCAAAATACTAGATGAGCAGAAACAACATCACAGTCTTGTAAACTAGTACACAGTCCTCACAAGCAGAGGCTAGATCTTCATTAGCCCAAAGTCCAGAACATTTCTCACCCTCTGCACCACAGATATGTTATAATGATTTTTGAGTAATAGTTCAAGTAAGCTCCATATCATTATCAAATAGTTCAACTCCTAGAAGTGCTGTTCTAACAGTTGTTACTTTATCATATTCCAGTCAACCTGCTGAAAGCATTACTGCTCCTTTCTTTTCTCTGCACTCTGCCGTGATTTGTTTTTAACTTCATCAAATCAGCTGCAAATAGCAGGCATGCAATGACTATTCCACAGACTTTTTATCTATAGGACTCACCAACTCATGGAACTCCACAAACCAAGATGATCCAAAGAACAACGGGGTACATCTTGTTGCAATGAATCATGAGAATGAGAACACTGTTGTTTTTAAACCACATATTTTAATCTAGTGTGACACAAATCTGTGTCAATCCCTCTCCTCAGTGTTCTATCATTGGCCTTTGCTTAATAAGAGCTCTCTTAAGCTCCCTTGTCTCTTCAAGGAATGGAGAGAAATGACTTTGAGACATCATAAGACCATGTATGTAAAAAGCAAAACCAGCAACGACAAAACCTGACTACAGAAAACTCTTCTAAGTAAATTTGTTCTTGCAGTTTTGTCATTTGGGTCATGGCACTCCTTTTCTCAAACCAGATGTTTAATCATGCAGGACCAGGAACAGACTAAAGGCAGTGAATAATTAAAAATAAAAAAAATTCTGAGTTCTTCAGTTTAGTTTTGAGGCATCCAAATGCCCATCCACCATATTGGTCAAGAGTTTGTTCTGAAATATTCATTAGATGAGAGGAACATATAACTGAATATCACACTATTTTATTATAAACACAGGCCTTGTGCTATATTCAGCAGCACATATACTAAAATTGGAATGATACAGAGAAGATTAGCATGGCCCCTCAACAAGGATGACATGCAAATTTTTGAAGCATGTCATATTTTCAGAAAGCCAATAAAAAAAACAAATAAATAGGTGAAAGAAACTATTCAAGACTGGAAAATGAAATAGAAACAAGAGAGAAAACACAAGGGGAATTCTGGGAATGGAACATCTAGGTAAATACAGGCCTCCCTTAGTATCCCATAAGAACTGTTTCCCCAAATCAGGGAAAGATAATCTAAATTCATGAATTCTAAACATATGTAGTATTATATATAAGCCCTCAGACATCGTTCCAGTAACTATACTTCTGATACTGAGTACAAATGCTCGGTAAGTAGTAGACAAACTGCACTGTTTCGATAATAATGGCCAAAACTGTCTGCCCACTCAGTGTTCACACAGTCTCATCACATAATCTATGTCAGCAGCTACACATTTCAGAGCTGAGGGTTGAAGTCACCAATGTAGAATCTGAGGGTACAGATGGTCCACTCTATTCTAAAGTGAAGTACATTGTGCCACAACTTGTTTGAGATTCATCATTCTTATCTTTAAACTCACAGCTGTCTCACATTTTCTATGTGGCAGATGTGCCAAATGCTCACAAGATGGGGTTAACTAGAAGATAATCCAATGTAAAAATGATGACAGCATCCCAGTCCATTCTAGTATATTCTTTCAGCTTTTCTACCCTCTACTGCATAGTTCTTTACTCCTGTCTGTTGTAAACAGCCTCCCATTCATTCTTCCACTTCCCATGCTCTTTTGAATGCTACCATGTTAACATTCATGCATTTTATCTTATCACATTCCTTTGAGTGTCTCCAATTGCTGGCTTTACCCACAATCCTAAGAGCAAAGACCAACACTCTCTGTTTGGTTTTCAAGGTCCAACATTTTCTGTAAAGACTTCACTTGCACAAACTTCCTGTTCATATTTCTCCTACTCCAGCTGACCAGCCCTTCTCACTTTTGCAACTGAAATTCTCTTTGCATAGAAAATTTCCTACCAGAAAGCCCATTAGCTTCCAAATTCTTACACATTTTTGAGGCCTATTTTAACATAACAATCTACCACAATGGTCACTAGACACCCAGTTTAGTGGTGGCAGATAATAGTCAAGAGCCAGTTAAGCTTTAAAAAGGGAGACAAGTTCTTTATCCCTGCAAGTTACTATTAAATATCACAGATCCTGTTTTAGTGATAAGGAAGGAGACCTTACCTTGTGTTAGTGAAACACAGAAAAATTAGAACCAACACTTCATGTTATATCCTATGTCCACATTCAATTTTCTGGACAGTGAAGTTGAATAGCACTGCTCTGTTAATATGGTCACAGCTGTTGAGTTTTTCAGCCTGTGCATGACCTTGTGAGATTTCATTTTATTTGAAGCTTTTGACTCCATTTTGAGGGTGAGTGGTTCCAGGACTCAGGTAGACCCAGGAACTCCACTAAATCCCACCTACCTAGCACAACCTGACTAATAACTATCCTGGGGATAGAAATGGAGCCATCCTATAGGTTTAATGGGGAGAAATGAAAGTGTGTGGACAAGTGGGCATATTAAGATCAAATTAAGGAAAAGGGAGAAAGAAGTTATCAGACACCCAGGAAAGGGTGCAGCTCCCTTGCCTGACCCCATAAATGATGGACACCTAAGACTGTAATGGCATAGCCTCTGAACAAGCTATTGTCTGATGCCTGGTGTGTGTGCCAGGTACCAAGAACTCCTTGACTCAGCTGGGTCCTTGCTATTGATGCCACCTACTCAACAGCCTGCATGTACACATGTGCACTTTTTGTTAACTGAAATCTACAGATTCATAGTCTTCTTTTTTAATGTAATTTTAATCATCAAGGAGAAAGCATGATTAGCTGACAGGTACCCTAAATATGTTACTCTATTAAAACTCTATGCCCCATATTAAATACTAGTGCTACTCCTTAAAAAAAAGTTATTTAATAGCTCATACTTCACTATGTTGTAATAACTTAAGACCATGGATATTTTGGACTCCACCTCCCTACTCTAGATTCCAAGGTAACATTAGAAATGCTAACATTTGATCTAATAGCCTGTGATTTTATTTATTTATTTATTGGTTTCTTGTTCTCTTTATGTTTCTTTTTTTAAAGTTCTTGTGTATTATGGATATTTATTCTCTACCAGATGTATATGTGGCAAATTTTCTTAGGCCAAGGACAACAGAACATTTACCCAACTTCCTGAGAAATTATATTTTCATGTCTTTCATTGAACTTGCTGTAGACTTTGAGCTCAGAACAGCGAGAAGCAAAGACTCCTGGTATAAATTGTACTTGAGGGTGTTGGAACTTACCTTGTCCCCTTCTTCCACATGGCAGATGACCTCCTCAGTTGCAGGGTTAATGACGGGAAATTTCTTGCCACTCACTGAGTCATGCCATTCATTGTTTATGAAGATCTGTGGCAATGAAGCAAAGACAGATAAAAAGTATTTAAATATGCAGTAAGTTAGAGGGTTTGTTAAACTAGTGTTGATGTTTTAAATGTTGCCTAAATATTATGTGTCTTTCGATGTCTAAAAATTGTTCATGAGGGCCAGGCGGTGGTGGCACATGCCTTTAATTCCAGCACTCAGAAGGCAGAGACAGGTGGATCTCTGTGAGTTTGAGGCCAGACTGATCTACAAGATCTAGTTCCAGGACAGCTAAATCCTGTCTCGAAAAACAAAACAAAAACAAAACAAAAAAAAAAAAATGTTCATGTGTGTGTGTCATTTAGCACCTAAAGAAGCGTAGATGTTAGGCAACTGGAAATTCAGGTGTGTGTCACTAAGACATAGTAACTAGGAGAGACACCCTTAGAGCACTGGGAAGAGTCTAAAATTCAATATTTACACCCTTGCTTTTCATTACATGCATTTGACTCCGTTTTGTTTTGTGTGTACAACAAAAGCACTCTGAAGGTTAAGATTACATAACTGTCTGACTATACCTTTATTATTCTTTCTCTTTTAGTTATTAATCTGCTTATGTGTTCCCTTTCTTGTGCTCCAAACATCTCCTGGTGAAAAGAATAGAACCTCTGACCTGGGTGGAGATGTAATAGTACAATTGGGCTGATTCAATATCTTTGGACAAAGGACCATGCTGAGGAAGCCGAGCTCACCTTAAGCCAAACTAAAGAGATTAGTGTGTATAATAAATAGTCCTTTAAAGAGACACTGTACTTTTTCTTCCCCAAAACCACACCCCTAATGCAGAAGTTTGAACTACAGCACTGTAGGGCAGTAAGTCTGATGACTTTTCTGAATTATTCAGAAGAGAATAACTTTCCCTCTGTCTATCTCTCCTCTGAGAATGCTTTTATTTACAGTTTGTCTTTTCTCCCATCACTTTGGACTTCCTTGTTCCCTCCCTAGAAACTTCCCTGACTTCCATGTGGCTCCTTACTGTCTGTATGTTCCACTTCCATTGCCAGTTTGAGTGACAAGAATGTTCCCCTCTTCTTCCCAATCTCCTTCTCTAGGCAGCTGCTGAGGTTTTACATCTGGCTTGCCTTTGAGTTTTTCTTATAAATTATAAGAATAGTCTTCCAAATTCCAATTGTTTATACCCATAAATTATTCCACTAATGAGACTGAGAACCCCAAGAGATGACCCTGAGTTTCTGTAGTATCAATACCATATGCCTCTTGCAATAATAAAGAAGAAAATTAAAACAGGAAAATAATGCAGAAACTAAGACACTGGTTAGGCAAAGCAATTTGACAAATACTTCTAAGCCCTACCTTTTCTGCATTGAAACCCAAGTTAACAGCCATTGTTTGAACCCCTGTAGAAAGTGTGAACCTAATACAATTCTTCAGTGGGACACAGTAAAAGGACCATGAACAGGCATAGAGAAAGCTCCCCATTGAGATTTAATTGCATACATAACTGGCGTCCTCCCAAGTGTGAAAATGCTGTAACCAACACATCAAATGGTATAACGCTTACGGCGTAGACCAGACTTATGTAGAAAATACATGGAAAAAAATCAACATGGACTGAGTGGCATTGCTTGTTTTTAAGAATATGAACAACAAACAAATTTGTTATTGACTCTTAAATACATAGGCCCATCATTCTCCCTCTGATGTCCTTATACAATGTGTTTTCAGTGAAGAGGTTTCAATCTGGAAACATCTGTTAAGGGATTACTGGTCCTGTCCTTGTACATGGGACTTTAAGGAATACCTCATTTTTCTAGTACTTTCACCTCATTTTTAATTAATGCGTGCTAAATGGAACAAATCAGAGGAAAGACAGTTCATTTTAAAACTCCCTTGAGGTACACACACACACACACACACACACACACACACACACACAGACATAGAAACACAAAGAAAGTCTTAGCAAAATTAATAAGTGATAAGGAAAGGGGGAGGGACACCCTGACAACCAAAATACCTTACCAAACTCTGCTTAGTGATTAAAATGTAACTACATAAGCAGTGTGGACAAGTCCCATATTCTTGGAAATACCTGACCTATAAGGATCCCCACACACCTCACCCTCACCCTCCCGCCTTACCCCCCCACCAACCATCCCCAGGCACCCTAGGAGCCACAGTCCCCACCTGCACCGATTGGAGGAAGAAATGGGTAGACAGCAGGGTAAGAATATGTTCAACAACATAAAGAGAAATCTGGCACCATTCAGAAACTAATGGATCTACAACAGCAATACCTGAACATCTCAACCCAGATGAAACAGAAGAAAATGCCCTTAGAACTAACTTAATGAGAAGATGATAGAGCCCTTTAAAGAGGAAATGAAAATTTCCCTTAAAGATGTGGAGGAAAGGACAAACAAAAAAAATTTGGAAGAAATCAATAAATCCTTTAAAGAAAGTCAAGAAAAAAAAAAGTTAAATGGATGAAGGAAACAGTTCAAGACTTGAAAATGGAATACCTGATTTGTACATTGTGACAAGAATTTCTTACAAATGAGAAGAGTTATGGGGAGGGGGACATAGTCTATGGTGTGCACCCACCTTTGACAAATATGTTCTGTTGGAGAGTATGGGCCCATCATAGTTGGCATATTCTTTTTTTTTTTTTTATCAAAATCTAAATTGAAAGCATTTTCTCTCTAGAAAACATGGGTGAAATCATGCCTCAGGGAATGGCCACAGCCAAGGACATTCCTCTCTGCAGACCTTGTCTTAAACAAAGGGCCCAAAAGCCAGGCAGCACCCTCACTTCAGATGCTTGGGAGAATGAACAGACTCTAGTGGTTAAAACCCACCTATGTTTGCTCACAAGGAGAAATAAATACATGAGTGAGAGTATTGGGCTCTTCTCATTACCTTGAACACTCTCTGATTTCATTGTTTAGTTCAGAAGTAGCATGGTTCTCTAGAGAGTTGAACAGTTTGTTTCTCATTTTATTTACAATATCATACAGTAACACAGATACTTTTAAGTGACTTGCCTAATAACTTGGTTGGGTGTGTGTGTAATTTTTTTCTTAATTTTGGAATCCTAAGATCTATGACAGAAGTAGGTATGGAGCCATTCAGTAGGCAAAGTGACGAGTGTTCCTCATGACTAGCCCAGCCTAATCATGTGTTCTCTCTGGATGCAGATTTAGAAGCCTGAGTCAGGCTCTTGCTCTTGTGACTAAATATTTAGCAGCCAGCAAGGGTATGTTTTCTCCAACAACAGCAAACTTTCCTGGAGAAAAAAAAAAAACAAGTACCATTTCTATCTGGAAATAAGAAAACTAGCTCAAGTCCATTTGGGGGTTTTGAAGGTTTGACAGCAGCCTTCGTTCAACGTCCAAGGTTAAGTCCTCCAACCTTAACACTACCAGCAAATATATGGTCTTGTTATCCTGTTTTAATGTACTATTTTGAGAGAGAGAGAGAGAGAGAGAGAGAGAGAGAGAGAGAGAAAGAGAGAGAGAGAGAGAGATTACTTGCCTGATTCCCTCCAGTAAGTTACTGTGTTTGTCAGACTTACCCTAAGTGCTCACTGCAGGGGTTAATAGACCTGCTGCTCACTCTGCTTCTCATTGCACTCTAGCACAAGAACCTTTCATACAGAATAAAATTATTTTCCCTTGGACACATTTCAAGATAGAAAATTATGAGAAGTTGTCTGGTATGGTTTAGAATTCTCCCCTGAATCAGCACACTAACTTTGCAAGCATTTTATATTATGTTTGCAGGAAGCTCTTGCACAAGCCACAATGGACCTAGCCCTTAGTAAGGCCTCCACGGAAAGCCCTGCTTCCAAGTATCTTACCTTGGTATACTGAATCTTCAAGTTGGCCAGCGGGGCAGGGACTTCAGGATGTGCAGGGAAAGACATTGCTGGTTTGGCTCCTGGAACACAGGTGACAGCAGGCTCAGCAATTTGGGTCTAATAGAGCCCTTGCTCCTTTTTATCTGCATGCACTAAGTGTCATTTGCATATTAGGATATGACTGGATGGGCAGACTCAGGGCAGGGCAGAAAGGACACTACTTACTGTCTTATAACACCTAAGATGGGAGTCTTTGCCTTAAATGTAAATCCTTAAGGAAGCAGCACCTCAGCCCTGAAGACTGCTCACTATTTACAGATGAATTTGTTTACAAAGCCGAACATGTGCTAAGAGAGCATTTGCAACTAACTGCTCTGGACACTTAAAGTCACTTATAGTCTTCTAGGTTTTCCATGACTTTTTATGTTACCATGAAACTTTCATTTCTCTGACAGACTGGGAATCAGGAAATTTGTGAAAAGAAAATTCTCCTGTTGAGCTAGGGGGAGAAGGCTATGAAATTTCAGGTCAAAGCTGCCAGAATCTACATCTTTGTCCCTGGTCAGAGTGCTGCTCGGGAGACAGGCACTCTCTCTAGACTGTTTTTGGCCACCTTTAAAAATTCAGCCATTGGGTCTATTTCCAGTCTGGATAGAAGTCCCAGTGTCAAATAGGAACCTAAGATTATCTTTATCTTTTCAGTGGGAACAAAAAGTTGTGCAGGCTTTTTCTGTCAGAGTTCACCATAACTCACAGACCCTCAAAGAACATTACATTCTTCAAAGGTGAAAATTCTTTGAAAGTGAAAGCAATGTCAAATTTTGGGACGGTCTGCACTTGTGAAGAATTACTTGTGAAAAATTACAGTTCTCAAACTGTGGGAGTCAAATATTAAATATCTTGTATATCAGATATTTATTTTCAATTCCTAACAGTAGAAAAATTACAGTTATGAAATAGCAACAAAATAATTGTGTAGTTGGGGGTTACCACAACATGAGGAACTGTATTAAAGGGTCACAGCATTAGGAAGTTGGAAAACAACTCAGTTCCAATACAGTCTAGGCAGTGTACAAAGGAAAACTGGAAATAGTACTTCCTAAGAGTTTAAATTCTGAATATTTTGACAATTTTTAACTGTAGCATTTTCATGTTGAATACCTGCTTCTCTGTGCTGATACTCCAGCACAGGTTAGGGGAGTATCAAAAGCTTTAAGGTCTGGCCTCAAAAGATTTTGTTCAGAATTCAAAAAGAGATGTTATAGTAAGTGTAGGATCTAAGTCTGAGGCCCATAGAAGAGAATCTCCTCACAACACATTAATTCTATTCCTGTGCTCTTTATTGTTCTCTCTTTATAGTTCTCTACTCTAATTCTTTTGTTCTAATTGTCTTTATTTTCTGAGCTCTGATCTAATTCTCTGTTTCATTCATTCATTCATTATTCTTCTGCTGCTGCTGTTTCTGCTTCTTCATTTTCCTACTTACTTATTTTTCCTATATTTTTATCCTTTTACATTTCCACTAACTTCTACCAGCTTCTCCCTCCAGCTACTACCTCCTTCATCTTGTCTCTCTCCCTCTCTCCAGCCATGGCACTGTGCAAGGCTAGAGTTTTTCAGGGTCATAGACACAGATAAAAGTTTCACACAAAGTGGTAACTGTCAGCCTTTATCCATGACTCAAGATGGGAAAGGTTAAAAAGTCCAAGAACTTCATCAAGGGAAAGGAGAGAGAGAGAGAGAGAGAGAGAGAGAGAGAGAGAGAGAGAGAGAGAGGGAGAGAGAGGGAGAGAGGGAGAGAGGGAGGGAGGGAGAGGGAGGGAGGGAGGGAGGGAGAGAGAGAGAGAGAGAGGGAGGGAGGGAGGGAGGGAGGGAGAGAGAGAGAGAGAAAGAGAGAGAGAGAGAGAGAGAAATTAAGGAAACCTAAGGTGAGACTATGTGTGCTTTTGCTATTTTCTTAAATCTGACTAGCAAATAGACCTTGGGGAAAACAAGCACAAAGAGTTAAAAATTTGCTTTAAGGTTAATACAAAGTTACCTTGGGACAGCATGTTCCTATCTGCTGGCAGAGGGAATCCAGGACACTCTTGTTCCCTATCTCTCTGAGAGCTACAGTTCAACAACTTCAGACATGCAGAAATTCTTGTCCTTGACCATCACAGCAGAAGTCTCTTTTGCCTGGTCACTAACACTAGCCAACTGTCTGTCAAAGAAGATAATTGCAGGAGGGTAGACTTCTAAGTTTATACAAAGACCTGATTGAGAGAGTGAATGTATTGACTGTGATTACTTTGTTGCCAGAGAATCTCCCTGTGCTGGGGGAGTCTACCACTGCACCAATACATAGAAGAAATTGTGCCCAGTAATTTATTAATACACTGCTAGAGTTTTGGGGATGAAACTCACCATAGAAAGGGAGTGCTATGGCTTCTTACAGTTAGGACAGTGACTTTTCATAAAGCAAATACTCCCACCACCCTGCATGTAGCCCTTCTCCATCAGAATGTGTGATCCCAGTGGGTAAGCTTCCTGATTTGTCAGATGAGCTCTCACTGCATAATTCGGTGGTCTGTAGCAGGAGAGGAACACAATAACAACACTCTTTGGATGATTATGTTATTAAGAAGGAATAATGACAACTTCTTTGTAGTACACTTGTCATCTTAGCTAGGGGACTTAGCTAGGGGCAGGAACAGGGACTTAGGAAACATCTTTCTCTTTCCACCCTAACCCTGGCTTCTCATTTTGTGAACATGAACACAGCTTGTGATCATAGACCTCACAGAATACCATTTAAATCTCACTTGAGGCAAAGCTTCCCCAATATGATATTTCTTCTTTCCAGCTCTGCGTTTATATCCATAAGGTGATCCCCACATAGGCTCAAGAACAGCTTGAGGTCTTTGAGTGAGTAGTTACACACATGAAAATTATGTTCAAGCTTGTATTTATATGAGCAGGGAAACAGGTAGGAAACATTTTCATCTTCCTGGGACATATCAGTTCTGTTGTAACTTGGTCTACACTGATTAGAAGGTACAATAGAGAGCTGATGAATGGATGAGTGAGCATGTTTTTAAAATAATTGTATTTTGGGGAAAAATACAATTTAAAAAATGTATTTGGAGTAAGGTGTGCAGCACAAAACATTTTTCTAGACTATGATGCCATACCTTTTAGATGTATTTGAGTATCCAGCACTTCTTGATTGGATCACTTGAATTAGGATAGAATTTATGCATGCATGTATGTATGTATGTATGTATGTATGTATGTATGTATGTCTCTGGCTCCCCCCCCTTTCATTTTGGAAATTTGTTTTCTCTTTAACTGATGCCCTTTGAGTTAAATACACAATTGTTCAACAGCAATTATATAACATGCAGACTAGTGCTCTTACCAATGCCCAGACAGCTGCATTTTGCAGAGTCACAGTTGTTTGTGGGTTCAAAACTTGTTATTTGATGTCCAGAAGGTGATAACACAGGCTATGAAACATTCTTGGCATTCTGTTTTACTCTCACAGTGGGTATATCATTCACTGCCTTTCATTAGGTAAATGTGCAATAATATACACCTGAAACCAAGAATCACCACATGTAGTAAAGGAAACTTGGAAACTTTGGAGGCAGTTACCATGCCTGCCCTTTAACTTTCAAAAAGAATTTACTAAGCATTATATATGCATTCCTAAACTTCCACTTCCTTTGCCAGGATTTTTTTTTTCTGTTCAATACTGGGCTATGACAGGTTTTTTCAAAGTTATACAAAATTTTATTTTTAGAGATGGTTACAAAAGCCAAAGAATTTTTCTTTCATTCTTCCCCTTAAAGAGGAAAAATAAAGCTTTGGTAAAATGATAACCTGGTAGGCCGTCCTTCTTAAGATTAGATCCAGAGCTTTCATTTGATGGCAGAGCTGGTAATTTATTTAACATGCAGTCCTGTGAAAAATATTTAATTATTTCCTTCTCAATGATAAGCTAAATTTCATACACACAAAAAAAATATAGAGAGAGTTATAGTTAAGTGATAACTCATGTCAAAGCTGCAGTTATACCAAGAAAATATACAGACCATGACCTCTGCTGTCACTGAACCCAGCTCTGCAGGCAAAATGTCAGTACAGAGCTCCATTCAAGAAGTGGATCCTGATGAGATAAAAACTCTTACTTATATGGGGATTTGAACCTTCTACTGATATGAATAATAGAAATTAAGGTGAGAGTAGATAATAAAACATAACTGAAGAGTGAAATGAACTTTTCTGCAATGGGCCAAATATTTGCTTCCTCTCAAAGTGCATGTGCTGAAATCATAGCCCTCAATGTGATGGTGTGAAAAGTGGGGTTAGTGGGATGAAAATGGTTGATGAAGGGGAAGCCCTAGTAAGTAATTTTAGTGTAGTGACTTTATAAGAAAGATCCCACTCTCAGCCTCATTGCTTTGAATTTTCCCTTCTCTCTTTCTTTTCTGGTAGCATAAATTGAACTCAGAGCCTCAGACATAGTAGGCAAGCATTCTAACATCTAGCTATGTCACCAGCTTCATCTGCTGATGTCTTCAATGTGAAGAAGATCCAAGAGGTCAGGAGTCTGCTACCAAAATGTAGGTTCCTACATAGCCTGATCATGCTAGCAATCTGATGTTTGACTTTTAGTCTCCAGACCTCTTCTTTAAAAGATATCCACTAAGTACCTCTTTTTTTAAAATGGACTATATTGCCTTCTTTTCATGTTGTCTGATTTCAGGGTCCTGGATGGTTCATGGAGCTCAGAATCTTGTTCTGATTCATGCCACACCCCTCAAACTATTGCTTCTTTCATTATGGTTAAGTTAACCCCATTATAAATATTTCTTCACATTTCTTTATGACACAGTTTATCTGATATCACATCATTCATATGCCTGCTCAGGGTTTAGCCCTTGGTTGTACTTTGTTGTCTACTGAATGCTAAAAAGTACTCATGGAATTAAATGTGTGCATATATGCACTAATTGCTGTTCACCTACTAGTCTTCTCCATTTAGCCACTTTTTTTTCTCTTCCACATATTTTATCACTATCCTTCTGTTTGTTACAATATACCATAGGTATCACAGGCATCTAATGCAATTGGGCCTCTCACTAGATAGTAAGGTCTCTAAAATAAACTGTGGATTAAAACCTTTATAATTATTTGAGCTTAAAAAGGTTTTGCTAAAACTTGTAGACCAAGGCCATCTCCAGGAACTTGGCTTGTATGGGGTTTGAAATTACCTTGCAAACACAATACTCAGCATTATATCTATACTTTCCACTTCCTAAGAAAGTTAAACCACTAACTAGTCTGTCTGTTGTGGGCTACTTTAAGATAGTCTGTAGCTGCCCCATGTTTCTGACATTTATGTTGTGCATAGATTACCCTGCAACATGTTCAGCACTTTGCTAGAAGTAATTCTCCTTCTCCACTTTTGTGCTCATAACTTAAATCACATTAGTTCAGTCACTGAGTGAATTAGTTAGTATACATGGACTCCGGCTTGGTGCTGAGCCCCAGTAAACTGAGTGTTGAGTCTGACCTGAGATCTAAAGGATGGATGGTGGCTTTTCACCTCCTTTATGATTTTCTAAACTCTTTAATAGTTAATTTTACAGAATTTAACTACTTATAGGCAGTGACATTTATAGGATGTTTAAAAAACAACAAGAGTACAACTCAGCAAATTGCTATAAATTGGAAAAGGAAAATAACCACCACTTTGATATAGAGGCCCATCAGAGCTTCACAGCTTACTGGGTCCCAACTCAGGATCACAAGTTCTTTCCTATCCCCTCAAATTATTTCTACTATAGCCTCCAATGCATCCAGTTACTTAATACATGATTATTTGAACTCATAATGAATGAAATATACATCTGAATATTTTCACCAGGGAATGCAGGCTACAGGTAACTTTGTTAATTCGTCTTATCATAGAAATGTCTTTTCGTGGAGAATCCTGTCCTCATATTCACAGATGATGATGAGTTACACTGTGTTGAACAGAACAATAGTTTACCCAGTGCATGTTTATATCAAGTGGTACTTCCCCACTTAAGCATGTCACATTCATAAATTCAGAGCACTGGCCCTTGTCCTCAAGCATTTTCCAGAGGACAATAATATCACTGAAAAACTGGATGAGAGGTTAGCACACTCAGATCTGTGGTCTCATTGTAGAATTTCACTTGTGAAAACAATCAAATACTTTTAATCTAGCAACACATATCAAAATAAATGATGATTATGTATATACATATATATGTATCTATTTATATACTCATGTATTCTCATGTTCTCTTGGTTGAACAGAGGGTCCTGGGTTCATATGTCCCCTTCCTACTTGAATAACTGTTTAAGTGTGCTAGTTAAAAAAGTACAAATTAAGTGAAAACTCGGGAGATTAAGTATCATTTTTTAAATTTAATAATTACTGAGTGATTCAATAATTCATACATTTTTTAAATAAAAGAAAAATATTTCAAAGTATATGAAAAATTGAATTTTATTTATAAATTAGAAGAGTATAAATGCATGTGTGCATAGAGAAGCCTATTTTATCTGTTGCAAAAGGAAGAAACCCTTCCAAAGACAGCCAAGCAGGGGTATGTGGGTACTCAGGTCAGATCCACCCCACTGAAGATAGATGTGTAATGTTTGTCAGTTTGATTAGACCTAAGACCAAGAAACTTGCTCCTGGGTAAGTCTACCAGAATGTTTCCTGGAAGAATTAACTGAGGGTGAAAACCCTTTCCTGGAGTGGAAAACACCTTTTGTATTGGACCAGATACAATGAGGCTTGGAAGAAAAGACTCTAATGCCCCTTGGCCCTGCCAATCTTCACTTCTTGCTGCAAAATGCTTCCTATCTATCCAATAGATGCCACTGCTTCTGCTATCCTCGGACGATACCAGGACCAAGCTTCTATTGCCTTGCAATATGGACAGAAAGCCATCAGCTCTGTCATAATCCTCTACGACTTCAACACCAGAACCTCATGGACTGAATTATTGGGTTACCCAGAAAATCTGGTAAAGCCAGTCAAATAAATCTAATGAATATGCTTGCAATACCTATTCATTATATCTATGTCATTCCTCTGGGGAACCACATCTAATAGAACAGGGTTTTGGAATTTTTGCATGATAAAGGAGTAGGGTTATTTAAGGCATATGAAAAGACAACTAGATAAGAATTAGTCAGTTGTCTGTGAATGAATAATTAAACTTATAGCTATCTATTGAATACCTATTCAGAAAATGGCTGAGTTAATACATCTTAAGGTACAGCCTTCTGACATCAAAAGTTGAGTTCTACTAGGCAATGCTTAGACAGACACTGCCTTCAAACCCCTGCAAAGGTAACTTAGGCAACAGTTATTATTAAAATCACATGTTAGAAGTAATATCTACAGCAAAGCCAGTGGAAGATAACTAATTTGCAACTCAAATGCATGATTTGACCTTAGTACCATTCATTGAATTTTATTAGATATGTCAGGGTTCCAAAATCTTAAACTCTATTGTTGCCCTGACCCGCAGGGTAGTCAATGAGGAACCAGGGACACCTAGAAGGGAATTGGGAACAATGGATTCAAAGAATGGACAGAAAGACAGTATTCTTGTCAAGCTGACAAATTTTATTTTCTAGGGGGAGGCTTATATAGGACCATAGGCAGAATGTAAGCAGGATTTGCAAGTAGGTAGGGTGAAACCGTCAATAGAAGGAATGCCCAGAATTGTTTAGCTAATCTATAACTGGCTGTAAAACCTTATCAGGAGTGATAGCTGTGATCTGGTTAGCTATTTTTTAATGGGCTGTAAAACGGCAGCAGGAGAAACATCCTAAGCTATTCTTTAACAGCAACCCTGTATCTCAGAATGCTCTGCTGAACACTCTGCTTATTTCTTAAGAGGCAGTAATTTTCTATCTCAGATACCTGAGGTTGTGAGGATGGTGATGGTCCCCAAAACATTGTCATACCACTTGTACAGCCTCAATATAACCAAAATGTAGGTGATACATCTGTGTGGGTTTTAGACAAACTTACAATAGCCATGGGAAAAATAATACACTACTAAATGGAAGCTAACGTTCAGTGATGCCCAATTATCTTCTGTCCTTGATGATGATATGAAGCATTCTTAATGTCATTAAGGTCAAAAATTGAACACTCAAAAACAAAACCCACTCTATTGGACAGATTGACCAAAAAAAAATAGTTTATGTGGAATTCCAGCTGCCTAGATCCATAGCCAAGAATCTTGGACCATTTATTGTCAACCTCCATATCTGACCTGATAGCTTTGAGATTTTCACGTAACATTTCAGAACGTATTAAATCTTTCACCAACCCAAATCTCAGAATGTCATCAAATAGCTCTAAGACCTATTGCAGAGCTTTCCCACTTTGCTATAATAGCCTATATGATATACTGTAACGAGTACGGTTTTTCCTCCTGCCGTCGCCTCTGGTCTTGTCCCGCCGCCACGCCGCCAGCCCCAAATAATACACAGAGACTCTGTATTTGATACAATGCTGTTGGCCCGGTTACTTGTTTTTTATCGGCTAGCTCTGTCTTAATTATTAGTCCATTTTTGTTGATCTATGTATTTTTCTTACCGGGGAGCTGGCGGCATACTGTTTTTTTTAGACTCTCCATCTTGACTCTTCCTTACTATTTCCTATTTCCTCCTTGTCTCCTAGTCCCTCCTATCTTCTTTTTCTATTGGCCAACAGTGTTTTATTATTAACCAGTATGAGAAACATATACAGAATGACATCTCCCATCAATATACTCATCAATGTATTTGAAAACACCTTGATTTATGACTTTCTTTATTTTATATTGTTGTGTAACAGATTCCTTCATGAATGAAATATTCCATCCTTCAAGGAAGCTCCATAAGATAGAAGATAAAAGCACTCAAAACAGTTTTAGGAAGTCCCTGAAACTCACAAGATTCATCTTCCCAAGAGTAAATAATAATAGGGTGAGGAGAGTCACTTTCTGACAAGTAAAGCTTCAAAGAAAACTCTGATACAATACCAACTTCCTGGAAGAAGCAAAAATCAGTAGAGCATCTTGGAAGGGATTTAGACCAACTGAGTCACTTGGAAGGAGTAAAGTATTGAACTGTCTACAGACTACGCAGTCTGTTCCAGATTCCCAGCTTTCGAGAGCTGTCATCCATGCTGTGGGATGATGGGAGATGTCATAGGCTCCCTATAACATGCACCTACAAGTTCTTGAACACATTTCCAAAATGGAGATTGTTATTTGGGTTCAAAATGAATCCATGCTACTCAGCCATGATCGCTCACCTTTCACTCAAGAATAACTTGTTTCTTATTTCCTTTCAAATTAGAAGCATTTGGGGATGACAACTTTGATGACTTAAGGCAATTTATCTTGAACATTGACCACAAGAGTTGTCCGGTCCCAATTACAAGAATAAGCCAATTATGCACACCTAAGCAAATTGTCTTCTCAGGTGAAATCGTGTTGATAATTTGTTTCTGGGGTCCAGTGTTTGGTAGAGAGATGATTAGTTCACCTTGATTTTATTGAATATCATTTCACTTTGCACATAGTGTTCATTTTTAACTGAATAATCCAAAAAAGTATTTAACAAAGCATTGAATCAGCTTAATGGATTAAGAACAGCATTTTGAAAAATAAAATACAGTAAAATAGAATACCTAGCCATGCATTACATGCACTGTAGGTCAATATGATTTCATGATTTTTTTCAAGTATACTTATGGTCAAATGATATGTAGTATGTGTCTGTTACGAGTAAAGTTTTTCCTGCCAGCCTGGACCCACCACAGCACCAGCCCCAATTAACACACACAGACTCTGTATTTGATATAATTCTGTTGGCCAGTTACTTGTTTCTTATTGGCTATCTCTGTCTTAACTATTAACCCATTTCTATTAATCTAAGTACTTCCACGTGGTCCTGCTCTCTCCAATCACTCCATCTTGACTCCTGCTCACTACTTCCTCAAATCCTCCTTGTATCCTAGTCCCACCTATCTTGCTTTCCTATTGGCCAACAGTACTTTATTCATTAACCAGTGTGAGAAACATATTTACAGAATGACATCTCCCATCATCTCCTCTTTTCTGTCCAAAATAAAAAAGGGTTTTAACCTTAACATAGCAAAATATATCACACAACAGTTACCAAATACGAATCACAGTTAACAATATTTAGTCCATTAACATTTAGTAAGATTTAAAGACATATTTCATCATCTATCCTATCTTTGTGAGTCTAAAGTCTTATATGTACCTTATCTTTAATCCTAATGAAGGAAAACTATAACTATAATCATTTGTCTTCAACTCCATCAAAGACCACAGAAGGATAATATATAAACTCTAAAACTGACAGAGACAACTCACTGCCTGATCTGTCACCTGAGGTTCTTCTGTAATGTTCCATATTCAGCTTATAGGCCATAGTGTGTCTGGCAGACTCTTCCGCAAAAGAGGAAACTAAACTGTCCACTTGTATTGGCAGTTTGTCAGTCACTTTACTCTGTGTCCTGTAGACTGTCTGGCAGACTCTTCCTGAAGCAGAACTCTGTAGCAATGTCCATCTTGTATCAGCAGTAACTTTTCTATGGTCCTGCATGTCCAGTTTATACAATATAAAGTCAAACAGTCCAGACAAGAGCAGTATCTTGTCCAAAATGGCTAGTCGTGCCATATTGGAAGCAAACTCCATAACACATTTCTTCATGGGAACACTCTTCCACTACTGGTGGGAGTGCAAACTCATACAGCCATTTTAGAGATCAGTATGGTGATTCCTCAGGAAAATGGGAATTAGTTTACCACAGGACCCAGCAATCCCTTCCTTAGGCATATACCCAAATGATCCACATCCATTGAAGAAAGACATCTGTTCAACTATGTTCATAGCAGCACTATTTGTAATAGCAAGAAACTGGAAGCAACCTAGATGCCCATCAAGTGAAGAATGGATAATGAAGATGTGGCACATCTACACAATGGAATACTACTCTGCAGAAAAAAATAATGGTATCTTGGAATTCGCAGGCAAGTGGATGGCACTTGAAGAAACCATCCTGAATGAGGTAACCCAGTCACAAAAAGAGGAACACAGTATGTACTCAGTCATATATGGATTTTAGACATAGAGCAAAGGATCACCAGCCTATAATTCACACCACCAGAGGAACTAGGATACAAGGTGTATTCTAAGAGATTCATATAAAGTCCCTCAAAGAACTGGGAAGGAACAAGTCCCCCAGAGCACAGGGGAAGTGGGGGGAGCAGCGAATGGAGAGAAAAGTAGGAGAAAATGAGGGGGAAGAAAGGAAAACACGTCCGACCATGAAGATTGAGCCCAGTTAGAAATAGAAGACAGGGGAGGGAGAGAGAGAGAGAGAGAGAGAGAGAGAGAGAGAGAGAGAGAGAGAACATAAAACAGGGAGCCAATATTGGTTTGAAGATAAAATTGAACACAAAGAAAGGTCTAGAGAACTACAAGACTGCCGCCAACTAACAATTTGAGCTTCCATGGAAAGGCTACCATAAATGCCCTTCGCGGAGAGTGAGATCAACAACTAACTTATCCATGGAGCCCTCAACTAATGCCTATTGGAAACAGAAGCAAACACCTATACATAAACACTGCGTTGAACTAGAACCCAGATGCAGATGGAGAGGACAAGACCAGGCAGCAGAAACGCATAGAGACAGCTTACCTGAACAAGGAGGAGCTAACGGGCCACCAGACTGATAGCTGGGAAGCCAGCATGGGACTGACTCAGGTCCCCCTGAATATGGGTCTCAGCCAGAAGGACTGAGCAGTCTAAGGGACCTTAGACAGTAGAGCCAGGATGTATCCCTGGTACACAAAAGGACCTTGAGAACACATCCCCCATGGAGGGATAACTACCTTAACCTAGAGACAGGAGAGAAGCCCTAGTCCCTACTTCACATGACCTGTCAGATCTACATGACCCCAACTGGATGGCATTCCCCTACATATGGAATTGGGGTGGTGGGGTGGGAGGGGAGAAAGGAGGGAAAAAGGAAGGGAGGGAGGAATGGAGGGAGGGAGGGAGAGGGAACTGGGATCAACATGTAAAATATTAAAGTAAATTTAAAAAAATGCTTTGACTCCAAAATTTAAGTTCAAGGACAAGTTACTAGGGAAAAGGATTTCTATTTTTGTTTCCACAGAAAATGAAAAGCTGTGGATTCCTTCCAGACTAATGTGGTTTGATCAAGCCAAACCACCTGAAACAGAGTACCAGGTGATGATCCTACATTCAAAACAGCTGGACAAAGCAGCCTTACAGACTACAACCAGGATTTCTGCATCTTCTTAGAATCCCCCATGACCTTGCCCCTTACCAGCAGGAAGTAGTTTGGAAAGAACGACGCCCAAATTCCCAAAGATTGTCTATAAATGTTTGTTTTCATTTAAATGGAATTGGTTATATAAAATAAAGAAAGGAATAAAGAAAGAAAGCTAAGAAATACTTTAGTAAATGATGAAATAACAACTACTAAGACACTGTCTTTCTGTTTAGTGTAATGTGGACAGTTTATGCCCATACCCGTATCTGTGTGCACATAAAATTGTTATTTGCCCTTTTAAAACCATTCAGTACTAAGCAGCTTTCAGCTTTCCTTGAACAATCCCTGTCTCTGAGTCAAGAATTAGGTAGCTGGTGATTTTCACTTTCTGGCATTGTGGGCAGTGAAGCTTAGGGTGAGTCCTTCATTGATCAGACTTCACAATGACATAGCACTTTGTGAAAAGAAAGAGTAGGAACTTGATTGTGTAACCTCTGAAATGTCTGATAGCATGGATTGCTTAATAGGAAAACCTTGCTCCAGCATATCACTGAACAACGCTGCAAATTGCTTTGCCAATATGCAATAATTGGGGTCATGTTAGTTTGCTTTTTAGGACTCAGTTAAAATAAATGTGTTTGCTACTTTGACATGCCTTTCTCTACTCTGACTGAATGCTTGGTGATATAATATAACTGATATGAAGTTTCTTTCCTATATAAACTATTTAGCGTTAAGAGAAAACTATGGAATGGACATTTTCTAAGATGGTGTTGCCTTTGAATGTTTATACTAAGCTGTAGGAAATGAAGTTATTTAAAGGCATACTTCCAAAGAAACTTATTTAACACTTGATATGTAATACAGGGGCAAGGGAATTCAGTTGAGGGTAAGTGTGCACCCTATTCACTCCCCCTTTCTTCACAAATTAGAACAAATTGTGAGGTTCAGGTCCACTGACTGTTCACTGGCTACCAATCCTTTTCAGAAGATAAAATGCAAACTCTTCAGCATGTTTAAAATCTGCTTTGTATCCTTTCTGTAAGCCTGTGTATTTTTATAGGCAAGTAAAAACCATTGATATTGAGGGATATTAATGACCATTTATTGTTAATTCATGTTAATTTTGGATTTGGTGGTGATGGTATTGGGTGTAAATTCCCCCCCCCCTTTTTTTTTTGACTTTTAGTAAATTGAAATGATCTATTGTCTATGTTTTCATGAGTGTGGTTAACTTCCTTGGGTTAGAGTTTTCCTTCCTTGGGTTAGAGTTTTCCTTCCAGCTTCCAGTACATTCTGTAGGGCTGAATTTGTGGATATGTATTGTTTAAATCTGGTTTTGTCATGGAATATTTTTTCTCCATCTATAGTGATTAAAAACTTTCCTGGGTATAGAAAGCTGGCATCCATGGTCTCTTAGTGTTTGTAGAACATCTATCCAGGACATTTTGGCTTTTAGAGTTTCCATTGAGAAGTCAGATGTAATTTTGATGTCTGCCTTTGTGTTACTTGTTCTTTATCCTTTGCTACCCTTAATATTCTTTCTTTGTTCTATATGTTTGGTTCTATGTGATTATTATGAGGTGAGGGAACCTTTTTGTGGTCCTGTATATTTGGTGCTTTGTAAGGTTCTTGTACTTTCATAGGCATGTCTTTCTTTAGGTTGGGAAATTTTTCTTCTATAATTTTATTGAATATGTTTTCTGCACCTTTGAGCTGGGTTTCTTCACTTTCTACTATACCTATTAACCTTAGGTTTGGTCTTTTTACTTTATCCCATATTTCCTGTACATTTTGTGTTAGAGATTTGCTGGATTTAAATTTTTCTTTACTCAGTGAATCTACACCTGAAATTCTCTCTTCATCTCTTGTATTCTGATGGTTATGCTTACATCTATAGTTCCTAATAGTTTACCCAGATTTTCTGTTTTCAGCATTCCCTCAGTCTGTGTTTTGTTATCTCTATTTTATCTTTCATGTTTTGTTTCCTTCACTATTTGGTTGTTTTTTCTTGGTTTTCTTTGCTGTCTTTAAGAGATTTATTTCTTGTGGTCTTCAGTTTGTCTTTTCCTCCATTTCTTGCATTTTTTTGTTTCGATTTTTCTTTCATCTCTATAAGGGATTTTCTCATTTCCTCTTTGAGTGCCACTATTATCTTCATAAAGTTGTTGTTAAGGCCATTCTCTTCTTCGTCTGTATTGAGATGTTCAGGTCTTGCTGGTATAAATTTCTAGACTCTGGTGGTATCTTATTAGTCTTTCTGTTGTTGAATGTATTTTTATACTATTGTCTTCCCATTCCTTCTTCCAGCAGGTGCAGGTGGGCTCTCTCCCTCTCCTGCTGGGTACAGGTCCAGGTCTCTCTCCCAGTAAGTTCGGGCAAGTCCAAGTTTCCAATGGTGGCAGACATTGGATGGTTTGGTCTGTCCCTATGGCTCTTCAGGATTGGGTGGGTGGGATGGAAGCATGTGCAGTCTCCCTGTCAGGGGACTCCAAGGAAGGAAGGTACTAGTGGGGTAGGTGGGCTGGAAAAGGCCTCGCTCTCACCTCTCCTGGTGGGTGCAGGCAGGTCCACTTCCTAAACAATTAAATTAATGGTACCTCCTGAAACAGAGAAGCTTCTATAGGGCAAAGGACACAGTCAACAAGACAAAATGGCAGCCCACAGAATGTGAAAAGATATTCACCAATCCCACATCTGACAGAGGGCTGATTTCCAAAATATACAAATAATTCAAGAAGCTAGTGTCCAAAACACCAAATGATCCAATTAAAAGTGGGGTACAGAGCTAAATAGAGAATTCTCAACAGAGGAATCTCAAACAAATGAAAGACACTTAAGAAACTGCTCAACATTCTTAGCCATCAGGAAAAATGTAAATCAAAACAACTCCTGTCAAATGGCTAAAATCAAAAACACCAATGACAGTTTATTCTGGGGAAGATGTAGAGAAAGAGGAACACTTCTCCATTGCTGGTGGGAATGCAAACTTGTACAGCCACTTTGAAAATAAGTGTGGCAGTTTCTCAGGAAAATGTGAATCAGTCTACCTCATGATTCAGCAATTCCACTCTTAGGCATAAACTCCAAGAATGCACATTCATACAACAAGGACCTCTCTTCAACTATGTTCATAGCAGCATTATTTGTAATAGCCAGAACCTTAAAGCAATATAAATGCCCCTCAACTGAAGAATGGATAAAGAAAATACGGTACATTTTACACAATGGAGTACTACTCAGCAGGGAAAAAATTGAAATCTTAAAATTCCCAGGCAAATGAATGGAATAGAAGGAAACATTCCATTCTATGTGAGGTAACCAAAACATTTATGGTATATACCCACTCATAAGCAGATTTTAGACATAGAGCAAAGTATTACCAGCCTATAATCCACAACTCCAGAGAAGCTAGGAAACGAGGACCCTAAGACAGACATATATGGTGCCCTGGTGAAGGGAAAAGGGACAAGATTTCTGAACAATTTGGGAGCATGGGTGGAGAAGGGAGGGAGGGAGGTAAGAGAAAGAGGAGGGGAGAAAGGGAGCAGGAGGATAACATAAGGTATCAGGAAGACTGAGTCTGGGGAAGAATAGAGGAGGAGAGCAAGAAAAGTGATACCATAATAGAGGGGGCCATTATAGGTTTAAAGAGAAATCTGGCACTAGGGAAATGTCTTGGGATCCACAAAGATGACACCACTAAGAATCTAAGCAATAGTGAAGAAGCTACCTTAAATGCCTTTCCCCAATAATGAGATTGATGACTACCTTAAATGTCATCATAGAGCCTTCATCCAATAGCTGACAGAAGCAGAAGCAGAGATCCACAGCTAAGCACTGAGTCAAATTCCTGGAATCCAGTTATAGAGAGGGAGGATTAGTGAGCAAAGGGGTCAAGACCATGCTGGGGAAATCTGCAGAAACAGCTGACCTGAGCAAGTGGGAAGTCACAGACCCCAGTCTGACAGCTGGGGGAACCAGCATAAGACTAAAGCAAGCCCCATGAACATGGATGTCAGTTGGGGATCCTGGGTAGTCTATGGGGCCTCTAGCAGTGGAAACAGTATTTATCCCTAGTGGATGAATGGGCTTTGGGAGTGGGAGCCCATTCCCTATGGCTGGATAATAGTCTTTTATCCTGGGAGAATGGGAGGGAGAGGGAACTGGAATTGGTATATAAAATAAGATTGTTTTTTAATTTAAATAAAAATTTATTAAAAATAAATAGCATATTTCATAGACTTAAGAAATTTTTTCAATTTTATATATATATATATATATATATATATATTAAAAATGTTTATTTTGGCTTACAGTTCAAGAGTTTATAATGGTGAGGAGAGCATGTCAGCAAGTAAGCAGGCATTTTTTTTTTCTGGTTATTCTTAGCTTGTGGCTCCAGTCCAAGTTATTGGTTCTGCCATTATCAGAACCAGAAATTAATGTAACTCTTCCATTTTTCTCTAAAATTCTTAGGTAAGTGATATGTCTGTGCCAAGTTATTTTTTCTCAGCCATCAGCTACTGTTCTCTCCCTCCCTCCCTCCCTTCCTCCCTCCCTCCCTCTCTCTCTCTCTCTCTCTCTCTCTGTGTGTGTGTGTGTGTGTGTGTGTGTGTGTGTGTGTGCTTTTCCCTTGTCATTACTGTTTTTACTATGATATGACTAAGTGTGTTTCTCTAGCATTCATTTTGACACTTAAATCTGGATTTCATGACCTTCATTCACTCATTTTTGCAGTTTTCTTAGTTATTTTTCACTGGTCATGTAAAGTAACTTGTTCTAACTACTTTTGACTTATTTTGAAATTCTCTATCTTCCTACCCTTGTAGGAACTTACTTATCAGGTCTCTAGGTTATCTGCTTTCTAGCCACATGTCCTTAGTGTGCTGATTAGATCATCCATTTAATATTTTATTTCAACAACTTTCTTTTTCTACAGGCTTATTTACAATTCCAATGATTTCTAATGCTCCATTTATCATTTTTTTATGTTGCTTTAACCAAGATAAACCATTTAAAGTCATTGCTTAACTAAAGAAGTCCAGAGAAGTTCTACTCTGGAGTGCCATTAATGAAAATTCAGAAGTATCTCTTTAAACAGTAGACTTGGCAAAGCCCATGCAGCTTCATTTGGAAGAGGATATGTTTCACAAGACACAACAGCAACCACTGCCAAAGTCTGAATGTCTAAAAGGCCCCTGCTTAAATGGCCTACACACATGCACCAGGCACACTAGTATTTATAAACACACACACACACACACACACACACACACACACACGCATGTATGCATATGCATATGGCATGCACACACACAAAAACACATGCACACGAACAAGCACATAAATGCTTACATACATACTCATACAAGCATATATACACAGACATACACACACAAATACATGCACACTCACACACATGAATAAGCATACACGTGCTTACATGCACACATACTAGGAGTACAGAGATATTACTATGAAAGGGAAACACACAGATCACCATTTGTGACCATATGTTATAATTTTGGGTCTTATTTAAATAGTATACCTATGACTCATTAAAGGGATACTGTAGACTATATACTGAGGATAGGAAAGGCACAAAGAACATTCCTCTCTTATACATAAATATACTTCTATACTTTCAAGCTCGGCCAGCAGCAGATGCCCTGTGGAGATCTGAATTTGACACCATTTGAGATGATGATCTTAGAAGACCTACTATTTCTTCTGCAATCACTGGCATGTGCTGAACAGAACATCCAGGATGGTCCACAAGGCCAGCATTTATGTATTTTTCTTGTTGTTTTCTTCAAAGACTAAACCCAAAGTGGGTGTTAATTTTAAATGTTCATAAGCTATCCTGATTACCTATGAAAAGAGTTTGCTCAGAATCCTGTTAGAATTCATTTCTCCTTAATATGAAACTACAATAGCTCAAAGTACAAAGCAGCAATTGAGCATGTGAACTTTAAGCATTTTAGAAACAAATGATGTATAAACATAGGAAACAGTTTGTCTTGGGCAATTGCATCATGGTTCTTCTTGGACCCAGATTTCCATGTCTCACAAGTGGAGATTCTTCTGCTTACCTCCAAAATCACAGCAGCCCACTCATGCATGTTTGTGTGTGATCCAGTTCCTCAGATGCAGGGGTCATAAACTTCATAAACACAATCTACTAAAACAGTCTCTGAACACTCCAAACAATTTATCCAAAGAAACTGGTTTCCACAGTTCAAATTCTTGGCAGGACTGGGGCAAGTGCATGTAGCATTAACATCCTGCTGTTATTGCAGTATGAACTTAGCTCAGCAATTCAATCCCTACAAAATGCTAAAACCTGAGAATCCTTTTGTTAATGCCCTAAAGTGCCTGACTGGTCAGTGTTCTGTCAGACTCATTTCAGACCCACAGAATTGTGAATTCTTCATGCCCGTTTCTTGATGTACCCCAGTGGAGAAACTGAAAGAGACAGCATGGGCCTACCTTCTTTCATCTACTATTTGAATCAGTCCCAAATTGATTCTAGTTGAAGTGTTTATTTATATGCCTCCATGTCTGGTCTGTCTTTGATAATACAAGTGGAAATTTTATATTGGTCAGAATATAGGAAAAGGCAACTGGAAATCACCCCTACAAAGGACAAAACAGAATTTTCATAAAATATTTAAAGCAATAAGGATAATTTCTAGTCTGATGTTTGGGTTTTAATTAAATATTTAGAAGAGTAAAGTAAAATAAATTTATAACTGTTTAAATATTTGGAACAGATTAACTTAATTCATGCTTGATTTAAGCTTTGCAATGTTATAAAAATATTTAGAGCAATTATGATTTTTCAATATCTATATGAATATTAAATAAGAAAAAGTTTGAGAAAAATAACATAAGTTTAAAAAATAAAGCATAAGTTAAAGAGTGCCTAATATAACTGAAGAATCTAACCACACCTGTGAATCTGTAAAAAGCCACACACAGAGACAATGACATATTATTCTTTGGTGTGAATGGGTAAGCCAGCCAGCTCCTTTGTGTGTCCTTTAACTAATGCTAAAGATAATTATCCATCTGAGACCAGCACTCTAGCAGATCTGAGACTTCAGCTGCATTAGGTTTCTTAGTAGAGCCATGCCATTGCAGTTCTGAATCTAGTATTTCTCCAAAGATTGTTTTGTGAAATGAAGATGTAACATGGCAGACCGGATCACCCAGGACCCTTGTGAATTACAATCTATCTGTCTTGAACTTTAAAACCTGAGTTTAAAACACCACTTACTAGTTTCCCTAAGGTCCATGCTGCTTTTTGTGCCTGTGCCCTGACATGTACTAAATGCTCAATGAATATTTTTAAGGAATTGAAAGGAGGCAACATATTGTAAATACTGGAATTGCTGGAAAGAGCTAAAGAAGCAATGAAAAGTAGAAGCTGGAACTTTCTCCAGTTTGTGATCATTTTTCATGGCCATTCTCATTTCAAACAGTGAAGCAACATCCAAGCCTGACATGAGATTTGTTTGCTCAGAAACCACATCTTAATCCTTCACGGTTTTACACTCTCCCGTGGTCATGAAAACTTTCCTGATTCTGAGGCTTTCCCAGGCTTACATGGTTCTTCCGGAACTGTTGGGTTTGAACTAATTTCTTCTGACACCCTTGCCTGCAGTCATTCCTCATCAAGCTAGCAACCTGATGACTTCATTATTAAAGTCTGATCAACTTAAACAGAACAATGTCATTGGCTTCCTGATCATTTTTACACTCTGATTTTAAGTATATGAGAGTTATTCTTTTTAAAAACAATACACCTGATGTATTCCCCAAGCTCACCCAAGTAATATGGTAGGTCATGAGTCAGGACAACTCCATCTCAACTCTAAGAGCTAACTGAGGCTCTCTTTCCAAGCTGATACCCTGTATTTCCAGAGAAGAAAGAATGAAAGCCAATCATTGTGACATTCATCACATTTTGATGCTTCAAACTGCCTTTGGATCGCCTGGGTTGCAAAACAGGCAGCCATGTAAATTAACTGCACACATTCTGACAAGCACTGTTGTCCATAAAAAAAAAAAACAAAAAAACAAAAAAAAAAAACTTCAGTATCTCAAATGCTGTTTTCTCCCCCAGTACTGATTTTTTTCTGGCTCTTAGGAACCCTGAAACTAAACATCACAACAGTGAAGGTATGAGTGTGCCCCCAGAGCTCATAACATTAAAATGTGCAATCTTTAGTGCAAAAGTATCACCTCTTTTAAAACCGAGTTCATATCCCTGCACATCCTTCTGTCCCCATGTTTCAATACTACTTTACGATGAAGCAAGAAGGACCCCTGCCCAGATGTGGGTTCCCAATCTTGGACTTGCCAGCCTCTATAACTGAGTGTCTGTATGTTATTTCTAGTAGTAGTGCATGTAGCAGCTTCAGGAGGAAAAGGTGTATTTTGGTTTACAGTTTGAAAAGAGTGTTCTATCATGGTGGAGAAGGCAAGATTCACACAGAGAAGGAATGGTAACATAAGCAGGAGGCCTTCTGGTCACATTGATCAGTAGCCAAGGAGTGCACAGAAAAGTAGAAGTGGACCAGGACTCTAACCTGCCCATAAAGATCCACTCCTCCTAGCATGGTTCAACAGTTTACCCTAACATTGTCATGATCTGGAGACCAGGTTAAACCACAGGACCATAGTGAGCATTTCATGTTCAAACCACCATTAAAGTCATCTAACCCATGATATTTTGTGTTTATAAAATTAATCAAAAGCACATATTACTAAGAATATCAGCCCATGTTTTCATGATTATTATCTTTGTCAGCAAAACAAAACAAATATTAAACACACTGTAAGGCACAGATATTTCCAAATTTACTAGTTCTTTCTGTACAATGTATTTTGACAATATTCACTCCTTTCCCTAACTCCTTGGCACAACCAACTCTTGGCTCCCCAAATCAACGGTGTCCTCTCTCTCTGTCTCTGTCTCTCCTCTCTCCTCTCTTTTTGGCTTTTTTTCCCTGTTTTTATACTCATTAAGTCAAATTCGTGCTGCCTATACATGCTTGTGTGTGTGGCCTTCCACTGGAGGACAATTGACTTACTGGAGGCACATTCTTAAAGAAAACGCACTCCTGTCCCAGCAGCAACCAACAGCCCATAACTCTTCCAACATAGGTGGGAATTTGTATCTACCTCCCCTTCTCTATACCATGATTTGGTCTAGCTTGGGCTTGCACAGGTCATGAATATGTTGTCACAATGACTATGAGTTTGTATGTAGAGTTGCCCTGCTGTGTACAAAAGATACTGTCTTGTTTTCATCAACATCTCTCTCTCATAATCTTTCTGTCTCCCTCTTCCTTAATCCCTCAGCCTTGGCAAGACGGGTCATGATAGAGATGTCTTATTTGGGGACAATCATCCTTCATTCTCTTATTTTCTGTAGAAGTTTCTCTGCTGAGGACTGATAGATTCATTAATCATGGGTGTAATGATAGATTATGAGAAGTTGATTTCATACATGTCCATTTAGCAGGAGAACAGTAGTAAGTTCTTACCTTGGGCCTATGACCTATCTAGTCACAGGTTCTTGGCCCAACAACGATGTCAAGTAGGGGTTTCATTGTGTGGAGCATGACTTAATCACTATAACTTCGTTATTGTATAATCTGTCAGGGGCTTATCTTGGGAGAAGACTGATTCACCCCCCCAGTAGATATTGACTACCTATAGCTCTTCATCTAAGGAAAAATCTTTCAGGAAGTTCCTGAGAGATTCCCCCCATCCATGTTGGCATGTCAACTAGTGTTGTCATTGTATAGATCTTGTTTAGGCAACCACATTATTGAGAATTCTTAAATGCAGCTTCCCTGGTATACATAGAAGAAACATTCTGAAAGCACAGAAAGCTAACAAGCTAACAGACTGGGCTTGCAGAAACTCCTGGCCCTTGGTAAGTAAGAGAAGGTTGCAGCAGGAGAAGTAAGAAGCAAGAGAGGAGGGAAGGACATCTCAAGTTGCCTACTCTGGATTTCAATGTGGAGATAATCTGGGAGTCCATAAATAGAGAATGAGCAAAGAAAATATGATTTATATTTACAATGGAAAATTTTAGCTATAAAGAAGAATAATGTCTCTTATTTATGGATCCTAGATTTTATATAGACACTTAAGATCAAGTATGTATATATGACATGAAAAACGAGTTGAAACTGTCTAGAGGAACAATAAGGATTAACAGGAGAGTAAAGGAGGGAGGAAAAGGAGGGTATGGGCTTATGAGGGGAAATATCCATTGAATATTATGTGTTTGTATAAAATAACCTTATGTAACTCAGAACCATGCGCAATGAACACAAGCCAATAAAATATTACAAAATAAAATTAAAAGTAACAGTGTCTCTGAAGATACTATAAGAATCATCTCAGGAGAGGTGAATAGACTCACAGGTGTGTGTGACATGTATGAAACTCCAACTAAGAGTCCCGGTCTCACTCTCTCATTGCCCATTTACCTACTCATCTCTATTACACATAAAACTTCATAACTCATGTTTATATTATTTATAAAAGTACAAATAATGGCTAGAGATACATATCCTACATTGAAAATCAAGGTTCATTTTATCAGGTAGGCACCTTTAAACATTATTTTCATGATAACTGAGAATAAACTAGTAAAGTTGTGATTGTAAGGATTCAAGCATTATGTTGGCCTGCTCCTGTCACCTGATATAATGCACTTGGACAGTACCCTGGTAAGCCCAGGGTTTCATGGCTAAGTAGTCTGCTTGCAGGTACAAAGGACTCCTTTAATAAAAAGACTCCCACCTACTTAAACTCTTTCCTGCTGTTCCCCTGCAGCAGACAGGATTTTTCCATCTCCCTCTTCCCTTCTGTTCTTTCTATGTATGTTCTTGACAACCCATTAGTCATTATTGCTAACAGTGATTATAGGAGAGTGTTCACAGCTGTAGAGATGGGTTAGAAAGACTTGAGGGAAGGTCACACATGTCATCCAAGAAGGTTTGAAGTAAGAGTTGCTTTTGAAGACACACCAGATAAAAGAACCTACGGTTCAGGGACACCCAACAAAAGTCCTTCCATATATCAGTAATAACCAGTAAACAAGCCAACCAAGGTTAGACATAAGACAGGATTTCAGTTCAAGACAGGATGTAGTGACAGATGTGTTCTGAGTGAGATTCATGGAGAGTCCAAATGAGTCAGAGGCAGAAACTAGCACAAGGCCCTCAGCTAGAGAGACCTTCTCATTATCTCAGCACAGACATGGGAACTACTGGTTCATGCTTGCATTGAGTTCATTTTCTCTTTAAAATTAACTTTTGAATAACTAGACTATAAGTTCTCAACAGCTTTAAAGCATATTCTGTTGGCTTTCCCATTGCTCCCTGTACCATATATCATAAAATATAATATATAAAACAAAAACAAGACTATGCTGGGGAAACCCACAGAAACAGCTGGCCTCAGCAAGTGGGAACTCGTTGACACTCTGACAACTGAGGAACCAGCTTAAGACTGAAACCAGGCCCCTTGAACATGGGTCTGAATTGGGGGACTTGGGCAGGTAATGGGGCCTCAGGCAGTGGAACAGTATTTATCCCTCATGCACAATGGGCTTTGGGAGCCCATTCCCTATGGAGAGATATTCTCTCAGCCTAGATACATGGGGGAGGGCCTAGCCCCTGCCCCAAATGATGTGACAGACTTTGATGATTCCTCATGGAAAGCCTCACCCTCCCTGAGGAGCAGATGGGAGTGGGATGGGAGGGGTGATATGGGGCATGAAGGAAGGATGTGAGGGAGAAGGAACTGGTATTGATGTGTAAAATAAGATTGCTTTTAATCTAAATAACAATTTATTAAAAACAAAACCAAAAACTAAAAGTTAAAAAAAAAGAGAGAGACTAATAAGAGACTGATGCTGGTACTTTTTCCAAGCAGAGAGACAATTCTGAGCAAAACAAACACAGAATTTCTGTAGGCTTGAGAAGGCCAGGTTAGTTTAAGGAATTCTATCTTCAGTGCCAGGTTAAGCCTTTAAAAGAAGTTTGAGCGCCACCTTGTGGTAACATAATTGAGATCCAGGCTGAAGTCCCAATTCTAGGGTGAGAATAAAGCATGTGAACCAAGATAGAGATTAAACAAACAAAACAACAACAAAAATACCAACAACAACTTTGACAAATATATGCAAAAGTACAAAAGTAAACTGTTTACTGACAGGACTTCTATTATCAGAAATATTAGAGCCTGCATTGTACAGCACCTTCCCAGTAGACTGTGAATGCTTATACATGTACTAATTAATATTTATATATTGTAGTTTCTGTGTGTGTGTGTGTGTATGTGTGTGTGTGTGTGTGTGTGTGTGTGTGTGTGCATGCGTGCATGGGTGCATGTTTCTTCTTGCCTTATGCCTTGGTGATCTCTGCTGCACAGCCCATGAACTTTGGAGATTCTCCTGTTTCCACAGTTTTTCTTGCTAAAGGAACACTGAGCTCACAGACACATACTACAGGGTTAGTTTTTACATGGGTTTTGAAGATCCAAACTTAGGTCCTCATGCTAGTGTGGACCAGAAAAGAATCCGACCTGCTGTCATTTTCTTAGAGCCCACAGCAGAGAGCTTGACATTTTCTGTAAATCTATTTGCTACTACTGGTGTCTTGGTTCATGATATATTTACAGGAGGAAATATAAGAACAAGGACTCCTGGGTAACTGAAAGCATGACACTTAGAATAAAGAATGATTTTGCTGATACTTATTCATCCATGTTCATTGCTGCTCTATTCATAATAGCAAGAAATTAGCAACAGCCTAGATGTGCCTCAAATGATGAGTGGATAATAAAAATTTGGTAATTTATACAATTGAATGTTACTCAACTGTTAAATAAAATTATGAAGTTTGTAAGTAAATGACTGAAGAAAAAAATTCTACTCCAGTGGACAAATATTGCATATGGATGTTAGCTTTTAAGTTTTCAACGTGTGTATTTCAATCCAAACAATACATTATATAGTAAGGGACTAGGGAGGAGGAGATCTTCCAAGGAAGGGAAAATAGAGTATACTGTTTTAAAGAGATAAAGGGGAAAGTAGAATAGGAGTAAATGGAGAAGAGGATGAGAAAGAAGGGTAAAAGAGAGAATATAAGGAGGGACAACTAACTTTTAAGGCCATTTGAAAACCCTATGGAAACCTACTACTGTAAAAGCAACCCAAAATATATACAGAGAAGGAATTTAAATGGAGTCAACGTATAATGGGGAAAACAATGCCTTACCTAGAGCACCAAGCAAAACCTCCAGTGACAGCAGTAATTGCAGGTTGTTGAGCTGTTGGCCAAGAGGGCCCCCTAGATGCCCCCATGCATCCTGGGCTCTCAATGATGCTATCGGTTACCCTCCACTAACTGTCAGTATGGACCTATTGTTGAAGACACCATTTACTTATGGCATCAAACATTGATAAATTGAGCAGGTGGCCAACTAGAACCTTCACCCTACTGACTAGTGTTCATAGTACTGGGAGGTGCTACCAAACAGCAGCAATCATCACTCTCACACAGCTAGGAACCCTGGAACCTACAACAGAGACCAATCTGCAAGATGCACAGGTGCAACCATGATGCAAATATTATGGGAGTGACCTTTTAAATTGAATTTAATGCCCCCTCCATGAGATAGAACCCATATTTGGCATTGCTAAAATGGCCAACAACTTGATACAGGGATAAAAACTATCATTTTGCTAAATGAACATAGCTGTTGAAGTACCCTGAACACTTAAGGCTGCAATCCACCATGTCCAGACAGTTCTCTGAGCTCGGTGCAAAACGGAGGACTCCCTTTCTAGCAGGGCCCCCTCTCTATCTGGATAATATCTCTAGGGCAAGACTCCTGACCTTATCTGGAATTTGTTCCTGAGGCTGGATGACTGACCTGCCTCAAGTATGACCTTTCACACAGACCCCTGTAGATGCTCGCTTCCTGCTGCCTATATGATACCTAGGTATTGTGCACCAGCTAGGTGATAGGACTGTGCTGCCAAATGCAAACTGGGTGATGCCCCAGCTGATGTTCCCATCCTGTATGTTTCCCCTTGCTCTGGGATACCGTTGAGCTGTTAACACTGAAGCAGTCTCCCGGAAGACTATTTCTGTTCTTGCTCACAGCCACCTGAACTCTGTTCTCCACTTTTGCTCCCACCTCCCTTGAAGACTGATGGCCAGTGATCCCCGAGGAAGACATAGACTCACACACAGCAATATGATGACTAGTGGCATATTGCTATTCCCATAGGTCAGTCAGTACAATACTTACATCACTCAACCCTCCTCGGAGAAGCTTGCCTCTTGCAGTAGAAGGTAATTAACATGGAGACTCACAACTAAACAAGGTGCAGAGTGAGAGGCTTTGGAGCACTCAGCCCTAAACAGGAATTCTTCATGAAAGCCTTCTCCTCAAGGAGGGAAGAGCTGGAAGTAACAGATGACTCCAATGAAACAGTATCTTTGAGATGTAACAGGACTGACACATATAAGAACTCAGACTGTGATAGCACACATAAAACAAGCTCAAGTCATACATATACAAGTTCAAGTCAGCTAAAATCCCAGCACTGAGAATCTGAAGTAAGAACCAAGCACTACCCTACCAAGCAGCTATCTGAAATTGATAGCTGCTGGGAAACAGTTTTCTCATATCCTGAGATATATGAACCACACATCGGGGCAGACCCCATGCCCAGGAGTAGTTGGTAAACACAAAACAGGCTCCGTACTCCTCATTTTGCTTTGGTATTGTCTTATTGTTGTTGTCTTTTTGTTTTGTTTTATGAGAAAAAATATGAAGTTGGATAGGGAAAGAGTATGACTATATTTTTTAAAAAAGGTCAAAAATATTAAAAATCAATAACGATAAGAACACCTTTCTTCTGCTTTGTCACTTTTCAGTCCGGTCACCTTACTACTCCATCCTGCTGGGCTGCGTTTAGATTAGACAGTGTTGGGAGCAGAGCAGGACACAGTACAGTCTGCACTTTCATCATTTTGTACAAAACCACAAAAGAGTGAGGTTCAGTGACATTTTCACACATGTACATAGTGTACTTAGATCGTATTCATCCTTTTGTTACCCTCTACCGCTCTTCTTCCCTCTCCCTTGCCCTCTTTCTGTTTCATGATAGACTGGTTCTACTTTTACATCTTTTGCCCTAGATTCCACATATAAGAGATTACAGGAAATACTAATAACATGACTTCATTCTTTAGGAATTGATGAAACTCCAGTGTGTGTGTGTGTGTGTGTGTGTGTGTGGCATCACAATAAACACAGATGACCAAGTGCCTTTGTTGTATCCTGACTTTGCTATATCCGGAATACTATAGCTGACTCACATGGTAGTTTATTTAGTTTCTTGAGAAATTTCTGTTGGGTAGCCATTTCCTCTGGCTCAAAATATTCCTCTTCCAGAGGAATCATTGAGTCTCATGAGATCTCAAGGAGCTGAGAATGTCTTAAGATGCTCAAGTATTATGCCTGAGATCATCAAAGCAGCAAACAACTGCTGAGACAAGGAGACCTTCTTTTGAGCTGCCTGTGAGTGGTGCAGAGAGCTCTGCAGATGCAGCTTCCATGAGTCATCACCCATCATTGGGTGATGTAGCTGCCTTTGAGTTATCTGTGCTATCATAAGTAAATCATCACCTGTGCTCTTATACACAACTCCAATAAACTCACTAGGTCACTAAGCTAGACCTGCTGTGGAATAATAGTTGAGAAATTGGGAAACGTGTCAGTCTGGCCCTGAATGTACCTCCAAGCTTCTCCTCCAAAAGGTCTTACTGGATTTAGCCAAGAACATTTAGTACTGCTTGCTATTTTATGGATTTTTGAAATGTGCTTTTCTTGTTTAGAACCCAGCTTGAAACTGAAATCTGCATACAAGTCACATTGTTTTAAAAGCTTGGAGAACTAGTGGGACTAGTCCTAGGGCCAGGGCTCTTACTACTTTTACAATACTTCACAGATCAGGGCACACATCAGCTTAGACCACACTCAAGAAGCCTAAAACAAGCATGTTTGGGGGGGGGACATACATGTCAAAAAGTGTTGTGTTTTGTTTCAGGAGCCTAGGTCTGAGCAACAGTACACATCAGAACTGAACCTTGACATTGCCTCAAGAATACAATGTGTGTATCCCAGAGAAAGAGCTTGGCATGCTTATAATATCATCAACCAGATGGAAACAGAGCAGGCAATGCAAAAGTAGCCATGCATATCTGTAGCACTTCCCTCACAACCCGCAATTTTAGCCAAACAACTAAGTCATCATGAGACACTATCTTCCTCACTGACAGTTCAGGAAACCTCCTGGGCCATGGTCTCTCTAGACTTGGCAATTTTTAAAAATCATTAGTTGTTTTAACCAAATTAAAATCCACTTTCCTAGATCTTACCAGCCCATGTTGGGGCTCAGGACAAATGCTGTGAGTCATAGATCTCACAGTGTGCAAACTTTCATCTTATGTCTGGAGTCCACAGTTTCTGATTCGCACATCAGATTCTCTATGTGGATTTTCCTGTACTCCTGCTTTGCTCCCTCTGTCCTTAGTTCCAATACCTGGGAAGTAGCTGTCAATGGTGGGTGTCATGAGAAAGCCAGGATCACTTCAAGTGGGTGACTGTCTGTGCTTCCAAACAGCCAGTAGATGGTTGTCACAAGGGATTGATACTCTTTTCCCAGGAGGCTGTGCCAGGCTTTGTTTCCCAACCACCACATCTGCATCACGCTTGTTTCACTGCCTCAGGATCACCTCCCCAAACAGTTTTATCTATAATCTCTATCTCCTGTGGACTCTAACCTAGCCCACTACCACATGAGCTCAGCAGCTTTCCATCACCCTACAAAATACCTAAGGGAATCCAACTACTTAGCTCATGTCTGAGAAGAAAAAGAAGTAGAGGGGGGAGGCCAGAGTCCCACAATGCACTGTGAGGTCACCCCTCATCACCTAAATACTCATCTGTCCATAAGCCCAGTCTCCCTGAAGTAGTAAGCAACATGAGCCCTTGGGAGACATTTAAAATCCAATTTTTTCCTGGCTTCCCACATGTCCTTGCTGCTGGGGAGGCAACCAGAACTATTAGAGTACCAGAAGATTTCCAAAGACCTAAATCCTAGTTTTTAGAACAAATAGAGTCCTCACCAAAACTTCTATAAGTTCAGAGCATTTTGGAATATGACCAAGTAGAAATAGAAATGTGCAGTAAAATAAGCCACAAATATAAGTGATAGCTCTTAGTAAATTGCTTAGCAGTCACATAATCAAAGAAAAAAATAGATGAAATTAATTTCACTGATGTGTTTGAATTAACCAGATGTATCCAAAAGTGTTGCTTCATAATGAAACCTAACTTTAAAAGCTTGTTAAATATATGTTACATGTGTCCTGGTCTTCAAAGTACAGTGGTATGTGTTTTGTTGACACAGCACACTTAAATTTCTAGCCATGTTGTAAGTACTGTTCATAGGTAGTTAAGGGAGACCATACTGGATGACTGGTCTAAATGCAGGTGAATTAAATCATGTTTTATAAATTCATTGTCATATGGAAAATTCAGAGACAATACATGATTCCCAAATGTAGACAGCTATTCTAGAGCAGAACCCAGCCTAGACTCCAAGACACACTAAAGTTCAGTCATCTTGTCTGTATTCCTATTAATGCTATTTATCCTAAATTTAATGTGACTCTGCCACTAAATCATCCCATCTAAAAATAACTTCAAATGCATCAAACACATGGGCAGTTGTTTTTTATTAAACGTCTAAAAGGTAAGACCTTTGCAATTGAGCAAATTCTTCCTTGCAATTATTTCTGATTTAAACTTCTTTAATTCTCTAAAACAATTCTACATTTTTATATACTCTAATATATCTATAGTTTCACACCTTTGGCTCTGTTCCTCTCAAGAACAGATGAACCCAAACTGGAATCTTGCTGTTTAATCTAGGTTGACAGGCCAGTAAGCTCTTGGGATCCGTCTCCATCTCCTGGCTCATACCAACAACCATGCTGAGCTTTTTATCTGGGTACTGGGGATTCAAACTCAGAGCCTCATTGCACAGCAGGCAATCATACATAGAGCAATTTCCCTACACCTAAATGTTAACTGATTATTCACAAAATTTCTTAAGAAAAATAAAATGTAATTCACAAAAAGGGAGCTTGTGGGTGGTGTCACCTCACTGTGACTGAACTATGTGTTACTTAGTGCTCAAATATTTGGGAAATCATCTCATGGATTTCCACAAGAAACCACAGGGGACATGATTTTTTTTATCTGTCTTAACGATGGTGCATTTGAATTTTACTTAATGAGGGAAAGGATCTCAGGAAAAAAAATAGTGACCAATGAGTGACAATAGTCAGGAACAAAGTTGCAAAGCAAATCTTAGCAGTGACTTCAGATTTATGCTTCCAACCACAAAATGGCCAAAGTCTACTGAGATGAAACACTTGATAGCTCCATTGTGGCACAGTTCAGTGGAGAAATATTTCCAGTTGGTCTGATCTATTGTTCACCCGAGATGAACATTTCTCATAGATTCATCATGTTCTGAGATCGGTTGTGAGGCTCAAGTTTCCTTTATGTAGCAAGCACATTTTCATCTGCCAATGGGTCTATCCTATTTGGTAGCCATTTATACAGATTGAATTCCATTACCAATAAACTTTGTAAGTCTGAGCTCAGGGACTCAAGTGCCTTATTCTTCAGCTCTGCTTTTCAATTATCGTCACCATGTTTGAAATAATGAAACGAGAGAAAAATCTATCTTGCTCTCATGCAGTTTGGTCTGCTTTAGCACATAAAACTTGTACATTAAAACTTGTACCGAATCCATTTCCATGATCAACTTGTATTATAAATTTTAAGCAATATCCAAGTGGAAAAAGAACTTTGATCCCCAGAAGAAAAGAAGATAACTCATAGGATTTTAGCACTCCTGGACTCTACCCTGTTAACTGTGATGATTGATGTGAGGAGGCCCTACTCACTGTGTGGTGCCACCTTGGACTGGTTGTCTAGGTTGCTAAAAGAAAGCAGGTTGAGCAAGGCATGAAGAGTAAGCCAGTAAGCAATACCATCCCTCACCCCCACCCCCACTCCCACCCCCATCCCAAGGCCTCTGCTTCAGCTGCTATCTCCAAGGTTCCTACCCTGACTTCCTTTAATGATGAACTGTGTTGCATAAGTGTAAATGAAATAAACCCTTTCCTCCCCAGGTTGATTTTGGTCCTGGTGTTTCATCACATCAGTGAAACCCTAGCTAAGAGATACATTAAATAATTTCCTTAAATTCTAAGAGATTCATATAAGGTCCCTTCCAGAAGGGGAAAGGCACAAGATCTCCAGAGCATATGGGGAGAGGGGTTGTCAGGGGTGGAGAGAGAACTAAGAGTAAGAGAAGGGGAGGAGAGGAAAGCCCGTGGGACTAGGAAGATTGAGTCAGGGAGAGAAAAGAGAGAGAGAGAAGGAGAGAGAGAGAGACCATAAAAGAGGGAGCCATTATAGGTTTGAAGATAAAACTGAACCTAGATAAATGTCCAGAGACCTACAAGACTGGCCCCAACTAACAATTTGAGCAACAGTGGAAAGGCTACCATAAATGCCCTTCCCTGATAATGAGATTGATGACTAACTTATCCACCATCACAGAGCCCTCATCTAGTAGCTGATGGAAACAGAAGCAGACACCCACAACTAAACATTGAGCTGAACTGCAATCCAGATGCAGAGAGAGAGGACAAGATCAGACTACAGAAACACTTAGAGACAGCTGACCCGAACAAGGAGGAGTTAATGGGCCCCCAGACTGATAGCTGGGAATTCAGCATGGGACTTACTCAGACCCCCTGAACATGAGTCTTAGCTAGAAGGCCTGAGCCTTCTAGGGACCTTGTACAGTGGAACCAGGATGTAATCCTGGTGCACAAAAGGACTTTGGGGGCACATCCCCCATGGAGAGTCACTCCCTTAACCTAAAGACAAGAGAGAAGTCCTAGTAGTCCCTACTTCAAATGACCTGACAGATTTAGATGACTCCTCCTGGAGAGCATCACCCTACATGTGTTGTGGGGGTTGGGCGGGGAGGGTGGTTGGGAGCATGAAATGGTGGAAGAGAGGAAAAGATGGAGGGAGGGAGGAAGAGAGGGGGAACTGGGATCGATATGTAAAATGAAAATAAAAAATAAATTATAAAATAATTTCCTTAAAATCAAGCAACATATGTTGCCATGCCTGCTCTAGTATTTAACATAAGTATTCCTATATTGGTGAATATTTGATAGATTAATATATAATTTAAAAATCGGGCCAGAGAGATGGTTCAGTTGATAAAGGCATCTGTTCCTAAATCTAACAACCTGAGTTCCGTTCCTGGGACCCACGTGGTGGGAGAGGAGCAACAGCTTCTGATAGTTGTCCTCTGAGCCTCACTTACACATGCCCACACACATTCAAAAAAGGATGTAATGAAAACAAAACAAACAAGGCATAGCTCATGAAGGAAGAAGCGATAAGGAACAAATTGACTACTTGCCATCTTCTGGACTACAGCAATGAACAGCTACAACAGAAAGCTCATCCCTTACCCCGAGCCCATAGGAAGCAGTCAGATATGGAAGAGAGAGTCTGTGCCAGTGAAATACAGCAGCTAAATTTGCAGGTGCAGAAGACATGAATTCAGAGCTTCTCAGATCTGTGGACCATCTAGAAAACTGTAAGGGCAATGTGCTACCGCGATGCCACACATTGCTATCTATATAGAAGCAGCACCTTCTACCTAATAGAAATCATACCCTTAGAACTTCACTTTTGAAGATTAATTTTCTAAACTAATTACTGCTACTCTTATGATAAATTTTCCTATCTGGGGTAATTAATGATTTCTAATTTTCTTGTCTGTTCATCCTTCTTGTTCCCTTAAATATTATGTCTGTGCAGAATATTTTTGCTTACAGAGAAAAATTCTCTCAGAAAAATGGACTATGATAGTGAGGTTCTCCAGATACACCCAGCAACAAAGGAAAGCTTTTAATGTGACCAAGAAAACAAAATAAACTCACTTAAAAAATGCACCTTTTTTTAATAACTTCTGTACTTTACCATGGATTTTGTAGATTACAATGCCTCATCAAAAATAACTCAATGGGTAAAGTCCTTGTTGCAAAACCAGAGGACATCAGCTTGAATCTTGACCTGAGTTCAAATACTCTACAGGTACATGCAAGGGTGGGTGTAGAGACACATGCCAATAATCCCAGCACTGGAAATGCAGAGACAGCAAAGTCCCAGAAACAGGCTGGTCAGCAAATTTGTGAGCTCCAGGTTAGTGATAGACCCTCTCTCAAAAAAGTAAGGAGAAGACATATATAAATGGGTGCATGTACCTGCACACACAAACACGCACATATACACAAGCACATAACATGTGCATACAAAATAAATTTAATATTTTAAAATTGGCTGGACAAACCTTATTCTGAGACAGTGTTCTTTCTCTCCAAATGATATCAGCCATGAGGAACTAACTGTTCTAACTGATAAATCTGATCAAATATTTTCTCTGTCTTTATGATAGCATTTTCCCTTGTTTTCTTTTTTGGCAAAATTTCCTGATGGCCCATCAGGACCTCCAGAGCCTGAAGAGCCTATTAATTCAAACGAAAACATTGACTACACTATGACTCAATTGAGGTGACCAGGTAGTAGTTTGTTATGCTATAAATTACTTCATTACTTCATTTGAATTTAAATCATTTCTGTTGTCTTGTACATGATGCCAACAGAATATTCTGGGAGGAATTCACATACCTGTCAACACAGAGATGTTGAAAGGTCACAGTCATGACTCCTAAGGTTTTCTTTTGAATGATAAAATTCACCAGAGAAATGTGGCCTTTGTGAATAGTGACAATACAAAAACATCAGCGTAAGAAAAACTAGGAATCTTTCTGTCTTATTTGGGGAAATTATTTTGGACAAGTAATGTTTAATAATAAGTATATTGTTACACTCAAAACAGAAATGCAACTATGATCAAATGCTTTACATATCAAATAAAATACAAAAAGTATGCATATACAGATAGCACTTTGGCTTGGTTAGCAAATATAGGTAATACTTGATTTCAAACAGTGCTTGATAGTTGGTGTAGAGCCATGACCATGCCACTTAACTTAAGATTCTCAGAAACTTAGTTTCTGAAAGAAGTACTTCATGTAGCCACAAATAAAACAGCATCATGACAAAAATTCAGTGACTGCAAAATAAATGCTACAAAGTAGCAAACATATTTTAAGTATTAAGAAGTAATGTAAGTGTAGCAATAAACATAAACTGTCTTGAACTATTAATATAGTGACATAAAAGTCTATACTCAGTGTTTCTGATGAAACTGTTCTAAATGAATGTAAGCTTAAAATTTACATATAATATTAAAATCCAAACCTACACCTCTGCAATAGTGGAACTAAACAGGCTATAATATTTTTGAGTAGTTTATAATCATTAAAATATTCTGGAATACTTCCAATGAATTAAATATGTTAAGAGAAGAAGAAAAATGAAACTAGATATGCTTTGTAATCTAAGCTATTAATTTTTAAGTTATCGTTAAGTCTCAAAGTCTTCCAAAATCTTAAGTACAGTCATGCACTGAAAGCTAAGAACCCCAGCCAAATCCATTCGTAAATCTCTCATATTTGGATACTGTTAAATTACCCTTTAGTATATGTATCTGTCCCTAGATCTTGTGGGGATCTATTAGAATAAGAAAATGAGTTCAGCTGAACCTTTTTTGGTATAAATCTATGACTATAGCTTAAAGATATTTTGCATATATTTATCAGAGATGTTTTATTCCTCTCAGAAAGATGAAAATTTGTTTTGCTATCTAGATTCTTTCTTTTTTGCTTCCTTGCTTTAGGTGTAGGAATAATAATGAAGTAAACTCTAGCTGTCTAAACAGCCAAGTCAAAAGATATTCAGAATAGCTTTGAACCCAGCATTCACTGCCCCAGACCCTTGTCTATGGCAGATTTTCTTGTTCTAACAGGTCCCTCCACCCTTCTCAGCCTCAAATAAGCCCACAGAGACACTGAATTTAACTATTGGCCAATGGCTAGGGCTTCTTATTATCTATCTCTGTCTTTTCATCAACCAATTAGAGAAACAAATATACAGAAGGACATCCCCATCAGCCAGTCACTCAGACATGCTTTTCGTCACTCTCTGAAGACGGAAAGATTACAGTTTGGAAAAAAAAAAAAAGTGCTTAACTTAAAACAGGAGAGTGTGTGTAATTGCTTTAATAATCTAAAGTTGATTTTTAATATGTAGAGAGACTGAATGTTGTTTAAAATAGTTTCTAAAATTATGCTAACTTTAGGAGAGGAACATCTTTAAAACTATGCTGTCTTAAAAAAAATATGCTGTCTTCTCTTCACCCTTAAGAAATAGATCTACAGCAAAGGTGACATTCACTTCTAAATTTTGTCACATAAACTGTTTCTCTGTATTATCACACAATATACGAACAACCCTTGTAGAAATCAACAATATCTTTATTTACTCATCTGTACTACAGAGTAACAACAACAAAATCATGGCAGGAATTAGCTCATTTCTTACATCCTAGGAACATTTTCTATGCTTCTAACACAAGCCTTTCCCTTCATAATGCAACTGCTATAAGTCAAATTGATTCAATTTAATTAGCAAGAATTTATGCAACTGTGCACAGCACTGTATGAGACATATAGAACAGTGAGAAGATATGATCCTTGCTCCTAACGAGCTACAGTCTAGATAGGAAAGATTAGCCATGCATGCAAGAAACAATCACCAAAGTGAAAAAACACAGAAAGTCAGTACAGATGCTACCCTAAGGATGCAGATGTAATGTTATAAGGAGTCCCATTAGGAGAGTGGCATGATTTGGAATAGACACTATCTGGACAAGAAAATCAGAGGAAATGAGTCAAAAATTGGCAAGATTAAAGAGAAGGAGTAAAGTCAAAGGGCAACAAAAGTCTGAAAGTCAACTGCAAGGATGGAGGTTGCCTCAGCTGTTGAAAGAGATGCTGAGAGTTACAAGATGCTCCTGAGGTTACATCACAAGATGAAGAGGGCACTGAGTGCTATCATTCAGTGAACTCAAACTTTAGACAAATATAATGTTTAAACAAAACTACAAACTAAAGTTATAACTAAAGGTGTGTTTTCCTAATCTCAACAACAACAACAAAAAGCCAAGAACAACCACAGACTATGACCATCACAATTCAGGTGTGATCAAGGGAGGTTAAGAGGGGACTCTGACTGAACAGTCATTTGTGCTATTTTCTATTGTTGAACTCAGAAAGATCCAGTTTGTCTAAGAATCACATGCCTCCTTATGGTGACAAACTATTAAGTCAGCATTGCAGAGAATATCAAATTGCATGTGACATTTCTCCTGAAGAGCTTCTTTTTATACTGAATCCAGCTGTCAATGCTAAGTCATATATGAGGGCTGATGGGTAGAAAGACATAAGGGGGGGCATTATATTTTTAAAGTGAGCCAATTCTCTTAAAATTAATATTATATCAATATGACATTTATATATGTGAGAAAGAAATCAATTATATCATATCAATGAATTAATAAGGAAAGGGGATCACAAAACAGTCAATGAGTGATCACAACGAGTATCTCATACAGATAGTTACAAATTAAAAGGGTAAAACAGTGCTATTATATCCCCACTTCCAATTTAAGATGCTAAATCTGTAAAAAGAAAGTCCACATGAGAAAACGTTGACTTTTTAAAGTGTCCTGGCAATTATACCCAGTAATTTTTATTACTATATCACACCCCCATTTAAAATTGATTTGTTTGAGACAATATGGAGGATGTAAGAGGGAAAGCATCATAACCCAGACAAGTACAGAATATGGTGAGATTCTTCTTGCTCAAGGAGAGTTGGTGATCAGTTGGTAGATGGTCATGACCATGGCCTTGGTGACCAATCAGTCGTAGAACAGAGTTCACCAATGTCAGTTCACTGGCCCATCAGTCATAGCTCTCTACATTCAAAAATGAAAGTGAAGAGTACTTCTGAGGCCCCCAGAATTTTTGATAAAGTTACTGGCCACCAGCAGCTGCAGCTGTTTAAAACAAGAGAGAGAGAAAGAGAGAGAGAGAGAATGAAAATAAGGCAAGTGAAAATTCAGCTCTCCATGATTCTAATGATTCTAGATGAGGTAGTTTAAAATCTATTATCTTCCCAATTGGTTCCACTTTACAACAATGTTTGGGATTTTATAGTCAAAATATCTCTATATAATTTTACAAAGTTCTCACAAATTGTAGAAAAAGGAGAAAGTGATACTCATTTAGTATATAATTTCTGTTTATGCAATAAATATAAAAATCCATTTCTTTTCCTTTTTTCAGATAAAACAATTCCTTTTGTCATCAGATACTCAGTACACATTTCTCAATAATTATAAGCATTGTGAGAACCAGATAATTATCACATTATACATTATATTATTAGTTCAAGCAATAAACATAATAGTAAATCTTAACTAGAACTTGTATCATAGAATCAAGACTTTCACTTCACAATTTGAAAAACTAATCTGGTAACATTAAATTCCACAGAAGCACTATCAGGATGCATCTAATCCTTCAACACTTGATAAAACTAGGCAATGCTCCAGTTTTATTTTAGGCCCAATCCCCCTAAGGCAAACTGCATGCCAATAGGTAAACACTGTCTAAGTAACTCTGTGGATTAAGCAGAATCATTACAGAGAAAAATAGACTTACTGCCCTCCTGCCCTCTCTGTGTAGGGTAGTTTTGTTGTGAGTAGTTTTTCGGGCAGCCAGGAGTCACCGCCGCGCCAGCCCCAAATAACACACAGAGACTCTGTATTTGATATAATGCTGTTGGCCAGGTACTAGTTTCTTATCGGCTAGCTCTGTCTTAATTATTAACCCATTTCTATTAATCTAAGTATTTCCACGTGGTCTCATCTTACCGGAGAGTAGGGCTGGTGTTCGCTCTCCCCAGTCTCTCCATCTTGACTCCTTCCTACTGCTTCCTCTTCCCTCCTTGTCTCCTAATCCCTCCTATCTTCCTTTCCTATTGGCCAACAGTGCTTTATTCATTAACCAGTATGAGAAACATATTTACAGATTGACATCTCCCATCATAGTTTGCCTAGACTGTCAAGGTGAATATACTGGGTTGAACAAGCACCCCACACCTCTTAGGAGGGAGTATGAATGACTGTTCTGAAACGCCAGTTAAAAAAAAATACTCTGAAGCTTTACAGGGCATTGTTCATTTGGTACTGTCTCTTTTTTAAATTAAATCAATTTCAGTTGAATATTTTCAAAATTACTTGTAAGAGGTTAAAGTTCTACTACTAGATAGAATTTTAGAGCTAGGAATAGTGTTAAATAAAGTTAGAAAAGTTGGAAAAAGAATTTTCTTCAAGTTTTTCAGTATCTCTTTGCTATCATTGTGGTAGGGGTGGGGGTGGTGGTGTTCAATCAAGACCCATCATTAGCTTGACCAACAAAAGTAACCTTTATTTGAACAATGATGCACTTCCTTATCTGCAGAGTATTAAATCTACACTCACCACCACAGATACACAAATCCTCCTTGTAATACTGTTGAATAGAGATTGTAAATAAAAAGGTTTTATACCCAGTACATTTGCAATTTACTTTTCTGAATATTTACAGACATAGTTGGTTATGCCTGTAGATGCAAACACTCAACAGGTGGAAGGCCAATTGTATTTTAAATATTGCAGAGGTTTAAAATGCAATGTAGCCCTCTCTGCCCTCTCCCATGTACTCTAAACACCCTCCCCTCCCAACCCCCCACCACAATACCATATGTAGGAGAATGCCATCCAGTTCCAAACAGCTGGACAAAACAGCCCTACAGACTACAGCTAGTATATCTGAATCTTCTTCGAATCCCCCAAGACAGCGCCCCTTACCAGCAGGAAGTAGTTTGGAAAGAACGACGCCCAAATTCCCAAATATTGTGTATAAATGTTTGTTTTCATTTAATTGGACTTTGTTATATAAAATTAAATAAAAATAAATAAATAAAAAAAATAAAATGCAATGTAGCCAGTCTGCTGTCATAAACTACAATCCTAGTTGTTTGGTAGGCCAAAGCCTTGCAAATTCAAGGAAAGCCTTGGATAGAGTGACTACAAGGCCAGCCTAGGAAACACAGTGACAGCCCACTTCAAAATAAACAAATAAAGAGATCTGAGGACACAGTTTTATAGTACAGCACTGGAATGACCCTCAGTGCTGAGAAAATAATAAAAGTAAAGGTGACAATTTAGATTAAAAATAAAAAAAAAATTCTTCTGATGGTGAAGATGGTTCAGAATAGGATCCCTTTGGTATCCTTCCAATTTTCCCACTTATAACACTACTCAAAATATGTCCTATGGCATTTGCTATCTGCATATGACCAGAGAGAAGTATTCATTGTTTGTGTCAGGTTTTAAGACCAATTTTTCATCTGTGTTCCTAAGTTCACACTGTTTAACTTTTCCATCCTTTTCTCTAATCCTCCTCCCATGAAAGAGAAATCAACCACTTAGATAGAAGCCTGGGAAGATCTTAGACAATCAATGATGCAAACCATGTGATAAACTGCTGAGTGTAATGTTGAGCTGGCCATCAAATGCCTCATGTGGAGAAAGGAAGTGTACTCTTAGGAACACAAAACATCCAAATAAGAACATATCACCAACCTGCTCGAGCAGCTGCCATTTTCTTGTTTCGCAGTTTGTTCTCCAATGCTTGCTGCACAATAGAGAGAGAGAGAGAGAGAGAGAGAGAGAGAGAGAGAGAGAGAGAGAGAGAGAGAGAGAGAGAGAGAGAGGACTACATTCAGATTTCTTCTAGTTGACATTGGTAAACATGTTATAACACACACACACACACACACAATTGTATTGTACCATTTTCATCTTCTTTTTTAGATCCAGATTTGCTGCTTTCTGGCCCTTGGCAGTAGCATTGAGATAATAGATGGTCAAACTAAATTAAAAAATAAAATAGAATAAAATAAAATTGTTGGCATTTCTCAGTTTCCCATTATCCTCCTTGTTACTATATTAACCAATGCTAGCATAAAATGGATACAAGTTACTTTCTAATCAAAAGATTATATTCTGTATGTAAGGACTGGAGTCCAGAGAAGTAAAGAGGTATACTTAATATCCATGTCTGGAGATTCCTATTTACTTAGGAGAGAGGCTGAAGCAAGAGGATTTCGTGTTCACTGGATAGGCTACATTGCAAGTTCAAGGTCAGGTAAGGAAACTTACTTAGACCTTCAGGATATAGTAGCAGATCACTTGTCTATCATGAGTAAAGCTATAGGTTCACTCCCCACTATCACTGAAATGAAGTATAGTTAACATTAGACAATGACTAGGACAAAGCCTGAAAGTTGACTCAAAGGTTTTGAACGTGCCACCTAGGATGCCATCCATCATTCCACAGGGACCAATATTAGCTTCTTGGAAGTGTATTACCATCAGCTTAAATTCTGATTAAAATCCTCTTCTAAACAATGGAAATAGCATCATTGAAAACTTCAGGTCTGCTGGTGTTTAGGTAATATGTTAAATATTTACACCTGGAACTCCATATTTGGCCTGTTAGCCTTTGCAACCAAGACTACAATTCTCAAGGGCATAACTCCGTTAACATGGATCCCCCCCCACACACACAAATAGAATACAACATTTGCATTTCTCCCTCCCTCAAAAGGAAACTATTGCACCAAAGAATAATTTCGGATTTTAAATGTCATTTACATTTCTAGAAAAAGCAAATTCCAGCTCAACAATTCTAACAAAATAAATATCCTCATTTTCTCTTTAGGCAAAATGAACCCGCAAAGGGCAACTGTAGTAAAAAGGAAAGATAGCGGGTGCTGGCCTCACTACAAATAACTGGAGATTAAACACATTTTCTCTGCCCACCCACATGCCAGAGACTATCCTTTATGAGCCATCTGGTGCTGGCAGCATAACTATTGACACAGTTTAGTTGGGTTTATCTCTTCTGTGGTTAGTAGAATTTGCCTGAAATTGCATACATGAAAACATCTGGGACAACATCTGGCATGAAATTCTCTCTGTGTGTCTGCGTTTCTGTCTCTCTCTGCATAGAATAAGAATTTTTCTGGACATAGGTAAATGTAACTCTCTCACAAATCATTTTCAGTTCTGTGATTCTCTATGCATCTTAAATGAGTGTGCCTTGCATATATTTCCTTGCCTCACATTCACTGAGAGCACTTAACAGAAAACTAACCTAAATGCTGTGTGACTACTGAAAAGCATCCAAGTGGATCTAATATAATCTACTGGGCAATTCTAATGCTTGTAATATTCTCTAATTAATAGTAATAAAAACCCATGGCAATTGTTAGGGCCTCTTGAAAGAATACAGGACCATGGAGTTTAGAAAAATTTCAGGGGTAAACTGCAATGTGGATTTTATGTCCACAACTTAGATCAAAATTCAACTCCCTTGATGACACCTTTTTAACCCTCATGCTGCCACTTTTTCTCTGTGTGAAGTACTGTGAAACCATGGCTCACATGTCAGAGTTGGTACCCTAGAATGCTTTCTTTAGTTCTTGAACCAAGAATGCTCTTTAGATTTTTTTTCTTTTTTTCTTGATTTTTCAAGATAAAGTTTCTCTGTGTAATAGTCCTGGCTATCCTGGAACTTGCTTTGTAAACTAGGCTGGTCTTGAACTCACTGAGATCTGCCTGCCTCTGCCTCCCAAGTGCTGAGATTAAAGGTGTGTGCCACCACCACCCAGCACATCTTTGGATGTTTAAGTATTTGTCATGTAATGGGGGTTGTCCTTCTACATATATATGTTTCTCTTACTGGTTAATGAGTAAAACACTGTTTGGTCAATGAGGCAGGACGATAGGTGGGTCTAGGAGACAAGAAGAATTCTGGGAAAGGTAAGCAGAGTGAGAGCGTCACTCATGGTCACCTTGTAGGCTGCCAAAGGAGTAACAGGTTCAAGACCGCGTGGAAATACTTAGATTTATAGAAACGAGTTATTAAGACAGAGCTCACCAATAAGTAGCCCTAGCCATCGGCCAACAGATTTATAATTAATATAGCGTCTGTGTTTATTTGGACCTGAGAAGGGCAGCGGGACCTGGAGGAACAAGGGAAACTAGCAACAGTCACAACCAATTTTGCTTCTTGTCCTCCACTATCTACTTCTGGATCTTTAAGAATATGCCCTGAGCCTCCTGATATGCCAAGTTTTGACCACTGAGCCACAAGTGTCCCAGGATAGCTACAGATGAGTCTCAACACCTGTTGAGGTCTACAGTGTTGTGTTATGATATCAACAGTTTTTGAACACCCTGAGCCATTCCCTACAAGTGACTTTTAGGCCTTCTGAGAGTCCCACTGATTCCAAATTTTCTAGGTTCAAATGAGCAGAAGGAACCAGTGCAAGAGGGAGAAGTGAGTCTTTGTTACACTGATCAAACACCCCATTTATGAGCAGATCATCCATGTGCTAATGATAATGTGATTACTGCAGCTATTCCTTATGATTATTTTTGGTAAAAATTAGTCACTGTCGGGTACCTAAGGCAACAGAAGCATAAATTTCTGAGGAAGTGTGGAGGATCTTTAGAGACAGGCATTGCAATAGTGTTGCCCCTTTGTTTGAAAACAAATCTCACAGTAAATTATGAATGTAGTAGCAAAAGCTGCCCTTTGTGGTCTGTCAGTCTGTCTTTCTGTCTGTGTGTCAGACAAGATCTCATCTTTACTATTAAAGAGTCTTGGAACCAAAGGCTACAGGATCCTGGTTAACATGTTCTCAAAAACCACATTCTCAAGAAATTGTGGAGAAAGAAAATCGATTCAAGAGCCACCTGGTGAATGATGCTTCTCACATGTTTAATCTAGAGACCAACTCTGATTCTTAATAAGGTTATGATGTATAACAGTCATCTTTGTTACTGTTGAATTAGCTCTGAGTTAGTATCGCTCCCATCTGTAAGGAGCTGCCATATAAAGGTGTGGACATTGAATTTACTGGAAAGGGTCTGTCTGTGTCCCACTTTATCTGTCAGTATGCATCTCACTTAGGAATGAGCATGTTTGTTAATTTATAAAAGTGAAGATGGGCCTTGTTCACACCACTTTCTGTGACTATGAGCTTGAACATGTCCACGAAGAATAGCTGTGATAACTAGTTCAGCAGCCAGCTTGTTTATTTCAAGCTAGTTGGAGTTTCAGCTCTAATTTTTGTTCAGTCCTCCACTTCAATCCTGTGGGTAACAGCATCCCTGGAAGGGACTTCATGCTTGGTGCCCTTGACCTAAAGCAGATGTTCTCATTAGAATGGGGCTAGCAGGTAAAGAGGAGAGTGTCTCTCTTAGTTTTTCAAGAAAACAAATACTTTGTAATACAGGAGCCCAAAGTCCAAAGCCAGTGAGAGGAAATTCTTCTGCTCAGTGTCTGTTTGCAAATCACCCTGACTTTGCAGGGATAGTCTCAGATAACTGAAAGACGGCTTGTTTCTCTGACTCTGTTACTATGGAGGCATAGTTATTGACAGCACTCTAAAAAAAAAATAATGGATTGATTTTTAATGCTCCTTGGGCCTTTAGCCCTAAAATATAGCCTAATGGGTTCCCAAGGCGAATATTAACACAGAGCTCATCATTTCTGTATTCACAGCCATCTGCTTTATGGAACGAGAGGTGGGGGCCCTGCTGCAAAGGAAAACTCAACATGCTGATTAGATTTAGCATTTATGTTTCCCTTGCTTTAGCTGTTTACTGATAATTATTTTCAGTACTTGGGAACAAATCTTATAATTCTAGGGAGGCAGAGACAGATGCAGATGGCTGTGAATCTCATCCAGCAGGAGCAGAAGATGGCTGGCATCATTTCACACCCACCATCATGTAGTCAGCAATGCATTTGGTTAGGTTACAACCCCACCCTTTGTGGAGGAGAAGGAGCCTGAGAACAAACACATACGCCATCACCAGAACGACTGCAATGACCAGGCCGGGGTTAGAAAGCTGCCTGAGGATCTTCGCCATCCAGCTCGGGAAATCATGTTCCAGGGTCTCACCAATGACTTCAAACATCCTGTTTTTACCACTGGTGGTGGTATTGGAGGGTTGAATTTAAAACAAATGTAAAACATATGATTACAGTGAGATAAGAAAATATTCTCTAACACTACATAGGTTCTCTTGAGGGTTAAGATCTGATAGTAAGCAGCCCATCTATTCTGACCACATCTTGTTAACAGAAGACTACAAGATGAGCAGGCAGTCTCATCCTAACACACACACAGAGAGAGAGAGAGAGAGAGAGAGAGAGAGAGAGAGAGAGAGAGAGAGAGAGCACTTAGGAAAATTACTCACAGCTTTAGAAGATTTTTTAATACTGCTAACATTTTGATTGAATAGTATTTTATGTGTGGCAAATCCCTCCCAAGCCAGCTGCTCTGGGAGGAAGCTCGCTCTGAACTCAGAATGCAGGACACTCAATTTTTAATTGGCTTTGGGAATGAGAACAAGAAATAATAGACTGGTGGAATGAAGTCTACAAATAACGCAACATCTCATTTCACACCACAGCTTCTACTCTTTGCCCATCAGACTTCACTTATCTGAGGTCTAAGTAGGCAGCTACACTCCTGGAGGAGGAGCCTTGCACCCTCAGGTCTCTGATGCTGGACAGCTCCCAGAAAAAAACCAGCTAAGGGTTTAGGTTAAAGGAAAATCAGTTCCTCTGAACTAGAAAAGTGTCTAGAATCAGTGAACTATTCATGGTGCCAAGTTACTCCCTTTGAATATGTATATCGATCCTACTATAAAATTTTGAAATTCACAGAAAAGCAAAATGGGCATATTTTCAGTTTAAGATGTGTGTGTGTGTGTGTGTGTGTGTGTGTGTGTGTGTGTGTGTGTATGTGTATGTATGTATGTGTTCACTTTTGGTTTTTAATCTTTTAATATTTAAACAAAATGCATATGCCCCACGATCTCCAGATCAGATGGGTTTTTTTTTTTGTTGTTGTTGTTGTTGTTTTTTGTTTTTTTTATTCCCCCAACTTCAGATTGGGCAAATACTATCTTTTAACAGACATGGTATGGCCTCAAGTAGTTATTAGACTATGGATTATAATATTTTCCTTTACTAAAGACATATTATAGCTGACACATAAAATCTAAGTGACTAATGGTGACAGTAATGTCAAACACTGTGATAACTGGAGACTTTTAAACATGAACAGACAAACTGGAACAAACTTGAACAAATGCCAAAATGCTTGGTGTTATTATTGTTTTGGATCCTTGGGAGTATGAAAAGTATTATTGTTGTTGTTGTTGTTGCTTCAAGACAGGGTTTCTCTGTATTGCTTTGGAGACTGTCCAGGAACTAGCTCTATAGACCAAGCTAGCCTCAAACTCACAGAAATCTGCCTGCCTCTGCCTCCCAAGTACTGGGATTAAAGGCTTGCACCAACAGCTTATGAACAATATTTAATTGCTAAATATTTCTAAACTTTTTATGTTGTAAAGGATGATTGTTTTTCAGGAAGAAAAACATAAAATTGCTACAATATAAGAAAATCAGGGGAAATTGAAGAACTATAAACTTCAGAGTTATTCATGTAGGTGTGAAGAGACTATCAGATTGGAGGCAACATGGCTGAACAATTAGAAATATTTTCTTCAAATTATTAACAAAGAAATAGCTTTAAAATTATAAAAAGTATAAATTAAATCTCTCTAATAATGGTTTTAACAATTTTCTAGAAAATAGCAGAATGTTCTGGAAAAGCTCATCAAATTGTTTTGCTGGATAGTTGAGTGGGCTGTAGAACATCTTATCTGAAAACCCACCAGTAGTCTGAAAACAACCAGACAGAACTAGTGTACTAAAGTTCAAGTCAGAGAACAAAATTCTAGTTTCACATTAACCTCCTTCAACTTTCCTGTTGCTGGTTTACTGCCCAACCAGAAACCAGATATGATCTAGGAGCCTTCCCTCAACAGGAGCCTACCTCAACACCTAAGGGTAGCAAACCACAGGAGATGTGACTCCTGGTCTCATTCCTTGGAGTGAACGTGGGGGTGGTGGAGTGGGGAGGAAGGGAGTCCTAATTGTTTTTTCCTGGAAAAGAGGGAAATTATTCATAATCATTGCATCTAAATGTGCACATCAAAAATTTATGGTAAAAGTCACATACTATGCCATTCTTGCCATCATTTGTTTCCCAGTAAAAAAAAAAAAAAAATTGGTATAAGTTGGTATTGCTGAGAAACCCAGGAAGACAGAAATCCAAAGGGAATGCAACTTAAGAAGCTGAACTTGTATAATTGTTGCTTGTTTCTGCCTGGTAATTTAAGTCTAAATCCAGTTGTCTCACTAACCAGCTTGGCTTTTACGTTTCCCTCACACTTTGTAAAAGAGCAAAGGTCTTTCTAGTGTTTTGCTGGGAAGGATGAAGGTCAACTTCCTAGTTAAAACATATCTGAGTTTCAAAGTCACAAGGGTGAGTTTCAGCCAAAGGAAGACTTCTTTCTCAAAGGCTTGTTATTTCAATTTTGCTTTCAGATTAAGATGTCAACTCCAAGACTGTAATTTCCTATTTAGTCTCCAGATGTCACTGTCTGCATTATTTATTTCAGCCTACTTGCCAACAGATATGCGAGCATATGTATGCTTGCACATTCACACACAAGTGTACAAGCAAACACTTAGAGAAAGAGATGTGGAAGAACTTATTAATTTCAGTTACCCAAATCTGATAGACACCAACTAGTTCTCAACTATTCTCAGAAAGATAACTGCGGCAATTTTATGGGTGTGAAAACATGCCCCCTTTATACTTAGGCAACAAACCTTCTGACTTCAGAAATCTCTTGGGTGTGACACCACAAAAGAACAGTTCTATTTAACCATTAGAGCATTGAATCTGGCATTTACAAGGCTTCATGCCTTCACATTCTCTTCATATCAAATGCATGCTGGCCAGTAACATGTACAGGTAACTAGGGAACTTGTGATAAGCTCATGAGTAGCTTTGAATGAAATCCTGTTTTCAAGATTGCATTGATGGGTGTAACTGTAGAAAAGCTAGCTTTAACAAATCAAAGTGCTTTGCTGAGCTTTGATTACTGATTTGAGTGACACATAGGTAGAAAACAGATGTAGAACTAAGGAGCATACCACTTTTCAATTCATAGAGTCTTTTTGGATCACAAATTATACAACTTGCTTTCAACTTGTATCATTATTTAACAATAATCCCACTGATTATTTGATGGGTAGTAAATATACTTTTTTCAAGGTCCACATGAAATCTAACCACAGCTTATTTATGTATGGGTGTGATGATGTTATAGCATCGAGAAAACATGTCTAGACTAAGAGTGTCAAGTATTACTCTTGGCTCTCCCAAATATGGAAATAGCAGGACTTGGCATCTATATTTTCCTTTATGTCTATCAAGTGAGGCAATAGATGGAAATTGTCTGAGATGCTCCATGTCACATGATGACATGACTACCAAAGAATCTCATTTCTACCAAATGCCGTGTTTTTAAAAGTCTATACAGTGAGCAGCCATTCCCATTTCAACCCAAAATGAATACTGTGTTTGAGTCAAATCTTAAATACGAGACCTGAAGGGCCCACAATCAAAAGATGGTGGGAGAGAGACGATCATGTATAGGACAGGCATCGTGGACAAGAAAAGGATGAGCAACAGCATGCCAAGGTAGAAGTTGTTGGATCTGGAAGCTTTAAAGACTCTGGCCTCAGGAACATTGCAGCACATCACAGCCCAGCACTGGAAATACATGGATGTGTGGAGCCGGAGGATGTTGATGCCTGGAAGGCTAGGGGCAAAGAAGGAGCCCATCCTAGAAAGGAATCAAAACACTGATCAATTCCAAGTCCATTGCTATGTGACACAGGATCTGCTCATTTTACATTGCTCCTCTTACCAAAATCAAAAACCTTGTTGCTAGCCACAACCATAAAGACCATGTCTATAAATATTCCTGACTAGCCTGCTTCCATTTTTCAAATATGTTTTACCATTTTCCCTTTTTTGTGCATTTTATGTAATTATTCCATAGAAATTGTCATAAACCAAATCTGTTTCATTAGCAAATACAAAAACCAAGATGAAACAAATGTTTCAATTATTTTGCTTCCTTCTTTCTTCTACTCTTAGTAAACTCAATTCCCTCTAATATTCCTATCATTGACTAGCACATTTCAAAATAGAAGTTTTCAAATAATAGACCTTTAAGAACTCTCCTGTTCAAAAAACCCATATTCTTGGGTTGGTCATTTTTTTCCACAGATAATTTTTGCCAGTGAAAGAGAAAAGAATGTGTTGTAATACTGTTTTATTTTCATAGTAACTACAGTGTTTTAGAACTGATGGGAAAGATACTTATCTAACACTATACTGAATTCCATGCTATCCATTTAAACTTAGTTCTTATTACCATCGAAAACACACTGATTTGTGTATCTGACTTTTAAAAAGTACTATAAAATATTATTTTGAACTGGAACTATTTAGGTGATGTTATTTTTACTTGATGTCACTCCAGAAAAAGTAATTTCAGTTTAGCTTAATGAGAAAGTTCTTTTGTACAGTAATCTGAGTTTCACTATATCAGTCAAAAACCAAAAATAACTCTGTACTTACTTTATAGATAGAGCAGAGCCCTATTTCTTAAACTGTCCCAACTATAATAAAGCCTTCAGAACGTTAGTTTTAATAGTTTGTATTTTCTAAGTATACAGTAGCTACTTAACTAACTGTGGTTAGTTTTAATTGTTACCCTGACACAAATTAGTAACAGCTGGGGAAGAATATCAATGAGAGATTGTTTAGATCAGGCTGACTTATGGGTATGTCTGTGGGGATTTATCTTGATTACATTACGTGGAAAGGCCTTCCCATTATGGGTGGCACTATTCCCTAGGCAAGGGATCTTAAACTGGAACAAGACACGCACATATATGTGTATTCATTCATTGTTCTCTGCTTTGTATTATAAATGCAATATGACTAGCTTTTTCAAGTTCCTGCTACCTTGACATCTCTGATGTCACCTGGAACTGTGAGATATAATAAGTTATTGGTCCTACAAACTGCTTTTATCAGAGTATTTTAATCATAACAGGGAGTAAAAACTAAGAAACTAAGTCAATGAACATTTTGTATACTAAAGAGACATTTTTAAGCATGGAGAAAGAAATTATCTTATTACACATGAACCATCCTAAAGTCAACTCTTTCATTTGAAAAGTGAAATCATGCCACAATGTCAATTATCCTGTTTGTGTGCCAAGCAACAAATCTAAATGATGTAATACTGAACAGACTGAAAACTTTGTAAGAAGTTATTTTTTAATGGGAAAATAGATTTTAAAACATCACTATGTACCTTTGCTACACATCATTATATAACTAGAGAGAAGTTGGTGTTCAAAAAAAAAATAATAAGTAACCAATTGTCTTTGGTTAATTCAAATTACGAAGCTTAGTACCTGGGGCTGATCAGGTCCACCTTGTTCTAAAACTCAGAGTTGTATATGTGTCTTATTTTGGCCAATAATAGATGATCACATGAAGACATTATCAGCTAGACTTTCCTAAAAGTACACTCTTATACATAAAGTCCTACTCAAATTCGCCAGAAGCAAGCCTGACCAGTGTAAAAGAATGAACACAAAGTGGCAATACAGAGATTTCAAGCATGCACAGCTTTCTTTCCATTAACAAACTGTAAAAAGCAATTATATTTTCTCAGTATTGTAGTATGAACAATGGCAAACTAGTCACGAAATTACAAGCAAAATCCATCAGGGTAGCAATGACAATGGCTTTTCTGACAATAAAAGTGATTTCTAGACCAATCTATTGTGTTAGCTCTGAAAGAACACAATGGACATTCAGCATAAGCCTGCACTGGTGGTATCAACAGTCCAGAGGTATTGATGGCACTGTATGGATGGAGGAAGAAGTTTTGCACCATTATAGTAGTTGTGCTGCCCACTTTCTGCCATGGGAGATGCTTCTCCTCTGGGAGGTGAAGGATCAGAACCCATTGGAGCTGCTCCCTCACTCTCCTGGGCCTGTGAGTCCTCAGGTTAGACCTCCTTTTCATTCTTCCTTACATGGAGAATAAAGGATGTGTTCTACTCCTTAGAAATCCTATGGATACAGGAGCCACATTTACAAAAAGTAGAAAGTAAGGAAGGGGACAGAAATTACATTCTTAACTATGTTTGACCTGACAACAACAACAACAAAAAAAAAATGTATTTTTTGTATTATTTGTTCTGGTTCACCTATGGAGGCAAAAATCCAACAGGTCTCATTGGCAGAATTATGGAGGCTAGGAAATGACCCTTGTGCTACTGAAGCAGAATGGATTCCATGTTTGAAAAGGGTCCCAGGCTCTAACAACATACATTGGGTCTAATGAGTCTGATTGAAACATTTGAATGGTATGTGAAATTAATTTAAAAAAAAAGAAAAAGAAAGAAAACACCAGCTAAAACTATCTTGGCACCTGTGATAGGACAGTGGTGTAGTTAGTCTTAAGCACATGTTCCCAGGAAGAAAGAGACGCTTCCCTGTAACTGCCTGTAAGGTGGGATGCTCACAGAGAGTGACAGATTCTAAGACACATTATCCCCAGATGAATTCCATGCTGTAATTCAATTTTTAAAACTCAAAACTGGTTTTCATTCTATCAACTTATCATAGCCTGTCAGAATTTATAGTGAAAATGCCTCCACTTAATAGAAGAGATGACAATCTTTTCACATCAAAATAAAAATTCCCCTGTGCAAATGGCCCTGCTCAACACATTACAAAATGAAGATCTTATTTTTAACTTGAACTTCCTAAAATGTGTGTTGTATCTAGTTCTATAAGCTGCTGGATTTGGTAAGATTTAAAAAAAATAGTTATCAAATATGCTTTTAGTGTATCCATTTTTTTCAAAAGCCATGTACAACAGCTCATTCCTTACAGGAGCTAGTGACTGACCATTGATGAGTGATGGTTTCCTCTTCAATCCTGGTGTGACAGGATGAAAGAAAAGAATCTTCAAATCAATCAAGCAAAAAGAGCACAAACTCCCAGTGTTTATTGAAGGAGAACTTTGACAAACAGGCTGATGACAGAAAATATGAAAAAAAATTATGCTTTCCACACCACTCATCTCTACCTAGAAAAATAAAGAGCTGGAATCCACACACTGGGATCTTTTCTAGACATAGCAGTATTTCCTTCTATAGCAATGACCTTAGAGACTTTTCCCTGCATGCTTAAAAGTCCAACAACTGACATACCAGATCATGCCTTGGTTGAAGATCAGCGCGAGGACATTGCCACTGATGTCAAATTCTGTGTATGAAGGCTGAAAACACACACACTGGGTTAGCATTTCAAACTGAAAGCAATCAGCAAGTGGTTTCACATCAACATACCCAAGTCTACTACTTCTCCTTCAACAACAGTAGCAGAATAATGACTAGGATACATATAACATTTTTCAACATATAAAGACTCATTTTGAAAACCAGTCATGGGGTTGGTAAAATGGCTTCATTGGTAAAGTGTGCTTGCTGCCAAGCCTGACAATTTACATTCAATCTGGAGGCCCTACATGGTGGTAAAAGACCACTACTATCACAAAAAGCAAAAACAAAAAACTCCACACATGTGCCCATGGTATGTGTGAGAAATCCCCAGGTGAAAATATGGCAGGGCACTCTCTTCTACCTGTTGACACATGTAAAACCTAAATCTTTTCATTAGAAACAGCTTAAAAGTTCATTATTATTATTATTATTGTTATTTCTTATTTTACATATTGATCCAAGTTCCCTCTCCTTCTCTCCTTCCCATGCCCCATAACCCCCTTCCCATTCCACCCTCCCACTCCACAGGGAGGGTGATGCCTTCCAGGAGGGATCAAAGTGATGAGAGAGAGAGAGAAAAAAAAAAGACACCATAATAGAAGGATCCATTATAGGTTTGAAGAGAAAACTGACTATAGAGAAATGTCCAGAGACTTACAAGGATGACCCCAACTAACAATCTGAGCAACAGTAGAAAGGCTGTCTTAAATGTCCTTCCCTAATAATGTGATTGCTAACTAACGTATTTGCCATCATAAGCCCTCATCTAGTAGCTGATGGAAACAGAAGCAGACACCCACAGCTAAACACTGAGCCAAATTCCTGAAATCCAGTTAACAGTACATTTTAAGGCTTTCAAAATCTCACTATCTTTGATCTGGTAAGTCCATTTGTAGGAATTTGTCTTAACAATGTTATCTGAAATGTTGGTAAATTTTAACAAGAAATGATGAAGCCATTTATGTGAACAATATTAGATACATACAATATACTTGTACCATGATATACGGCTGCTAAAAACTTTGAAAAGTTTGGAAGACAATTATATCAGTGAAAACTATGCTCTAATGTTAAACAAAAGTATATAATAGTCTACTATTAAGTGTATTAATGTATTATTTTTAAGAAACCCAAAATTATTTAACTTTATAAAAAAGTAAATACAAAAAAAGAAATATAATAAAATACAGGAAATACTAAACTGAATGCCCAGTTACCATGCCATAAACATTCCTGTCCAGTGCAGGACAGCAGCTCCAAGCTGGTCTTAAGTAGAGGTCTCCCAATAGTGTTGCAATAGGTCTCTGTCCAAGGGCAGCCCATCCAAAGACTTGCTGATAATACATTAGCTATCCTAGTAGGAAAGCTTCTAAGTCAATGGACTTCATGCTAATTAGGATGGACAATACAATTGGCTCCTTCTTAATCTGAGATAAATTGAGTATAGGAATTAAGAAGGCCAAGAAGATTGTGTGAGAGAAACATGGAGAGTGGCAGTTTCCTAACAAAACTGTAGATTCTATGCTCTTCAATCCCAATAACTCCATCCCTTAACATACTCATACATACACATACATACACACACACACACACACACACACACATATATATATATATATATATATATGCACACATATTAGCATGGACACATACATACAAAAATAATGTATACTCATACACAAATACACATATATTCACACATGCGCATACATACATACATGTACATAACAGACACATGGGCACATATATATAAGCATACCACAATGACCAAAGAATCTCAATTTTATTTATGCCTAAGAAATCAGGGGCAGGGTGGTAATCAAAAGGGTAGAAAGAGAGAATAACCAGAATGTATTATATACACGTCTGAAATTGTCAAAGAAGTAACTTAAATCATGTTGGGCACATGTAAGAAGATAGAATAGGTCTCTGGTTTGAATGCCCAACAAAGCTATCCTTATCAAGGCTTCTGTTCTAACATCTTATGATTCAAGCCTCATTTATATCACTTTCCCCAGAAGCAATACTATTTTTCCTTCGCAACTTAAAAATGTGGAAATCTACCTTGAAACAGATCCAGGACATAAAGAACAAATGTGACAGAATAATAATGCTTAAGCATGATAAAATGGTAAGATGAGACATAATGAAGAACAGCCCCGTGTGTCCAGTAAGGACAAAGATGACCTGGATAATTTCAATATAAACTTATTCAAGACAGTGCTAGAGTATTTAGTCTCAAGTTTTTCTGAAAGTGTAATGTTCACAGGGCACAAAAGGTTTATCCTAAAGCTTATGCTCTAAAATCAACAACAAAAAAGTACCCTTCATCTCAAGTCTATGGGAGTAACTTAGCTGATATATAGCACTTACCTGACATGCACAAAATCCCAGCTGTATACCCTAGCCCCCGAACAAAATAGGTATAGTGGTGCATGCCTGTAATCTGAGCATTTGGGAGGTGGAGGCAAGAGGATCAGAAAGTTCAAGATCACTCTTAGCTACACAGCAAGTCAGAGGCCAGCTCTGGGTTTGTAAGAGCCTGTATAGATAGATTTAAAAAGGAGAGAGAGAGAGAGAGAGAGGTGGAATAAAGGAAAAAGGGAGGCAGGGAGGCAGGGAGGCAGGGAGGCAGGGAGGCAGGGAGGCAGGGAGGCAGGGAGGCAGGGAGGCAGGGAGGCAGGGAGGCAGGGAGGCAGGGAGGCAGGGAGGCAGGGAGGCAGGGAGGCAGGGAGGCAGGGAGGCAGGGAGGCAGGGAGGCAGGGAGGCAGGGAGGCAGGGAGGCAGGGAGGAGGAAGAAAGCAAATGCTGTATCTGGCTGGACAATATGAGCTCCAGATCTCTCTGTTTACTGGAATGCTCTGTTCTGTCAAAACTTTTTTGCCTGAAGCATGATTTTTGCCCAGAGCCTGTGAGATCCAAAAAAACATTTGAAAACTGCTCTATTGGGTGGTCTGTACCATCTGTGGCCTGGAACAGCTTCTTGTTGCCATTTTAAAATCAAACCTTCAACTGTTGTCTCTTTTGTATCAGGATTTAGCCAAGTATGGGACATGTAACAAATTCAACCTTTTAAGTTCTTAGTTCTTCATTCTTCCACAAAGTCATTTAGAAAGAGATATGTGCCATCTAACTAGCTGACTAGAAAATGAGGAGCTGGAGAGACAGCTCAGTGGTCAAGAACACTTGTTACAAAGGACCTCAGTTCAGTTCCCAGCACACACAAGTACCTGTAACTGCAGTTCTAAACGATCCAACACCTTTCAGGTGGGTACTAATACACACGTATTGCACATTAAAACATGTAAGTACTCCACTCACACATCCACATAAAATAAGAATAAATAAATGAATAAATGTTTAAAAAGAAAGCACAAGAGATATGCTGGGACTCCTCTGGCCTCTCCAGCATAGCAGTATCTAAAGGAGTAAGGTATTGGTTTTCTAAACTGACAGAAAAAAGTGAGGCTGCAAAAGTGTCCTCTATACCCTGTGGTCTTCTGTATAGACATTAGATTTACATTTAAGAAGTAAACTCTGCCCCAATGTTTCCTGAGTACGTGAGCTGGGCCAGTCACTTGTCTCTCGAGGATCTAGTTTCTGCACAGATAAATCAATGAAATGAAATAGGTCTGGAGTCAGCATGTTACAGCCCATAAACTGAAGATGGATGGCCATCTGCTTTTGTAAGTGATTTTTTATTAGAATAAAGCTGCAGCTCCTCCTTCGTGCATTGTCTCCCACAGGTTTAGATTAAAACAGAGCTTATTGGCTGGAGCAGAGAGTGTATCACTTGCAAAGTCTAAAACATTGCCCATCCCTTTTCAGAAAACAGTCACCAGTTCCTGACTAGAAATTCTCTGACATCCTTTCCTAACCTAAAATCTGAAATTTATTAAAACTAAGCCCAGTTATTTTTTAATGCTTCTCTGTAAATGCTTTAAAAATGAAATTCAATGTCATGTAGTAAACACATAACACTCCACTCTAAAAATGGCACACAAAGTTATGTCAGTATATATGATTCAGTGTTCATTCTTTTAGAGGGAAGCTTCTTGAAACCATGAGATTATATTATATTTAAAGTATTAAAGCAATACTTCACCAAATAGAAATTAATTTGCAATACATTTGTCTCTGAAATAAGAAAAATATTGGATTAAAAGTTAAATAGTTCATGAGAAAGGGGGAAATATGCATGTTTTCTTGAAACTTGAGATAAGGTAATGAGAGTAGTGTAGGAAGTTCACCCATGGCCACTCCCCCTGCCTATACTGCCTATACTGCCAGCAACAGAAGGACTCACTTGGTTTTGATCAGAGGAAAATAACCAAGAAATAGAAGTTATATATATATATATATATGTATGTATATGTAAATGTATATGTATGTATACATATATATGTGTGTATACATACATATACATATGTATATATTCGTGTGTGTATATACATACATACATACATACATACATACATACATATATATATATATATATAGAGAGAGAGAGAGAGTGTGTTTTGGGGATTTTACAATGAGCTAGAATCAAGCATCTATCTAGGGAAGGTATAGGCTCACTGGAAAAACAGCCTGGGGAAATCCATTGTATCCTGAAAATTGAATTATCTGGAGCAGAATGCCACTATACAGATGTTAGGAAATGCAATCAGGCTCTCAGAGCCAATGTATTCTGCCTTTGCAAGGACCTTCCTGACCATTTCCATAATTTCCAATTCCCGCAGTTGTACCACTCCACTCAGTGCTGCAGGCTAAGCCTGGGCTGTGACTCCAGACAATTGGTGCCTATGTGTGGTCTCTAGACTGAAGTCACAGGGTCACCAAGAAGCTGTGAAGAAAAGTTAATGCTCAGGCCCTGCCCCAGAGCTACTAAATAGAACTACTAAATTCTCCTAGGCCCTTTGTGGACTCTGATGAATGACTAAGTTTGAGAACCACAGATCTAGGATAAGTTTTTGCTTCATCTACCAGGCTGATTCAGCCCTCAAGGCTTTGCCCTTTAGCCTAGCTGAGAAGTAGGATCCTGCTAACTGCGGATTGAGTCTCTCCACATACTGAAGTGCAGCATCATATAAAGCCTGCTATGTAGGTTCTTCACATTCATTCTTGCTCCATCATGGTATGCCCACGTCTCCTTACTGTATCATGCTGTCTTGCTGATGGCAATCTCACACTTGCCCATATCTACCAGTGAGCATCTTCTATCTTGTGCCCTCTAATCATTCAAGTTTACTCCATTCTACAGAATGTAATATCCAATCCAGGGAGCACTGGAAGTTTGAAAAGCCATATATTGCATTCACTCTTTGGCATTTCACTCTTCAGATATTCTGTGTTACAGTGAACATTTAACATGATATAAATGTGGTTATGGCTTTGAAGTAAATTATATAGGAGTTCTAATTGTAACTCTACCACTACCCAGCTGTATGCCACTGATTTAACATTCTTTAAGCCTTTATTTATTGTGGAATAAGAATAATATCAACTTCACAGCATTGCTGTTTTTTTTAACATGGAATGAAAAATATCTTACAAATATAAATTATTTGTAACACTTCTGATACATAGTGAATACTGAATTAAAAATAGAATGTTACCAAAGGCTGAATGATTAGGACTACACTCAGGTAGTCTCACTATCATGCACATTTATGGATATTTTGAGCATCTTCATCAGATCTCAGGGAAATCTCTCATGGTTTTAATTTGCATTCATTTGTAGCAGAGACCCCCTTAAAAATACAAGAATAAAGAAGATGGTGGATTTGTTCACACAGGCCGGCATAGAATCCTACATCTTTCCAGGTACTCTTTATTGTTTCTGCTGATAAACACTAAGCCTGCTGTCAGTGTAAATTAAATGCAAGGTTAAAACATTCTTCACTGACTGAACTGGTGAGCAACAACAAAATTAAAATAAAATAGAACAAAATAGAACCAAGCAAACCAGCTTTGGGAAATATGTTGTAAGGAAAAAATTTATGTGCACCACTAGGATGTATATATGATGATGTTTACCAACATTAATATAATCGAATGTCAGCATAATAGTTATTGTAACAAAAACAGATATAGTTCAACTCACAACAAATAAACTACTGTAAATTTTTCTAAATCTGAATGCATAACATATAACCATTAAAATCATATTATATTTTAAAAGAACAACATTATATCACTTGTGGAAAATTGATGAAAGACAGATTGTTGTGATAAAAATAAACTAGACTCATAAAAATTGTAACTGAATGTGTTTTCTATCATTATGGAATGTAGGGGAGCCTAACACTGACATAAAACTAAAATTTGGACAATCAGGGTGTTGAAGGGGAAAACGGAGAATAAAAAATGGGTGACTATGACCAAATGTGTATTATATGCTATCTTGAAATAGCATAGCAAATCTGATTTTTTTGTACAACTAATCTATGTTAATAAAAATAAATTTATATTACAGAAGGCTAAGGTTTTGGCTTAGTGGTACAGCACAAGTCAGCATGACAAAGGCCTTGGACTCAGTCCACAGCTCACAAATAATAGCATGTTATTTATAATCTTGCAGTAACATGAAGACGTGGTGACACAGCCAGTGAGGTACTCAAAATAGGCACAAAGATTACCTGTCTGCATACGAAAATACGTGTATACATACATACACACAAATACACATATGTAATCTATAATGGGACATATTAAAACATAATGTTTATGTACATATATGCAATATTAAGATTATTTGACTCAAATTAAATGTTCTCACTACTGGTAGAATTGGCTATAATTTTTATTTTTACATTTAACTTTATTGTCTTTTACAATTTTTCTACAAAAAATCTCATGATACTTTTGAAATTCCTAGAAACAAAGAAATAATATCTTTTTCATGGCAAATGGCCACATTTTCTCTCAATTTCCTGAATATACTTAGGAATCTCTCCTCACCTCAGCTCAAGTTTTTCTTTCGTTTATAGCAAGTGCTTTCTGAACCAAAATTATCAATTAGCTAATCTAAAGCAAGAGCAGAGAAACACTGACTGGAGTGTTCACCTCTGGGGCCCTGTCTCATTTGTTCCTTTTAGGAAATGTCTTCTTCCTCCCTTGAAATTCTACTCATCCTACAAGATCCACTCAATGTCTCTTTCTCCAACCATATCTCTCTCTCCTCTCTTCTCTCTCTCTCTCTCTCTCTCTCTCTCTCTCTCTCTCTCCTGTCTTCCTGTCTTCTGTCTTTCCACATGTATACTCCAAAGTCCAAGAACAATTGATCTGTCTTTTGCTAATTACCTTGCATGCCTTTAGATCTTACAGCTTGCTAGATAAAGGTAGTAGTATTGGTAGAATTGAAGAATGAATATACTAATGGTTGAAGGTGTAAGTTTCTGCCTATTTTTTTCTCAATTGGGAATGAGTCTAATATGGCCAAGTTTTCTAATATGTCAACAAAGAAAATGTATTATGCAGAAGTTTCCAGTTTTAAAAGTTTTAGCTCATTAAAAATACCCAAACACTGGGCAAACAAATTAAACTCAAGACCAGGTCCAAGTTGAATATTCTCTGTGGACTCCAGCATCCTCATCTCCTCTATGCCACTCAGTACCTTGCACACATTTTCTCATAGTGGCCAGCACCAGCAGGCTTCCAAAGAAGTCAGTCAGGAATTGGCAGGAATGATAGGAGCCACAGCAAAGATACATCATCTAACATTAACATTTTATAACTTGTTTTGATTTTGAACTTTCCTTCAAAGAACCTTCCAAAGGTAAAATGAGAGAGAATTCTTTCTTTGTGACTCAAAAACAGAAACCTGTTTCCTGTACTTTGTACTAACCCAAGAGCTCTGTCAGCACTCAATAAATAATAAATTACAGTCATTTAATTACAGCTTTTATGCATCCAGGTCATGTTATATTGACTTCATATTCATAGTCAACTTTCCTACCACTTAAGAAGAAAGCAGTAAGGGATAAAAGGCAAACAAAAGACAAGCCATGATCTAAGGAAGAGATGCAATTTTTGTGTCTGCCTCAGAAGAGCTGAATCAGGCAGGGAAAATAGAAATGAATCTGAATCTAAGCCAGATAAATACCTCATAGCAAGCAATAGGAGAGCTGTACAGTGGCATCCTAGCTCTCTGCTGCATTACCTCACAGCCATGGACCAGAAGCATTACCTAAGTGCTTTTGCCTCATCTAAGGGGGGCACCTTAAATGAGGGTAACAGAGATGATCTAATAAAAGGCACTGTCTCAAAATCAAATAGCCAAAAGATGTAGCCCAGAATCTTGAATGTGCCCTTAGTCTAGATCCAAGAAAGCATGAGATAGAAGTGAGATCACCTGTGCAGATTAATTCTTCACTGGTGGGAAGAGAATCATTGCTAGCTTAGAACACACAGCCTCAACAACTCTGGAGGCCCCGCTGACTAAGAGGCAACATTCTTCCAGCTGCCACTGCTGCCCGAATGGTATCAGGATGTGGAGGTATAAGTTTATCCACACAGTCAACAGAGGGTGTTTGCCATGTTGCTAGCCTGGCTCAAACAACAGACATTTTTTCTTCATATATCCCTCACTGTAAGAGGAGATGGATAATAAACAGTTTAAAAAGAAATATCCAATGGTTGTACATTTTGTTCATAAAACAAAACAGTAAATTGCCGTAGCATAAAGGGGCTATGTTAGAATGGTAGTCAGAGAAGAACTCTGAGGAAGTGACCTATTGAAGGGATGCTTAATGACAAAGAAGTGGCCATGTCTAGTTTGAGGGTACCAGCATCCCTCAATAGTAAGTGCAAATGAAAGAAACTTTTTTGTGTTTGAAAATTTTAAAAATTGCATATGTATGAAAATTAGAATATAGCAACAAGGCTGAGGCAGCAAGAAACGAAGCAAACTGAGAACCCTAGGAAGGTATCACGTTCAGCGTGCTCTTAAAGCCATGGGGTGGGGGGGGGAGCTTAAACACATGGGTACCATCAGATATGCTGAAACCAGTTTTATTTGTACAAATAGGCAATAGAGACCTGTTGACATGTCAGACCAAGAATCATGTATGCTCTACCACTTCCCTAAGTTTGAGGGAGATTTTAACTTGGGCACAAAGGAAAAGATGGTGGTAAAGTTAACACCTGACAGGTTCAGAGAAACCTGTGTTATTATTTCAGGATGCCTCCAGGGATCCATTCAAGCAAAACCCTGTCAACAAACTGGATCTTCCTTGAAATCTCCACAGTTCCCCTCTGTTGTCTGTCTGGCTCACTGAATCCTTTCAGCCTGTCATGTACTACATAGTAACTAGCACATGATAATCACCCAGTCCCACAGCAAAATTCACACAGGGATATAAAGAATATACAGTTTAAAGAAATCTTGTATTAGCACCAGCTAGCTTCATGGGAAGTGAGCTGGCCATAGGACCAAGGTTTCCTTCAACATTCTGACAGTTCGAGGGCTATAGCACAAACAATATAAACCCAGAGACAGATATCAGGAGTCAAGCTTAAGATAAGAAAAGCAAAGCAGCCAAACCACCAGAGAGTTCTTACCTCTTCCAAGGCTGGGGTAATCCTGTACTCAATGTAGCTGGAGACTGTCAGTTCTGAGACCCTGCTTCTCCTGTCTTATAGACCTCTCTAGGACTGGGATCAAAGTCATGCTTCACCACTTCCCAGCTTCTATGTCTAACTAGTATGGCTGTTAGGATTAAAGATGTGTACCACCAATGCCTGGCCTCTATGGCTGCAGCTAGCTTTATATTCTGATCTTCAGGAAAGCTTTATTAAATCATAAACAATATATCACCACAGAGGGTCATTATTTTAATGAGTCAGAGCTAACTTTACTTAAGTATTAGAAACCATTATACTCAAATCTGGGCTCTTCTGAAGAATTATAACTGTTGCAAAATGTTTTATTCCACTGTGTAAAGATTTGACACTGAGATTTGTTTAATAAAAGCTAAATGGCCAATAGCTAGGCTGGAGGATAGGTGGGAATTCCAGGCACAGAGAAAAAGCAGGAGAAGGAATCCAGGCAGAGATAGACACCAGAAGACATGGAGAGGAAGTAGAAGGTACAAGTTGGAAGAAGGGTTACACATGACAGAACAGAGATTAAGATAATTGGGTTAATTTAAAGTTTAAGAGCTAGTTAGGAACAAACCTAAACTATAGGTAGAACTTTCATAATTAACAAGAAGTCCCATTATTTGAGAAGTGTCACTATTTGGGGACTGGCTGACAGGACAGAGAAAGATTCATTACATATAATCTTACTGCCAACTCTTTGTTTATTGACATCTCACAAGGTGACCTCACTCATGTATTGCTGAGACCCCATTCCACTTGGGGAGTGTGGGTAAGTGATGAATCACAGAGTAGAAACTTGATAAAGAAGAAGTCAGCACTATACTTACATATCCGTATTCCAAATCCCAGCACCAGCAGTAATTGCAAAACCTCACGAAGCATGCTCTGAGGAAATCACCAATGAGGATCGTGACATAAGTGGTCAGAACATCAGAAACGGTGAGTCGCACAAACTCCTGGTATGATACAGTCTTTATTAATGAACACATTTCTGTCTTCAGATGACCCTAATATTGATATCAAAACTGTCATGTTTCTAAGTCACTGGCTTGAAGACTATGGCTAAAAGAAAAGTAAAATAATTAGGTATACCTAGTAAATGAAAATAACTCCCCTGTATTTTATTACTCTTAACTAAGCAGCTCCATCCCCAAATTTCTATACCAGCTTTCTTTTACTGGGAAACATTATGAGACAAAAGTTTAAAAGCAAATGGAAAAATATTCATCATGTATAGATTTTAGGTTTGTATCTATCATTGGATTGTATGCTTTAGAAGTATAAAGTGTATATGGTACATGGAAGAAACTTCAATGGGGTTGCTTAAAAAGCACTGGAATTAGTTACTCTCCTTGAGGTTGGCCAAATTTATGACAAGAAGCTGCATGAGAGGCTTACAGTTGAAGGGGGTACAGTCCATTAACCAGGGAAGCATAGTGGTGTGAGTGTGAGGTGGCTGGTCACAATACTAACACAGTCAGAAAGCAAAGAATGAACATCAGTGGGTTCAGGCTTACCCTACCCCAGACATCCCCTCAGTGACCCACTTTCTACAACTTAATTCTATCTTCTAAAAACTCTACCACTTTTCAAACAGTGCCACCATCTTGCGATCCAATTTTCAAACACATGAATGAGCCTATGGAGTGTACTTCACCACAATGGTGAGTTATTAAAAAGCCAAAAAAAAAAAAAAAAAACCTTGTTTTCAACAAAAGCTTTAAAAAATCTGTAGAGTAAGATGCTTGGAAAACTTATTTTTACAAAACATCCATGTATGCATATATGTGTATATGAGTATATAAGATATGTGCATATATACACACATATATACATATGTATATATCTTCATATATGTGTGTGTATATATATGTACATATATGAAGATAAAAGTTGTGGAAAAGTCAAGTCACTTCTGTGGCATGGGTTTGAATTTAAATGCAAAGTATGTGTATTGTGAGTTAGACAGGAAGGTCACTATTACCTCATGGAAATATATGACAATAAGCATTAATAAAAATGGTAAATAATTATATGTTTTCCTCACCATAGTTTATTCCTGCTGTTCCTTTTCTGTTTCTCTTCAATTATTTGTATCCTGAAGACTAAAGACACTGAATGCATAAAGTCATAATTTTGCAAAGGTCAAGGATGGGGATATGATCAGTTGACAGAATGCTCACCTAGCAATTACAAAACACTGAGTTTGACCAAGCACTGTGTTAACCAGCAGTGGTGTAACCAGTGACCCCAGCACTCAGGATACAGAGGCAGGAAGATCTGAAAGTCAAGGTCATCCTCAAATCTGGGGTCCATGAGTCCAGTCTTATGAAAAAAATAAGAAAAGAAATACCACTATTCTGTAAAAAGCCTTTTGATTTTTGACTTCTATCCATCTAGATAGTCTCCTTTCTACTAATGAGTACATTTGACTCATAGAGCAAGTAGGCATTTGACATAGTCATCAGTAAACTTCCAGCCTCATGCTCCAGAGTTGTGCCTCCTAAACTCCTGTCATCATCAGTCATCATCACCTTCCTTGCCATGCCTGAGTACCATATAAAACATTTATAACTAATATTTATTTTATAATATATTAAAATAAAATATATACATCAACTACCTTCGGTATGTTAGCTGCAATATAAATATAATAAAAAAGCAAAAGATTATTGAAAACTTAATATGCATTTAAAAAATTAATTTAGCATTAATTCCCTTGCAAAGTAACTCATGACAAAGGCCTATAAGCAGCAGGACATTTTGACCTCATAGCAGACGAATAGACAGAAAAAATGAGGGAAAAGAAAGAGCTTTTCCCATAGGTGTTTTAAAGCCTCTCATCACTGGGCCACACAGTTCCTCATCCTTGTAGGGGGCGCTGCATACAGCTCCCTGTGTTATTCTTGTATTGCTCCTCTGTTTCCTTTTCAGTCTTACTGGCCTTCTTTTAGACTATCAAACTCCAAACTTTCTCAGGGTACTCGGCCCTGCATATAGCTTTCCTCTTCCAGCTTCGCCTAATTCGCCTAACTTACCTCCTAACTCAGTTTTTTTACCAGCTGACAAACACTGTCATAGCATGACTGAGGCAAGCTTCCTTTGCTCCCTTAGACAGATAAGAACTGTGGAAAAAAGAAACACTTAGATTCCATGTATTTTATCTGTTTCATTGCCAATGTATATCTGAAAGCCTTTTATAATTATATAGTCACTGGCCTTGCTTCTCTCTGTAATAAATAGGCTGTGCTTTTCACAAAAAGGGGCCCATCTTTCAATTCCTCTGTATTCTTAGAATCCAAAAGTTGTGGGTGTTGCCATTAAGTAAATATGGGATGAGTGAATATTTGCTAGTAACTCCTGGTTATTCTGGAATGCAACCTTTCTCTTCTATATTCTCATTCTCCCTTTTAGTCCCTGGTCAATGTTAAGACACTGACAACATTGTCTAGAGGTAGGGTGGGAGGAGTTTTTTTTTTAAGGTTCCTCAAATAGCCCGGGAAGATTTCCTGAGAAGAGAAAATTTCAGAGCTGTTAGAAAGTCACTCATGCCTCCTCCTTAAGTAAGGGTTATCACCCAATAGCTGAAGCATTATTCTTTCCCAAGGTATGGCATTTTACTTAAAATCCACAAGGAGAATCTGAAGATGGTAGTATAAATTGTAAGTATCAAACTCACAGATAGCAGAAGAGATGTACTGCTATAGAGAAAAGAGAACCTTCTGAAAGAGTGGCTCAGCTACCTCAGGAATGCCCTCCATGCATGCAGACAGCATAAAGGGGGATCATGTATGCAGACAGCATGAAGGGGCACACGTATGCCAACAGCATGAAGGGGTACATGTATGCAGAAGTCTAGAGGCTATGCCTAGTGATGATTGTGTCTCATGGGGACAATACAGTGTTGAACAAAGATGCAAGCTCCATAATCCCACTGTCACTGTGAGGGTAAAACTTAGCTCCTGCCATTGACTTCCTATAAGGTCTTGAGCGAATCTGTCTCTCAATATTCTCATCTATAGAATGGTGATATTCAGGTGGCTTAAAATTTCAAGGAGCTAATGCTTGGCACATTACATGATCATCAGTGTTAGCCATTCTCAGTGTTGTCCTTATCACTTGGTTTCTTATTCTTCCAGATGCAATGTCAGCCATGGCTTCGTGTGCCTACTTGTCCCACAGGAAAGATTCTGCTGTTTGTCTTTCAAATACCACTGAAGGTAATAAATTAGTACTTGAGAAACACTGCACAGCTGAAAGGAAAGCCAGTTCATTGGGTTTTTTAGAACCAAGAGAATTTTGAGTGACAAGGCATCATGGAAAGAGAACAAAGTGGAAGACATTCCTGGAAAAGAAGAGCTAATACCTGAAATGTTCCCATAGAATCACGAGCTTTTGGGGTACATGTTCATAATTACATAAACTCGGCTGGCTCTGCCATCTCTTCATTTTTCAGTCTCTAAAGGATAGAAATATTTCCAGATACATGGATGGAGATACTGATATCTCAAGGGCTAGTGCTTACCAGCACTCAAAATTGTATCCACCAAGTTACCTTCACTCTCCCAAATTCCATTGACCTAGTTCAGAATTCCATATTTCCTTTCTTCCCCCAAAGGGTATCAAACACTTACGGGAATGTCAGCAGAGTCAGCAGGGGGAGGGTAGTGTCCCTTAACAGCATGTTGAAGGAAGTGGGGAGAGAGTGGCAGTAAGGAGCAATGATGAAATGAGAAACTCACTACAGATATAATTCCCCAAAACAGCATACAGCACACATGTTCTGAGACATGCCATGTTCTGGGGCCTCAGAGAAGGAGAATTAAACACATGGTTTCTGTGTTATTATGAGTAAACATGATGGAGGACTGTCACAGAAGCTTCTGTATCAGGAATATAAATTTCTCTCAGAATGATACCGCAATGTCTAATGGCCATCCTGATCTTAGACTTTACAGTTATTCTGATCCTGTTCAGCAGGCGTTGGCCCTCTCAAAGGGTAGGATTCCTAGCACAGTCCAGAAGAGAGCATCTCAAACTGCATGTTTGCAAACTGTACATTCTAAGGGTGTCAGTACTCAAATGCTGGGCTGCAGATATAGGGGCTAGGTTAGTTGTGAAGAAAGAGTCCATGAGAACATACTTCACACAGAGCATTGAAATGTAAACCCACAAGTGACTGCCTGTCTTTGATAGAACAAACTGTCATGGACTCTGTAGATGAAAATAATACAACTATTTTCTCATGGTTCAGAAAGACAGAAGTCTAGAATCAAAGTGTGGACATGCGGAGAATCTGCTACGTTTCTGACTCCTAGAAGTTGTCCACACTCCTTCAGCTATTGCCCCTTCTTCCATCTCTGAAGAGCATCACTCCAACCTCTGCTTCCTTTGTCATATGGCAATTCTCTGACTTTGACTCTGTGTTTCTCTTATAGAGACACCCCTTGTAACTTTATTAGACTCGCCCAAAACAGTTCAAGGTCATTCATCCTGCTAAGCTCTGACATGTGTAATGTGCATTTTTGCCAAGTATGGCAACAGACACACAGGTGAACAACTTGGGCCCTTGCTCTGCTTACCACACCATAGCCTACAGTATCTCTCTTTTAAAGTCAGACAAGCTTTATTTTATTATTCATGTATGTTTCTAGAGGCATGTATGACTTGTGAAGATCTGAAAATCTAGCAGCATTCACTTAAGGAACTTATCTGATCCTCAAATACTTAAAAAATAAACAAAGCAAATTTGTTAGACTATTACTCCTTTATGTCATTTTCAGTCATATATATATATATATATCTATATATTCACACACACACACAAATATATATATATATTTCCCCCCATAATAGAAGTCACAATGGCTTAACCTCATGAACATTAGACTGAGAGTGAAGGTGTCTTTTGAGTCCACACTTGCTTACATTGCGTTACTTGAGTAAGACTTGTGCTAATATATTGATATTCTCATTCTACAGGAAATATAATTTTTAAAATGTGTTCAATTCACAGAGACTGATATGATGACCTGCTCTATTCTAGAAATACTAAAATACACTTCAATTTGTCTGCACTTGATGAACTAAGGTTGAATGCACATTAAGAGTGTTTTCTCCAATGAGATAAAATTACAAGCTTCACAAAGCATAAATAGAATCTGTACAGAAGTGGATGAGTCTGAAACAGCCTCTGTAGTTGTTTTTGTTTGGTTTTCTTTCCCTTTATTGGACAGTAAACAATGAGACCTTGTTTCTTTTATCTGGTAAAATATCAGCATTTACATAACCATTATAAAAAAACAAGTAACTTAAAATAGCATTTCTTTTAAAGCTTAAGGGAAAGTCATTAGATTAAAATTTGATATTATAAAACAACTAGACCTTTTTTATAAAAACAAATAACACTAAGGCTCCACATAAGCACTGTTTGAGTCTGTATCTAAATTTGGGTGCTTTGTTAGAGTATAATAGGTGGCGTGAATCTCTTCACACAATTGTAAGCTATCCTTTTATGCACAGCTATAAAAGTGCTGTAAAAATAAAATGTGTTTATCTCAGGGGATGGATGTGAAGTCTCCCTGAGTTAATACATATGAAATTCAGAGCCAGCAAAACCTAAATATTCAAATGTCTCTATTTTTATTAATAAACAATAAACAAAAAGGCCTTAGTTTGGAGGAAGTATTCAGATCATTTGGTCCACTAACAGCATACACTTTTCTTCATAATGTTACCTGTCCCACCATTGTTTCCCAGCAGGGTCCTCGTGGTACATCTGCAGGGTGAACAAAAAAGGGTGGTCCTGTGGTGTTCCCAGAGAGAGATTCATTGTAAGCCTTAATCATGTTGGCTTCCCACAGGGTAATATTGGCTTTCACGAGCTTCTCCTCTTCAATCTAGATATCAAAAAAAGTGGACAGGAAAATCACACAGCACAGTTTCAAAGACATTCCTGGTCATCTCCAAACTGGGAAATTAACATACTGATGACAAGGACAATCCAGACACAAGGCTCACCTTGTTGTTAATCTCATCCATTAAGGCAAGAATAAATACATACAAGTTGCCTAGAAGAAGAGCAAAAATGCGCCCCAGCAGCCACTTCAGAGCAATGAGTGGATGGTAATCTTCCAGTTCAGCAAATAAGTCAAACAGGGTGGGACAGAACATCCCCAGGAGGGACATAACCATGTTCATCTACAAGGAGACACAGGGATTGGGGCGTTTCCATTAATACTGCTTCCCTGTAGAACCTGGGAAGATTTTTCAGCTAAGTCCCATTGATATTATATAAAACCAAGATTATGCCATGCATTCTTAGTATTTGGTCTCAATAAAATGACAAAGACAGTATTCAATTGATATTTACAAGTTATATATATGAGCTTGCGGATGTACTCGTAATCATGTTTCATTGGTATAGTGAGTGCACAATTTATATCTCTCTATCTCTCTGCCCAGAGAACACACTGTTCTATGTGGCTACTGACTGTGAAATGTTGATGCATGGCACTTTGAAAATGAGTTAAAGAGGAAGGACAGACTGGAAGTAACTCCTCCTGTGACTTACTCTCTAAATACCTGGCTCAAACTGTCAGCACTAAACATTTTTTTTTTTTAATTTCCCCCTGTACCGCCCATATTTTGAATGATTAGAACTACCAAATATATCTAGAATACAATCACTAATTGTTCAAGTTTTTACTAAGAACATCCTATTAGAATGATCAAGAGGATCTACAACTCAGCATGATATAAAATCAGTGTGAAATATTCTCAACTGGACCTAAAAAATGTAGCAGAGTCTGTACAATTATATATAACGACAATTTCACTTTTGTTTCATGTGGGTACCCATAAAGATAGCTGCACACCATCTTGGCACAAGGACAGAGAGTTCAAAGCTGTTGTCAGCAAGTCATAAGACCTAAAGATCAAAGGTGTGGCTACAGTAGGATGTTTGGCTGTCTTAGTCAAAATAAAACAGACCTGAATCTGAGGTGTGGCTACTCTTGACCTCAAGGCTAGGGAACAAGAAGTTGAAGCTAAGGTGTGGTTACTGATCCCTTAGAATAAGTGAGAAAGAAAAGTCTGTTCCGTATACTTGATAGTGTGTTCCGCTTTTTGGTTAAGGTATATAAGAGTGATGAAAAATAAACTCGTGGCATTTCAGTATTGACTGATCTGTCCTCCTGGCCTTTAGACTATCTATCTCTCTGTCTTTTCTTTATCATCTATAGCTAGCCTTTCGCTCATCCACACTCCCCACTCAGGTATGGACTTGGGGCCGTTCAGCTGGCTCCTATTGAACCCCACAAAGACCACTCCTGACAGTTTCAGTAGATACATGAACTTATTTCTGAGTCTCCATTATTGTATCCACTTGTAGCTAGAGCTCAGGGTTCCTCTAAAAGAGATATTAAACCCTTCTTAAAGAGTTATTATTTTCAGGATATTAAGGTAGACTGGCTTAAAATTCACTGTGAGGTCCAGGTGGCTTCAAAGTCAGAAACTTTCTCACCCCAGAGTGATGGGAAGAAGTTAATGATAAGCAACCATTAGCCACTTAGTATGATTCATTTATACCAAAATAGGACCATTATGCCATGAACCAAAGCTGAATGAACATTTTTCTTATACTTACTGTCAACATTAAGAGAATATTTTGGGAAAAAAAAAACCTGATAAATTCTTTGTGTTCTCTGTGCTATTTTTGACCTTTTGGGAGAAAAAAAAATCCCTTTATTTAATAACATCAACAGGTTTCCATGGAACAACTGTAATACTGTTATCTTTAACCATGTGGTTCATTTGGGTTGTTATCACTTCTGAAGTTTTTATACTGTTTTTACATAGAGACATTTTTTTTCTTTTTTCTTTCTTTCTTTTTTTTTTTTTTTTTTTTTTTTTTGGTTTGTTTGTTTTTGTTTTTGTTTTTCAAGACAGGGTTTCTCTGTAGCTTTGGAGCCTGTCCTGGAACTAGCTCTTGTAGACCAGGCTGGTCTCGAACTCACAGAGATCTACCTGCTTCTGCCTCAAAGTGCTGGGATTAAAAGCACAGGCATTCTTTTTTTTTTTTTTTTTTATTTCTACTGAATCACTTGCCAGCTAAGACATTTCTAAGAAGTCATACATTTATAAAGAGTCATCTCAAAATTCTTCCATCTATAGAGCTTTGCAGAAATTTCCATCTGGGATGCTTAAATATCCCCATAGCAAAAATTTGCACATGCTCTGAAAATGCCCAAGTTCAAATTAATGTTGTGTGGTACACGAAAATATTTTATGTACCACAGGCTCTTGTAATAACTCAGGACCAATTATTTCCTGATTCGAAATCTGTATTCTAATCACCTCTCTCCTACACACTAATTAGGCAGATTCTCTGCAGGCAAATTCGGCCAAGAGCTGGTTTTCCTCATTTGAATAGCTGAGGAACAAAGGCTTTGGCAAGAAAGCATTGGAGATGTTTCACTGGGATTCTTGTGAAAAGGCTAGAAACACAAAATTAAGCAGGCAATCTGAGTGCTTCTTATAAGATAGGTATAGGAACTAAAGACAAAAAAAAGGAATATGGCCTTTCAGCTGTGGAAATGACATCTTCCAAGAAAGCAATATTGGGTTGTAGGAAGAGTCTTAGAGTTGAAATAAAACATCAAGGCTCTCAACATGGTTTTCCTAACTTTGTCTGTCATACTGCCTCCTAAGATGCACAATTCCCTCTATAAAATATCCTCTTCTCTCTTCCCATTCTAACTTTGCATCTTGACATAGATGAAAAACCCAACAGCACAGATTTGGAAACATAACAGGAAGATGGTGAAAAATGTGCAGAGGGGTGGATAAGCAAGAGAGCAGAATGGAGCACCAGGCAGAAAGCAGCCTTGTCTCAAGTTCAACTGCAGAAACATAGCGCACAAAATAGCAAGTATGAGTTTCGAAGCATGTTAAAAGCATTCAGAGACGAACTTCATTCTTTTCCCACCACCCAAGGGTGTCAGGATCTTGCTGTGCAAATTCCTGGGATCGCTTCACCGCCCAAAAGATGAGGTATCCACTTGCACCAAGTGTTAGGAACACGAAGAAGTTAGCAAGAAACCTCAGGAATCTGATGAGGTGGATGTTCTCCTCCACCTGGGCCGCTCTTTCTTCTATGATGGCTTCCTGCAGCCAGGCAAAACAGAACACAAGAGAAACACTCCTGTGAAAAAGACTATGAGTTGAGAAAAACAAGGAGCAAAGCTGTAAACTAAATCTAAAGTTCCATAAAGTAGCTGAATAGTGACAGAACAGGACAGCCAGTGAATTGGTAGAAGCTAAGTGTGGGGTTAGCATCTATTTCAATTCAAGCTTGAGGCTGGCCTGAGCTACATGAGATCCTTTTAAATCATAACACTAGGAGAATCTACATTCTAAAAGATACTTCTTTCAGTACTTGATTTTTACAGGGGATGGGGGTCATGTAGGGTTTTGCTTTTATGAAACAATTTCATGTAGCTTATGCTGGCTTTAAACTTGCTTTGTAGCTGAGGCTCCTGCCTCCAATCTCCAAAACACTGGGATTATAAGTGTGTAAAACCATGCCCTGCTCTCCAGGTATTGCTTTAAAGCTATGTTGTAATGCTTTAGAAGCAATTTACTGAGCCTACATGTTTCTGCAAATGACTAAGGACCATATTTGAACTATCTGATAACCAGTGAGCTCCTATTTCAACCAAATAGCAGTATTTTATTACTAAATTTGGAGAAGAAAAGTCCTGAATTAAAAATAAAGCTGTTACAGGTCACAGGCTGTTTCTGTTGTAATCAGACTCATGTCACATTATAGTAGGCAGCAATGATAAGAACATCGTTCTCCTAATTGTCAAAATATTTGATAATTCACACAGAATGTTTCCCAACGATACCCTTAGGATACAAAGAATGAGCTTTTGGGTTACCTTAAAGTTCATTGTGATAGAATTAAATTTGTTGTCAGCTGTTTCAGGATTACCAATCAGATAGTCCCAACTGCAGAAAACCTTCCAGCTGAAGTTGAAAGTATTGTCATCACCACCCCCATCATCACCAATATTTTTGGTCATCCTGTAAAAGCAGGTGTTTACTACAGCATCCAGAAAAAAGTAATACAGGCAGGCAAGGGAATAAAAAGACAGCAGTCACAGGTAAACTAAAAATTCAATGTCTGGATCACATTTTAAATAAGTTATTCATATAAATAGACATTAGAAACTTTGATTACTAAATTTTATGCAGTTTATTTAATTCTCTTATTCTGTAGTGATCAAAAACTGCTACACACTGCTGATTTTAATACCTATAGTGACTGGCAGAATAAATCCCCTGTAGAGAGAAGATGGAGTTATTTTAAGGCTGATACAAAGCTGCCTGAACTATATTCTTCAAGAGAAACTAACACAAAGACTAGATTGGAAACCAGTACAAGATGAAATGGTAGGTCTGAAGCTGGAAGCACTAGCCATGCCTTTGCTTCCAGTTCATTTCCGGTTCCAGGCCTTTTCCGGAAGCACTGCCCATGCTTTTGCTTACAGTCCATTTCCCTTGCTGAGCCTCATAACTTCAGAGTCTCATTTTATTCATGACTAAGTCCCCAGGCACTACATAGCTCTCTAGATTATTCATAGGAAAGATACCACTCATTGTTTGCAAATGAATAACTAAATTTAGCACCAGGAAATGTTTTGCCAATAAACACATATATCATGAATAGCCTTTTATTTACATGATTGTCATGGGATTGCTTTCCAGTTCTATCCTGGACATTACACAAGGTTTTGACAATGTCATCTTCGCTTCATCAATATTTGCCAATCATCCTAGACTGTGTAAGAAGAGAATTTTTCATTTTGAATCTCAGAATTATAGACACAGTTCATAAAGCAGTGACATGAAATGGAACATGGTGACTTTAGACCTTTCATCCATCACTGCCCTTCTGTTCCAAGCACTCTTGAAAGAAGGCCAACTGCAGCTTGGAGAGGAGGAGGAAACAGTCATTGTGCTATGCTGGATCTGCTGGCAGGTCATGTTCCCAGAATAAGTTGGCTTCTAAGAGCCTTCCAAGGCACCTTTTAAAAGGGTCTGATTTTCATCTTTAGAAACAGTGGATAGAATCATCTCCAGTGGAAATATTGTTGACAAGTAAAATATTAATGTGAAGTTCATGAGGGCTCTAGGTTTTTTCTCTAAGTATATGAGAGAATTATTCAACAAAAGGGGACATAATTGGTGGTTGGAAAACGAGGAGGAAGACACACAAATTTGATGCTAAGATTCAATTTCAGGAAATATGGAAGACTTTAGGCAGTGTTTGGAATAGGTCACAGATACTTTTGTTAAGTAAATACAAAAGAAGTTAAAATAAAATGATTTAGATAATGACAATTTAAATAGAATGAAGAAATGTTTTTACTCCTTTGGGAATTTTGTGTGAGGTAGCCTGTCCCTGATTCTAATGTGATCTAGAAAATAAATAGGTCTTGTAATATACATATGTTTGAGAAGTTTATATTTTTTAACAACAAAAATTTAGTGCAAGAGTCATATCAAGGTAATTTAACTCCAAAGGGATTTTGCAAGAGACAAAGAATAATTTTAAATAGATTTTAAAATTATGAAAGGCTGCCTGAATCTCTGCCTGTCTGATCTCTGGCCTCCACCACCTGTCCTTTGACAGAGTTCCAGGCCCTGGACAGAGATCCCCACAGGACCATCCTGAGTCCCTTCCAGCTGGATCTTTGACACCCTTCACAGGACCTCTGCTGGAGCCTGATCTTTGACCTCCATCGCCAGGCCCCTGCCTGAGGAGAGACCTCCTAGAGAGCTTGGACCACCCAGAGCTAAAGACATCGAACTTCTGACCCACGTAAGCCCATTGGGCTTACAGAGAGAAACCCCACCTGCACGCACTGGAAGAAGCAATGGGAGGACAGCAATACAAGAAACCACCTAACAATAGACAGACAAGCGTGACACCATCAGAATCTAGGGACTCCACACCAACTAGACCTGAACACCCCAAAGCAGATGAAGTAGAAGAGAACGACTTAAAAAATAGCTTCATAAAAATGATAGAGGTCCTCAAAGACGATGGGAGAAAATCCCCTAAAGAAATGGAAGAAAAAAAACAAACAAAAAATTGGAAGAAATGAACAGATCTCTCAAAGAGAGTACAGAAAGCCAATAAAAACCAAACAGGTGAAGGAAACAGGTCAAGACTTGAAAACTGAAATAGAGACAATAAAGAAAACACAAACTGAAGGAATGCTAGAAAAACTGGGCAAACAATCAGGAAGTAAAGACTCAAGCATAACCAACAGAATACAAGAGATGGAAGAAAGAATCTCAGACACTAAAGATGAACTAGAAGAAATAGATTCATAAACCAAAGAAAATCTTAAATCCAACAAATCCTTAATACAAAATATCCAGAAAATGTGGGACACTGTGAAAAGGCCAAACCTAAGGATAATAGGCATAGAGGAAGGCAAAGAAGCCAAGCTCAAAGGTGCAGAAAACATATTCAAGAAATGAAGAAAACTTTCCCAATCTAAAGAAGGGCATGCCCGAGAAAGTACAAGAAGCATACTGAACAACAAATAGAATGGACCAAAGAAAAATAGATCCCTCTAAACATAATAATCAAAACACCTAACATACAGAATAAAGAAAGAATATTAAGAGCAGAAAAGGAAAAAGGCCAGGTAACATATAAAGGCAGACCTATCAACATTACACCTGACTTCTCCATGGAAAATCTCAAGGCCAGAAGGTCCTGGATAGATGTTCTACAAGTACTGAGAGTCCACAGATGCCAGCCCAGGCTACTAAATCCAGCAAAACTCTCAATCACTATAGACAGAGAAAACAAGATATTTAATGACAAAGCCAGAGTTTCACAATATGTATCTACGAATCCAGCCCTACAGACAGTTCTGGAAGGAAAACTCCAACCCAAGGAAGTTAACTACACTCAAGGAAGACATCAGCAATAGATAATCCCACTTCACCAGAAGCCAAGGGTAAAGCAGGGCAAATATATTCACAATACCACAACAACAAATCTAAAACAAACAAGCATTGACAATCAATGATCCTTATTTTCCCTCAACATTAATGGTCTTACCTCACCTATAAAAAGACACAGGCAAAGGGACTGAGAACGAAATCAGAGAAACATTACCCATTTACAATAGTCACAAACAATATAAAGTGTCTTGGGGTAATGCTTACCAAACAAGTGAAAGACCTATATAGCAAGAACTTTATGTCTTCAAAGAAAGAAATTAAAGAAGATACCAGAAAAATGGAAACATCTCCCATGCAATGTTGCAAAAAAGCAATCTACAAATTCAATGCAATCCTCATTAAAATCCCAGCACAATTCTTCACTGACATTGAAAGGATAATACTCAACTTTATATGGAATAAAAAAAGACCCAGGATAGCCAAAACAACCCTGTACAATAAAGAAACTTCAAAAGGCATCACCATTGCCGACTTTAAGGTTTACTACAGAGCTATAGTCCTGAAAACAGCCTGTTATTGGCACAAAATAGACAAGTAAACCAATGGACTCGAATCAAAAATCCTGATTTTAACCCACACACCTACAAACACCTGATTTTTAACAAAACAGCTAAAAGTATACAACGGGAGGAGGGAAGCATCTTCAACAAATGGTGCTGGCACAACTGGATGAGGGTGGGTAGAAGACTGCAGATAGACCCATGTCTATCACCATGCACAAAACTCAAGTCCTAAGGGATCAAATACTTCAACATAAATCCAGCCACACTGAACCTCTTAGAAGAGAAAGTAGAAGGGACCCTTGAAAAATTGGTACAGGAGACCACTTCCTGAACATTAACTCCAGTAGCACAGACACTGAGATCGATAATTAATAAATGGGACCTCCTCAAACTTAGAAGCTTCTGTAAGGCAAATGACACAGTTGACAAGACCAAATGGCAGCCCACAGACTGGGAAAATATTGTCACTAATCCTACATCTGACAGAGGACTGATTTCTAAAATATATAAAGAATTCAAGAAATTAGTCACAAAACACCAAGTAACCCTATTAAAAATGGGGTACAGAACTGAATAGAGAACTCTCAATAGAGGAAATCAAAAAGTCTGACAGACACTTAAGAAAGTGCTAAACATCCTTAGCTATCAAGGAAATGCAAATCAAAACAACTCTGAGATACATTTTACTCCTGCCAGAATGGCTAAAATTAGAAACATCAATGACAACTTATGCTTTAGAGGATGTGGAGAAAGGGGAACACTCCTCCACTGCTGGTGGGAGTGCAAACTCATACAGCCATTTTGGAGATCAGTATGGCGGTTCCTCAGGAAAATGGGACGCAGTCAAACACAGGACCCAGCAATCCCCTCTTAGGCATATAACCAAATGATCTATATCCATGCAACAAAGACATGTGCTCAACTATTTTCATAGCACCATGATTTGTAATAGGAAGAACCTGGAAGCAACCTAGGTGCCTCTCAACTGAAGAGTGGATAAAGAAGATGTGGCACATTTATACAATTTAACACTACTCTGCAGAAAAAAAAAATGGAATCTTGAAATTCGCAGGCAAGTGGATGAAACTTGAAGAAACCATCCTGAATGAGGTAACCCAGTCACAAAAAGAGGAAGGTGGCATGTACTTGTTCATATATGGATTTTAGACATATCGCAAAGGATCATCAGCCTATAATTCACACTGCCAGAGAAACTAGGATAGAAGGAGGATTCTCAGAGAAGTGGGAAGGGACAATATCTTCTGAGCATATGGGGAGTGGAGGGGCAGTGAGTGGAGAAGGAATTAGGAGAAAAAGAAGGGGAGGAGAGGAAAGCACATGGGACTAGAAAGACTGAGTCAGGGGAGTAATAGACAAGAAGAGAGAGAGAGAGAGAGAGAGAGAGAGAGAGAGAGAGAGAGAGAGAGACCATAAAAGAGGGAGCCATTATAGGTTTGAAGAGATAACTGAACCTAGAGAAATGTCCAGAGACCTACAAGACTGAACCCAACTAACAATTTGAGCAACAGTGGAAAGGCTACCATAAATGCCCTTTCCTGATAATGAGATAGATGACTAACTTATCTACTATCATGGAGTCCTCATCTAGTAGCTGATGGAAACAGAAGCAGATACCCACAACTAAACATTGAGCTGAACTGCAATCCAGATGCAGAGAAAGAGGACAAGACCAGGCTACAGAAACACAAAGAGACAATTGACCTGAACAAGGGGGCTAATGGGCCCCCAGACAGATAGCTGGGAATCCAGCATGGAACTGACTCAGACCCCCTGAACATGGATTGATGGGAGATATCATTCTGTATATGTTTCTCATACTGGTTTAATGAATAAAGCACTGTTGGCCAATAGAAAAGCAAGATAGGTGGGACTAGGAGACAAGGAGGAAAGAGGAAGTAGTAAGGAGGGGTCAAGATGGAGAGTTTGGGAAGACGAGAGATGCTGGCCCCTTTTCCTGGTAAGAAGACCACATGGAAATACATAGAAATGGGTTAATACTTAAGACAGAGCTAGCCGATAAGAAACTAGTACCTGGCCAACAGAATTATATCAAATACAGAGTCTCTGTGTGTTAATTGGGGCTGGTGCGGCGGCGGGACAAGACCCGGCAGCGGGCAGAAAAACCGTACTCCTTTACAATGTATCTCAGCTAGAAGTTCTGAGTAGTATAAGGGACCTCGGACAGTGGAACTAGGATGTATTCCTGATGCACAAAAGGACTTTGGGAATACATCCTCCATGGAGGGATACTCCTTTAACCTAGAGATTGGAGAGGAGGCCTAGTCCCTACTCCAAATGACTTGACAGATTTAGATGACCTCTCATAGAGGGCATCACCCTACATGTTGAGTAGGGGGGGTTGGTTGAGGGGGGCAAAGCATGAGGGTAGGAGAGAAGGAAAGAGGGTGGGAGGGAGGGAAAAAAGGAGTGAGGGAGGATGAGGGAACTGGGGTCGATATGTAAAATGAAAATAAAAAAAATGAATAAAAAAATTCTGAAAGGCCACCCAGAACAGGCTAGAAATTTATCTTTGTCATCATGAGATGAACTAGTCTTCCTCAGTGATTAGGAAAATAAGAATGCACTTAAGGCAGTTGTTCTCAACCTTCCTAATGCTGAAACCCTTTAATAGAGTTCCTCATGTTGTGGTGACCCCAACCATAAAATTATTTTCATTGCTTCCTTATAACTAATTTTGCTACTGTTACGAATCATGTTGTAAATATCTGTGTTTTAACAAAGAAGACCCTAAGAGAGACATACATAGTCCCCAGGAGAAGGGCAAAGGGACAAGATCTCCTAAGCAAATTCTGAGCATGGCAGGAGGGGAGAAGGGGTTAGGAGAAAGAGAAGGGGAGAAAAGTGGGGGAGAGAAGGGCATGAGGGAGCAGGAAAATTGAGTCAGGGAAAGAATAGAGGAGAGCAAGAAAAGAGATAGCATAATAGGGGGAGCCATTGTTGGTTTAAAGAGAAATCTGGCACCAGGGAAACATCCAGAGATCTGTAAGAATGGCCCCAACTAACTAAGCAATAGTAGAGAGGCTATCTTAAATGCCCTTTCCTGATAATGAGATTGATGACTACCTTATATGCCATTTTAGAACCTTTGCCTAGTAGCTGATGGAAGCAGAAGCAAACACCCACAGCTAAACACTGAGCTGAACTCCTGGAATCCAGTTGCAGAGTGGGAGGAGTGATGAGCAAAGGGGTCAAGGCCAGACTGGAAAAACCCACAGAAACAGCTGACCTGAACAAGGGGAGCTCATGGACCCCAGTCTGATGGCTAGGAAACCAGCATAGGACTGACCCAAACCCCCCCTATACATGGGTGTTATTTATGAAGACTGGGCAGTCTATGGGGCCTTTGGTTGTGGATCAGTATTTATCTCTGGTATACAAATGGACTTTGGCAGCCCATTCCACATAGAGCGATACTCTCTCAGCCTAGACACAAGGGAGAGGGCCTAGGCCTTGTTCCAAATGATATGATAGACTTTGAAGATCCCCCATGGAAAGCCTTACCCTCCCTATGGAGCAGAAAGGGGATGGGATGGGGGTTGGGAGGGGGACAGGTGAGGAAGGGAGGGTGAGGGAACTGGAATTGACAAGTAAAACAAGCTTGTTTCAAATTTAAATACTAACATATTATCATAAAAAATAAATAAATATCTGTGTTTTCCAATGGTCTTAGGTGACCCTTGTGAAAGAGTCATTTGACCTGCTCTCCACACACTCTTCTCCACCAGGGGTTATAACCCATATTTTGAGAATTACTAAGTTAGAGAATGGTGTTCAAAATTCCATTCTGGCTATGTGAGCATGGCCTGGTCACCAAGATGCTGAACCTTAAATTCTTCATCTCTTCCGCAAAAGCAACTGATTTATCTTTACTCACTACCCAAGACACACTAGAGGACTAACTTAGTCCTATGAAGATGAAGAAGAACACAGAGGGAGGGCAGGGTGTACCAGAGTACTTAACATCTACAAATTTGGGTTCAAACAGGCCCTAAGGGCGCATGGATTTTAATATTCTTTATTTAATAGCCTGTAAAATGGTATTATAGTAATTTTGAATGGTTAAGAGGTAACTGTTTCCACTGGAGATGTAGGTCAATAGAATGCTCGTCTAGCATGCATGAGACATTGTGTTGAATCCTCAGCAACACGGACACCTGTCATGGTGGTACCGGGTTTTTATACCATCATTCTAGAAAGGGTAAATTTGAGGCCAGGCTGGGATACATGAGACCCCATCTTAAAAAAACATAACCAAAACAAAAAATTAAACAAAAAAATGAAGTAACAGTTAGTGGTTATCATGATGTATATATAGCATTGTTAGGCAAATATTAATTATTATTTTAAGTATAAATTATGATTTTTGTTATAGATTCTGAAATATGGATACGGCCAACTTTTTCAATTAAAAAATCAATGTTTATGCTTACGCCAGTTAATGACATATGTTGGTTTATGATACATGTAAGATAGTATATGTAGCCAAAACTCTAACAACATTTACAGCATACACATGACAACAAAATACTGAAGTATATTTTAGTCTATTCTGTGCATAGCATTACTTCCAGGCTTATTAACAGAAGCAAATAAGTATATGGTCATGGGACCTTGTGGTAGGGAAGCCTTGGGAAAACCTTCTGGGATATAATGACATTAATAAACTCCTCATTAGGCATCCATTCAATGAATTATTCAGCTGTTTCCAGCAGTTCAATATGAAGCATGCTGATAAAATCCAGACATTTTAGCTTATGGAACTGATTTGGATGAGAACAGCTACATATGGAAGCAAATAACTTTGAGTTTGAGATTACTAACTTCAAACACTATGAAGAAACATGCTTTCCTAGGCATCAACATTACAACATCAACTGTTCTAGCCTGCCTTCAAAACTTAGGTATTGCATTTACTTTCAGGATTCCAAAGCTTTGAAGAGGGAAGAGAAGAAGGGAAACATTTAAAGTTAAGGTGACCAGCCATTCCATGTTAGGAATTTCCATGACTTTCAGACCTAAGACTGGGAGAGTCCTGGGCTAACCAAACAAAGACCTTCTACCTGGAATGCTCAAAGTGGTATCTTTTTATTTTACTTCCTAATCTTCCAGCTAGATAATTTACAATAGATTATTTTCTCTCATTTGGTGAATGGGGGATGAAGATGCTGAAATACAAGCAAGATGGATGTGATTCCATGAACCCACAGCCTTGCACATGATATGCAAGTATCCTACCACTGATTATACTCCCAACCCTACATGTTGCCACCTTCCAACCTGGGGGGAGAGTCCCAAAGGCCTGTGTTTTTATGTCAACCCCCCCCCCTTTTTTTTAGTATAGAATAGTTTAACATCAATGCTGATTCATCTCTTACACACTTGCTATTGTCTAGACATGAAATAGTATCAATATTATATCTAGTTCTCAAAATGATTTCATTTGATTCCAGAAATCAGATTAAAAACTTACGCTTTGAGGACAACCACAAAGCTGTATCCAATGCACATAATCCCCACCAGGAAGTAGGAGAGAGGTAGCCGGAAATTCAGCCATCCAATCGTGCGTTTATTGTCGTAGTAGCCATAAAAGAGGACAGAGTACTGTGCCAGGCCCTAAAATCCAACAAAAGGCGACTTGCTTAGCAGATGTTATGAAGAGCAACACAAAGAAAATGATGGACTTTAAAAAGAATAATAGAATAACACTAATTTCTATTGAGGTCACAGTCTGACATGAGCCTTACTGTTTTGTTCCATAAAGTTAATGTTTGTGTTGTCATATTGACAACTATCTGAAATTCAATGACTTCTAAATAGACAAAACTTTAACCAAGTATTGACTTGCTCTTATGTGCAACTATTACTGTGAATAGTTCCCTGAGTTAAACATCAATACAAACTTCATGGTATCATTTGAAGAATTTGTTTAATATACACATAGGAGATCTCTGGAATGTTCCTCTTTAAAATATTCACTGGGTGTCTATTTCCTGTCACTTCAACCATATTTAACTCTGTTCTCCTTCACCTTAGAGCTGTGTCTCATATACTTCTTTGCAAAGATAAGCAGGTGAGATGATATTAGAAGCAATGAGATTCTTTCAGGCAGGCTGGTAGCATGCCTTCATAATAATCATGTTCATCTGTGTGCAACATCTTACTCAAAAATTTTCTCCCCAGGTAAGAGTCACCATCCTCCAAAGGCAACCAAATAACTCCCCTCTTTGCACACAGAATACTAAAGTATTCTGATGCCACTTTCTCTACTATCACATTTTTCTCCCATATTTTCACTCTCAACCTTAGGTTGTTTCCATAACACGTCATATATCCATTCCCTGGTTAGGAATCACTTAAATAATCATTTTACTTTGTTAACTAATTGGACATTTTGCGGTATTTTCTTGAAATCAGGTGAGTCACTTTTGAAATTCTTACAAAAGCATATTAGCTGTTTTCAATGTCATTCATATCAACCCAGTGGGAGGACTGTAAGACCTACCAGTAAAGAAGGAGGGAATGGAGGTAGGTGTCCAGGACTGCAGAGATGGCCCCGCTTCATCTTGACTTAAGGTCAGAGAGTTCAAAACTCCCCTTACTCTTCCAAGGTTAAAGTCCTAAGACCTAATGGTTTACGGTGTGGCTACTGTAGGATGATTGATCTTGGTCATTGATGTATTATCTAAGTAACAAAAGACTTGGTGTGAGGTGTGGTTATTCTTGACCCTCGAGGCCAGATAATGAGAAACTGAGTCTAAGGTGTGGTTACCAAATGTTTGGGAAAATTAAGGAAGAAAGTCTGTTTGTTCCTTGTACATGATAAACAAATCTTTTGCCATGTTCTCCTTTTTGGTTGGGGTATTGAAGAATGATGAAGAGTAAACTTGGGGCATCCAGTATTCACTGGATTGCCCTCCCAACTCTATCCTGTGTCTCTGTCTTTTCCTTATTATCTTTTCCTGCCATTTCTCAAACCACACTCCCCCTCTCGGGTATGAACTGGGCAAATTAGCTGGATCTGACTGAAGCCCCAACAAAGGTAGGGCAACACAGAATCAGCCCAGAAAAAGTACCCTGGCTAATAAGTCCTAGAAGGAGAAGGAAGAGAAGGAATTGAGAAAGTAGATTGGAACAAAGTTCATGCCTAGGATCTGAAGAACTATTTCCAAATTTCGTTTTTTAATACCATAAGAACTATCAGGAAATACAATGTTTTATACACACACACACACACACACACACACACACACACACACACACACAAAATCTCAAATGAGTTTGTGGATCTAATAGGCAAGGATGATGGGATGTGAGAACTATAGACAAATAATGATGTGCTAATCCCCCCCTGTACCATATAGGTCTGCACCTTCACTCTTTGTCTTAAGAAATGAAGCCCATCTGTGGTGGTTAAGCCTCCAGAAATCGTATATTAAAGTTTTTGGATGTGTCATTGGAGACAGTTCTGATGAGATTAGCATCCTATTGGGACTAAAGAGGTCTGGGCACAAGGCCTTGTGAAACTTCCTGAGCCTGGCTAAAGTATGGTGACCTGTCTTTGGCATGTAACCTCCATGTGGGAGTGACTCAGCAAGGCTTGATGCAAAGCTGGTCCCTGCTTAGCTAACTGCTAGCTTGGTGGAATATTATTGGTCCTTTCTCTTCATGTCACCTTGCTCCATCCTAAGATTCCTACTCCCTACCCCAACCCTACATAAGTCCCTGACTGATGCAATCAACCGAGTTCCTGCCCCTGACCAGGCTTCCTGTCATGTCTGAATGTCCTTGACGTGGGCAAGGGCTAGGGGACAGGCAGACAGTCTACTCACCTTTCCTCAGCCCTCTCTCTGTGGAAGGAATTGCAGAGGGACAACCCCATAGCATCAGTGTAGGTGAACTCAGTAAAGCAAATGACTGTTTCCAACATTGGAGTATACATTCAAATGGATATGGTATTACTGAATGTCAGAGCTGTAGTATCAGCTAATTAATTTTGTTGATAATCTAGTAGCAATGGAGCATCTTATTTCATCTCACCGAGCCATCTAGTGAGCCCTGAGAAGGTACTACTTCTGGGTCACCCATCCTTCCTCACCCAAATGTTTCTTTCATAAGTGGAAGTTCTCTAAGTATAACATTCCCAGTCATTCTCAAGTTCCTCACTACGTCTCAAGGAAACAAAACAAGTCTGAGGGTAGAGCCCAAAGACATAAGAGGAAATGTCACCCTTTCCTTCTGGGAGGCACACACTGGCTTTGTCTGCCCATGCAAAAGAGTACCTGTCTTGACACAGTCTGGCTGTGAATCCTACTTTTCCATAAAAAGATACTGCAATTTTCATATCTGGCTTAGCCTTATTTTTTCCTCTGGCTAGCTTACAACTTGATCAGATAATGGAGGAGTCATTTACCACAACATTGCTCCCTCAACTAACACATATGAATATTCAGTACCTATTATCCTGATATGTACTTTTCAGGTAAACAAACACAACCTTTTCAAGTTAAGTAACTGGCCAAGTTAACATAGCTAATACATGACAATCTGAACCTGCACCAGCTTTGGCACAAATCCCATGCATTTGAATACTGAGCTATTCACTTCTCTTCATGCTTTCTTTGTCTCCCAAGATGTGGATCATGTTAGTACCATATCTTCCCAAGGAAAGCAAAAAGCAAGACAGGTTACCAATCTAACTGGAGATGATACCTGGTGCTGGCTGGGACTTTCTATAAAGAAAAACCCTGAATATATATATTTTTTTAGGTTTCAGAGATTTTTATCCATATGTCCATAGGTATTAGGCTTAACATCGCCTATAATTCATAACCACAGATAGGAGAATTAAGAAGAGGCCCTGAAAATAGCATGAGAAGAGGAACTATACCATGGAGAGCACCTGGTTAGGTCAGCACAATAGTTACTAGGGGCAGCTGGCTCATCTAGTGCCTATCCCATTCAACAGATGTTCAAAGCTTGCACATCATAAACAGTAGATCATACTGAAATAGGGGAGCATCTTCTTTGATGCGTGCACTGGGGCAGGGGTGTGATTATTCACAAGCTTTCTTCCATTTATCTATTGCTACACATGCAAGCAAAGCTATAACTGGGCATTACCAACTCAATTTTGATTTCAAAAGCTTTACCAAATCCATCTAAGGAGAACAGCAATGGTTAAATTTGAGCTGAGAGTCCTAGAAGAGAAATAACATCTCCTGCTATGCAGTGGGCATGCCACATGTCTTTCCCCACCCCTTAAAACTACAACAGCAGACATCTGGAAGTGACCAAAATAGCAATGACTCCTAGCCCAGTCACGGATGTATTCAGTTGCTATGTCAGTGGACCCTGATTTCCCTGTGGGAGAATTCTCCTCTCCCCCAAGATCTGTGACAGATAAACTACAGCCAGAGCCAAGTTTCAAATCAACACAGAAAATGCCTTTCCAATTCTGCACCACTATGCTCGTATGTCTTGTTTGAAGGCTGCAATTTCTCTGGTCCATAGCCACCCACACATCACCACAAAAAATGAGAAGACTAGAGGTTTTGGTTATTTTGTCACTAGGAATTAACTTGTGTGTTTACGTAATATTTACTGAGAACTCAGTATTTGGCAAAAACAACAACACACAGAGAATAAAACTGGATTACTGGACTCCTCCAGAGTTCTGTATTCAAAATACCAATATCAGGAGTATTTGTTTTCTAAAATTGTATCAACACTCCATTTCTTAGGTATTTCATATAATTCCAAATGAATACTCCCTTTGAAAGACAAAACTCTATCCCCAGCATGGTAAATTAATTTCATCATCTTTAGCAACTCTTGTTAATTTGTATAAACAATCAGACAATTATTTTCTGGGTAGAACACCCCATAAAGTTAAAATCAGCTTACAATGAAGGTAGGATTTATGAAACATGTCATAGAAATTATATGAGGGGAAGCTGGTCCTGCAGGAACTGAGTCCAATTACATTTCCACTTTCAATAGTTAGTGATCATTCACATCTTCCAATTAATTAAGAAGGTTGTAAGTAGGAGTGAAAGAGAAGACAGGACCACTTTCTAAGGAAAATAAAGGTTATAGAGGCTGATAATACCCAACAGGAAGCCTTACTTAATATTGCAGGAGCAGCCTGGCCCTTATGGACAACATGCTGAGAGCCACCAAGCTACCTCCATGTTTCTAAGCCAACCCACAGTCTCCAGCCCACTGTTTTGCTTGCTTCTACAGTTTCTTCTTATTTATAGAAATGAAGATCTGGGAACCTAGACCAGATAACTGTATGGTCCCTGTTAATTTGTTTAGTTATTAGCATTTAAATTAGCATAAATAGTAATGGGATTCAACATATTTTCATTCATTGTCTTTGTTGTTCTCTTTCCCAGCCCTTCTCTGAACCCAGGTCCCCTTCTGGCTGGTCCTTTTTCTTGCCCACTAGTTCCTTTTCTAGTTTAATGATACATGTATCCCATTATCCTCCTTTCTTCTCCTCACCAACCGTATCTTAAGACCTCATTTTCCCCCATCCTGGCCCCATTTCTGGTTCTATGATCTACATCTTCCCTACACACACACACACACACACACACACACACACACACACACACACACACACCCACAACCCCCCACACACACACACCTTTCTGAGTCTCAAAACTTTACTTACAGAATAATTTCCAGTTTCTCTCACTTCACTCTGAACAAGATGATGTCATCTTTCTTTACAACTGAATAAAATCCCATTTATAGACCACCTTTTCCTCATCCATTCATCTGTGGCTAACAGTAACAATGAACACTGACTGGAAAGGATGGTGGTAAAGGACCCCTTATTTACTATAGGCAACTATAGAGCCTTGTAACTACTATGACAATCAGTACAGAGGTCTCTGAAAAAAAATCTCAAAATAATATTACCATATGACACAGTTGTACCACTCCTGACACTACTCTGTGCCCTACCACAGAAAGACTTTCCACATGGTTCTTGATATATAATGTGTGTCTTAGAGAGATGAAGTAAGGCTGAGCCACCAACTCTTCAGCAGGTTAGTGTCAACAACTCCATCCCTCAAAGCAATGACAAAAACCATTGGTTTTGTGGACAGATGCCCTTGTCTCTCTGCCTCCTTCATAGGCCAGAGATGCTGATATAGCTTCCATTGGCTTCTGGCTTGTAAATATCAGGCATTTATCTTTGGAGCATTTCGGAATATTTTCATGTGTTAGATACTCAAAAGAGGTGTTTGTAAAACACCTCCTATCTTAGAATTTCTATTGCTATGAAGAGTCACCATGACCATGACAGCTGTTATAAAGGAAAACATTTAAGTGGGGCTGGCTTACAGTTTCAGAGATTTAGTTCATTAATATCATGATGAGAAGTATGGTAGCATGCAAGCAGACATGATGCTGGAGGAGTTGAGAGTTGTACATTAGGATCAGCAGGCAGTAGGAAGTGAAAGTCACACAAGACCTGTCTTGACCATTTAAGGCTTCAAAGTCCACCTCCTAGTGATACACTTCAACACAGCCACACCTACTCCAACAAGGCCACACTTCCTAATAGTGCCACTTCCTATGATCAAGCATTCAAACACATAAGTCTGTGATGCCATTCCTATTCAAACCACATCTACCAAGTATCAGATACTGCACTAATACTTAAAATACATAATCTCATTTAGTTTTTCTGCCAGCTTGGCATGTCCTCAGCAAAATATTTTGCATGTGGCTATCAAAAGGTCAGAGTGCTTGTCTGACATCTCAAAGGTAGTGTGCAGTAAGATTCCAATAGGAATGCATGTGAATCCCATAATGGAGTTTCTTTCATTAACTGCACTATAGTATAACTCTTCTGTCCTTTGTAAAAAGTACTTGCATTCACCTGCCCCTGTAGGCCCCTGCCCCTGCTCCTGTCCCTGCCTCTGCCTCTCAAGTGCTTAGATTAAAGGCTTGTACCACTATACCCAGAAATTTTGTGCCTACAACTAAGGATTGAGTATGTATCTGAGCCCATAGTCCAGTATCCATGGTATATTTCACTCTACCATGATGTCCCTTAGTTGTGAATTAGCACATTCTAAACAGTTTCCCATACAGGCCTCTTTTTCCTTTCTCAGAGAGTGGTACCAAGTTACCTGTGCTAGAAACCTGGTTGTTTACTTTGCTGTCCCATTTTCATCCATAGTCCATAGCCAGTCACTAGCTAAATCCTATAGTTTCTGCCTTTTTTTTTTTTTTAATTGCACAGAGATCCCTTCTCTGCCCTGATACCTTTTGAGGGCTCCTCAGTTGACTTTAAGAAGTCATCTTCTCTAATGGGGACTGCAAAATGGTTCAGTCATAAAGTGTCTGCCATGAAAACATGAGAGCTTGACTTGCGATCCCCAACACTCACACAAAAACTGAGTCTCTGGTTGAAGAGATGATTCAGTGGTTAAGAGCACTTGTTACACTTACAGAAACCTTAGTTTGGTTCCCCACACCCACATCTGGCAGCTCATGGCCACCTGTAACTCCAGTTCCAGGGAACCTAATGTCTTTTCTGGATCCTACGGTACACACAAGATTCATATACAGAGAAGCAAGCAAACATATACACATAAACAAAAAGGAATACCTTTTTCTAATGTCACACAAATCACACATACATACACAAATCACACATACATACACAAATCACACATACATACGCAAACACACACTGTCATGATCACAAGGTTCATCACTGAATATGTTTGAATCTTGTTCATGTCCTTCTAGCCATTTGCTTCCTATTGGTTACAGTCAGTGTCTTAGCATAATGAAATTGGCCATGAGTTTTTTTTTATCTGTTAAACAACATTGGTCAAATGAAAGCCATAACTGTATTAGCCACCATCAATCAAAGATGGCAGCAGGAGTGTGTGGGGGGGGGATACGTTTACTGCCAGAACTGAGAGCTGTGCTCACTCTCTGGCTCTATGTTACTATCCAGCAGCATGTTTCTGTCTTGGAGATGTGGTCATTGCCATTGCCAGCTCTTGTACACACCATTAAGTTATTAGTAGAGCTCATTAACAGCCTTGTGGTTTTGGTCTCTATGTTGAGACAGGAAATCTCCCTTAAAGGAGCCACGCAAGTCTCTGTTTGTCTCTAGAAAAACAGAGCCCACCCGAGAAAAATGCTGCTACCAAGAAGCCTTGCTTGTCTCTGTTTATTTTTTGTTTGTTTGTTTTGTTTCCTTTTTGTTTGTTTGTTTGTTTTTAAACCCCCCTTTTAAGTTTTTGTCAAGTTTTAAATGAAAGTTCTCATGCCCCATGTTGGGTGCCATTTTGTTAAGAGCAGTTTTCCCATCAGCCTGGTCCCACAGCCATGCTAGCCCCAAATAATACACAGAGATATTAGAGATAAAGCTGTTGGCCTGTTACTAGCACTTCTTAGTGGCTAGCTGTCTTAAATATTAACTCATTTCTATTAATCTAAGTATTTCCAAGTGGTCTTATCATACCAGAGAAAGGATCTGGACCTCTGCTCTCTTGGTCCTACATAATGACTCTCCTCCTACCTCTCGCTGAATCCTCCTTCTCTCCTAGTCCTGCCTATCTTGCTTTCCTATTGGCCAACAGTGCTTTATTCATTAACCAATATGAGAAACATATTTACAGAATGACATCTGCCATCATCCCTAGGCTATGGCTTCTGCTGACTTCTCAAGAGGCTCATGTTAAAGAAAAACATTCTCTCAGTATCATCAGGTAGCTGGTGCTCCACCAGTTAATGTCCCTCCTCTCGATGCAATTTGGAGATGCTATGGCATCTCTGCTTGCTAAAATGATATTTACTGGACTGTCTCATCCCAAAGGTCACTTCATCCTGTAGCAAGGAAGCAAACCTCAGAGTAAAATGGACAAATTCGTGGTTCCATATTAGCAAGACCATTTGACTATGAGTCTTAAATTGGTACTTCAGTTAGGTCTCTGTAAGCAATGGATATAGAATTTTTATGTTTAACTGCTTCTCCTTTCCAAATAAATTATTCAGATCTAAGGTAGGAAATAAATTACAGTTTGATAGACTTCTTTCAAAACTCTAGATAATAAAATTGCAGTAAACCTGAACATTGGACCCATACTGAGACAGCACTGTACTTTAATATGCCCAAAAGATGTATCCAAACATCTGAGAATGTAGCATTGCATAACAACTGTTGGCTTACACAACAAATTAGACCATAGCATCCCCATGAGCAGTGAACATGTTTGTTGTCTCGGCATTCCCAGTTTCTTCCATTCAGTTTGTTTGGCAATGGCTGAGTGAATAAAGAATTTGCTTTCAGCGATCATTAGCAGCCCAAAGTCAGATTCAGCATCAGTAGATTGTCATCTAAATCACCTCTCTCTAGACACCTGCTCTCTGCTTATTCATTTTAATAAATCACAAGGTATCATTCAACACAGTAACACGACAAGTATAATCTTCTGCTCAAATTTCATGAACTAAAACATCAAAAAGTATGAGATACACTTAAGTTACAAAAAAGAGGCTAATTTGTCTGTACCATCTAAAACTCATATTTAAAAAAAAATGAGATGATCATAGTGCTGCAAAGATACTCTACTGAGTACTGTTTCTTTCCAGCAGCTAGGGAAGTAGCTCAATGAAAGAGAACTTGCCTATGTGTGTACAAGATGTACAAGGCTCTCGGTTTGATCTCTAGACACACACACACACACACACACACACACACACACACACACACACACACACACATTTTTTCCTTTGTCCTGAAAATTGAGGCCAAAAGATCACATTTAGGAGTTTCTTTGGTCAGTTGACTTCTACACTTATAAATGTAAGTTAGTAGGTTATGGGTTGTAATCTAACTTATTGGTTCTTAAATACAAGTGAACCCTGCTGGGTGAATTTACTTTTCACACAATCCTAGCCACTCACCAGACTCTCCACTACTCTCTTTTTAGTCACCTTGCCCACTTTCAATCCAGTTGGCCTCTTGACCTCTTGACATTTAAGCTTGATGATGTCATTACTTACCAAGAGTCTGATTAAAATATTTTAATTACTCTAAAAATTATATTCTAGATTGAGAGGATCTCACATGGTTCAACACTCTCTTATCTCACCAGTGCTCCTGCTTCCCCTTACTCTGATCTCCACTTTCCATGTTTCAGACCCATCCCTACCACAGGGCCTTTGCACTTGCTGTTGTACATATTAGAATGCTTTTCCTTCCTCAAGGCAGGACATCATGTGACTCTTAGGAGTGCAAAGGGTTATTTTCTCAAAAATAGCTTTTCCTCTCTTCCATCTGTTTCCCTTAGTTAGCCCTGTCAGGTTTCCCAATGAAGTTTCCCTAATACTATGTGTTTCTTTCATAGCAGTTGCTATTACCTATTTTCTTTTTTCTGTTTCTTTCTTTTCTTTCCTTTTTTCTATTTTTTGTGTGTTCCTTTTTGGTGTTATTTGACTATTCTGCTAATTTTTTGTATATCTGAAGTCCTGAAGACAGAAGTTTGGCTGGCCTTTGCTCACCTTTGCTTAATGCCAGTCACCTGGCAGATGCTTATCAAATGTTTGCTGAATGACTCAAAAGACAACTCATTTCTATAACACCCAATGAAACATGTTGTTTTCATGATGGAAGTACAGCAAGCACCATCTTCTAAAGGCATCACAAATACTTTCAGAGGAAGCCTCCTCTTTGTCTGGCCAGGTGTGGCTTGACTGTAGTAAATGGAATCTGAAATTTGTTTCTAAATCAAAGGAAGACATGATAGGATAGGAGATCCCAAGTCCACAATCAAGGAAAACAAGAAATCTAAAAGCTAACCAAAGAACCTCTCTCATTTGTTACACTGGTTTTAATGAAGACTTGGAGTAACAAGATGAAAAACTAATGAGCCAAGAAAAAAAATCTAGGATGCAAAATAGAGTCTAAGTTGTTTCTTCCTTTAATGACCTTGAAGAGCCTATTGAGGAAATTGTGCTAGATATTGAGGAAGCAAAACAAGCATGGTAGCCAGGAGTGGACAGCCCTTCGATACTGCTAATCCCTAGCCTTGTGCTCAGACAACATTCTACCCTGCTCTGAAGGCCACAAGAATGTCACTAGACACACAGATGAGATGCCTCTCACCCCTTTCATCTAAGGGAAGACCCAGATCTCTGTGTGGAAATGCAAATATATAAGCTTGTTTGTCTCTCCCAAGAAGCTTAGTCTGCTGCTTTGGGTCATGTAACCAAGGGAGGATTATGTAGGAGAAGGGTTTCTGATGACCCAGCTCTGGAACTAGGCTCAACAATGACTGTGGCAAAGCAGCCATGCTGCCTATATTTTAAGCCTGTTGAAGTTCAAAGGAAGGAAGTCAATTCCAGGCCAACAGACCCCTTGGGAGCAAATGTGCTGCTCAGAGCTCCTTCCAGAGAAAGTCTCCAGCTTTCACACTTTGGATCCATCATGATGCTTCACAATGAGGCTTTGTATAATGGTATAATGCACACTGCCCAGCCAGTCACTGAACATAATGGGGCAAAAGTACAGGTGCACCAATACAGATTCCCCTCCAGCTTCAGACTCCCACAGTCTTTCCTTTCTGTTTCCTTGGCGAGTGTCAGACTTGCTCTGATTTACGGTTGTTCAACTTATCTATCCCCTGCTTCCTTTCCTTTTCTCTTCTATAAGAATTTTCCCCAAGATACTCTCTCAGGCTAGACACATGGGGGAGGGCCTGGGCCCTGCTCCAAATGATATGACAGACTTTGAAGATCCCCCATAGAAGGAATCACCCTCCCTGGGGAGCAGAAAAGAGATGGGATGCTGGTTGGCCTGGGACAGGGGAGGAGGAGAGAATACAGGAACTGGGATTGTCATGTAACAGAAGCTTGTTTCAAATTTAAATAAACTAAAAACTATCAAAAAATAAACAAATAAAAGCACTTGCCCCAAAACACCTTCTGATGCAACATAGTTTTGTTGCCTATTTCTTGAGAAACTAGAGTCATTCACCTCTTTAAATTGACCTCCAGAAAATAATGATATATTTGGACTACTGAAATACTTTTAAAGAAGTGGACATAGTATTCTTTGTAGCAGTCAGAGAAAAAGAAACTGACTTGAGCTGTATTCCAGAGTAAACAGGTTATTTTGGAAGATTATTTAAAAGAGCTGTTGACACTGGTTAAGCAAGAAACCAAATCCCTATCTATCAACATTCCTACCAAGGTCCTTTGAGGACAAGCTTCAAGGAGGGGATATGAAAGAACCAGGCTTGAAAGGAGATGTTAAACAACTTGACATGGAAGTCAACCAGACTTCAGCTAGATTTTCAGTGCATCCATTAATTATCTGTGTTGCCTTTGACACTATAAATATATTAATAGCCTCTGTCTTGAAGGCTTGATATGAAGATAAAATGCAATGTCAAATGTAAAATTTAATGCTTATGATTGTGTTATCTATTCTCTCCTGGCCCTTTAAAGGCTTCTAACTCCCACATCCTTATGACCAGTAGAAAACAGAAGGCAAAGTCAACTCACCCACACTGTTTACCCATCCACACTGAACAAAACACCCTCAAACTGAAAGACTGACTGCATCCCCTTTTATTCTACGCATGTTTCTTCAATGCTGTGATCTCAGTGTCTATTGTCAGCTTAAAATCCTTCCAAATTCCAAAGTCATTCCACCTAATTTCTAGATGCTAGAATACTCAAACTATGGTTTCTTCCTTTTTGCCCACAACATCTCTGTGTCTCCAAGAATCCTGCCAACGGTGTCATCCTCTGTCTTCCCAATTGCTGCAGTCTGCATCTTGACTGCCCACTCCCAAAGCCCAAGTGATAAAGGTCCTCAGGTCAATACCAGTGGGAGATAGTCTCTAAGAAGAGCTCCTCATTGTGGATATTAGGGAGCAAACTCTTCAAGGGTGTGGTCTCTTCTTGCTCTTTTGCTCTGAGGCTGGAGATGTGCAGTGTGTTCCACAACCCACTTCCTTCCATTGTTACTCAATACCTGCACCAGATATCCAGAGCCATGGGTCTATCTGACCTTGAAACAAACTCTCAAGAATAATGAACAAAGTAAACCTTTTCATTACATAAATTATCTCAGATAGTTCCTTGTACTGACATGATGATGATTAACACAGACTTAAATTCCTTTTTCTAATTTTACTAATTCCAATTATAACATTTCTGACTATTTGGTTTATAGCATGCATATTAGATAGTCTATTTCTTGCAACTTTAATAAAATAGATTTCCCTCCTGAACAGTAAGACCTATCATTTGGTACTCAATAAAAGGATCAAAACTATTTTGCTCTGTGAATGATAATTTGTGACTCTGAGGAATCACAAAACTGGTTACTTTCACGTGTGTCATATGATACTTGTCTACTACTAATTAGTAATTAGTAACTCAACCAATTGATGGGTTGAAGAAAGTGCTTTCAAGTGACAGAACTGAGCTAGAATGAAAGCTCCAAGATTTCCAAATGAAGTTCACCACATTCACCAAGTTCAGTAGACCATTCCTACTCTTTCCCAGTTTTTCTGACCCTTTCTATTCAGTAGATTCTTCTACCACAAGAGGTCATACTTACATCTACTTTTAATGTTCTTTAAATGCAGACTTAAGGGTTTGCTTTCCTTCCTTTGCTTGGAAGAAACTATCTAACCCCTAACTGTCCATCCACCAGGCATCTCTGCTCTTGACCTGAAAATGCTTTTCCTTCCTGGTACTTCTTTGGAAGCCAGAATGAAGAGTTTCCTATGTTTCCCTCTGAGGAGGCTTGATGGAATTATGAACACCTTATGATACAGAGAAAAGCCCTTTGTTAAGTCAGTGTTGAAATAATCAGGCAAGAAGAAGTCAGAAGTCTGCCTTTTCATTTCGGGAGCTGATTTGGAAATTACAAGTTTACAGTCAAAGTAGGAAATGGGATCAACCTGCTTCCATTCCTTCCCTCTGGGGTGGACACTGCATTGAACAAAGCCAGTCAATGTACAAGAAACAGTCATGAGAATTCTACTGAAAAGCAGAGCATGAAAGTTGCTGCTGACACATAGGACATGAGTAGAAAATTAGATTAGGATTTGCTTAGCCAAAGACACTGTGGTCACTCTTCCCCATGCCCAATCTTGGGCATGGAATAGATGATTTCCACAGTAATTCCATGTATAAAAATTCTCTTATTTTCTGCATTCCTAATAAAAAATTCTAGTTACTTCAGGAGTCTCTGGCAGTACACATAGAGACAACTTTTAGGCTTCAGAGTTGTACTAAGAATCCCAGCCCTGACATTTACTACCTGAAGAACTTGGGGGGAAATGCAAAGCCCAGAAGAACTTAGGCTTCCTCTCTGGAAAGCAGGAATTGTAAAGTTCACCTTTCCTAGAATCAGGATTAGTTATAAATAAAATTATCTTCTGGTCGTTAAGTTAATATTTTAGATCTACTCAGTTATGTATTAATCTATACTTATCATTATCTACATAGTTATCTTTGCAACTGTTAGCACCCCACTGAGTTTTGTTTATACTAGTATGGCTGAGTTCTTTCTCCTGACACAAATGGAGGAAACAGAATACTCCTGACATTAGTCAAATTCTTTCCCTGCCAAAGTTAGAATAACATCTCTGAAGAAATCAATGCAGACAACACTTCTCAAGCTTCAAGACCCATAAAACTCAAACATCTCATAAAGCAACAATATTAATGTTTCTGTAGGAATAATCATATTCAATGAGTAATTTGCTAATTTTATTTCCCATGGATCCTTCAGTGAATCCTCATTAGAGTCTGGATGAATTTATTTATTTGGTTACTGTAATACAAAAGGCCTCTCATTACCTTGCCCTAACCACAAATCTAGCCTTGTCTGATATAATAAGTCTTACACAGCCATTCTGTTTCCTAACTGCTGTTTGCTTTCTAAGCCAAACAGAAAGACAAATACCACATGTTCTCACTTATGTGCAATTGAGTCAACCAAACACAAAGAAACAAGAAGTGGAATGGAGCTTGCAGAGCTAGGGAGGGAGGCTCCCAGGAATGATAATTAAAGAATACAAAACCTCACTTGGGCAGGAGTGATATATATGAGATTTTTATATCTATTCTAAAATACAATAAACATAGCAAATAACTGTGTAGTGGAGTACTGTGCACTTAAATAGTAAATTTCAAATGTTCTCATCACAAAAAATCATCAATTATTAGAAATTCATGACAAGTTAATTAGCTTGATTTAATCATTTTATCTTATATTAAAACATTGTAACCTCACTCTGTACCCCATAATATAAGCAACTCTGCTGTCAATATGTGATAAGAAAATATGAATTAAAGTTACAAAAAAATTACAATTTCAACAGAGAATTCTAGAATAACAAAGAATAAGAATGTCAACTGTTAAAGAGATAGAGAAGTAGTATCCTTAAGGCCTACTGTGAAAACAATGTGTTTTCACTCTGGACACCAATAATTTCCTAAAAAGTTGGGCACACATACACCCAGTAACTTGACTCAGACCTACCTACTTAACAGAAATGAAAGTGTGTGCCCACAAACAACATTCAATCAAATACAGTAGAAATATTAAAAACAAATAGAACACTGGGGAAACACATTCATCGGTAAATGGATAAACAAAGTAAATTAAAGCCATGCAATACAGTGCTCCCTGCAGTGAGTTATGATTCACATGTGGCCTGAGTAACCCTAAAACATAATAAATGAAAGATAGCAGACTACAAATACGCAGTGTCATATGATTTTGCTTATTCCTTCAAAAAATAAAAAGGAATTCCTTTTAGAAAAAGGCAAACCCATAAAAAATAGATGCAAAAGCTGTGTGATATTGGTAGGTGAGGGCTAGACTACAGACAGGCAAAAGAGAGCTCCATAGGAGGTGATAGTGTTTTAAAGCTCGTCTGTGACTGTCGCTGCACAGATTTACTTTAAATTATCAAATCATACACTTACACTGGGTGAATTTGATAGTCTATAAATTATACCACAGTAAAAATGAAATGTGTAGAGTCTCAAGGTTAGAAGTGCTGTTCAAAGACTATCTCCAGTAAAACTCACCCCTTCTCAAGCAGAATTAATCACATGTGGTGGCTTGAAAGAGAATGGTCCCCACGGTCTCTTATGTTTGAATACTTGGTTTTCAGTTGGTAGAATTTTGGGGAAGGATTAGGTGGTGTGACCTGGTTGGAGGAGGTGTGTCACTGGGGTGGGATTTAAGGTTTCAAAGGACCCCTATCATTCCCAGTGTCCTCTCTCTATCTCCTACATGTGGATTAAGAGGTCCAATCTCAGCGACTGTGCCAGCTGCCTATTTTTTATGCCTTTACTCTGCCATCATAGACTGTAACTCTCTGGAACCATAAGCCCAATCAAACTCTTTCTTTTATAAGTTAACTTAGGCATAGCATCTTAACACAGTAATAGAAATGTAACTAAGATACCACACCTGAACAGGTCTCCTCAGGACTCTCTTATTGTTGTTATTCTTGTTTCCAGTGTACTAATGTGGTATATAAAACACCATATACTAGTTGTCTATCTAACTTCCACTAACATGAGTACAATCAATCAAGATCCATATCATGTTTATTTTTCATGCCTATGTTCAATGAATAAATGTTGGCTTAAAATGAAATGTTCAATTTAGGGTGACTAAAGGCTCAAAATGGCATACTCACTACTTACTCTTTGCTTCATGCACCCTTAGTAGCTCACTGTGTCCTCTTTGAAACTGGAACTGTCTTAAAATTTCAGTCTTCTGGTACTGGTCACATAAACTTATTTCTGTGTTTTTCATCATATAAACCTAAAAATCTTCCCATCCCTCAGGATTGCTAGTCATGAGATTCACAAAACTAAATGTCATCTGATTCATTTATTTGAGAAAAAGTCTAGAAACAGTCAAACTATACAGACTGTGCTATAGTAATTAAATGTTCTAAATTTATTGTTGGAACAAAACAGTGACCAAAATCAACTTAGGGAGAAAAGGATTTATTTCAGTTGACAAGTTTTAGTTTATCATCATGAAATGCCAGGCATGAACCTGGAGACAGGAACTTTAAAAAGTGGAAATGTGTAGAGGAATGATGCCAGTGGGTGTTCCTGGCTTCTGCCTTTCTTAAATATCCCAAGACCACCACAGGTAACACCACCCACAGAGCCCTCCCACATTAAATATAAATCAAGAAAACACCCCAGACATCTCCATAGGTTAGTCTAATAGAGGTAATTCCTTAGTTGAGGTTCTCTCTCCCCTGGCCAGTTAATTTGGCAACTGAAGCAAGCTATGGTATTGAATAAGACTAACTTTAGTACTATAATAGAAATAAACAATATTTATTTCAGAACAACAATGATGTAGTACTTATTTTAGTATTCCTTAGAATTTGGTATCTCTTGGTATGCAAATGTTTAACTTGATTTAGCAGTGACTATTAAGTAATATTATGTATGAATCTTTTATAGGATTGTGAAGAATTTAATGTGAAATAGGAAAATGAATTCCCAAAGAATCCCATAAGATTTTTCAAAGAGCATGTTTGCAAATTCTAGCTTTGTTCTTTTCCAAAGGGAGAATAAAGAATATTTGATTTAAATCTCTGGGATTTGAGCTCACCTTTAATCCATAGTTAATATTCCTATATAATCATATTATATTGTATGCAAACCTTATTCATACACAACACACACACACACAAAACACTTCTATACATAGAATCTTTTACGAACAGGAGGCAGGAACATCTCTCTTAACACATTCTATCAGCCCTGTAAGAAGCCTTCATATTAAAGAAAATAGCAACATGGAAAAGCTGTTCTCTATGGACAGTTTTGTATAGAAACACTTACGTTGAAGTCGTACAATACACCAAAGTTGGCTGCAGATGCCTCTTCAGCTCTTGGGACTGTTTTCCTAGGTAAGCTGCCATATGGTAATCCCCAGAGGTACTAGTTGAAGCAAAAAGAGCCGTTAACAATTGAACACAAAAATCTGAGCTACACATGTGATCACAAATGGTTCCATTTAAAACCCTTCTGAAAGCTTTTCATTTGGACCCTGTGGGGCTCCATGTGGGGTCTAGTTTTCTGGGAATCCACTAAGTCCAGAATTAGAAACAAAGGAAGTAAATACCCTACACCCTGCATTCACTGGATAAAGAGCAGAGGCCAAACCACAGTCTCCAGGAGGCTTGCTGAGCAGCCCTAAGCTCACTAACATGAGAGTAGCCACATTTAGAAGAGGAGAGGTAGTGCCAGGGGCACCACAGGGTTCATCAAAATGACACTAGCCATGGCTTCATATGAGAGCTCCCCTTAGGAGAAGAGGGTTCTGAAGCCTCAGGAAAATCAAACTTGTAATCAATCAGAGAGCATCTACTGGGAGCAAACACTTGCATACTGATTACAGCAGCACCTGTGCCATCTCCATTGACATCTGTCCTATGGGCTAAGGCGGTGGAGTAGAGAACAGCACTGGGGAGCTGTAAACTAGGCAAGACTAGGGTCATAGGACAGATCCATGAAGCATCCTTCATTACCCACAGCTGGCCAAGCAAAAGTTGCTTTATAAGTGAAATGACCCCTCTCCCCCAGCTCCCCAGGGAGTGAGTAAGCAAAGCTTAAACCTGAGTGCAGAGGCTGACCAGTCAAAAGCTAGGAATTAGCCCCCACTGATTGATTTTGTAGAAAGAGCATGATCTTTGATTACAACCCTTTGGCTGCTTTGGCTTCCTAGACTGAATAGAACAGGAAGTTCTTTCTCCACACAGTTTCACAAAAAGTAATTGAGGAATTGGGCTTGCAGAGAGACTGGTATGTCTGGGACAAAAGGTCACATGCCTCTGAACAATGCTAGGTGGGGCTGCTGGGCAAAGGCAGCTATGAAATATGACCATGTTGTTGGGAAATGCTTAACTCTGGTCCCTGGTGTTTCTGCACAGTTAACACACAGGGAGCGCATCCTCTTTTGTTCCTATTCAAGAGTTAGAAGTCATCACCAGAAAACCAGATGTCCTTTAATATCTAATGCGTGCACATGAGCATGAGCAGGTGTCCAAAGGCAGGAAAGTCCCAGCTCATTCCATCAGCGGGTGCAATGTGCTTTACATAATCTTGTAGAGTTCAAAGGAATTATCAAGAGCCTTTCATTTACTCCATACAGAGGTAGTACAGCATGTGAGGAAAAGACTCCAGCTCTACCTGCCTCTGAAGCCAAGGACAGTAGCTGTAGGCAGGGATGAAGTGCGGAGTTTGAGGTTTCCTTAGATAGGCAAGCAAAAATAAAGTAAGTCTTCATTTGAAATGGGTGAGAGGCACACTGTTGGCTACGTTGCCTGAAACTTTTAACTTGGGAAGAATCTATTCCCTCTGTTTTCTCGGCCAAGCAGACTTCGAAGCCCCAGAATTGTCATGTAAATTATAAATCTGGCTGACTAAAATGAAAAATATGGGTGATAAAAGAAGTGTGGGTTCTAGGCCCAGGCCAATTTACCAAAAATACTAAACTTAGCTATGATTACTAAGTTATCTAGCACCTAATTCAGGTGCTTGGGCTGTTTCAAATGGGGATGGAAAGTCTTTACAATCTCCTCAGGAACTTGTGTGCTCAGTAAATGGAATATGAAAGTACTTTGTTCTCTGGGAGTCCTGCATCTCTTTAGAGCTCTCAGGCAATATTATTTGGCGGACAAGGAGGCTTGTGATAAATGTAAGAGAAGTCCCTGATTTGAAACTGGGTGAATATAACGTCATTCAATCACACAGCTTTGGCCACTGACAATGCCGTAGTATTGAACAAATTGGTAAAATACTGGTATCAGAACACATTCTGTGTAGGTTAAACAAACTCGCACCCAGCTTTTGAAGGATAAGAAGTGTCCCAAGACATCTGAGCTGCTTCATGGATTGAAGCCAGCCAGCAAGCAAGTTTGGCCTCCACTCAGTCTTCCCCACATCAGCTTAGGGTTTTGTTTCTTCTTCAGGCCAAGCCCTCTATTTTCCTGATTTTTAATCTTAAAGTAGCCCATGGCCAATGACCCCATCAACTGTGTGCATGAGACAGGAGAAACTTCATTTTAGGAAAATGCTACTGGTATTGTGTCCCTGTTCCTCCAGTTTATAGAAGCTAGAACTTTCAATCATGTGAAGAACACCATTGAAAGTAAATTTGGCAAAATAAACACAGCTCAATAGGCATCCCACTGACCAATAGTGTCTTAACATTGGGGCACAAACCAATGTGATTCTGATTGAAGCCATGATTTTTCCCATCTAAAGTGCATATACCTCCATGAGGGTCACATACCCTTAAAGCAAGGATTAGGAAGTTTAAGCTAGTAAATCCTATTACCTAAGACATGACCATAGCTAGTCAGTCAGTCACATTATTCTTGTGGGGGCAGGGATGAGCAATCACTTAAAACTTTTTTTCAGTATCTCTTACAAGTCGGATGTCAGAGCTTACCTCTGGTAACATGATGAGGCTGAATGTCAGGATGAAGAGAACCATGTTAACACCATACATCCACCTCAGGAACAAGAAGTATGAGGCCACTGATGAGCCAAACTGACCTATTATAAGGAAAGTTAAAAGACTAATGGATAATCAAAACAATAAAAGAGTAGTCGTTTTGTCTTAGTGGCCCTCCAAAGTAAATCTAATTGGAAGTGGAGAGGTGGTTCCACAATGAATATAACTTACTACTCTGCTTCAGATTTCAGCTTCCAGCACCCACATCAGGCAACTAACTACTGCATGCACACACACACGCACACGCACACGCACACACACACAAAATTTTAAAAATGGAAGTACATCTGCTAACTGACATACATTGAACCATTTCATATTGGCAATCTCTCTTCTCCTCTCTCTTGGAGAGAACATTTCAAAGGCATGGCAGCACTCTCTAGGGAGCAGACTGAATAAACTTTATAGAATGTCACTGTAAAATGCAGCCTATGCCTATCCAAGGCAGAACTTCTCTTATTTAGTTCAGCAGCTACAAGCACCACCTATAGTGTGTACTTTAGTCCTTGAGTTCAGTGAGGAGATGCAAGGAAAACAGCCACTCTTGTCCCTTGCCTGCTGTTGGGGATAATCACAGTGACTGCAGGCTTCTTCTTGAATAAATGACAAACACACCCTCACAAACAATGTTGACTGTACCCTCATGGGTGGTTCTAAGACCATCTGGTACTCTTTCTCATCACCATTGGCATGTTACAGAGATAGGGCAATGCTGAAAGTCACACTGCCCATCTTAGGTATATCCTGGCAGAATTTTTATTCAATACAGAACACAATATCACAGGTGGCATGGTTGCTCCGAAGCGACATGTTTCAATGAGGTATAGGACAGCATATATAGTGTATGTAACCAAACACAAGGAAGGTTATACAAAGGGTATGTGAGTGAGGATTGTAGCCAGACAGGTCATACAGGGACAGTATTGAGAGGAGTTGTTTTAGATCAGTTTAGGTAAGAAGGCATTAGAGAAGATGATGCTGGAGCAGACATCAGAGGCAGCAACATGCCAAGTGGCAAAATCCTGAGACAGGCAAAGAGCTTTGAGCAACCAAACAAAACTAAAGCTTGTGTGACTAGGGTCTAATGGAGGAGGGAAATGGTGGGAGACACAGTTGACTAGAGGCTAAACCATGCTAGGTAGAGTACCCAAAGCAACAGTAGCATTTTGTTTGAAAAGTGATGGAAGGTACTGGGCAGGTGTTAAGTAGTAAGGCTGGAGGTCAGACATGTGCATGCCTTTAAAAAATCCCATTTGAGCTTTGGGGATCTGATAGACAGCAATGGATGAGACTCTATCAACTCACACTTGCTCCTGTGAAAAACAGAGGTCTGTCTGATTCTCACTGACTAAGAAGAATGTGGGTGCAAAAGCAGAAAACATCTTCTTAAAGCTTGTATTAGTGAAGAAGGATTCCAGGCTGGAGAGATGGCTCAGTGGTTAAGAACACTGGCTACTCGTCAAAAGAACCCAAGTTCAATTCCCAGTACCCCTGAGGTGGTTCACAACCATCTCTAACTCCAGTTTCAGAGGATCTAATGTTCTCTTCCTTCTTAGGCATCAGACAAGATATGTAGTACACAGACATGCATGCAGGCAGAATACTTACACGCATAAGATTAAATGCTGACAAAGAAAACCCCCAGGAACTGTAAAACTCAGGATGAGATGTGGTAAAGAAGAGCCCAGTTTTCTTTGGTGATCACTTAAGGCCCAGTATCTAGACTATTCCCTGAGTCTTACTGACGACCACTTTGGTCATTCAAGGAAAGTTAATGCACAGTCTCAGCAACCCTGTGTCAGTCCCATTGATACTTTCTATTGAGCAAAGCCCCCCTAGGCAACCAATGCTCTTCTTTAACCCTCTGGCTTTGAAACTTTCCTGTTAGAGACAGTTTGCTACAGGGAAGGGGAAGCCCCAGTAGAGTAATCACAGCCTCTGCTTGCTAAGGTGAGGCTAACCTCACAACAATAGTACCTTTCCTTCTGATGCTTAGCCAGTCTATTCTTCAGCTACCGGTTCATTTAGTTCCACAAAACAGGACCAGGTTTATGATGTATGTATGTATGTATGTATGTATGTATGTATGTATTTGTTGTTTTGTTCTCTTTTTGTTTTTAGAAATGTTAAAAGAAGTCACTCTCCAAATGGGTGTGTAGGAAGAAATCAATGATTTTAATGTCCAAGATTATGTGTACACATTCATAAGAGACCTTGGATTCATGACACATTGTAAGGGTTATCTGGAACCTGACTTGCTGAGATACTGCAGCCATGCACACTGGCCTACATACACAGCACTAAAGCAGACCCGACACCTGTTCCAGGGACATCTGATCACCCACCTGGCTCCCAGTGATTTCATATCATTGCACAGCTCTTATCTGTGTTCTCCAGTAACAACTACCAGGGAGCTGCTCAGTCAGGCTCACTAATCGTGTTTTATTGAAGCAGTCCTCACTGGAGGAGAACAAGCAACCACCTCTAGACAGTGGGGGTAAGGCTTTCTGTACTAATGCATGGGGACCTCCCAATGTAGACACCAGAGTATTGGTTGAGCACTGGACCAGAGGGCAGGTCCAACAATCCAGCCACTTCCTGGGGAACTTCCTGGAGCTTCTCTGAGCACACTAGACACACCTGTCCACATGGGACCACCCTGAGTCCCCGTCTCCCTGATCTTTGACCCCCATGCTGGGCCCCTGCCTGAGGAGAGTCCTCCTAAAGAGCTTGGACATTGAACTCCTGACCCACCTAAGCCAACAGGGGGAGTAGCAGAGAGAGAGAGAGAGAGAGAGAGAGAGAGAGAGAGAGAGAGAGAGAGAGAGAGAGAGAGAGAGACTTCACATGCACCCACTGGAAAAAGCAATGGGAAGACAGCAATACAAGAAAACACATAAGAATAGAAAAACAAGCATGACACCATCAAAATCTAGGGACTCCACACCAACTAGAGCTGAACACCCCAAAGCAGATGAAGCAGAAGAGAACGACTTAAAAAATAACTTCATAAAATTGATAGAGGCCCTCAAAGACAATAGGAGAAAATCCCTTAAAGAAACAGAAGGAAAAAACAAACAATAAATTGGAAGAAATGAACAAATCTCTTAAAGTAAGTAAATCCAAGAAAAAACAATCAAACAGTTGAAGGAAACAACTCAAACAGTTCAAGACTTGAAAACTGAAATAGAGACAATAAAGAAAACACAAACTGAGGGAATGCTAGAAACAAAAAACTGGGCAAACAATCGGGAACTACAGATGCAAGCATAATCAAAAGAATACAAGAGATGGAAGAGAGAATCTCAGGTGCTGAAGATAAACTAGAGGAAATAGATTCATCGACCAAAGAAAATATTAAATCCAACAAATCCTTAACACAAAACATCCAGGAAATGTGGGACACTGTGGAAAGGCCAAACCTAAGAATAATAGGCATAGAAGAAGGTGAAGAAACCCAGCTCAAAGGGTTTTCTTTTTCTTCTTTACTTTCTTTCCCCTATTCCCATCTGTCCTTCCTTCTGTCTTTCCTCCCCAACATGCTTGTTCTTGTTAAGCTTGTCTCAGCTGGTTGCTACCATGGCCCTCACTCCCAGTTCTCATACACAACCACAGGCAAACTAGCTTCATGAGAATAGACTTTAAAATACTTAAATACAAAAGCAAAATGCATAGCTGAGAAATTATCCCCTCCCCCAACACACATATCTGTATTATCGATAAAACACATTTTTAAGTCTAAAGCATCCAAACTAAAATTTGGGTTCTTTGAAAGTAGTTCTACAACTCTTTTATTAAAGGGGAATTCTTAGTTGTTGTTTGGTTATTTATTTATTTATTTATGTATTTATTTATTTGAGACAGGGTTTCTCTGGGTATCATTGTAAGATGAAGGTGAATTCTTTACAAAATCCTAAGAATAAAGAAAATGAACTTCACAAAAACTGATTCCATCAAAATTAGGATGGGTTTAGAAAAGATTCAGACACAGTCAGAGGGACTGGGGAGGATCCAGAAGGCCATGTTCCATCAAATAGCATGACAGAGGTATTATAGCTGATAAAGTGGGACAATTTGTGGCATCCAAGCACCAAGATAAAGAAAAGGGGGGAAACAATTGGCTCTTTCTATATAATTCTAGATGTTACATAGTACTAGAAAGTGGCTGGCATTTGCTAAAGAGAAAACTCTTATTTATACTGTGTAGCTAAAGAATGTCAGTGAAAAATAGCCATATCCATCAGGATAATGATGGTCATAGTTTGCATCCCTCAACATCCACTTTAGCTACCGATAGATACTGATGGTGTTAAGTTATAGTAGTCTCATAAAAACTGAAACAAAGAAATTGAGAGAAGCAGGGTTGATTGATTATAACTGAAATGTAATGAATCTGTGCTTTGGGCCTCTATTTGATCTCTGTGTCATAGCCTGTTTAGTCAACCAGTCCCTGTTAGATGGGAACACAGGTGATTAGGAATAAGCCTGGATTCTAAAGCAGTCCCCATCTGTAAGTCTTCGGCTTCAAATCTAGGTCTCTCTTAATCATGATGGCTCCTTAAGCAGAAATAAATATAGGATGTAATATAATTATGGAATGAACATGCATATCTTAAAGACTATCTACAAATAATGTCTGAAGTTAAGGCTATTCAAATTCACAATTTGGTCTGCACCCATAAATAGCTAATTCTTTTTATCTTTTTTTTAACACAACTGATAAATGCTGCTTTCATAAACATTATAAATGTGTTAAAATTCTTTCATGTGTTTTAAAATGAAAATTAAGTACATGCATATTCTTGTCATGAATTTTCTTGTGTCTCTTTTAAATTAAAGATTAAGGCTTCACCTCTCCCTCTGGTTATTTATTATTAAGGAATGTAATTTGTAGACTGTAATCATACATAATTTTCTCTTGAATAGATGGGTAATAACACACACACACACACACACACACACACACACACACACACACACACGTTTCTGAATAAGAAAGTCCAAGTAAATGACTGGCTTATTGAGTACAATGTAAATGATATCGTTCATGAAACAATATTTTTCAAATAAATCTAGGGGTAGAAAATTAAGAGACACACTTACTTTATGTTTCCTGGAGCTCACAGACCAGCAGGATAGGATGAGGTTTAGACTGTGTGCTTTGAGTTGCCTATTTTAAGCTATTTCTAGTCTTAGAAATAAAGCTACTATGCCATATTTTTGATACTATGATCAATCCAGGACTCTGTAAACTGGAGGTTATGACCTCAGGGTCACATAACCAAAGTGTGGTCATGAATAATTTGCCAATAATAAAGGGCTTATGAATACACCGTGACCAAAGCTTCACACAAAATCAAACACATAATGAACCCACAGTGCCTCTGGCAAAGCTAGCCTGTGTAGCACAGTATGACTTTATAGCAGCCTTGGTTCTGAGCACATGTTCCCACTTGGCACCATGACTGCCATCAGTCCAACAATGCCAACGAGTGTCGCCTGAAATGCCTTCCTTGGATTTGTGAAGTAGTAAGACAGAAAACGTCTGGTTTTTGAGAAACATAATCATTTAGTTCTGTAAAACAAAGACTTCCTGAGTTCTCCTACCATCACTGCCCAGCATGTAAATTAGTACATATTTATATTGAATTCTGTTGAAATACTTGATGTTCAAAATTTCTATTTCAGTTACTAACTTGAACTGCAAAGAAAAAAAATTATTGAATGAATTTTGGCTCAGGATTAGAACAGAATTTCTGACAAGTTTTTAAATGGCCCTAAATATATTTCTGCCATTATGCACTGCATATCTATACAGAGCAGCACTCTGAAGATCAAAATTTCAATCATCTGTGAGAAATATTGATACTCTATGTCAAGATGGGTCTGTTTCATCTTGCCTCAAGATCAGAGAGTTCAAATCTGTCCTTACACCTAAAAGTTTAAATCCTTGGCTATGGCAGGATGCCTTGGTAGCAGATGTCTTATCTAAATAACAAGAGACTTGGGCTCAGGTGTGTTTACTCTTGACACTGAAGGCCAGTTAACAGATATGGCTAACAAATACCTGGAGGATAAGGGAAGTAAGTCTGTTTGCTCCTTATACATGAGAAGTCTCCTGCCATTGTCCCCACTTTTGGTTGAATACTTCAGAATGTTGAAGAATAAACAGTAAATAAGTATTGACTTGATTTGTCCCTGCCTCCAGATTTCATCCAGTGTCTCTATCTTTCTCTTGACATCTTTACCTAGTTTTTCTCAATCCACTCTCCCCCACTCAGGTATACACTGGGTAAGTCGGCTAGTTCTGACTGCAGCCTAATAACATAGGCTCCCACAGCCTTACGACACTGATTATTAAGCGGAGATTTAATTTGTAAATATATTTACATCTATCTTAGTATAGTTTGTTTCCCCATTTTATATATAAAAGTATATGTGTAACAAAGAATCATTTTAAAACAGTTTCTTAAACCAGATATGGTGATGCACACCTGTAATCACAGCACTCAAGGGGCAGAGAAGCAAGCAGATCTCTGAGTTAGAGGCTAGCCTGGTCTACAGACTGAGTTCCAGGACAGCCAGGGCTACACAGAAAAACCCTATGTCGAAAAACAGAAATTTTTTTCTTTATGATTTTTTATCAGCAAGCATTTGATTTGTATTGCTAGTTGATATACCTATGTACCAGGGACATGGGCTAAACAGGATCATAAATAGAAAACATTTAGCAAGCCCTGTTCTATCTGCTATTAAGTAAAACTAGAGTTTGATTCTGAGAGAGGTTTATAATCTCCACTTGAAAAATATTCAGTTTTATTATGGCTTTAATAGTTATGTCAGCATCTTGGTTGGTATAGATAATATTTGATTCAGTTTCTACAGCAATGTCAATGACAGTAAGTCTGCAGTCGTAGGCACCAACTTACTTAAAAGGCAATCCTGTAAAACCCCAGAATATAGAGCATCACTACATCCTCTGAGACTAGAGGTATCAGATCATTTCTTTAAACTATAAAGATTTGAGTCACCAGGGGAGTATCTGACCCATGATAGTGAAGCCATCCAGATTGCCCCGTAATCAATATGGTAATGGCATGAAGTTCAGACTCTGACTTGAGTTTTTCCCCCAATTCTGCCAATTGCTGCCCAAGCTTTGCAGAAACTTGGAGGCTGGTTTCTTGGAACTTCACTACAGCGTCATTTAAAAATATTTTATAAGAATACATTTGAAGACTGACTGGAGAGTTGGTGCAATTGGGGCCTTATGTGACACATGTCACTTACCATAACCCATAACAACTTTACTATTCTCTGGTTTATATTTTATTGTGCCCTTTCCTCTCAAACACCCACAATATAACACATGCAGAACTAAGGATAGGGAGTTTAGCCTGTCTTTGTCATATCAATGGTGTTTTAAAAATACCTAGCACACAGTAGACTTTCACTGTTTGGAAATCATTAATAAAAGCCAAGTTCTTTTTGAAGATAACTTAAGATATATTAAAATAGCTCTAATATTCAAAGTAATAAAATAGTTTATATAAAGTTTCTGTATAATTAAACAGTCATTTCTTTCAGAGAAAAGTGTTTCTTACTTTTATAATAAAATGCATTTTATAAAGTAGGAACATATTTAGTCAACTTTATGCCAAAAATGAGAATATAATTAAATAGGTAAATAATAAAGATCTGCTTTCCATTTAAATTTTGCAGAACTTTTTTACTCAAAAGCATAAATGATTTTACATGTCACTACACATCTAAAACTGAGTATTAGTTATACATCATGTATTGTTGGGCTAGAGTTACTTTGTATAACAACTAATCAAACCTGAAGAATTCATATGGAGTCCTGAATACAGCAATAGAGGATCAGAGATAAAAAGAGCCATCCCAAGTGTACAGGTGGCAGAGAAAAGAAGGCCTTCACCTTTAGAGAATTGATTGTGTGTCACATTGCTTTTTATTTTCCATTCAGTTCAGCTTCAAAGACCATCTTAGAAATACACTTGTCCCAGCCTGGCAGAGTAATTCCTATGAGCTGGTTAGCGCACACAACACCTCGGAGAATATAATCCTTCACATTTCATGATTCTACCTCAGATGATAATCTGAAAGTCTATGGTGTATGTTTGACTATGAATATTACAGGACAGACATTTGTAATGAAATAACTTCCTCAGAGTAAACACCTGGGAAACCAAAACGAATTCCCTAATATAATAAATGTCAGTGGATTCTGCCTCACTCATCCCCTGCTAACCTGGCAGAGCACTAAAGGAAGACTCTCAACATGAGATGCTACATAGGAGGGACCCAGGCAGACTCTCTCCCAGCTCTGTGGCAACTGAACTCAACTACTGCTATGCTATAGAGGAAGGGAATGTACACCCTCCAGGCACACTGAAGATCAGCTTCACAGATGTTAGTAGATTGCTGGGCCCATAGGTAAGTCCTACTTAAGGTGGTGGCTGATAGGAGGCCAGTTCTTCAAAGCTAAGAAAATGCCTCAGTCTCAGTGAATAACTAGGACACCCACACAAACAACAAATAGTACATGAGAAGAGAAATTGTCCACATTTGCTTAACTGACCCACTTAGCTACTTCAAATTTACTGCAGGAAGAAGGAACATAACTGTTCTCCATGACAAGTAGCTTCATGACAAGTAGCTCTCGTCATGTCTATGAGACTCCTGATAGCTGGTGATTGTATGTGCATGCATATGTATGCATACATGTATGTGTAGATAATTCACATATATTTCATTCCTGTGTACAATTTTAATCAATAAAATAATTCCACCTTTGTTTATAAAACACAAGTTAGCATGGCATTGCTACAGAAATAGGCTGGAGTCTGCATGTTCTAGAGTGTTTGAAAAAGAAACAATTTGTTACTGTATGTTTCCTACCTATCTATACAAATAACAAGTTTCTCAGAACTATCTCACTCTTGAACAAGAAGGGCAATAAAGCCCAGAGGATTTAGATGACTTACTGAGCACACACAGCAGATAAAGGACTAACCCAAAGTTCTTTCCATGTTAATTGACCAAGGTTCTTTAAATGTGTTTATTGTTGTTTAAATTACATTAAACTTCTATCTTCTTGTGTATATTCATGTCATGATGCACATGCAGGAGTCAAAAGACAGCTTGTTCCCTCCTCCTTGGGGTCCTGATGCTCTGTATGTTCTGTTCTTTGGGGCTAGATTAGGTATCTCAGCTGTGCCACGGATACCTAATGATTCCATACTGTCTCCTTATTTTCTTATTTTCATGAAATTCCCCCTATTAATACCTCATGTGATATGGACCCTTGGAAAATACATCTGTAATTTTATTCAATGTGTATTTATTGAGTGCCAAGTGGACTTTTGATGTAATCAAAAAATACCTGTTTTCATGTCTATTAAGAAAAATAAGCATAAAATGAAATGAGATTATATTAAAAGATTCACCTTAACAGGTAGTTTTTTTAACTAAGGAAAAGCTCTGCTGAAGGAAAATCTGGCAATAAAGATATACTATGGAGAACATGTGGAGAGACATGGAAATCATGAGTTGATATTTATCAGCAACAACTGCCGTTTAATAAGGGACCAATAACTGAGAGACAGCCACTTCCAAACACACCCAATCATGTCAGTGGAATGGCTCTCAGTTATTTTATCTTTCAGTGGAGCCTCTGTACCAATTATACAATGTCACATTTAAATACCAGGACAGCCAGTTTCAGATCTGAACAAGCATAGATAGAAGTGAGATCCTTGTCATAACCCTAGGGACCATCCCTGCCAAAGCTGTGCCTTTTTTTCTCCAAATATCCATTTTTATCTTTGTATAGTATTTTTACTAATGAACTGTGTTTCACATTTAATTTTTAAATTGCTCTAATCTATTCAAATGGAACTATATTAAACAAACTTTTGCCTGTCTGTACATACTAAATGAAAGCACAAAATGAAGGCTCGCCATGAACATCAAAGTAGCAAATTGCTTGTGTCTCTTCTTCTTTATAAGTTTGAATGTGAGCTTTTAAAAATTGCCATTTTGATTATTGTCTCACGTTCTCAAGAGTATATATTTGCAGGTATTATTCACTGCCTACACCATATGGAGCAATGTCACTGTATAAAATACTTCCTTTTCTGCCTAAGAGAGACATGCGTTTGCCCAGAATAAAACAAGAATGTGAAGTCTCCAGTGCCGTCCTTGCTAAGTGCTGGTACAATGACACAGTTTGGATCTGGAATGCTTCCCACATCCCATGTTGTACAGTTGCCAGTTGTGGGATTCCTGGGAGGTAGTGGCATCTTTAAGAGATGAGGACACAGAGTACGGAAATTAAGTCACTCAGAACACAGTACCATAAAGGACACAGGACCAAGGTCTCACCTTGTCTCTCACTTCACATCCTCACTGTCTTGAAGTGACCAGGCTGCTGCTACCACACAATCCCCAGATGATGTATTGAGTCACAACAGGCCCAGTGCAACAGAGCCAGGTGACTATGTACTGAAAACTGAAATGGTGAGCTAAAATAAACATTCCACCCCTTTGAGTTCATTTTCTCAAATATCTCATCTCAGCAGTCAGCTGACTAACACAGAGCTTCACAACCACAGAGTCAAGGTCTGCCCTGATAGTTGTGTTGGCAGTTGGGTTAGTTTTCAATTTCTCCAAGAGTCCATAACTGGGGAAAAGTCTTTGAAAAGCTTACAAGATTTTATTCTCAGAGAGCTTTCCTGAATCTCATTACAGCAAGTGAACACTTACTTTCAATTGCCTTGATTTTGTTTTCCCACGGGACACAAGCAGCTTTGAAGTTCTCGAAGTCACGAAGGAATTTTGCCCATTTCTGAAAATAAAGTCAACACTAGTAAGGTAAAGTCTCCTGTGCTTCTAGATGTTTATTCCTGCATTCCCCCAAATCATGGTTTCTAGGAAGCTCTCTGGCAACAAAAACTGCTGTTTTATACAAAGGAAAAACAGCACGATCCACTTCCTTCTCTATTTCTCACCATTCCCACATAATTTAACAAAACAATATTGTCAGACATGTTTACAATCCCAGTTACCTGGAAGATCGGCATACAAGGAAAGCAAGGTCAAGGACAGCATGAGCAACATAGTCACACTCCAGTTCAAAAATAAACAGAAAACACACACATACACACACACACACACACACACACACACACACACACACACACACCATGATCATATTACAGGCAGTATACCGACCACTCAGAAAGATGTTTATTCTATCAGATGACAGTAAAATAGGAATCGAATAATAAATGTGACTGGCATAAATTCTGTATTTGTAATATTCGGTGCATAAGGAATCAATGGACTTTACAAATAAGATGTAGTATCTTTCTCAAAAGAACTCTAGTCTCCTAAAGTAGGTTGTGCGAACACATCTTTTTGATTCATGGTTTTCACTTACATGGGACACTTTATTTTGATAAAAGAGAATAGTCAACTGAATAGTAAGAGATGGTATCACAGAAAAACAAGGAATTACTTCTCAAAAGGTCTTCCTTCTACTTTACTCCATAGAGTTGGGTTAGCCGCAGTCAAGAGGACTGAGGAGAATGGGAATGAGGCAAATAACCTTCCATTATGTGCTAATGACAGTGTGAGAGAGCTGAGTAGACACAACAGTCTAAATCTGAAGTTCAAGCAATTACTCAAAACTAAGAATGGCCCAAACACCTGCCTGTAATAGAATATGTGAATATGCAAATTGTGACATCTTCATACAACGCAAAATGCAATACTTTTTAAACATGAACTATAACCACCAGCAAAAGATCCCAGTCATGCAAAAAAAGGACCCAGAAACAGTCAGGTAGTGGTGGCACACGCCTTTAATGCCAGCACTCAGGAGGCAGAGGCAGGTAGAGTTCTGTAAGTTCCAGGCCAGCCTGGTTTACAAAGTGAATTCCAGGACAGCCAGGGCTATACAGAGGAAACCCTGTCTCAAAAACACAAAAACAAAAGGAGCCAGAAACAACGCTCAATAACACACAGTATGATTGAATGCATATAAAAGATAAAAGACAAGTAAAGTTAGTAATTTCTGTGCATTTAAAGGAAAATGAAGATCTTCACACTTCCTTGCAAACCTCTCTCTCTCCATGGAATACACCTAGCTACATTTTTGCAGCTACGGACCTCCTTCACTGGGGGACATGCGATTTCATAGAGGGGTTCAGTGTTGTGTGTGCCCCATAATAAGTGCGTGTAAAGGTAAGTTTCCTTTCTCTATTTCTCCAGAATCTGAATTTATATGAACCTATCATTTTTTCTTGTCTTCTTTGTAGTGTCAGTGAGAATACAGTGCCATAAAGGACACAGGACCAAGGCCCCCACCTTGTCTCTCCCTTCACATCCTCACTGTCTTGAAGTGACCAGGCTGCTGCTACCACACAATCCCCAGATGATGTATTGAGTCACCACAGGCCCAGTGCAACAGAGCCAGGTGACTATGTACTGAAAAGTTGATGATTGTGATTGAAAAATAAAGGGGGGTTAAAGGGGGTGCTTATGACCCTTTAACTTACAGACATTTGGGGGGGAACCTTGATCAGAAACCCTATAACCTTCTGAAAATGAAAACAGAATGAGTGTGCAGTCTTTTTTTTTTTACACCTAGAAGTAGTAAAATCAAGTTCAAGTTAGTGTCTTGTTATAATCAGTGGTAGCAACTATTTAAAATTTTTCAGTCTGTCTTATAGGATAATACCAAATCCCCCTACAAATTTTAACATAACAGATAGACCATGCATATACCATATGAGTAAGTTCTTGATGTATGCATGTACACAGTTAACACTGGTTTCACCCCCCTCATAACAGACACAGTGTTTTCTCTCTCCCTTGACGTCATTGTGATACTGACCAGACTAAATTAGGAAACAGCTTACCTTGGCCATCATCATCTTAAATGCAAACCACTTCTTTCCTTTTCCTTTCCCAAGGGCCCCTTCATTTTCACTCACAAATTTCTTTGCTTCCCTGAAAAAAAGAAAAGAGGTAGGCATCCAAGTAGAAGACAATTGGCTTGGTTAGGTCTTCTGCCTTTTTTCTTCTAGACTCTCCATACCTTCAGTCATTGACCCAAAGTTGTATTCTATAACCTAGAGCTTTTTAATTTTTTTTTTAACACAAACATTGAGTACAGTGAACTATTACCCCATGTGTCCTGGCTTGGGTTTGCCCTTTCATCCTGCACACCTACACAGTGCCTCTTCTGCTTTCATATCAAATGCACACATGTGATTTTAGGTATCTTTGTAGAAATCTATAAACCAGAGGCATTTAATGCATTTTTTTAAACATTCTGGTGAGGAAGAGTAAGTTATTTTTAATCTCACTTATTAATCACCTGGAGTCATTGAAAAGCGGGAGCTTTGGGCTAAATATCAAGAAAGAGAATCTTCTCATTTCCAACACATATAAAATGAAACAGGAAATTTATGTCAAGTTCCAGCAACTAGAATTTTAATTTGAATTTTTCCTTTTTAAAAAATAATTCATTTTTTAATTTATTTATTTATTATTTTACATGTTGATCCCAGTTCCCTTCCTCTCCCTCCCTCCCTCCCTCCCTCTTAACCTCTCTGCCCCCTCACATGCACTCTGACCACCCTCCCCTCCCATCCCCCCACCCCAATTACACATGTAGAGCTATGCCATTCAGGTGGGGTCATGTATGTAAGAGTATGGTTTTTCCGCCTGCCGCTGCCCGGTCTTGTCCTGCCGCTGCGCCAGCCCCAAATAATACACAGAGACTCTGTATTTGGTACAATACTGTTGGCCCTGTTACTTGTTTCTTATCGGCTAGCTCTGCCTTAATTATTAACCCATTTGTGCTGATCTATGTATTTCTCTTACCGGGGAGCCGGCGGCATACTGCTTTCTTCAGACTCTCCATCTTGACTCCTCCTTCCTACTTCCTATTTCCTCCTTCTCCTAGGCCCTCCTATCTTCCTTTCCTATTGGCCAACAGTGCTTTATTATTAACCAGTATGAGAAACATATACAGAATGACATCTCCCATCACATGTAGATCTGACAGGTCATTTGAAGTAGGGACTAGGACTTCTCTCCTGTCTCTAGGTTAAGGCAGTATCCCTCCATGGGGGATGTGTTCACAAAGTCCATTTGTGCACCAAGGATATATCCTGGTTCTACTGTCTGAGGTCCATTAGACTGCTCAGTCCTTCTGGCTGAGACCCATATTCAGGGGGCCTGAGTCAGTCCCATGCTGGATTCCCAGCTATCAGTCTGGGGGCCCGTTAGCTCCTCCTTCTTCAGGTAAGCTGTCTCTATGTGTTTCTGCTGCCTGGTCTTGTCCTCTCCATCTGCATCTGGGTTCTAGTTTGACTCAGTGTTTAGGTATGGGTGTTTGCTTCTGTTTCCAACAGGTATTAGATGAGGGCTCCATGTATAAGTTAGTTGTTGATCTCACTGTCTGAGAAGGGTATTTATGGCAGCCTTTCCACGGATGCTCAAATTGTTAGTTGGCAGCAGTCTTGTAGGTCTCTAGACCTTTCTTTGGGTTCAGTTTTCTCTTCAAACCAATATTGGCTCCCTCTTCTATGTTCTCTCTCTCTTTTCTCTCTCTCTCTCTCCTCTCTCTCCTGTCTTCTATTCCTATCCTGACTCAATATTCCTAGTCACACATGTTTTCCCCTCCTCCCCCTCTCATTCTCCTACTTCTCTCTCCATTCACTGCACCCCTCCACTTCCCCTGTGCTCTGGGGGACTTGTCCCTACCTGCTTCTGTGAGGGACTTTATATGAGAAAATGAGGAAGAGTTGAGGACAAATTGACCTGGTATTTAATTTCATGATGGCAATTATGGCTTAAAGCACAAAAGTCACACTCCAAAACAGATGGAGTTGAAGAAGAGGGGTGAAGGGATGATTTGCTATCTCGAATTTAAAAAAAGGTATTTAAATTTAAACTTTAACATTATTCCCAGATAGTAATATAGTAATATATTTTCATTATTCACACCAGTATTCTTTCAAAAATATATTAATTTATCAAAAATGTATAATGCTAACATATTAGATACATGTAGTTTTTTATTGTTGTTAGATACTGAATGTGTGCCCCTCCACACTCCACCCTGTTAGTATAATTCCAGTGTGACAGAACATGGAGTGGTCACTACAGGAGCTACAGTTGCATCACAGCACAACAAGGTTGTGTTCTAACAGGGACAAATGTCACAAAGTGAATGTGTACAAGCCAATATGCTGACAACACCACAAGGCAATGTCATTTCATGGGATACCATGGTACCTGAGAACATCAGCTGAAAAGTCACATAGCAAAGGACTAATTGGGCTGTGAAGGGAGAACCACTAGATGGTAGAAGGGATTGCTGTCGGATCATCAGGATTAGCTAACCTTTGTCTACCATGTGAGGACAGGAGAAGTTCATAAGAATACACCAGTTGGCTACCTGCAGTTGGGATAATGCTAGCATCTTGACTATAGCTATCCAGCCAACAGAACTGTGAGAAATGAATGCTTACGGCTTTTGCTATCCAGTCTAATTTATTCTATCAGTCCTACCTGGCTAACTTTGCCATTTTGTTGTTGTCTGTTCAATGAAAAGAACTTTAAAATTTGAGCAGGTTCTGACTGCTCTGAGGGACCAGAGAACATGTGACCTAGTCACATGTGACAATTCAAGGAGGTTGTGATTCTGCAGATGTAATGTGATAGTCAGTTGGGTGGCCCCCAAACTCTGCAATTTAACCGGCCATGTCCTAAAAATGGAGAAGAGTTTTGGGCTAGCTTTATCAAACACTCTGTTATTTGGCATGACCTCTGGTTTGGGAAGATTGATTGAAAAATAACTTCTAAAACATTTGAGACATCTTAAAATATTTACTCAAACAGTATAAAATATTATAACCTAAGATCTTGTGACTCACTTTCAGACATATAAAACAAAGAAAAAGCATCGTATTGAAGTGCCATTTGTTGTACCGATTTTAAGACTGGAACATGGGCAGTAGCTAGCACATACCTTCTAAAATGCTGATCCAAAGGCTCTAAAGTATAGATGAGGTTCCCCTAGTCCTCTTAGGACCAACTGAATTGACTCTACAACCTCGTGTATGCTTATGATGGTTTCTGTGCCCATACTCATGAGTCCTGCTTTCAGATGTAAATGTCCCTTCTTAGTACTTCCATTTAACTGGTCAGGGTCTGGCACAAGGTCTCTGTTACTACCAGGCCTTCAACAGGTCAGGATTTCCCAAGCAACAATATTTCAATGACCCCTTCACTCCTTTCCAGGGGTGGCAGGAACAAGAGGAGATAAAGATGTTGAAAGTATTGAAACCAATTCTAGTATAACACTAAATTCCAAACATTGAACTTACTCTTCTAACGTGATTGATACATCATGGACTGACTTGAACAAAACATTGATTTTGGCCTTGCTTGTTTAGAATCGTATTCTTGAGAAACACTGGGTGAGTATAGAGAATGAAATTTATCAATGCCAAGAAACATGGGAAATACCCCAAATGCACACAGCACATCTCACTGCCTCACTTGCCAGTACTAGAAAAGTCACACCCACTCAGGGTTAAGGTGACCCTCCCTTCACACTTCACAACTCCCAAGCAGCAACCATTTTAAAAACTACTTCCATAAGCAAGTTCCAAGTCCTTCTCAAAGGATCCTGTCATATGCATGGTCACATCCATGTATTTCTTAACCATAAACCTGTGTTTAATGTCTATGCCATTTTACTCAAATTTTGTTTCTTTTTTTTTTAATGTGTCACCAAAAATGTTTCTGAATAATTGTATTCTGTCTATACCCTATAAAACTCGTGGTTTTATTGTTCAAGTTCATATACTGCAGTGAGTTTTTGGGGGAACTGATACCTTATATTACAGCAGAACTGACTACAATCCAAATTTATACATCAAAAATTTATAAATCTAAAAACACAAATGTATATAGGAGTTATACTATTGTTTATTATTATAAACACATAAAGAATAAAAAATTCTGGGTAGTAAAATCAGAATTTGTTATTCAACTGTATCAAAACCACCACTTTATAGGCACTGTACTGCCCGTTACAGTGGTAAACTGTCCTGTGCTACTGAAACTTGTTGAAAGGGAGCTTTGGAAGCATGGAGACCCTTCCTTGACTTCTCCAAAACCCCTTGTGTCAGTCCTAGAGTTGGCTTGCCCAGCTCTGTAATGGGGTTGGGGGGAAACAAGCAACACAAAAAAAGAAAAAGGAAGGAAGGAAGGAAGGAAGGAAGGAAGGAAGGAAGGAAGGAAGGAAGGAAGGAAGCAAACAAACAAACTTGAGTGAAGGGAATTAAAAACACTGCAGTCCCAGGAACAACTAGAAGGTTAACTTTCTAACAGAGATTTTGTTTATCTCTACTATGAAAATGTCTTCTGTGGGAAAGGGAAGCCAGGAATCCATCAGTGGAGAGACAGCTCAATCCGGAACTCTACCTGATCTCTTCAGCTTCTCCCATCTATTTCTGTTGGATGTTCGTAAGACCCTAAGTTGATGATATCACCTTGGTGTGCTATCAGGCTTTTCTCCCTTTCTCTGCTGAGTATTGCTTATTTGTTAGCTGCTTCTCTCTGCTACTATTTGTTCATTTCCTTTTGCTTGCTGGCTGCTTAAACTGACTCATTCAAAACCAAAAGTTCAGCTATTTCAGATCATTCCCTGAACTATAAAGAATATATGTCCAGCACTGTAAATACTTCATATTTATGATGAATCACATTCTGTACATAGATGCTTTCTATATGAATGGTCCATTAGAAAGCATGTATTTTTTTAAATCTAAGCATTTAAAAGTATAAAAAATAGCTATTCTACTCTTTATTTGGACTAAGGTTTTTAATTGGGTGAGCAGATCATTATGCTAATTTTATGAATTGATGAACATTAAATCAGTAAACTTAAGAGAAAAAGAAGTCAATAGTAAAACCAAATTATAATCATTACAAAATTCATTTAATAATATGGAACCATATTTGTTGACATTAATAAAGATTTTATTAGTTACTAAAGATACATTTTTGTTTGAACATTAGGAAGTTCTTTATTGCATCTTTCATTAGTTACTGATAATTTTCTCAGCTTCAAGTGATGTAATTTAAAAAGGAGTGCATGAAAGAAAGATGCCAGACAGATGTGTAACAGAGCTTGGGTCGAGGGGTTTTTTATTGTGGGAAAGTGAATGGGAGTTGGGGGTGGGAGAAGGAAGAAAAGCCTATTGGGACAAGAAAGGCAGAAGAGAATAGAGAGGGAGAGAGAGGGGAAGAGAGAGAGAGAATAGGAGAGAGAGAGAGGTGGGTAGTAGACAGGGCCCTTTTAAAAGTGAATGTACACAGGGGGTACTCTTAGCGGCTGCAGCTGAGGGCATATACTGTCAAAACCCCAAGGGCAGGCCAGTACAGAGAACTGAATACTATCACCAAGTACAATAAAGTTTGTCTTTCAGTAACCATCTGTGGTACTTTGAATGGGAAATGTCACCCAAAGCTCATGCACTTAAGCACTTAATCCCTAGCCAGTAGTGCTGCTTGGTGGGGTTATGGAACCTTTAGAAGGTGTAGCCTTAGTAGAGGAAGTCTGACAATGGGGGGAGGGCTTTTGGTTGTATAGCCTGACTAAACTTCCTGTTTCTCAGTTTTCTATGTATAAATGAAGATGTGATAAACCAGTTTCCTATTCCTGCTGTCATACTTTTCCTGCCTGTTGCCATGGCTTCCCCAGCATAATGTGCTCTGTCCCTCTGGAACAATAGGCTAAACCAAAGCCTTTCTTCTATCAGTAGTTTCTGCCAGGATATTTTATCACACCAAAGGAAGAGTAATTGGATCAGATACTATCCTACTCAATTCTTATCATGTATATCCTGTCTGGTTTTCAAAAAAGTCCAGACCACTGAGCATCACATAATCTAACACAAGTTCCTTTTTTCTCCAAATGCTTGTTCATTCTCTGTTCTCTAGCATAGGCACGCACACACGCACACACGCACGTTATGAGTACAAAAGATCCCAGGACAGCAACCTTAGCTACTCCCTACTGCCTAATGGCTAAAATAACTATTGGACATAATTTATCAGAAATCTTGAGAGTACCTTTAAAAAAGAGCCAAAAGCCACAGAGTGAGCTGAGAATAACTGTTACTGTTGACAAGAAAGAACTTCTTTACCTTTCCCTCAAGTCTGATGCCTGCATGGTAAAAAGAAACATCATTGTTACTTACGGATCCAGAAGAAGGCACATGATCAGAGCATACAGATGAGGGACACAGTGGGACAACTTTCCATAACATTGTTTTTATGGCTGACCTTTGTCATGAACTGGCACAACTTCAGGGAAAAGAAAACAAGTACCCACCAATCATGTCCTCCCTGATAACATATTTCTTAACCAAAAACATTTTATACCATGCTGTTAGATACAAGGTACAAAAGGAAAATGCACAGATATGGAGACACAGTATCCCTAAGAGTAAAGTGCCTGAGTAGATACCAGAATGCAGAGAAAATAGTCATTAGAAAAACAAAAATCAAGAAAACACCTTTGTCTTTTTTTTTTTCCTATTGTGAATCCACTTTCCTATCTGTATACAGTTTTCTGGATTATTTAAAGAATTTTTACTATATGGTTAAAATGAAACTGTCATTCCCATGTTAACTTGAATATCTACTAGTTGTAAACCACCCAGATGCCTGACTGAAAGGCATGTACCAACCTCCTGAATTGCTTTCCACAAATGCTACCTACCAAGACTGTAATGTGGTCTCTGGGACTCAGAGCCCTGGGACAGTGTGCACTGCACTCTGGATGGTAACCCCATATCTGGGGATAAATAATTAAGTATGGTCTATTTAATGACAATAATACCTGCCCTCATCATTCATTTATCAACCCCTTGTGATAGTAATTAGAATAATAAGGTTTCATGGGCTTTCAAGAATGCTTTCACAGTTACCTGAAAGAGCACACTTTGGCCTGACTTACAAAACAGATAATTTACCTGCACTATATGATACAGCCCCGAGTACACAGGGGAGTCAAGACATGCTATTCTGCCTTTGACACATTCTCATCCCTGAAACATGTTCCCTTTGGGTTAGGTTAAGTGGACTGTTCTATCCTCTTGTTCCCAGTTTGATGGCCTGATGAAGCAACCAATTTCTTGCTCAAATAAATGAGAGATATTTCAAACTGTACTTAGGCTGAATACAGTTAAAAATTTTGTTCATGAATACTTCCCAGTGAAGGAAACAGAAGGATGGAAGGTCTTTTGATAATAAGCACTGACATTTCAAAATTAATTATCCAAGTTATCTATAAAACTCAGACTTTTCTAAAATATTGCTGAGTAATTAAAACAGAATTACAGAAGTTGTTTTCCTGTTCCAAGATAGAAAATAAAGACCATAGACTTCCTAGATAATTTATATTATTATAAATATAATTACATATATGTATGTATATGTATATGTATATGTATGTATATATAAATACATATATATATATATATATATATATACAATTTAAATGATCATAATACTGGAAGTAATGAGTCACTCTATGTGTTAATTTAAAGGGGATTCTAATGACATTATCAAATATAGTTGAGATGCTCAATAGCATCCTCTACAAAATGGAAATGATAATGGTGGTACTTTGGAGGATTTTCATAGTTCCCAAGACAATACAATATGCTTAGCCTAGTTTATGACAACTAGCATATATGCTATAAGATAGTAACTTTGGTTAATAGCACTTTACTAACAGAGCTGACTTTCACTCCAGTTTCCTAATAGATAATACAGCACATTGCATACAAGTGAATTTCAACACTTCTAGTTGAAATTGGATAAATTAACATAGGTGAGAGCACTGGATGTCAATCAAGCTGTGGTTTCTAGATGCCGGCACCTTGGCATCACTGTAGGCTCTTTAACAGTTCCCAGGCCTATGTCTTTGCAGCCTCAGATCACTTAAGTCACACCCCCCAGGGGTGAGATGCAAGTCAGTCTTTTCAGTGTCCCTAACAGTTCAGATGTGCAAGTGTCACCCCTGGGTTGGTGCTCCTGGGTTCTGTAAGAAAGCAGGTTGAGCAAGCCATGGAGAGCAAGTCAGTAAGTAGCAACCTCCTCCATGGTTTTCAGAAAGTTGATCTGAAAAGCTTTTGCATATATGTAATTGTTTATGATTTGCCCTTGGGAAAGCAGTGCTCTGTCTATTCTGAATCTTTGTGAATAAATTTATTTTCATGTCCCTGGCTCCATGGTTTTCAGAAACTTGATCTGAAAAGCTTCTGCATATATGTAATTGTTTTTGATGTGCCCTTGGAAAACAGTACTCTGTCTATTCTGAGTCTTTATGAATAAATTTATTTTCATGTCCCTGACTCACTATCTCATACCTCTTAAGAGAGACAGTTTAACTGACCCTCTGATAACATGAAGCAAAAATGGAAAGAAGCACAATAATGCGTATGCACTCATATAATATCTAAGCTTGTATAGCTGGCTTATTTTAGTATACTTTTAGATAAATCCCATTTCGCATTTAAAATATGCGTGTTTCAGTCTATCATGGTGAGAGCTGAAAGAGTAAAGACTGGAGACAAAGCAACAGGGAATGGAAACTGCATTTAATAGCAAAGCACTTTTTTTTTTCTTTTGCCATGCAGACAGCTGGGTTGGGTTATCATTCCAGTTGCCCTGTTATCCTTTAACTTCATTTCTGGCATCTCATGACCCCTTCTGGCTTCAATGCACACCTGCACACATGTGTCTGGTTTTGTTTTGTTTTGTTGTTTACTCTCAATCTCAATAACATTGCCTGCAAGCATCCTTCTTAGTTCATTTTTTTGATTATTATATAAATGAAACTAAGAACCCCAAAGAAAATCACTATTCCCAAGTAGATCCCTAAATTGTTTTATTGTCATCATATGAGTGGCCTTCCATAGCATAGGGCCATCCTCCTAGGGAGGCTGCCATCTTCAAGGGTTCTGTTGGATCTCCTTGCAAAGACTTCACAGCTGTGCCTATTAATCTCCTCTTGGAGAAGGAGTCGGGAGGGATGCAGGGGACAGGGTGGGTGGGCATAGTAGACACATGACACCTTACTAGGGTATCCAGCCACCACTACAACCAGTATTATGTAATTCTGTCCTAAATGAATGTGGTCTTGGGGTTTGGGAGAAGCAGAAAGAAGATATAGTTTGAACATAGAAAGGACAGGGAGCTATACCTAGGTAACTATAGGTAAGCCTTTATCCCTTCCGGGTAAGCTTTCCAGTATAGTTTTTATGGGGAAGGGTATCCATACCTCTGTAAGTAACCCCTCACCTATGCTCTGTGAGGAACTCCAATAAACCCATTAGTTCCTCAGAGTGAACTTTAGTGAAATTGTGCCCCTGCTGGTCATTGGAACCTTAGGAAGAAACATGGCACTGCTTATGACTTTCCTATGGGAAGGAATTCCAGTAATATCTGCAAAGAAGAGGTTTAAAGTAATTTATCCCCTATCACTAACAAAACTCATCAAAATGTGTTACAAATAAAAGCATAGAGTGATCAGATTTTTATCAGATTCAACATTACTATAACTGTTCCCTGAGTATACTGGCTTGACACACTTTAGGGTCATCTAGGAAGAGGAAACATCAATTAAGAAAATGCCATCAGACTAGGCTGTGGAAGGTCCTAACCCACTGTGGGCAGTGCCAACCCTGATCTAGTGGTCCTGGGTTGTATAAGAAAGCAGGCTGCGGAAGCCATGGAGAGCAAGCCAGTAAGCAGCATCCACAGTTTCTGTTCCAGTTCCTGATGCCTTCAGCTCCTGTCCTGACTTCTTTCTTCAGTGATGGACTGTGACCTGGGAGTTGTAAAAAGAAATAAACCCTTTCCTGCCTTAGTTGCTTTTGATCATGGTATTCCTCACAGTAAGAGGAAGCAAACAAAGATGTTGACTCTCCAAAACAACACTGATTTTCAGAACTGGCTTATGTGTCAAATTAAAATGAAAGTTTTATTTGTACTATGAAAGTCCACCAAGCATCTCAGGGCAATCAGAGATGAAATTAGGCAATAAAAACAGAGTGGGATTTGTGTTTAATATTAGAAAATATTAGAAAAGCTTTCTGCTTGCAACTGAGTCATCCTAACTCCACTCTATCCCTAATTAAGATTCAATTTATATCATCCAAATAGTTCTTTATATTGCAGTAGCAGGGACCAGAACAATACACATTCTTCCCCTGGAGCTAAGAGCCTATCTTGAGTTTCAAATAATTGACTGACATTCCTCTGTAGATAAACACCAAATATCTGTCAAGACTGTACTATTGTCCACAGGAGGAACTGAAAAATAACAGAGTACACTGCCCCAAAATATGTCACTTAAGTGTATGCCATATTATGCAAAAATATTATAAAATGTGCCAGAAACAGATCAAATGGACAATTTTGAGCTGAAGCAAAAAAAAAAAATGTAAGCTTTCTGTGTCCTTATTTGACAAGAATCAGGGTAGATAGCTAAAGGTGTTTTCCCCTCATTCCCTACCTTTTATCAGCTCAGAAGAGTTACCTGTGAATTTTACTATCTGATTTTACTCTCTGGACCATATCTTCCACTGCATTGTAGTTGATTTCCACAGTTTGCCACCCAGTAGTCAAAGTCCTTTTTCATAGCCCTGACTTCTCTAGACATGTGTCCTGTGGTTAAGATTCTAAGTAAGTACAGGCTGAAACCACTCGAGTTATTCATCACTCAGTGGTAGTCTGTGCAAGCTCAATGGCCACAACAATACAAATTGTTTTTCTTGTATAAATGTTATTTGTTAGTTTCACTCACAGAGTCCAAGTCAACAAACCTAACAATAGAAAGGAAAGAATGGACTATTTTCTTCTGTCTCTGCAACACAATACAAGCCAGATTATTGACATTTAGTATGAAAAATTCTATAGTGGTGATTTTATAGACATCTCACTATATATTTTTCCTGAATAGTATAAGAATACATGTCTATTGGCCACCACTCTTCAGGCCTTTTGTTTTAATGAGTACCTTGAGGATAAGGAAAACAACATTACATTCTAAAGGTTAGAGAGTATGAGGCTGTGGAGTAGTGGATCAATCCATAAAGAATCTGGACAGTCCTCAGCCAGCTATCAAGGATCTGGTGTTTAAACAGAAATGAAACTTGTTGAGAATGTGAACTTAATGCTACAAATGCATCTTAAAATCTGAAATTCTCAAGATGAAGACAGTAAACTTCTCTTATCAGCATAGACTTTGTTAAAGGGTAGTGTTTGCATTCCCTTTCACAGTGAAAAAATGTACTCCCAGCATCACGTATGTGACACTGACAGATACTGTTCATCCCTCTGGGCAAGGATAAGAGCACTAACACAATTTCTGAGCTACATTTGAAGCAAGCTTTATTGAATACTGGCCACAATGATGGGCACAGGTCAGGTCCATGCCCAGGATTCCTAGAATATGGCTCTGAAGTACATTAGACAGGGGCTTATAAAGGAAAAATCCAACAAGCTTATGTACTTCCCACCTTTGTCCAATTGAGGCAAGCATACACCCTGACATAAATCCTGCCTGTGTACCTCCTACCTACATGTGATCAAGCACATCTTGTGTAGTTGGGACAACCAAGCTTTCTTACAAAAGCAAAACCATGGCTTCTTATCTTACATGAATAACAGCCCTCAGTATTCCTGGGAGTTATCTGTGCGTGAACAATTAGGATCTATGGGTTATAGTCATTGATTTGAAGATCTCTTAAGCACGGTAATTTAAACTTAAAACATAATTTTAGCCTTCACTTTAGATCCACTCAAGTTCTAGTCAAAACATTTATTTTATTCCTCTGTGTGTGTGTGTGTGTGTGTGTGTGTGTGTGTGTGTGTGTGTGTGTGTGTGTGTGTAGCATTCAATGCAGTTATGAGGCATTATTACAGGTGCTGGGAACTAAACTCAGACCTTCTAGCAGAGCAGCCATTTCTCTGAAAAGCAGGGTCATCTCTCCAGCCCTTTATTTTATTTTTATTATTGTTTCATTTTTCTCTTTTATTTAGCCATCATTTCTACAGTGTATTAAGTGTTTGAAAACTCTTTTTAAAACATAGAGAATTATTTCTGTATATTAAACTATACTAAGAAAAAATGATATATAGGACTATTAAATGTTTACAATAATAGTACAGGGGCAAGAACAATGGAGGCTTTAAAATTGTGGGACATGCAGTAGACACTGCAGATAATAACTTAATTAGAAAGTATAAGGCTGGTAGAATTTGTGTAGGAAAGAAAAGGCATTCTAGGCATTTTCAGGATTTGTCTAACAAAGATCATATTTCTATCATGAGTGACACACACCTATAATCTTTGATTAGTATTCTTTTATTAATACTCAACTCTCTACAAGATCATGTACTTGGCTTGGAAAATAGGAATTATTTATTCTGATTCAGGCACGTGTTTTCTAACTAAGCTTTTTTTTTTTTTTTTTTTTCATAAATTCTGAATAGGATGAGACAAAAGAATTCTCAGGATGCTGCTGTGACTAGGAAACATTCTGCTGTAAAGACTGACAAAATGCTTCACCACAATCCCTATGTGTCCCTGTGATTATTTTTTAAAACATTTGTAAGCATTAGGGTTTTCTTTTTCCAAATTGTGCACTGATATCTGGAACTATTGAGTCTAAAATGTTCCGACAGAACTTTCCATTAACTGTTAGAACTATGTGTTCTGTAGTTTGGTTCATGAGTGGGCAGGCAATTTAAAATGATACTTTCAAAATTGTGGTAGTCCAGTCCATTCTACAAGTAATCAGAACTGCCTGGTGAATCTGATTGTTCACAACGTGACAAACTCAGAATGGAGGACCATCCTCTGCACTAGAATCAATTCTTAGATAAGGCCATCTACAGAATACTCAGATCCTGCACAGGCTGGTCCTTCTGATAAATTGACTTGGAATCTTACTATTTCACTGTGTTCTTTTGTGGCTTCTGCTCTAAACTATCCTGACCCCTACACCTAAGTACTTGTCATGAAACACAATAACACTGATTGCAAAAATATACAAACCAATATATATGAGTCATAAATCTTCATGTGAATATGACAGTTACTATATAAATATGTTTTATATATGTAATATATCAAAGAGTATGTATATACCTATGAATATATATTGTGACCCTATCAATACAACAATTTAAAAGCAGTGATTCGTCTTATTTAAAAATTTCTAATTCCTATAAATAAAGGATGAAATCTTAAACAAGTTACACTGCAAATACACAATTATTCTATTTCTTACTCTCCTCTCAACTTGTTATGATACTCTAATGTTCTCCAAATATGTGTTTTAGTGTGTATATCTTAATAAAGCATAACCATTGTATCATCCCAGTAACAACAAACATTTTTAAACACTCACAAAATTTATGTCACTTAAAGTTGATTCATAATTGCCCTAAAGATAGTCTCAAAAAAGCCCTTAGTGTTCTCTTATTACAAACCAGATTATGTCCACAATATATGCCTTACCTGAGGTCAGTATAAGATTTTCCAAGAACAGCAAACACTCATTTTTCTAATTATTTGCATTTGTGCTTATAAGACCACATTTGCTTTCTTTCTACTGCTAATGTATTAGATTAAATATATTCCAAGTAATTCCTAGATAATATTAAGCATTAACAAATGCATCTTGTTTTATCACCTTTCAAATCAACATTATATTTATAGTCTAATAAAAACTGCAAAAACCTATGTTACTTTCAGCTAAACTCCTGGAGAGCATAAGTCCAGTTATTTCAGTTTTACCAAAACTTGTTGTAAGGTGGGGAGCTCTTGAATGTTAAGAAAACTGACTCGGTGGGTCTTATCATGCATCATACACTGACAGATAAGACTGCAGAAAATAGGCAATGCTGAGTTGCGATTATGATGATTGCAGGTATAGTTCAGTCGTAGAACACATGATTAGCATGCACAGTCCCTAGATGCTATCCATAATAATAAAAGCACATGACAGTAACCATACTTTTCATTTATCTGGAAGAAAACTTTAGGACTTTCTTATCCATAATATTTATTATTTATTACCATCAAATGGTACTACATAAAAATTCTGCTTTTTTGAAGTTCATTATTTATATTTTAACTATGGATAAAGCAATAAACTTCTTTTTGACTTTGGATAAGAAAATGTGTCCAATATTGAGTAAAGTTTCTTACCAACAATTTTTGGAAATACCATTGAACATTAGCATAGTTTAGAGACATTTTTCCATGACTCATGTCTTTTCGTTGTCCATTGGGGAAGAACTTTTGGCTGATGTAACTAGAACACATGCTTGAGATTTCAAAACAGACACAAAAGCAATAATCAATTGCACCATTTTTCCAAAGAAACTGGAGTAGCAGCCCTGGGGCCACTTGAGAACCCTTTCCATCCAAAGCAAGGAGAGGAACACCTATGAGACTCTATGGTCAAATAGTGCAGTGGAGATATGGAAAGTGAATCCTAAAGCAGACAAAGCTTCTTGGAGACAGACAAAAATCCATTGATCATGCATTTCAAAGATCATCATGGCAAAGGAAATTTTATAAAACATGTAAGTCTCAAGGGGGAAGAGGATCAGATTTTGTTATTATTATTATTCCTTTTAATTACCACTAAATGAGAATCTCAAAGTATTCGATGAGGATTAGTAAAATGAACCACAGCAATTTGTTAGACACAATTGCACCAATAGTACTAAAAAGAAATTGTTAAGCTTTCACAGGTGAATTATCTATCAATAGGATAAATTCTAAGACAGGAATTTACCAAGTATATTTTTCTTGCTTAACTGTACTTTGTGAGTCTCAAACTAGTACTGAGTTATTGGAAAGTCATATTCTAATGCGACAAAGATGAGGCTGTCAATTGACACAAGTGAACACCAATATAAATAAGAGATTTTAAATATCTGTCCAGAACTAATTTCTCTCAATGAAATGTTTTCATCTTTGATTTTATAAAGAATGAAAAAAAAGAGTAAATAATTCCAACTGGAGGAAAGGCATGATGGGGGTATCCCATATATATATGATTCTGTTGATGGTTGATGAATAAAACACTTTCTGGCTAGTAATGAAAGAAGATAAGTGAGACTAGGTCGAGGAGAATTTTGGGAAAGGTAGGCAGAGAGGGCCTGCCAGAACTGCATCCATGTAGGCTGCCAAAGGAGTAATAGGTCCAGACCCTTCTCTGGTAAGATTAGACCACGTGGAAATACTCAGATTAATAGAAATGGGTTAATAATTAAGACAAAGCTAGCCAATTCATAATTAATATAAGTCACTGTGTGTTCATGTGGGGCCAAGGTTGGCGGGCTGGCAGGAAAGAACCTCTTGTTACAAAATGGCACCAACATGGGTTGCACGAATCTCCACATAGAACCTGACAAAAGCTTAAAGGGGATTCTAAAAACAAAAGAACAGAGACAAGCACAACTTCCTGGTAGCAACATTTTCTCAGGTGGATTCTGTTTGAGAGAGGCAAGCAGAGGCTCACAGCTCCTTTAAGGAAGGCTCCCTGACTCAGTACAAGAGGCAAAAACTAGGTGGCTCTTTTGGCAATGCTGTTTAGCAAATAAAAACTGTGGCCAAGTTGCAGACAGGGAGGAGTAATAAGAAAAGGTATCAAGACCAAGCTTCAGAAACCTACAGAGACAGCTGACCTGAACAAAGGGGAGCTCATGGACCCCAGACTGGTAGCTGGGAAAACAGCATTGAACCAACTCAGACCCCCTGAACATGGGTCTCAGTTAGAAGGCCTGGAAAGTCTAAGGGACCTCTGACAGTGGAACTAGGATGTATTCTTGGTGCAGAAAAGGACTTTGGGAGTACATTCCCCATGGATAGATACATACTCTCTTAACCTCGAGGCAGGAGGGAGAGCCTAGTCTCTACTTCAAACGAATTGACAGATTTTGATGATCCATCCTGGGCCACTGCTTCAGAGGTCTTGCTTGATCAAACCATACTAGTCTGGAAGGAATCCACAGCTTTTCATTTTCCATGGAAACAAAACAAAACATCTTTTCCAAAGTAACCTGCCCTTAGACTTAAATTTTAAAGTCAGAGCATTTTCAAAATATATAGGTTGGATTAATCCAGCAGCATTTATAATCAAATCTGTTAGCAGCTGTTGCTCTATCCTCAGCAATCAAAAAATTCAAAGACAACATAATAACATACAGTATCCAGACTCTTATGTATTTTTTTTTTTTTTTTTTTTTTTGGACCGGGTTTCTCTGTGTACTTTTGTCTGTCATGGAATTCACTTTGTAGACCAAGCTGGTCTTGAAATCACAGAGACCTGCTTGCCTCTGCCTCCCAGTGCTAGAATTAAAGGTGTGTGCCACTACACCCAGATACTCTATTTCTTCTTTAACTACTTTATCCTTACTTTTCTCTCCCAAGCCTACATATATTTTTAAGCACACTGTAAACCCTTTAGCATTTTTTTTTCATCTGAATCTGTCTCTTAAGTTAAGGCCATGTAGAAATACTACATTAGTAGTTATGGGTTAATACTTAAGACAGAGCTAGCCAATAAGAAGCACTAGTCATCAGCCAAATGTTTAGTAACTAATATAGTGTCAGTGTATTCATTTGAGGCTGAAAGGCTGTGGGAACTGGTAGAACAAGAAAACTACAGCAACAAAAACACACTGGAGAACAAAAAACATCTTCACCAAATAATGCTAGTCAAACTGGACAGCTATTTGTCGAAAAATACAATATACCCATACTTATCACCCTGCACATAACTCCACTCCAAATATATCAAAGACCTAAACATAGAATCAAACATACTGAACCCAATAGAAGAGAAAATTTGAAGGGAATGGCCTTAAACTCACAAGCACAGGAAAAAGACATCCTGAATATAACAATAAGTGGGATTTCATGAAATTGAGAAGCTTCTGCACAGCAATGGACACCATCATTTGGACAAAATGACAACCTACAGATTCAGAAGACATTTTTACCAACTGTGTATCTTACAGAGAGCTAATATCCAAAATATATAAAGAACACAAAAAACTACATATCCAAATAACCCAAATAAAAATGGGTAGTTTTTTTTTTTTTTTTTTTAAGGAAATGATCCCAAAGTAGCACTATTAGGAGATGTGGCCTTGTTGGAGGAAGTGTGTCACTATGTGGGTAGGCTTTGAGGTCTCATTCGCTCAAGCTACACCCAGTAAGACAGTTCACTTCCTGTTGCCTATGGATCAAGGATGTAGAATTCTCTACTTTCTCCAGCATCATGCCTGCCTGCATATTTCCCATCATGATGATAATGGACTAAACCATTGAAACTGAAAACAATCCATTTAAATGTTTTCCTTTAGAAAAGTTGCTGTTGTCAGCCAGGCAGTGGTGGCACATGCCTTTAATCCCAACACTCAGGAGGCAGAGGCAGGCAAATCTCTTTGAGTTCAAGGCCAGCCTAGTTTACAAAGCAAGTTCCAGGACAGGCTTCAAAGTTACACACACACACGCACGCACACACACACACACACACACACACACACACACACACACACACAGTTTTGAAAAAGCAAAAAGAAAGAAAAGTTGCTGTGGTTATGTTGTATTCACTTATGTGAGGACATTAGGTATTAAGTCAATGATATCCAAGCTACAATCCATAGAATGAGTTAGGTATACTGGGGGGGGGGGAAGATATCATAAAAGGGAAATAGAATAGTAATGGATGGATGGGGAGCTGGAATGGGAAGATTAAGTGAGAAAAGGGAGGGAAGAAGGAGAGGAGAGAATACAAGAAAACACAGTTAACATTAAGGGCCATTTGAGAGGTAGTATGGAGCCTAATACAGTACATGCTTCCTAAAATACATACACATATGAAGGTGATCCAAATGAAATTGCCAAATAAAGGGAATGACAAAAACACAACTGACCATCTTGTGTAAGCAAATGAAACTTCCAATAGCAGGATTGGGTAACATCTAATTGAGTTGTTGGTCAAAGGGGTCACAAAGGAGTCCCCAAACAACCCAGACTGTGCTAAGTCTACAGGTTACTCTCCACAAACTGACAGTAAGTCCCCATTGCTAAAGATAACACCTTCAAAGCTCATTGAACATTAAGAAATTGAGATGGTACCTATGTAGAGCCTTCACCGCTGTATGCTATTGTCTTTAGGACAGGAAGTTACTCTGCACACTACCAAAATAGAAATGTAAACACCAAGCCAGCCCTTTGATCTATAATGGTGTCCTGCCTAGCAAGATATGCTAGCGGATGATGGCACAAATCTTGTGGGAGTAACCAACCAATAACTAATTTGACTTAAGGCCCATTCCACGAGACAGAATTTATACCCAACACTGCTTGGCTGGCCCAAGAGCCTAAGACTAGATTGCCCAGGGAAATATAGGGTAATTACTGTTCTAAAAAAAAGTGGTAATAAAATGACTCCTGATGACATTCTTCTATACTTATAGATCAGTGCTTAGCTCAGTCATCATTATAGAGAAGTAGCAGATACAACAAATACAGAGGCCCACTGCCAATCATTATCCAGAGAGTGAGAAAACTTGGAATACTCATTCCCAAATGGGATGTGTTCATCAAATCCTTCCCCTCCCAGTTCAGGTAACCCTGTGGAAGAGGAGCTTCAAAGAGTTTAAGAGCCTGAGAGGGTGGAGAATACCAAGAAAGCAAGGCCCTCTGATCAACATGATCAAAGCTCATGGGAACTCATGGAGACTGTGGCAGCATGCGCAGCTTGCACTGATCTTCACTGAGTCCTTTGTGTATATAGTATGGCTTCCAGCTTAGTGTTAGTATGGGATTCCTGAATGTGAGAGCTAGTGGGTCTCTATTTCTTGTTCCTTCTCTTGATTTCTTTTCCTTCTATTTGTTTTATCCAACACTGGTGTGTGAGTTTTTGTCTTATCTAATTATATTTTATTTTTATTCCTTAGAAGCCTGTTTGTTTTCATTCTTTGTTTGTTTTGATTTTTGTTTTATTTTGTTTTTTGAGACAGGGTTTCTCTCAATATATCCTCACTGTCCTGGAACTTACTGTGTAGACCATATTGACCTGGACCTCAGGGATCTACCTGTCTCTGCTGAGATTAAAGGTGTCCCACCATGCCATTCTATTACTTGTTTGTTTTCTAATCAGAGACAGAAAGGAGGTAGTTATGAATAAGAGGTGAGTGAAGAATGACTGGGAGGAAAAATGTATCCAGGATATATTATGTGAGAAAAAAAATCTATTTTCAATAAAAGGTTTTTTTTTTTTTAATTTCAAGTAGTTCAAAACTTGTCATAGTAGAGGCAGACATGTTAAGATACACCAATAGAATAGTTCCAGTGCTAGAGGCTAAGGCAGAAAGACCAAAAATTCAAGGTCAGTCTATTAGTGTGACTCATTCTTCAAAACAACTCAAAAATAAAATGAATTAAAATTAAATAAAAACTGTGGATATACTGAAAGCACTTACACTATGGTAATTCACAAACATCGGGCATCTTAGCACATTATTGTCCTTTGTTCACCTAAACCATCAGATCAGTTGTGGCAATGATTCTCTTGCCTTGAGAATGAAGGTCCAATAGCAGACAATCACTGCCAATGGCAATGCTTCCTAGAGGAAGCACTAATCAAGTGCTTGTGGTAGACAGAGCACTCTGCTGGGTATAAAAACAAAGGTGCACTTTTCATACACTCTGTATTTATATTAGCTAACAAAAATCTATTTTGAAGGGAGCATTTGCATATATTGTACAAACCAATTACTAATTCTCAGAGAACTCCCGTTTTTCATGTGTAAAATCATAGCACAGACCTTGAAGTAAAGGTTAGAGGATAAATGGAGTTAGTAAAATAATGAGCAACATGCATTAAATGGTAACTATGCTGTAAGTACTTTTTTGCTTGTGTGTGTGTTTGTTATTTGTTGTTTGGTTTGCTTTGCTTTTTTAGTTGGATTCATGTAATCCAGGCTGGCCTCTGCTTTTCCCGTGAGGATTGCGGATATGTACCTAAAGCCTGGTAAATGAGAATCTGGGAAACGATAAACTGATGGATGTTTATTCGGGGAGAAATCATTGATACCATAAACAGATGACTGCCACAGGTCCTTGGCCCGTGGATGCTTCCGGATGCTCTCTGTCTCCAACCAGGGAATAAACTGGGTTGCAGGACCGTGGACCTAGTCTCCCCAGGGCACACTGGCACCTGTCCCTACGCCTCAATGGGAGTGGTCAGTGCAACAGATGCCAACTGGGTGGATATCTCACTACACATGCCACCTTGCCTGATTCCAGCACTATTTTGAGTTCTTCCCAGTGACTGCATGAAGTAGGATTACATTTATCTCTATGGATAATAAGAAAACTCAAGACAAAGAGAGTTTCAGGAAACACTGTCTCCCACTTGATAGGAATGTGTGAAATCATAGAGACATTGGCTATCAAAGTGACATTTTGAAGAACAACATTCATATGTACTACTTTCCTGCTCTTCAAATGAAAAGTGACATCTATGCACTAGATGCTAGGAAGAACAGGAAACAAATACCTGTGGATCATAATACACATCAGCTGAAAAAGAAACTAGTGTGATGAAGTACGTGTGCTTGGGTGTGTGCACATGCTTAATAGTCCTCATTTATGAAATCTTTCCTTCCTTTTGAATGTCAGATGAAGAAAATGTGAATTCTCAGTATCTCATGACAGCTGCTCACAATGAACTTATGCCTCAAGGAAGGAGGCAGGGCTGAAAGCTCTGCACAGGAACACAAGCATAGTCTATCTCGATTTCCTGGAAACATGTTAGCTTCCTCACTCCAGAACTAAAGCAAAAATATTAATTAAAAGCCAATGAAATTAGTTAGGTGAATGAGACTGAGCAGAAAAGAATATTAATTTCATGGCTTATATTTTCCAGTTCCTGTTCCTGTTTGGATGAAATGCTAAGGGTACCTTACTTGGTTTCTTAATCTCAACTAATAAATGACAGATACAGACAGATAAAATGGAACAGTTCTGGAAACACTGGGTCTGGGTTCTATAAAGCTTAGAAATTAGTCAGTAAAATATCTACTTTTTTGTTATCTAAAGTCTATCACTTTCATTGATGCTTTATCATGAGCCAACTCCATAAAAAAGGGGACCTAGAGAACTCATACACTCTCATTTGTGGATTCATGAAAAGTTAGATCTGTTCCCTCCCTAAAATAAGCATTTTAAAGTACCCAAATAGGATCAGTTTTATAATGTTTCCTATTTTAACCTCCATGGAGACATTCATTCTCCAGCGGGTGCTTCATGTGCAAGCACTGTATACAGTAAACACAACATAGACCTCTTCTAGAGATAGCTGGCTAGTAACCACATAGTGTCCTCTCCCTGACCTCAGGTCTTCCTTGCCCTGACTGATTGGCCAAACCACTTGACCTCTGAGACAGCAATTTGAGAAATACGGACCATAACCCACCCCTTAGATTTGTAAATTACTGAAGTTGGAGGTAGCTTTAGATCAACGTCCAGTCTCTTGGTGTCTGTGTTTGAGTGTTTATTTGTTTGAAGGCTACATCCTAGCAGCAAATTAAAGTGGTTGCTCAGTTAGCTTTAGCTATAATACTGTGTTATAGTCAGAGGTTTCAGTTTCTGGTGAATAAGAAGTATGCTAGTTATTTTCTACCCAGGTGTGCTATTTCACCCCTGTTGAGTGTGGTTGCCTTTTACTGGCAGAAAGATAAAACTTATGAGGAACTAAAATGTGGAATATACTTAATATTCACACTGGTAGAAATTTTATAGATAAATAATGTAAATTAGCCTTGACTTTCAGATAAATGAAAAATGGTCCATACTTTTCCCTTCTCCATGCACACATATGCCTAGCCATTTTATAAACTATTCAGAATGATATACTTAATGATAGTCCCTGCTTCTCAGAGCTGAACACATTGGCTCTAGATCCTGATCTCATATCCATGATCTCAAGAGTAAGAAATAAAGACTTCTATCTTCGGCATCTATGCAGATATCTGCATGCATTTGAATAAAGGCTATACATTCTAAACTGAATTCACACAAAGAACATATAATGAGAAGCACAATTGTGCTTGGGTAGGAGAATGAAGTAAAAGAGTTCCTTTCAGCTCTATAGAACCAAACCCACTGCTTTGAACATGCCAAGCACACACTGCTGAGCTTTACTGGAATGTTCCTATGGAGATACAGCCATTCCCAAAGCTTCCTACCTATGTAGTAACTGCTTAATCATCTTTCCCCCTTACCCATTTTTGCAGTACTGGCATTTGAACCAAGAGCCTCACACATGGAAGGCTCTTGCTCTGCCACTGAATTATGTTCCTAGCTCCATCACTATCTTTTGACTGGGAACCCTGAAATGCTTATATACCCAGTTGGAAATGTTCTTTAAAAGTTCAGCCCTGAAAATATACACACAAGGAACACTATATAAACCAATCAAGTTGTATTCGTGTGTTTAGGAAGCATACACACACACACACACACACACACACACACACACACACAACATGCAACAACAACAATGAAAACAGAGACCATGAATTTGAAAGGAGGGGATAAAGGGAATGGGGAATTATGTAATTATATTACAATAAAAAACTATAGAGATTTGGGAATTACTGCTGAATAACTCCCAACACCCTCAGAACCATAAGCTGCCATTCCTTAGACTTTCTTTTGACAAGTGCAAGACTTGTGACCCTGTCTATAATTAATTTTATAAATTTTATATGTTTGTGAGTCCAGAGCAGAAGGGGAAGTCTTAGAATCTCACAAAGACCCAAATGGTGAGCCTATGGTCTTGGTTCCATAGACTTATCAAGAAGAAAGTCTTGAGGCTGCTTCTGGAAAAAAAAAAAACATAATCTTGAAAACACTCCTTCAAAGTAGAGTTTTCTGTATCTTAAATAGAGTTACCACTGATGCTGTGAAACACCATGACCAAAAGTAACTTGGGGAAGGAGGAGTTTATTTGGCTTATACTTCAAAGGTATTTTCCAGATTTGTGCTGTGCATTGACACTATCTCCTATGCTTTTACAGCATATCATCCTATAAATATAAGTTCTGACAGTTTGTCAGAAAAACTTGGCATCTCCTTCAATTTGGTATAGCCAAATAAATTGAAGGCAAGAAATTCAAACTTAAGTTTGAAGCCTGTGTCTACTCTACTTTCTTACATAGGAGTTACAGATAAAGAAGTGTGTGTGGGGTGTGTGTGTGTGAGAGAGAGAGAGAGAGAGAGAGAGGGTGTGTGGGGTGTATGAGGGTGTGTGGGGGGGGTTCTACAGCTCCAGGCTGCTCCTTGGCATTCCCCCTCAGTTTTATTCTCTGAAAGTACATGACATTATTATTTTCTAATACTTAAACTTCTGTACATAGTTGTGTGTGTGTGTGTGTGTGTGTGTATCCAGGTTTAGGATTTCATGAGCTGTTATATCTCAAAATATATTTCTGGAGTCAGAAGAAACCTATAGGTTGCCAAGTAAGGTTATTTCTACACCTATGTCAACAGCATTATCATTTAATGAAATTAAAAGTATTTTGATACACAAACATGCATGGGCCATATGCACAAACACACACATACACACACACACACAGAGACAGAGAGAGAGAGAGAGAGAGAGAGAGAGAGAGAATGAGAATAGAATGGTGCTTGCCACCAGATTTGATATTGTTTGGAGCTTGGAAATCTCCAATCCATAAGGTAAAAGCAGACATAAACTCTGTAAAGGACAGTCAGATCCCAAAACACAAGGTGGTTTATTATTTTTTTAATGAAGTAACTGAGCTCTCAGGAAGTTAAAAACTATAATAATTCCCTCAAATAACACACTGATTGTAGCAGAGTCATGCCAAGAAGAAAACCATGTTGAGAGCTCCTCTAATTCCTTTCATCATTACCAGCAACAATTAGGTGATCCTATCACTTGACAGCATTGTGCAGGGAGAAAGGAAGATAGTTTTAGAAACTCGCCACCATATATAAAACCATCTCATGGAAAAATAACACCTGTGGCAAAATCAAAAAATACTGACATAGGCAGCTGTGATCCTTTACACAAAGGTCACAGCAGGTGAACAATGCTATCTCTCCCACCCTGACTCCAGACAGAGATGCTTGCTTTATTTTGCATGTGCGGAGCATAGGAAGTTATGTGCAGGGTGTGTTTGCACTCACATCAGCAGTCCACATAAAAGTAAAAGGGGGTAACTCCGATGTGACCAAAGGCTAGATGGTGGCATAAGCCTCAAGTGAACCTTATACATAAGGTAGCAGCTCAGCTACCTTATGGTACCTTGTGGTAGCAGCTCAGCAGCCTGCCTATGCTTTTATGGGAGCCATGATGGAAAGGTTCACTAGAATCTGGAGTGCTATAGAGAAATCCAGGCAAGCAACCATATTAATCTGTGAAGTCCAAACACTGTTTTGCAAAGAAATAGTAACTATGTAACCCCATTGTAAGGAGCAGATGATTTAAGGTGACCACAGAAAAAGCCTACATGCTAATGTTGTTCATACTTCTTTTCAGTTTATAATTGTTAATCCCAAAGCTCTCTGACGCATACATACATGTGTCTATAGCATCATCTATAATACATAAGTAATCAAATTTCTGAGACGTATGTTTCTGTGTGTAAAAACTAGCAACCTACTTGAGAACTTCAATTTTTTTCTCCATTTTCCAAGGTTTGCATTTGACAGTAGCAATCATTTGTCTATTTTCATCTAACTCTGCCTTCAGTCGTTCCAATTCTTCTTCATCAATTTCTTCTTCTTCTTCCCTTTAAAAGAAAATGAAAAGTTAAACTTTTGCTTCATTTCCAAACCTAAAAGACCCCCGTCAGATACGCCAGCCCTCTTTTCCAACTCAGCTGCCCAAAGTCAATGAGGAGTCCCCTAAGCTCTAGAATTCACATCCCAACACTGCCATCCATCCAGCTTGGGGATTATTATAACCTTCAACAATGCTATTTGCATTCTAATGCTCAAGATGGGAGAGTTCTTTTATGTCCTCAGCCTCCAGCTGTCAGAATGAGGAAGCTGTGGAAAGGATGGTTACAGATCCATCAAGATACACACTTCTCTCCTCTGTTCCCCTTGGCAGCTATCCTGCCTGATTCTACGTTTCATTTAAGAACCTTATTTTTTCAATAAGGATAATAAATTAAAGGTGAAGATGTCTTTGAAGTGTCCTTAGAAATTTTAAATTAGCCCCGTCTCACGAGAAAAGGGGAAAAATTGAAACAGGGAAAAATGAAACTCTGCTTCTCAGAGGAAGCCTAATCTGTTAATTACACCCAAAATTTCATTTGATAAAATTCAGCTTGAAATGTTTTGGGTGCAGGCAAAAGCTTTGAAGGCTCCTTCAAAGGAATTTTGCTTCTCACTAAGTAGATGCCGTGCTCTCTTTTCTGTGATCCTACTGTTGCAAAACTGGAAGCTAAAGAAAACAAAATCTAAACATGAGCCACGTGTTTTTACTGGGGCAGCATAATCCTATATTATAGAAGTCAAATCGTTGGCAATAGGTTGTCTTAATTATTAGGCTAGTGTTTCAATTTTAAATACCCCCTTTCATACTTAATATTATGGTGCTGAGACTGGGACTCAGTAAGTCATATTTTTGCTTTGTAAGCCAACTCAGCTTTATGTTCAGACTGAAGGAATCACTAAGTACCTTCCTTCATCTTTTCCAGGGGATTCCTGTCTACTTCCATTTGCCTCCTAGATGGACACTTCCTCCTTGGCAACACTTGACTAAAGGAGCTGAATGGCCCTGCCACAGGTCAGGTGAGTCTAGTCTGTCATTTCTCCCAACAGGAGCAGAATTAACATCATCCTTTCTGTGCATCAGCCCTCTGTGGTGCTTCAGGCTTCAACTCCCTGGATCTCTCCACTATACATCACATTTTCCTTTTGATACTTTCCAGGGCTCCAGCTCATTAATGCTAGCTGCCTTAGACAGATGTTGCCATCATATTTCACTTCCCTGCTTGCCTTTACCAAAGAATGAGTTAACAAGTCTTTTATTTATAATACTAACAACTCTCATACAAAATTTTCAGTATTCAATTTGTGGTTGAAGTCTCTATCCTCACTAGAGCCAGCCTGAAAAAAAGATTGGAAACTATTCATTATTGTTGAAAACATATTCTATAGTTTACTGAGACTCTTACTGGACACAATAGTTATAGGGGGAAAGCCAATTTTAAATGATTAATTATAATGTAGGAGGACACATTTGCAGATTGCAAACCAGGCTGGAAAATGACTTTGTAATCTCTTACTAGTTGTCAATAATGCCTTCATTCCTCAAATAAAAACTCAGATTACCCCTAAGAATAACACCTTCTAGTGGTAGTCTATTTGGGGAGCAAACTTGCTTGTCAACTCAACACACTTAAGAAGAGTGAACCTCATTTGAGGAATTGCTTCTATCAGATTGGCTTGGAAGCATGTCTGTTAGACATTTTCTTGATTCCTATTTGATGCAGGAAGGCCCAGCCTACTGCAGAGGATGGTAAGCCTTAGAAGATGGGCCTGGGCTGCATAAGAAAGGTAGCTTCATCAGCCAGTCAGGGGAAGCAAGTCAGTAAACAGCTTTCCTCCATGGTTCCTACCTTTGCTCCTGCTTGGTTTCCTGCCCTGCCTTCCTTAATGATAGATTGTGAAGAGAAAGCTTAAACCAGGGGTCCTCAACAAGTGAGTCATGACCCCTTTGATGATCAAATGACCCTTTCACAGGGGTCACATATCAGATATCCACATTATGATTCATAACAGCACCAACTTTACAGTAACATAGTAGCAACAAAAATAATTTTATGGTTGGGAGTCACAACATGAGCTTTAGGAACTTTGAGAATCATTGGATCCCTTTCCCTCCTTAAGTTGTTCTGGTCAATGTTTTATCCCAGCAACAGAAAGCAAACTGGGAAATATATTTTGATGAAAATAGCACTCTTGGCTCAACTATGCAAGGAGACTCACTAAGATGTAATTTAGATTGTTATTAGATAATTCCTTTTTATTAATGGTATTTATTATACAAAATCCTGCGATACTGTATAACAATGGCATAAAATTCTTGAGACAATCAGAAGCAATATACAGGTTGGGTTGGTTAGTCTTAGAAAGGTTACATAGTTTTTAACAAAATAATTGAACTTGTTTCCATGTAGCTATAGATAAGAACATGTTTCATTTAAAAATTCATCATAAGAGATCTTTAAGATTAGTAATTTAATTATACAATATTTCAAGCCTTTAATCAACCCACTATTCCAAGAATAACACGTGTGTATATTAAGAACTATAGTATACTACATTACTAAGTTCCACCATGGATCATATATAAAAGTCTCCATAAGGATGAAAGAGCCAATCAATGTATGAATGGCCTCAAAGCTTATAAATTTATATTCGAAGTACAAGAGACCATTTAACATACCTTTCTGACACTAACCTACTTCCTACTTCCTGTGTAGCCCTGATTTTCCAGAAACTATTTCTCTTAGCCTCCATATACTTAGTTCAAACTTTTTTTCTCCAGAATGTATATCCTATCTTATTTCATAATAATTTGCATCTGGGTAGCTTCTCCCTTACTGTACTAAAAATTTGGAGGTCTGTATAAATATTTATTGAAGAAATGCTTATGTCTCAAATTTTCCTGAATAACATTGAGTTATCACCCTGAACCCAGTAATTGAATCAAAGTGTTCTGGAACATGGTCTATAAGATGTGTATTCCTACACTAAGTGACCTGAAATTTGTGTATTTTTAGACTTAGTTGTTAATTGTTCAGGACTCCCAAGAGGATCCTGCTGTACTTCAAAGTGTAGCTGACAGATAAGTCACTATCTACACTATCTATATCACAAAGAAAGTGCTTATCTGGGAACCACCATATATATATATATATATATATATATGTATATATATATACACACATATATATATATGTAGAGAGAGAGAGAGAGAGACATATGTTCCACCTTCTAAAATTCAGAACTGCTCTGTGAAAGAAATACTTTCTATCTTAAGCTTACCAACAGTTGTGAGTAAAAAGAAGGCATAGCATACTAAATTTTTACTACTACCAATGTTTTGCTTACTCGTTTAAAAGTGGGTCAGGAAAAGCCTGTGATATCTCTAGAAATACTCTACAGTGTCTAACCAGGCAATATGTCTTAACCATCACCAAAGATAGCATTATAGCCTTAGATTTTCTTGGTTTTATATATTTGTGAGGGTAAGGGAAACTCCCTAAGGCTTTGCTTGGACATTTAAAGAAGAAAGGTTTTGAATTAATTCACTTAAGCCAATATGTCCTCATTTGCCTACTAATTTTCTTCAAAAATACATTTCAAAACATATTTTCCATCTTATAAAAAGATTCAGTATCTATAAAGAAAACAATAGAAAAATAGACCCTAAATTATTAGTCAGAATACCAACATTAAATATACAGAACACTATGGCTTTGACAATATAATATGAAAATTCCATGGAGACTAAAGTTAGCTAACTTTAGTCTATGTGGAAACATAACATAGCTATGTGGAAAGTTTGTGAGATAGGAATGACTGTTAGGAGTACTTTTTTCCCTACAGGTCTGGTCCCACTGCCACGCTAGCCCCAAATAACACAGAGACACTGCATCAGATATAAAGCTATAGCCCAGTTATTAGTTTCTGATTGGCTAGCTCTGTCTTAAATATTAACCCATTTCTATTAATCTAAGTAGTTTCACGTGGTCTTATCTTACCGGAGAGCCCAGACCACTATTCTCTCTAGTCTCTACATGCTGACTCCTCCTTACTACTTACTTTCGCTGTCTCCTAGCCCTGCCTATCTTGCTTTCCTATTGGCCAACAGTGCTTTATTCATTAACCAATACAAGAAACATATTTACAGAATGACATCTCCCATCAGAATGACTATAGGATTCTCAGAAACAAAAAGGAAGTGTGAACACCTGAGATGAGATACTCTCATAGAAGATCCAGCTGATGAGCTTGGATCTATTTCCCAGAGGCCGGGCATTTTATATGAGTTATAAGTGGGTCAGGTAAACAGAAAGAATCCAGCCTATTTTATCTATCATCTAAGATAGATTCTCTTCATTGGACATATATGAGAAGGAAAAGCAAATTCTCTTATGGAATTTGTAGCACACAGGTATATAGTGGTGATGTTTTCTTAATGAAATCCCTCCTACAAAGAGTCAATTTTGCTAACAGGACATAGACCTGTATAATAGCACTAATCATTATAACATTACATGGGACTTGGAATTGGATTCCATTTTAATTTTTTTAAAAATACTTTTTAAAAAGAAAATGCAAATAAAAATAACAGTCAAAATCTAAAGCAAATGACATCTTGGTATTGAAGGAGAAGGAAACAGAAATAAAAGTAGAAGGGAAATTCAAAATTTAAGCTAAGCTATTTCTAAAAGGAAGTATAGTATATCAATGCAAATCTTTGTTCCCTACCCGACAAATTTCCAAACAGTTTCATCAAATAATGATTGTTTCTTGCGATAATGCAATAGTTATTGAATACTGAAAGGTATTCAATACTGAGGTGATAACATTCTTCAGTGAGTAGAAGAGTAATGGATCTCACTGCCTGGTGGTAGTCCACAAAAGCTGGTAGCCTTCAAATATAGAACAGGTAAGCTCTGCTTGAATTCTTTTTGAAGCGTCTAGGTTTTCCCTAATTAGATGTGTATAGGCACACTTTCCTTCCCTCCTTGCCATCTGCAAATTTCCAGTAATCCAAAAAAGAAAAAAATTTTCTTAGATCTTTTAAAAATAGCATTTAAACACATTACTCTCTACAGTGTCAGAAGGTTGGAGCTAAAAGATGCTGATTTTTTTTAATATATATAAATACGAGCTGAGTGTGGTGGCTCACACCTTTAATCTTAACACTTCAGAGGCCAGACTAGTTTACATAGTGAATTCTAGGCCAGCCAAGGCTTACAAAATGAGACCCCATCTTCAAAACAAGAACAAACAAATTGTGTGTGTGTGTGTGTGTGTGTGTGTGTGTGTGTGTGTGTATCCCCAACCTTCTATGGCAGAAGTTAGAGCACACTTTTTTCTATAAAATTCCTAACAGTTAACATTTTAGGCTTTGAATAATACATACAACCCTGTCTTGTACTCATTATTACTAATCCTATAAAACTGTAAAAGGTTGTTCATTGCTCTTATACTATATTTAGTCGTATTTTACCAAATTCTTCTCCATTAGATAAAGAGACTGGAACTCATTCTTCTGGAATTTTCTATATATTGTAATCTACACTGTTTACAATTGATATTATAATTTTTAAATATTTAAAACAACCATAATATTGTAAAAGCCTGTAACAATTTAAGTTATTCATAGGGGACTTCCTCATAGTCCATTCTCAGTGTGTATGAATTTTAAAAACTGTATTTTAGTGTTTAAATATATTTAAGTGGAGTACAAGGGCAAAATTAGATTCAGCCTGTCATACTGGAAGTAATTTTAATGACTGATTTAAGTCCAGTGATTCCCCACATAGAACCATCTTCTTTTGTGTGTTTTTTTTACATAATAATGCCATCAGCTATACAAGGGAAATAACTTACGCTCCTCTCCTCAGCCTCCTTCGCCTTTCTTTTTCTCTTGCCTTCCTTGTTTCTTCATCCTCTGGCTCAGGTTCTGGATCATCTTCATTGATGACATCTCTGGTCCGTTTCCTCTTTGGTCTCAAGCTTTCTCTTCTAGGTAGTTTATCTTCTTCTTCACCTGACCACAGCAGTTGATGCATCAGTAAGAAGCATCATAAAGTGTCTGTTTTCTCTCACTAGTAAGTTTATTCTGCTTTTTGAGAACTGTCCCACAAACCAGTCACTGCAACTATCAGTTACAAACAGTGTAAGATGAAAATATTACTTTACACATCATGGAGGCACACATGCATACAAGGGCACACCACACACACACACACCCCAAACTTAATTTGCTCTGTGGTTCACCTGTTCAAACACGCACATATGGGTCTCTCCATTGCAATTAATCCTTACAGTTTCAGTCTTTGCTTATTAAGATAAATCATTGACTTGGAGTTTAGCAATATATTGTGATTTCTAAAACCATTCAAATCAGGCTCAAATTTTTAATGTAAAATTAGAAAGTATTTATTTATTTATTTATTTATTTATTTATTTATTACTAATTTTCCTAGGACAGAGACCAGGACTCACAGGGAAATGTCTACAAGCCAAAAGAGTTTTAGAGAAATTGATTAAATCCTAATAGTCTTCCTATGATTCACCCTTGTTCTAGTATTTTAGTATTCATTTTAGGAGTCTGCTTAATTTGACAAGACTAGTATAAACTACTGAGTTCAATCAATTGTCCTACCTTTGTCTCCCAAGTACCTGGGACTACAGGTACCACACCTAATTCATCTTCATTGTTGATGCCATATAATTCTTTCTTATTTTTCTGAGATTGTATTTTCCATCCTTTAAAATAATTCATAATTTCTTTATTTACTGTCCTCACTGGTAAATTCCACAGTCTTTAAGAAAGAGTGCTGTCTGAAGGTTCTAATGGGGGCTTTCCAAAACTGGTACAAATTTCTTATGAAACACTATGAAATTGAAGAGGAGAAATATTAACTCACTACATGAGACCGACACACTGTCATACCCAAGAGACTAAAGAAATTATTTCTGATGAATATAGATTAACATTTCAGAATGAAACATTAGTGAGCCCATTATAACAACATAGTGAAAAGACTATATACCATAACCAAATAGGATTTATCAATGGTATATAGATGGTTCAGTATGTAAGATTCAAATGTGGCATTGCTACCTTGACAGAATGTAGGACAAATAATCGTAGGACAAATAATCACAGTAATGGATGTAGGAAAGCACTTCCCAAAACAGGACATGTAAAGTTTAATGTGGAAGATTTTACAAAATAAGAATAGAAAGAATTGCTTCACCATAATAAAGGTCATATGTAAACACTACAAGTATGGTCAACAGTGGGGAAAAAAATTCAAAACTTTCCCTCAAAAATCGTGAGCAAGCCAAAGTAGTAAACTACTTTCAGCATAATATTGAAAAGCCCTTACTCGAACCATCAGGTAACAAAAGAAAATAAGGAAAAGAATATCAATGGAACAAAAGTAAACTATAAATTTATAGAAGACATAATCTTATATGTGGAAAACCTCTACAAATATCTATTAGAGTAAATAAACGAATTTAGTAAAAAAAAAATCACAAAATTTACAAAAGTGATGTATAAAACTTAGTTGTACTTTTTTACACTAAGAATGAAGAATCTGAAAAGGAAGCTAATAAGACAATTATAAATTAGAAGAGTCAAAAAGGAATAGAGCACCTTTGAATACATTTTATTGAGGAAATGACGTTTTACACACTGGAAACATTTTTTAAAAATGTTGATCAAGAAAGATAAGATGACTCAAAAAGTGAAAAGACATAGTACATATGTCTGTGTCCTGAAATACTTAACATCATAAAAATGGCCATAATAGTGTAATACTCAATGAAAACTCAATTACAGTCTCAATATCAATTTTTTTCAATAGAAAAGAAATTCCAAAAGTTCATATGAAATTACCAAAGGCCCAAATTAGCAAAAGCATTCTTGATTAAAATGAACACAATTGAGAATCCTGCAAGCTACAATGCCAAATTGCCAGGCAAGATGTATCCAGTGGTGCAATAATGGCATTACTATTATGGTTGTAACCAACTATTTCCTGATTGAATCTGAGATCTGTTCCATTGGAGGGATTCATACCTACTACCATGCACCTCATCAAAAGTCCATGGCTGAGAGGTGTTAGACCCTTGAGTGATGGGGGCCTACTACTGTTATTTTGCTAAACAGATATGTTGTCAAATTGCTTTTAAATATATTTATGTTGATATCCATGGATTAAATTGATCAAACCTTGGTCAAAGAAGCTTTTGTTTGTCTGATTTTTGTTTGTTTGCTTGCTTGTTTTTACAGTAGGCAGTAGACAATGCTGAGATTCTTTAAGTAGTCAAAGTTCTAAGAATGACTGATGTTTGATTGCCTCAGCCTTAAACAAGCAGGACATATATATTAGCCCCTTCAAAGATCATGGAACAGTTCAGATGAGAGTGACAGAAAGTATGTAAGAGTCAGAGAATGAGAAGAAATGCTGTGAAAAAAAACTTATTCCTAGACATAACCCGACTATTGTAACTATGAGCTCACAGCAGCTATCTGCACAGAACCTACATATTCTGTCATGCCGGGGGAAGAGGGCTCATAAGGCCCTATCCTTTGCTAAGGAGCTATAGACAGTTATTGGTTGGAAGAAAGATACCCATGTATCTCAATGATGCAGCTACTAGTAATTTGCCCTTGATCAAGTAAATAACCCCCAATTATTGAGCATGTAGGGAACTCCAATTGTATGCAGCATATCATGAACAAAAAATGACATCAAAATAGGGGATGGAGGTCGATTGGAAGAGGAAGGATTTCACTGAAAAAGGGGAGAGGATAGTCAAAGAGAATGGGGAGACTATGATCAAAACACATTCCATAGAAAAGAATGAATAAAAACCTAAAAAGAATAACAAAGCTGTGTCATACCACTACTTCAAAATATAAATATTCAGCAATAAAACCAAGATGTTATTGATGTAAGAGAACATCCATGTAGACAGAAAGTACAGAGGTCCCCAAAGTAAACATGAATATGTACAATTAAGTGATACCCAAAAACATTCCAAAGAATACAAACTGAAGTCATCAAGTGACACTACAAGAATTAGCTCTGTAAAAACAGTCTTAAACCCTTTGTCTGTCTGCATTATAGCAAATATCAATTCAGAATATATTAGATTTGAATGTAAGACAATATTCTAGAATTCCAAAAATATATGCTGGAAAGGCTTTATAATATTGATTTTAGTAATGCTTTCTTATACATGACATCAAAAGTATAAGCAACAAAAGAAAAAAATAGTGATACAGTTAGGAGCTGAGCGAGGAAGGTAGCCTTAAAGGCAAAGTCCTACATTAATACTACTTAAATATCTCCTTTTCCTATGGTTTCAGGTAAAACCAGTTTGGAGAAAAGTATTTTAGTATACCAAGAAGTATTTCTGTCGGCCACCTTCAGTATGCTTGCTAAATAAACATGACTGGAATATTTTGGCATTTGCCCACAATTTTTAGCTAATCATACCCAAGAATGTGTTGACTATTTTTCTTCCTTGACTTGCAACCTTAAACTGAGCATCCTCCAGAAGTCTATCTTAAAGTGAAAATGATCCAGATGTGCCACCTCTGAAGAGCTGTCTTACACCAATATGTTTAAGTTCAGTATGTCAGAGCCTCAGGCTTCCTTCATTCAAAGAAGACATTGCTTATGGGATAATCCCAATGCCACTGTCCCAGCAGCAGATGGTAAACCTGTCTCCATCCCTCTATCCTCGGGTCATGTTAATTTGCTTTGCACTCACCAAGAAAAGAACCATTGTGCTTAGCCATAGGAAAAGCTTTTATGCAACAATGGAAATGGTTCAGTAAAAAAAGAAAAAAGAAAAAAACAGAACTGCAAAATAAAATACACACTTGCAAACTATCTGAGAAGGGATTAGTAGCTGAGACACAAAAGGTGCTCCTATGAATAAATAATAAGATAAAATAATGGTAATAGTTTATGTTTTAAAATAATTAATTTAACAAGGATCTCTCTGAAAAAGATATTCAAAATGACAAATGGACATAGAGAAATGAAAACCAAAACTGCAGTGAGATATTCATTCACTCTTGTTAAGATAAATTAAAAAAAAATATAGTAAGTGATGGCAACAGTGTGAAGCAATTAGAACCCACGTGCAATACTGGTGGGAAGGTAATATAGTACAACCACCATGAAAAACATGGAGTTCTTCAAAACAGAAAATAATAGTATCTGGTGCTTCTGCAATGCCAGTCGTAGGCATTAACTCAAAAGAACTGAACTGAGATCCTGTAGAAGTGTTATCACTTCATAGACACTGAAGCAGTATTCACTATTCACAACAGCCAAGCTAGAGAAAACAGCATAAACATCCATCAGCAGAGACAGGAAATGGACTATGTTCGTGTAATAGGATATTTAGACGATAAAATTCAGGGAATACTGTCCTATCTACGGACACCGAAGATGCTACGTCCAGTGACATAAGCCACACACAGAAAGACAAAAAATGCATGATTATACTTATATGAGATGCCTAAATTACTCAGGCTAAGAGGTGAACAATAGAACTGTAGCTGTCAGGACCTAGGAAGAGCCAGAAAGGGCTGGTTTCTATAAATAGACATAAAAATTGCAAATTCAAAATATAAGTCCTGGTGATCTACTGTACAATATAACACATAGCCTGCTGTCCATATTCTTTTTTGATTGTTTTGTTTTCTTTTTCCAGACAGGATTTTACTGTATAGCTCTGGCTGTCCTGGAACTCACTCTGTAGACAAGACTGACCTCGAACTCACAGAGACCCTGCCTCTGCCTCCAGAGTATTTGCATTAAAAGAATATGCCACCTTCACATGCCTTTATTCATAGTCTTATATTTCATATCTATAGCCTCAACCAACCCCAGGTTAAAATATTTAACAAAAAAAAAAAAAAAAGACTCCCAGCAAAAAGTGGGTGGAGGGGCAGGGCTTTGGTGGCCCATGCCTTTAATCCCAGCACTGAGGAGGCAGAGGCAGGTGGATCTCTGGGACTTTGAGGCCAGCCTGGTCTACAGAGCTAGTTCCAGGACAGGCTCCAAAGCAATACAGAGAAGCCCTGCCTTGAAAAACAACAACAACACAAATAAACAAACAAAACCAACAATAACAAAAAAAGAGAGGGTAGAGGGGAGGCAGCTGAAAAAGCACAAAGTAAAACAACATGTGTGTATAGAAACACCATAGCAAAACCCATTGTTTTGTATAGTAATCAAAAGAGTTAATAATAAAATCAAATTTGGGAGTAAATATGACCAAAGTACATTGTATGTACAAAATGTCACAAGAAAACCTGTCATTTTATAAAATTATTGTATGTTAAAAAAAAAAAAAACAGTTTGACTTGGCATGTAAAACAGGGAGAGTGCTTACCCAGCATGTAGAAAGTCCTGGTTTAGTCCCTAGGAACACATCAACAGGGCATAGTAACACATGCATGTAATACCAACACTTCAAGAGGCAAGATCAGAAAGCCAAGGTCATCTTCAGCTACATAGGAAATTCAAGGCCAGGCTGGGATATGTAAAACCCTATCTCTAATTTTTTATATGTACCATAGAGCTGGTGTGAGGATGGAAGGTAAGGGAAGTTTTTAAATAAATTTACCTGAAATATTAATAAAACATATATATTACTAAATTTTTAATAGTTTAACCATGGGTTTTATATATATAAACCATAGTTATATATACATACATCACACACACACACAGATATATATTACCAGCTTCAATTTAGAAACAGAAAATAGTCAAACTTTAGTATATTTTCTAGTGAATGTTTAAGGTTGTCTATTAAGTGACACTTTTGAAATAGACTTGATTCTCATTCAAGCAATGACACCAAGACATAGTGAAGTTCCGGGCAGTTTTCATTTACGGGGAAGGAGTTCTTTGTCAAGGCACATTGGCAGTCTGCTCAACATGTGTGGGTATTAAATTGTTAGCCCAGTGTTCCTCAAAATGAACACTTTTTCAGGTACTTTTCTTTCATTTTTGTTTTAAAAAAATGTAAAACATTTGCTCATATAATGATCTTCCTAATATTCCTGTGTATGAGTGGCCTAGGTGCCTGAAAAGGGACCTGATCTATGCCCTTGAGCTGAGCCAAGTCAAAATGAAAACAATGAAGCAGTTCATAGGCATCATTTAGAAATGGGGTAAGCACGACAAACATGTTCTTTTGTTTTAGTTGATTCATGGTTATCCCAAATACCCTAGTATATAATTCACCTTGGGCATGTACAGACAGGTGACTGTGTGTGTGTGTGTGGGTGAGTGCGTGTGTGCGTGTGTGCATGTGTGAGCATTGAGACAGAGTGGCCAGTAATTCACTACATACTCCATTCTAGCCTTTACTACACAAAGATTGACTCTGCCTCTGCCTTCAAAGTGCTACCTCCCAAGTGTCACCCAACCCAGCATGAAGTCAATCCGTGTTGTCATCAGCCAAGGCTTTTCCAGAAAAAAATAGAACAGAATTAGAAAAGAAAATGTTAAACATTACTAATATTTTCATGATGAACAACTTGCAAGTTGTGTTTGTTTCTGTGTGTGTATTCATGTGTACAGCATTTATGAGTATAAGCAGGTTGTGCACCCACCAGCTGAACAGAACCTAGAGTGAGAGTTCTATTGGCTGGTCAATGAGACCAGCAGAAAGCCCGCCCACACAGGCCTGTAGTTTTATTTCCTGATCCAGGGAACAAGATAGCAGCTGCATCCCCTACTATCTGCAGGAAGCTCTTCCCAAGGAGCCCACACTTGCTTACTTGAGCTTTCTTCTGTGTCTGTGTCGTCTTCTTTCTCCTCCACCTGGATTTGCACTGTTGAAGAAAGGAGACATGAACAGAAATTACTTCAATGCCTGTGTAACTGTCAATAATTGCCTGTATTGTAATCATTTCTATCATAAGGTTTTTGTGCAGGGTGCGGGGGTGGAGAGAGGAGAAAGAAAAGAAACCCTGGATCTGGGGAGATGGCTTGGCTGTTAAGAGCACTTTTTGTTCTTACAGAGGCCCAAGTTTCAATTTCCAGCACCCAAAAAGCAGCCTTTAACTGCCTGTAATTTCAGTTCCAAGGGACCTGATGTCCTCTTTTGGGCTCCAATGGTCACACACACACAATGGTACACATTATAAAATTCAAGTATTATAAAATACATGTAGGAAGTTAAAACTTGGTAACCAAATTCCATTCCTGCCAAGTATCCCAGATTATTGCTGTTTACCATTTGGTGTTTCCTAAGATCCTCTCTGGGCACAAATTGACACACAATTACAAAACTAAAAATACATGTAGAATCATAACGCTCAGGAGAATGAGGCAGGAGGACCGTGAGTTCAAGACCAATCTGAGCTACATAGGAAACCCTGTCTCAAAAAAACTTAACAAGCCAAGATGTCATCACCTACACAGCTAGGCCACTTGTGGGTGTAACAGCCTCCTGTTTCTAAACATAACTGTAACCAAATGTACTACTGTAAAATGGGGAATAATTCATTCAGCCCTATTTTGCCAAGTATCAAAAACATTTCCTGTACAAGCATAATCAAGGTTGGATCTTCCCTGTTTCAGTTACTGCCTTATATCACTACAGCCTAAATGTTCCAGAGTGTGAACCACAAAAATGTGGGAACCTGTGACTTTAACATTCAAGAGTTCTGTTTATTCCATACCCAAACTCAGGCAGCATTTTTATGTCAGCTATGCTTCATTTCTATAAGGGAATATAATGGTGTTATAAAAAGTTTTAGTAGTACAATAATATGGGGAAAATGTGTGATTTGGTGGAATTGTCCTACTATTATCCCATGTCAAAGTTGAATTCATAACTACAGGCATCACTATGTGCCAGATGTAGAACTCTGTAAACTGTCTTGTGGAAATTAAGAGCTAGGGGCTGGAAAGTGGCTCAGTGGATCAAGCACTTGCTGCAGCAGTGTACAGATTGGAGTTTGAACCACAAAACAAATGGAGAAGCCATACATGTATGGCAGCCTCCTGCAGTCCCTCCACTCTAGAGGCAGAGATTGGGGGTCTTAGGCCCTGGGCCAACTGGCTAGCTGGCTGTCTATGCTAACCAGAATCCTTGAGTTCAGGCTCCATGGAGAAACTTCCTCAATATGTAAGTTTTGAGCAATTGGGGGAGACACCCAATGTCAACTCTAAGTCTATGAATGCTTATACACACAGGAACATACATACACACACATACATACACAGGTACACCATCTATAAACACACAAGCAAAATCAAAGAACCAAAAACCAAAGTCTAGAAACTTGTCATAACTTAAGATGGAGTGGCATAAATCTAAAAATGCCATACTGGCAAACAATCTGTCAAAGGTAAAATCTTTAATCCCAGCATTTAATAGGCAGAGAGAGGCTGATTTGTGTGGGTCTGAAGTCAGCCTGCTCTACATAGGGAATTCCAGGCCTAGTAAGGCTACCTAATGAGACTGTCTCAAAAACAAGAGGTTCTTTTTCCTGACAGACATATAAAAAGGCAACACATGCCAGAGATGTAAATTTTATTCACAAAGCAGATTATTGTGAAAGGCCTTTTTGCTTTTAAATATTATCTCCATCAAAAATTTAAGATATGCAAAAATGTTATCTATCAACATCAGCCTTGGGCTGTGGAAATAAATGTTCTTTTGTTCAGGGTGGACACATGCCTTCTGTTGCAAACAGAATTTGTATATTGCTACAGAGACTGTATAATAATGAAGCTAGGCAAATCTGAGAAGACTATGGTCTGTAGTAAGTCATGTTCTTTATTTCCAATTAATGCTTCAAAGAATTTCCTACAAAGACATTTTGATGGGGTATGATTGCTCTCAGAGAAGGGTCCTGTTAATGTACAGAATATGAAAACAGAGAGGACAATAGCAAATATCAACCCATAGCCCATTCTCCAACTATCTTAGTTTGGATTACATTGCTATGAAGAAACACCATGACCAAAAGCAACTTGGAGAGGAAAAGGTTTATTTGGCCTGTGCTTCCATATAATCCAGTGAGTCTCAATTTGTTGGTCCAGACTCTCCAACAACCATCAGAAAACAAAACATGTTTGCATTACAATTTATAATAATAGCAAAATTACAGTTATCAAATAGCAAGAAAAATAATTTTATGGTGTAAGTCACCATATCATCCTAAAGAATCATGGCATTTAAAAGGATAAGAACTACTGTTTTAGAACCTTGAACTAACAGCCCAGGGATGATACCACCCTCAAGGAGGAAACAACAAAAGATTCTGGATGTTGTATGCTATTGTATTGTCTTTAAATTGTTTGACTGCTGAGGAAATGGCAACAACTGTTAAAACAAATGCTGCTGGATTAACCCAATTTATACATTTTAAAATCGTTTTGACTCCAAAATTTAAGTTCAAGGACAGGTTACTGGGGAAAAGGATTTCTACTTTTGTTTACATCGAAAATGAAAAGCTGTGGATTTCTTCCAGACTAACATGGTTTGATCAAGCAAGACGCCCAGGTGATCCAACATTCAAAACAGCTGGGACATGGTAGCCTTGCAGACCACTACAGCCAGGATTTCTGCATCTTTTTAGATGACAGCGTCCCCTACCAGCAGGAAGTAGTTTGGAAAGAATGACACCTAAATTCCCAAATATTGTCTATAAATGTTTGTTTTCATTTAAATGGGATTGGTTTTTTAATGGTTAATGACCCAATCTTTTTAAAGGTAAAAGGGGGATTGTGGTATAGATATGAATACTTTGTTTTGGAATAGATTTTTATTTATTGATACATATTTAAGGTCAATTTCGTAATATGTATATTTCTCCTCTTGTTGAGGGATTCTGTTTATATAGCTCATTTATAAATGTAATGTATAACTTAACACAGATTATAGATAGTTACCTATGATAGTCAAAACTCAGAGTTAAGTTAGTTAGGTTTCCTAAATATACAAAGATGTATTTGAGATGAATAGGCATTCTTCAAACCTTTCAAACACCTACAGAATATGGCATTTAAAATGGTTTAGGGTTTTTCTTAACAGTGAGACACAACTGTTTCTGGCAACACCACCTGTGTCAGAAAGGAAGATGGACCTTGAAGAAAGGAGTTATGAAGTTTGCTCCCAATATGGCAAGACTAGCCATTTGGGCAAGATATTGCTTTTGTCTGGACTGTTTGATTTTATGCTGTATAAACTGGACATGCAGGGCACACAGGAAAGTGGCTGCTAATATAAGATGGACATTGCTACAGGGTTCCTGCTTCATGGAAGAGTCTGCCAGACAGTCTACAGGACACAGAGAAAAATGACTGACAAACTGCCAATACAGGTGGACAGTTTAAAGTTTACTGCTTTACTGAGGAGTCTGACAGACACACTATGGCCTATGGGCTGAAAATGAAATGTTACAGAACTTGAGGTGACCGATCAGGTAGCAAAATGTCTCTGTCATCTCTAGAGTTTCTGTATTATTCTTTTGCAGTCTTTGAAGAAGTTGAAGACATAGTTATGGTTATAGTTTTCCTTAGGATTAAAGATAAGTTACATATAGGATTTTAGACTTACAAAGTTAGGCTAGATAGTGGAATATTTTCTTTAAAATTTGCTAAATGTTAATAGACTAAATATTGTTAACTTTGGTTCTTATTTGATAACTGTTTTCTTATATATTTTACTATGTTATAATTAAAACCCTTCTTTTATTTTAGACAGAAAAGAGGATATGATGGGAGATGTCATTCTTTAAATAGGTTTCTCTTATTGGTTAATGTTGTTGGCCAATAGGGAAGCAAAATAGGTGGGACTAGGAGACAAGGAGAATTCCAGAGGAGGTAGGAGGAGATTCAAGATGTGGGACCAATAGGATAGAACTCTGGACCCTCTCTTGGGTAAGATAAGATAACATGGAAATACTTAGATTAATAGAAATTGGTTAATATTTAAGACAGAGCTAGTCAATAAGAAATGCTAGTAAAAGGCCAACAGCATTATATCTAATACAGTGTCTCTGTGTATTATTTGGGGCTGGTGTGGCTCTGGGACCAGGCCGGCAGGAAAACTACTTGTAACAGAAGTCTTCATAGTAGAAAACTTCAAAAATATAGTCCAACCTTTAGGAAAGGTCACAAACTAAACAAAAACATCATCAGAAAAAAACTGGGGTTTCTTTAATACCAGGTGGGGTCAGGGTGGAAAGCAAAGCTAGAGTCAAGGATCATCTTCCCTGGTACAGAAAGGATAATTTTAACTGGCCATTAAATAAAACCTAAGTATCCCTGTGGTGTCAAGTGAGGAACTAAAAATAGAGTTGTGATTCCTTATAGATGCTATGACTTTTTCAGACACAGCCACTCCCTTCTCTTGAGTAGGCTGGTCTGTCCATGATCCCCTCTTGCTCTCATAAGGTACTATCTTTGCTCTAGTACTCCTTTTTCCGACAAGACCATTTTTATAGTCATCTATAAATAATCACTAATCTTTTTCTTGGCCCAGACTCTCAACTAAGGCATCAGCAGCATTGTAAACAAAATCAAGATTCAAGACTGTATCACAATTCATAGATCAAGCTTGATTTTAATGGAACTGCATAGGGTTTTTAGAGTATCCATCAATACTGCCCTGTATTCACATCCACTGAAAACAATGCTAAGAAGCAAGCTAAGAAATCTAAGCCACACTCTGTGTAAAGGATTTTTCTTCCTTTCTCACACAATCTTTAGGAAACATTGCTGTCATCTTTTACTTAGCAAGCCCCTATAGTTTATTACCAATCCTACCACACCCTCATTCACTGGCTACTTTGAAAACTCTCTTGGTCGTCTTTTAACATAATACTTCTCTCTGGGGGTGATGTGAAGACAGTAAAAGGAGAGAAGATAGCAAGCTCTGTCAAAATGTTGGAAGCAACAAGAGCATGCCTATTTAAGAGAAGAATATGCAGTAGGAACAGATGAACTCCTAGGCAACCCAGATCCTCATTTCATGCAAATAAAGTCAGTAATTAAAAAATCATAAAAGGAAACAACAGCAAAATGTCATAATTCAGAAGCACCAGAGTTATTCAGAAAAGCGGATGTTGTCTGGAGCTTTCGTATTTAATGTGCAGCTCTGAAAGTCATTCTTTGTATTTCAGGGTGTCAGTAACCAAGTGGGCAGAAGAATTCAATATTGTTTATTACTATGACCAAATTCAGCTCTTACAGAAATGCTGTTACACTGGAATATTATTTTGGAAAGTGAAAATTCTATTTTCTTTCAGCTAGTGGTTATATATCTATAAAGTTATACAGAGCAAATGTTTTGGGGTAGGAATGAGTAAAGTCTTAAAGACAATGCCCTTGTTCTAAGGAGTTTTTTATTTGACATAAAGAGTGGAATGCCTTTGTAACAATTTTCTTCAAGATAGGGTTTATACATGAGATGCCTCTAAGACATTCAGGCATGCATTAAATAGGTGGTTGAGTATTTCAGCCTGAAGTTGAGAAGAAAGAGTAGGCTCGAAATATGAATTTGAAATTATTAGCATGAAAATCTTTAAAGCCTTAAGACCAGGTAAGAACACTAAGAAATTAAAAACCCAAACAGTAGTGAAATGCAAGGAAAATGTTCTAAGACAGGAGATAGGGACTTCTATTCATGTCTCGGCTGAAAACTGAAAATTATTGGGCCTGTTCTGGCTGAAGGCCAGGAATGTCAGTGGCTGAGTTCTCTCAGGCTTGATCTGACTCCTAAATTATTTCAGGGCAACCTCTTCAGAGAAGGGAAGGTCACAGTAGCAACAAGGGGCCACTGAAAGACATTCATTTCTCTCTGATCAATAAAATGAATTTTTTTGGCCTGGGTGAAGATCTAAAGATCAAGGTGGTCAGGTCAATGACTTGGCAAAAGGGGACATCCCTCAGAAAGGTAGAACTGCTTATATGAAGGCAGACTTGGGGTATGCTGAAGAGATAGGAGAAATTAACAGACCTTTAATGAGATAGAGTACACATGATGCTTTACTTACCATAATTCTATACCCTAATACAGTCCCTATCAGCAACTGTGAGTTATTAGGATATGGAATTCTGGTAAGAAAAGCACCCTATCTCACTTAAGGCCTGGTTTTGTTGTTGTTGCCAATGCTATTGGTTTGTTCATTTGTGCTTTTTCTTCTCTATCATGTGGCTGCTGGTCCTCCACATGTCTGGTTTCCATGCTCCTTCTCTTCTTCTTCCTCTTCCTCTTCTGGGCAATTGGTAAGATATACAGTTTGCCTACCCTGGAGTTTTTCTTATAAACTATAACATTGTCCTTGAGCTCCCTTTTGTGTCCATTCTTAAATACCTTTATTTGTGAGACTAAGAACCCCAAGAAAGGGTCCTGATTTTGCCAGTGGCAGGAGGTAACTTTGATAGGGCTTACCAGAATTTCTGGTGAACATAAGAAACTGTGGAAGACTGTAAGGAGTAAGGTTTTTCCTCCCGCCATACCGCAGCCGTGCCAGCCCCAATTAATACACTGAGACTCTGTATTAGATATTATGCTGTTGGCCAGTTACTTGTTTCTTTTGGCTAACTCTGTCTTAATTATTAACCCATTTCTATGTATATCCACGTGGTCTTACCAGCGAGAGGTGGCTGGTGGTTCTACCTTCTCCAGACTCTCCATCTTAACACCTCCTTCCTACTTCCTCTTTCCTCCTTGTCTCCTAGTCCCTCCTATCTTCCTTTCCTATTGGCCAACAGTGCTTTATTCATTAAACCAGTATGAGAAACATATACAGAATGATATCTCCCATCATCTCCTCTTTTCTGTCTAAAATAAAATGAAGGGTTTTAACCTTAACATAGCAAAATATATTACACAACAGTTATCAAGTAAGAATCACATTAACACTATTTAGTTCATTAGCATTTAGCAAGATTAAAAGAAACTATTCTATCATCTATCCTATATTTGTGAATCTAAGGTCCTATATGTAACTTATCTTTAAGCTTAACTAAGGAAAACTATAACCATAACTATCTGTCTTCAACTATTTCAAAGACCACAGAAGGATAATATATAAACTCTAGAAATGACAGAGACATCTTGCCTGGTCAGTCACCAGAAGTTCTTCTGTAATCTTCCATCTTCAGCCCATAGGCCATAGTGTGCCTAGCAGACTCTTCAGCAAAGCAGGAAACTTTAAACTGTCTTCTTGTATTGACAGTTTGTCAGTCATTTTTCTCTGTGTCCTGCAGACTGTCTGGCAGACTCTTCCATGAAGCAGGAACTCTGTATCAATGTCCATCTTGAATCAGCAGTCACTTTTCTGTGGGTCCTGCATGTCCAGTTTATACAGCATAAAATCAAACAGTCCAGACAAGAGCAGTATCTTCTCCAAATGGCTAGTCTTGCCATATTGGGAGCAAACTTCATAACTCCTTTCTTCAAGGTCCATCTTCCTTTCTGACACAGGTGGTGTTGCCAGGAGCAATTTTGTCTCACTGTCAAGAAAAACCCTAAACCATTTTAAATGCCATATTCTGTAGGTCTTTGAAAGGTTTGAAGAATGCCTATTTATCTCAAATACATGTCTGTATATCTAGAAATCTTAACTAACTTAACTATACGAGTTGACTGTCATAGGTACTATCTATAATCTGTATTGAATTATACATTACATTTTTAAATGAGCTATATAAACACAATCCCTAAACAAGAGGAGAAATATACTTGATTACAAAATTGACCTTAAATTTATATCAATAAATGAAAATCCATTCCATAACAAAATCTTCATATCTGTACCATAATCCCTTTTTACCTTTAAAAAGATATTGGTTGTGATCATTAACCATTTATAACCAAGTCCATTTAAATGAAAACAAACATTTATAATCAATATTTGGGAATTTGGGCATCGTTCTTTCCAAACTACTTCCTGCTGATAGGGGGTGCTGTCATGGGGGATCCTAAGAAGATGTAGAAATCCTGGCTGCAGTCTGCAAGGCTGCCTTGTTCAAGCTGTTTTGAATGTTGGATCACCAGGAATGCTGTTTCAGGGGGGTCTGGCTTGCTCAAACCACATTAGTCTGGAAGGAATCCACAGCTTTTCATTTTCTGTGGAAACAAAAATAGAAATCCTTTTCCCCAGTAACTTGTCCTTAGACTTAAATTTTTGAGTCAAAGCATTTTTAAAATATATAAATTGAATTAATCCAGCAGCATTTCCTTTAACAGTTGTTGTTTCCTCAGCAGTCAAACAATACAAAGACAATATAATACCGTACAGTATCCAGATTCTCTCCATCTGTGGCTTTTTTATTATTATGTTTCTTTTTTATTTTTTGAGACAGGGTTTCTCTGTGTAACACTTATCTGTCCTGGAACTCACTCTGCATACCAGGTTTACTTTGAAATCACAAGAGATCTGCTGGCCTAAGTCTCCTGAGTGCTGGGATTAAGGGTGTGTGCCACCACACCCAGTTCCTCTTTGTCTGTTTACAAACATTTTATTCTTTTTTTTCTCTCCCAAGCCTACCTATATTTTAGACCACAATGTAAACCTTTAGTGCTTTTTCTTAATGTGAATGTCTTTACTGTAAATCTTTATCTTCTTGTCGCCACGTCTTTATCTATTAAACAACATTTCTAAAATGAAAATCATAGTTGTTTCTGCAGCGGTTTATCAGACATGGTGGTGGCTATATTACCACCAGCACTGAGAGCTGTGGTCACCACCTTAGTCTGTTTGCTGCCATCCAGCAAGGATGCTGCCGGCTTGGAGATGTGGTCACTGACATTGCTATCTCTCATACACACCAATAAATTGTTAGCAGAGTTACTTAAAAGCTGTGCAGTTTTTTGATGCTTATGCTGAGTCAGGAAATTTCCCTTAAAGGAGCTGCGCAAATATCTGCTTGTCTCTCACAAAGCTGAGAAAAATGCTGCTACCAAGAAACCTTGCTTGTCTCTGTTCTTTTGTTTCTAAAACCCTTATTTAAGCTTTTGTTAAATTTTAAGTGGAAGTTCTTATTAGCCATGTGGGCGCCATTTGTAAGTAGTAGTGTTTTTCCGCCACCTGGTCTTGTCCTCTGCCCCCGAGTCTAGTCCCGCCTATCTTGCTTTCCTATTGGCCAATAGTGCTTTATTCATTAAACCAGTATGAGAAACATATACAGGATGACATCTCCCATCAGAAGACAAATGGTGTTTATCAAAGAAATATGGCACAGCTGCCAGTTAACCACAATTTGAACTGGAAACTGACCAATGGGTTTCCCAATATAGAGGCCAGTCAATCAATGTATTGGCCATAGAATCAGGGAGGTGGTATGAACCAAAGCCTAAGTTTGCGCAGCAATAAAAGATAAGAGGCTGTGGCTGGAGAGATGGCTCAGCAGATAAAGGCATTATATGGACCAAACTGATTCCTGGATCCTGAAAAAAAAAAAAAAAAAAAAAAAAAAAAAAAAGCATATGGATGGCACACATCCAAAGTCCTTGTGCTCCTGAAGGGACATGATAGGTGGAAACATGAATCATTATCATTGAGAATCTCAACAGCTAGCTAGCCTAAACCATGAAGTTCAGCTACAGTGAGAGACACCTTGTCTCAAAAAGGTGAAAGGTGGGAAGCTGCTCACAAAAGTTGTCCCCTGACTTCCACACATATGGAAAGCATGGGGTCAGGGTGCCATAGTAACCAAATGAAAGGCTCAGATTCCCCTGAGCTGGAGTTACAGGGATTGTTAAGTCATCTAATGTGGGTACTGAGAACAGAACTCACTTGGAGTGAAGATTTAATCCTTTATCAAAAAAAAAAAAAAAAAAAAAAAACATTGAGAAGTCAAATACTGGGGTAAGAACCCAAAAGGTCAGAGAAAGAGGGAGCAGCGTCAGTCACCTCTTAGGTCTTCCATTCCTGCATCCAAACTGGATGGAATCCTTTCAGCTCTGCCTTGCTATTTTGTGTCTCTCCTCTGTCTACAATCCTCCAAACCTCTATTGTTAATTTTGGTCAGCAAATGGCTAGTTCTACCCTCTGATTCCAAGCAAGCTTTATTTTTCAGAACACAATCAAAATATCAAACAATACGGGGGTTCTTTGCAAGAGCAGGAAGTGTTCTTAACTGCTGAGCCACCTCCCCAATTGCCTGTATAGTTTGTTTCTTCTGAATAGTTTGTATCTATGTTGCTTGGATTCAAGGGTGGAGACGCAGATCAAGTAGGCCAGTGGTATTTATATGAAGTAATATTATAACAATAATGCATGTCTAATCTAAAGCCACATACTTAAGCATGTGTATTTTTGTAAATTATCTGAGTTAACAAACAGACCACTTTCAGCTGCTTCAATGATGATATATTGCAAAGTAAAATGAGGAAGAATTATGGCGCCTTAACAAAATTCTGAGATTCCCTTCATTTAAGGAAAAAGATCAGGAAACCAATAGAGATTAATATTGTTTTAAATCTCTACAAACTTGTAGAATCCTCATTAAGCTGGGAAACCAAAAGCTCTGAAAATTCCAGATCTGCAGCCATCCAGATCATAAACTGTGTTTCATAACAATGGCAAAATTGGCATGATGCAGAGAATGACAGAGAACACAGATGATACCTCTGTGTGTATGTGCACATTTGCATGCCTACCCAAACAACAATTTAAATTCTATTCCTCTTAAAAATTAAACAAAAATTAAGTAAATCTAAATTTCTAAATGAATGAATAGATTTAAATCTAGAGTAGGATTTCTAGACAATGAACCTTGTGTATTCAAGTCAGTCACCAAACTACATTTAGGTATGATCTCTACTAAGAGCAAAAGTTAACCTGTAAGCCTCACTTGTCTAAGGACAAGATAACTTCCTTGGAATTCTGGGAGCTATAGTTCTTGAGAAATAATAAGCCACATGTTTTCATTCCCCTCAACAAGCTTGTTTGAACCACGTATACTGGATGTGTTTGATCACATGTAGGCAGGAGGTACATAGGCAGGAAGTATGTCAGAATATATGCTTGCCCCTGATGGGACCTGATGGGAGATGCAGTGAATTACAGGTTTTGCCTTTTTTAAGCTTCTGCAAAATGTGACTAGCTGCCATTCCCTGAGAACCCAGGGGTAGACCTGGTCAGCGTCCATCTTCCTGGCGAGTGTTTAATTAAAGCTTGCTTCATGTTTTGGAACTGGTTTTTCTCTTGAGAATTTCAGGATTAATACTCTCCATAAAGAAATATCCAACTGTCAGTTTCTGTTCATTTATTATAACACTATCTATGGATATGAAGCAGAGAAATGCTATGGATCAGTCAACAAAACTGAATGAAAATGAAGGACTGGGCAACTTCTTCCTCTACTTCCTTTTTTTGCTGATTTTGGGTCAGAAAAGATGCTTGTTGCTTATTGTGGTAGTCTTACTCCTCTCAATGTTGGAAGCCATTGAGTGAAGAGAAGAATTCCTTGATTCTCATATCAATAAACTATCTTAATAAACCTGCACACTACAAGACATTTCAAAATTCTCATGGTTAGAAAATGAAAATGAAATCATTATACTTCAATATTCTTACAGCTGGGAAAAGGTGCAGTTTAACAGAGCTACTCTGATACTCTGCACCTATCTTACTTAAGAGAGAGTTCAGCTTTCATAGAGTACACACTTTCAAAAGTACCATAATAGGAGGGAGAGAGGGAAAAACCAGCAAGTGAACAAACAAAATACCTCAAAAATTCCCTAATAAAAGTTTACATTAAAAATGCTTTCTAAATGGCTCATCTTTTCTAATATTATAATGCCTTAAAAGTACTGCATAGCTATTTTAATGTCTGTATCTTTAAAATTATAAAGAGAATAATAAGCTGCCATTTGGGAAAGGAGGGGTACAACTGTCATAGTGGCTGTTATGCTCCTGTATGCTTCCATAGGTATTGTGCCCTTTTTTTGAGACTCTGGGACACCCAGAAGAAGAAAATAATTAGCTACTGATGTCTGCTTCATTGGAAACACAATATGAAATATTGCAGTGGTTAAGTTGAACAGTAAGAAGTTTGTGGAAAAACACATTTTACTATGAGATTAAAGACAAAGGATTATTAACACTTAGAACTCAAAGAAAACCCACTCAAGATATGGATCTTTTTCCTGTGCCTGAAAATGAAAATAACTCATTATTTATGCATATTTGAATCTATACATATATCTGAATTGATGCATATATGTTACTGAATAAATGAGTTATTTCCATTTATGTACATGTACACTCTCATATCTATGGAAAAGAAGGGAAGGCACATCAAATTCTTGCCATTTTCCCTTTTGCTTTTATTGCACAATAAATTATAATTAAGCTTAGGCTGACTGAATAGCTGGTGTGCTTCCAAATTTCTCCACCCCTACACTGGAAGAGAAAGATGAAACGCTGAGGTGGAGTTCTTTGGATGGTGGATTACATACTGGAGCGAAGCTGCAATTAGATACTTCAGAATACAGCAGTGGTCAACAAAAAGACTAAAACCAGTTCTTACTCTATGTTTGGACACTGGCTTTTTTCCTTTTAAGCTATATGTATTCAACAAATAAATAGCTACTTGTAAAGACATTTAGAGTTCTTTGTGGCTGCAAGTAAATAAATATAATAAAATAAATAAAAAACAAAAAAAGCAAGTGGTGAGTCTTACTTTGTTCTTTGCTTTAGACTGTTTGGAGGAGGGGGCGTTTCTTATTGAACCATGCTGTCATAATCCATACTCAGAATGTGTGCTCTAGCTCTGCAATTACCCTCCATACAGAGCAGTCCCTGTAAATAAGTGTAGTGAAATGAAAAGCATTCCCTTGGGAGCTTTTGTGGCTTTTATAGAATTTTATAGAATTAAGATACCAAAATAACAACCAAGTGAAAATACAAACGTGTCTTATAAAACCCATAGTAGCCTAAGCTTGTATCTTCGGATAATTTAGAACAAAAAGGAAAGCTTTCTGCTCTCCAGAGCATAGCTGCAATATCCCAAGTGGCAAAGGAGAATGTCTGTGAGGAACCCTGAATAAACAGAAAACTAGTGAGGAGTTTTGAGAGGCAGGAAAGCAGAAGGTTGTGAGCATGGAGAAGCAAGGGGAGGAGGTAGGAACACGCCCCTCCCCCATCTTTATTCTTTTGTGGCACTGCTTTTGTTCACATCAGAGATGGTAATTAATGCTAATTAGCATGTATTAGCAAATGTTAATCAGCATCTTCCAGGGAACAAATGCAGTGGGGGCAGGGATAGTCAGGATAGAGGTGAATAGTTCAGGAAGGATTGCAACTAAGACAGAACTGGGGACTGGGTGGCGAGGGGAATTTGTACTATCTTGGAATTTGTACTATCCCCCTTCTCATTCTGCCAACACTATTAATGCTCGTATTAATCATCAAAAGAATAGGAAGCATAGGAAAAGCAAGTCCAGTGAGTACTAGATAGAATCTTTCTATTTTTGTTTTATTCTGATTTTTGTTGTTTAAGGGTAAATCACTCTATATAGAACTTTCTATCCGGTGGGGACAACAGTTATTATTGACTATAAAAAATAATTCCAAATACTAGGTGTTTATACATTTATAAAAAGCTCCATTCATCCACCCATCGCAACATCTTCCTCACAGACTCAACTTAGAAACACTAGGCTTCTACTTGATTTGTAGTTAGTTGGTTTGTAATTTTACTGAGGTCCTGTGCTTGAGATGTTGCACATATGTTATCTATACCTGGGACAGCTAGTGAAAGTAGGAGTGACCCGCAGTGTTAGAATGGAGACTGAGCATCTCAAAGACTTAGTCAGAAGCACTGCTCCCACATCTTTCTCAGATGAATAGATTGGCATACTAATGGGTATAATGCTTATCTGAAGCAAATTTTATTAGTAAATGTGATCAAATCATGTGGCTTGAGTAAAACATCACCTGTACCCTTTGCCTTGATGTGCACAGAGTAAGAATCATGCCACTTTTTAGTCATATCCTTTTATAACAGTAGGTACTTTTGAACCAGGAACTTCAAAAGGTGCATAACTTTGCTAACTAATGGAGGCTTTTGTACTCTGATAAATCTTCCTTGAGGTATTTATTATGTTTTTCCCATTTTCCAGATGAAGAATCAAAGAACTAGGGATGATAAGGCAATAAGTGATAAAATGGTAGTCTCAGCTCATAGGAAGAATAAATTATAGACCTGAGATTTGCCTTGAAGTTATCCCAAATCTAAAATCCAGGCCTACTAATTTTATTGCCTTCATTACAGTTACCATCTCCTTAGTCCAGGAATACTGAAGTAGGTTCTTGGACCCCATGAAATTAACACAATGTATACCATTACATTTGCTTATCATATTATGTCCTTTTGGTTAATACAAATACCACACATTTTCTGGATACTGATGCTTCTTCATATTCAATGAGAAAAATATTGTCATATCTGTATTTTATGCATGATAAGAAAGGAATTAAAATTGAAAACTAAAATAAAATTGAAAACACAGGACAGCCTTGATAATCATAGGAAAATGGGTATGAATTTTTTTAAAAATCTATTGTGACAGAGAAAGACAATGTAGATGCTATTCATATTGTATTCTTGCTGAGGCCATTTCAGTTTAACTAGAATTTTATTTCCTTGATAGAGAATCCCATGGAAAAAAACCTCAGCTCTATTCTAAGAACCCATGATCAGGATGCTCCAGATAACCAATCTTAACTTCCATTGAACTGCTTGCTGTGCAACACCCCACACCGCTTCTAGCTAACTGTTCATCTTAGCTCTGTTAAACTGCTTGCTTTCACAAAATCTCCCCTGCAGCTGTCAAGCAAGATACCAGTATGTGATTTTTGCTTTTCAAAATCCCTAGCTCTAAGTTTTCAAGGCTACACTTAGATCCTAAATACCTATGTAGTCCTAGCCAAATGGAATAAAGATTTTCTGTTGACTGAGTCTGAGTGATTATCTCCTGTGGATTCCCCATAACATTTTGGAGGCCCCAGTAATATTTCCAAAGACTGGACCCCAACACTTGGGGACCTTGGGACCCCCCAGGAGCAAGGAAGAGTATCTGGAGAGGACTCCTAGTGTGTGCACAACTTGAGATGTTACAGAGCCCCAAGAAAATCCTCTCTGACTGATCACTGAAAAGTTCCCCAGAGACACTGTCACTGTCTCCCAAAAGAACAAAAAGGTTCAAAAGTCATCTGGTCTGAATACCTGTGGAATTAAGTTTGGTCTATAGGAGATGCCATGTGGTTTGGACACAAGAGGAGGAGTCAGACATAACCACAGATCCTGTACCTGGTATCCATGTGGAATGTCAGTAGACTCCCCTGGTGTTTTCAGATATATGAATGTGTAGTGACCATCCTTGGCTGTATTTACTATGCATCTCCGTATGTGTCTCTGTGTGTGTCTCTCTCTCTATTTCTATCAGTTCTGTTGGCTGGAGAAACAAATCTAAAATGAAAGGGGAAGTGAGCCATCCTGAGACCTTAGCCAGTGCTACCACCAAGACACTCTACAATTTCCCCAATCTCATAGGTCACATGTGTCTACCTACCCACAATGTGGAAGCCCTCTTCCCAGGTATACTGTGGCCATACCACAGTTCTGGCTACTGCTGTTTCTGTGGTGCAGCTCTAGAGCTGCAGAGAGCCAGTTTCCTTGTAAGAGTCAATGACCCCACTATATGTATGTCTACGTTATCGACCAGGTTATATGTCTATAATGGAGAAGAGGCTAATAACGGCCTTGATCCAAAGTTAATGAAGCCAAACAGACCCTAGTTCTGATGAAGATCCTATTATGGCAGGAATAGTCAGTGAAACTGCCAAAGCCCTGCATCCTTGACTGTTGAGAATCAAAACTTAGATATTGGAAGAATTCTATTTCCTGGCTGGAGAGCCATTTTGACTCCAACACAGAGCTGTCCTAGAGAACTAAAGGAGAATGCCTCCCTCAGTTTTTCAAAGCATGGAGTACTTTGCATAGCTTAAGAGAAACTTCTTGTTTCTATGCCAAAAAACCATTCAGTAGTAATTAGGGAAAACATTGCCATGGTCAGAGAAGCCTCAAAGAAAGGGAAGAAAGGAGGCATAGATCCAATAATTGGTATCAGTCTCTGTTTACTTAGTCTCTATGGGTGAGCACCTCATTGTCAATATTAGCCAGACTGTTGATTCTTATTCTGATTGCACTAATGGTGAGACCCTGAATCCTCAACTTCATGGAACTACATCAAACATAGAACAAATTCCTTTAAGTTCCGGTTCCTTAGGACCAACTGTGTCCTCATAAGCAGTATATGTTAACAATTTGATTCATGTTCATAGAACCAGTAGGGAATGTGACAGGGAAAGACAGTAAAAAGGTTTCTGCTAAGGCCATTCACGTTTAACTAGAATTTGATCTCCTTGATGGAGAGTCCCATGGGAAATTACCCAACTCTGTTCCAGGAACCTGAGGTAAAGATGTCCCAGCTAACTTATCTCAGTTTCTGTTAACTACTTGCTTTTGAAAAACTCCCCCTGTATACCTACCTGATACCAGAATGTGGTTTTGTCTTTAAAGGTTCCTTGCTTGAAATGCTCAAGGCTACACTTAGGTCCCAAATACTTGGGTGTGGCTCCAGATGGCCAGAATAAAAACTTTCAGTTGGTTATCAACTGAGTGGTCATTTCTGATGGGCTCCCTGTATCACCATTACAAATCACATTTCATTATATTATATAATCAGTCAATAAAACTTTGTCCTATTATTGATATAGATCTATTTATGCTCTTTCCCAAAGAGCCTACTGAAGTCTAAGGCCCCAGTATTCTAGAATTAGAGGTGAAGTCCTGGGAAAAAAGATCACGGGATAAAATATAATGGACTTCCAAGGATAAGTAAGGAACTAGAAATATGCAATCAGTGGTAGATATGAACAGGTAGAAATGTTTCAAATAAGTATCTAATATATGGATTTCCTTACAAGCACATGTATTACTAACAATAGACACTGAGGTCAACATTACAAGAATAAAGAAAGAAGTGTTTATGTGAGATGTATTTCTGGAATCATTTTGGTCATAGCTGTTATATATTTGACTTGGAGATTACACCTGTAGTTATAGTTTTCTAATTTTCTGAAACATGAAAGTACGGTTAAATCATGTATCTCACAAGAGCTGCTTCTGGACACAATCAACATTTGGATTGGTAAACTAAGTAAAGAAGGTTCTATTTCCATTGTGTAGTGAAGCTCATCTAATCCATTGGAGACCTGAGTAAAGCAAATGCTGAACAGGGAGGAATTTGGCTTCTCTATATAATTCTGTGAGCTATTGGCTTTCTCTAGCCTTCAAACTCTAAATAAAACTCTTATCATTGGAGCTTTAGTTTACAGTCCTTTGGGCTAACAATCTCAGAAATTCTTAGTTGCCAAGAGTCAGTCTACTTTCTCTCCTCTCTCTCTCTCTCTCTCTCTCTCTCTCTCTCTCTCTCTCTCTGTGTGTGTGTGTGTGTGTAATTTGTATGCAATAAAATTGCATTGTTAAAATGTTATATTTCAGTTTCTTTGAAGAACCTTGAACAATGTAGATGATCTCTCTCCTTGAGATTACTTTGGTAGAATCAGGCAAGTGTACTAGGAAGATGTAAGTATGGCTTGAGGCTATTACTCCATGGCAAAGTGCTTGCTGGGTAAGCATTGAAACCTGAGTTTGATCCCCTGGAACCACATGAAAAAGCCATGCTTGATGATGGGCACTTGCAGTCCCAGCCCTGAGCAGGCATAGATGGGTGGATCCTGGGGTTTGTTGGTCAGATATCCTAGCCTAGTCACTGGGCTCCAGGTCAACAAGAGGCTCTATATCATAAAAATTAAAATTAAAAAAAAAATAAAAACAAGATGAATGGCTCCTGAAGATGGATACCTGAGATTGTCCTCTGACTTCTACATACACAAATACATACATGTATATACCCACTTACCCACATGTATGTTCCTGCACACATGTGAACACATAAATAGAAACACACAATCACCAAAAGAAAAAGATACAAGATATAGACTGACAAATTTCACCAGGGAGATATCCACAAAGACTCGCCTGGAGTTGGTTTACTCAAATAAAGGTGTTACACTTTTTTATTTTGGCTTGATGCCTTACTGCATTGATGGAGAAACTTACTATTGGGGGGACATAAAACCTATTAGTGCCTGTTTCAAGTTATTTCTTTTTTTGTTATATTTCTTAAAACATTTACAAAACCAAGCAAATGAAAAATCGGTATAAGTCCCACAACTTACTTCCTTTGGACTAATCCCTATTTCCTAAACATACTGAACATGGAAAACAGGTCATGACTTGCCTAGTACCAAGAACTGTAGTGTAGCTAAGTAAAGATTCTTTAATAATCTCTATCTCTTCAATTAACTGTGGGATTTGTACCATATAATTTAGAAAGGAGAAATAGCTTTGAGGTCTCAAGCTGGTAGCCAGTTCTGCTAGGAAAGGCCTGGAGACTAAACTCTCCATGCCTTAGTGAACTGGAGGAGCAATAACTTTCCATAGGATTGTTATAAGCAGTGAAGGTTGAAAGGTCTCAGCGAACAACAGAAAGACCAGATGAAGAGACCTGTACCCAATGTTTCCAGAATCTTTTTAGCATCAGAGAATTTTAAGCACAAAGCAAGAATCTGGAGGAAGGAAGCTCATTAGAAAGAAAAAGTGCACTGTGGGGAAAATTGTTAACAGGAAAGATTATTTGGGTTAGGTCCAAAGGAGGGCCCACAAATGGCAGTGCAGGTGACAATGTCCTAAATAGAAGAACACAAGTGTTGCAATTGGGTAAATAGAAGCCTAAACTCAGGGTTCTCACAAGGCTGGTTCTGTTTACCAGGAAAACCACTAACTCCCTATCTGCCTCAAAGGTTAACTACCTTGGGCAAGGGCATCTAATTCTAACAGCCAGCGTCAGCTCAGACTCGTATTCTGCTATCATATAAAATGTGTTTGCTTTCCCGTCAAGCTGCTGTCCTCTACTCTTGAAGGCTGGCTGGTAGTTACTCCAATGAACTTTTCTTTCTACTCAAAGTGATCCAGTTTGATGGTTTCACTGTATCCCCACAATTCATGAGTTAAGGAAGAAGAGCAGAAGGCAGAAAACTCTTGAAAGAGCTTGGACTCTTCAGGAAGGAGGCTTGTATTTCCTTTCTGCTCTTATGAGAGGTTGCAGCTACGCTGTGACATTAGCTACATCATAGGAAGAATTGTGAAAAACTAATTGTAGAGAGATGATGCAAAGGGCTTTGTGGCCGTGTACATTCTGGGCAGCTTGGGCGGAATTGTGTTGTTGTTGTTTTCTTTTCCTTTTTACTGAATGTGACCATGAATGCTTCTGTAACATAGCACAACTATTTTTTTTTTCTTCATGCTGCCTAGGTTGCCTCAGGGATACTGAGAAAACTAAATGCAATAATTAGTGAATGTACTAACCACAACATGGTACCTGACACAGAAAGTTTATAAATAGTTTACGCACAAGTTTGGAGAAAATTCCATCTAAAATCCTAGCAGATCCATCTATTTTGTATTATCTTTGGACTTTGGATGGTACCAATTGGAAAACTGCCATCATATTTGGTCTGAGATGATATTAGAGGCTACTGACTAGGGAAAATATACCAAATTCTCTCTCTTAATACTGAGAGCTCCTCGGACACACATGCCTGCTAATGATAACAATCAATGCTGAAAATATAGGGAGCCAAACTCCAACTTATGTCAGCCATGGATGGCTTCATTGTCTATTTATTTATTTATTTATTTATTTATTTATTTATTTATTTATTTGCAGTTAGAGGAAAAATTGTGGTACAGACATTGATCAATAAGCAGGGGGCAACCATTAGGTCTTTCAGTACAAAAAAAATCAGTTCAATACAAAGATCCAATAGACAGTGGAGTCTGGGAGATTTTTGTGTTTCTCCTTGCACAGCTTCAGAATTCCTTTTCTTGGCAGTATTCTGGTACCCAGAGGACAGATTATCATGACTATGTGTCAGCAGCAAAAAAGAGAGAAGTGAGGTAGAGAGCACTTAGTAGGGGCTTGACCAGCTGCCAAACCTTGAAAGTCTGGACCCTCTCCGTCCTAATACACTCTTGCATTATGATTACAAGAGACATTTTCTGTTTTCCAATTATGGTAATCAATTTCATTTTGATTAAATGTCAGAAGACTGAGACCATAATTATAACCATCACATCCTGCAAGGAAGGGCAATGGTCTAAGACTGAAACCTAATTTTCTAATGACAGAAAAGAGAACAAAAAGGTGATTAGAGGGGTGTGTGTGGAAGTAGAGACCTTCTAAAGAAAGCACGGGTCCCAGGTGCTTTTTATCCCCCTTATCCTTTGTTTTACATGAGAAGATATCACATTCACACTTGGGACAAACCACACCCTTATCCTGACAGCCAGGAGCCAAGAAATATCACAAAGCCACACCTCACAACAAACCTCACACAAGATTGGGAGGGAAAAAAAACAAAAACAAAAAACCAGAAAGATGGCTGCCTCTGTTTGAGCAAACTGAACAGCATACAGGGCTTATAGAGTTTCTGGGGAAGGAGATGGAACTTTTTAGGGTGGAGCTTTCCAGGGTAGAGATTGGTGGGATTTCATGTCCATGGATCAGACTTTTTACTCTGTAAGATAGGGGAGGGTCCAGCAGTTAGGGCAGTTAGAGAATTCTGTGGGTAGAACCTGGCAGTTGGAGTCCGTGGGGGAGGGGCCTGATCACTCCTGTGGCTTGAGGGGCTTACAGTAAGACCAGACTTATTAACCAGTTTACTCATTCAATCTTGATTATTTTTCAAATGCTTGAGTTAGAACTAGAATCAGTATGTTAGCTTAAGAGCCACTCAAATCCCTAATGCACTTACATGATCCCAAGAAACAGTTTGGCTCACAGCTCAAAACATCCCCCATAGACCTTCACCTCTGGTTTGTAAAAGTGATCTTACAGCAGAAGAATCAAACTGGCCTTTTATCCTGTCTTGTGTGAGTTATGTTATGTCATAGTGAATATATGTGTGCTTAGATGTGTGTGTGTGTGTGTGTGTGTGTGTGTGTGTGTGCGTGTAGTGGAATTTTTAAAGATACAGGGTTTAGAACCATAAGTTTCTTTTCACAACTTTTACATTATTTTTAAGCATCTTTTTACAGAGTGTTAGCTCTAAGCAACAAATTGTATATGGTAAAGCTGTTTGCTTGCCATCAGGAAAAATTATCATCAGTGTCCTCATGGCTAGACATGAGATTATCTTATTTTTTATTTATCACCTCAGCCCAGAAACATTTGAAGTAAAATCTAATGGATTTCATGGACAAAAGCCATCAGCATTCTCTTCATTCGGAGACAAGGAAGCCTGCCACTGTCTGCAAACTCCTCTCATCTCCCAGATCCTGGCAGATTTCTAGCAAGAATCTGTGGCAACTTTCCTCCAACTTTAATGTGCATCACTGTGGCATAGAGAGCCTCTAAAACAGGACCAGCATCTTACTACAGAGAGTATGTTTGGGGCTTCTTGCACAAACCCGATACCTACATTATCTCAAATGTTTCCAGGGCATGCTAGTGGTGACAGAGTGTTTGTGACACTTATTGCTTTGAGACAACCTGGTAGACAGGTTAGTGAGTATCTAACCGCCTTCTTTGACATAACTCTTCTGTCCAGGAAGTGACCTGTCTTTGTCATGATGTTACTCTCACATGGTTAGGATTACTATTTAAATATGTTTTCTGATTTATGTTTTTCCTTTCAAAATGTATTTGCCTCTTGAAGGTCCTTTGCATTTTCAAACAAATTTTAAAGCATCACAGGATAGAAAATGTGTTAATTGACTCAAATCACTTAATATTAGTCTTTCATTGGGTGTATTTATTTATTTATACCATCTTTTATGTTTTAGCAATATTTTTTAGTTTTCAATTTCAAATTTTGTTCTACTTTCTTTTCAAATTTGGGCCTAATCCTTGTTTGTGATATTAATGTTTAATTTTGTATATGGGATGGCTCAGAGAGAATAAGATGGAAATCATGTGATTATATTATAATCTCAAAAAGTAAAATTAATATTCTTAATTAAAAGAATAAGAGGGAGACCCTGATCCTCCACAGGGTGTATAAAGCAACTCCTGAAAGTTTTCTTAGGCATGGTTTACCTGCACACACACACACAAATAAAAATAAAAATTAAAGAATGTGTTTTGTCTGGTTTTGATATTAAAATAATTCCATCTCAGGTAGATAGGGAAGTATTTCTACCTGCTCCACTTCCTAGAAAAGTTTTTACATAATCAGAAGTACTTCTCCCTCGATTATTTGGTAGACTATTCTAATGAATAGTAATAAGTAAATAGTCCTTAAGAGATTTTTATGGGACCTTTGTCATCATAAATTTAATTTCTCACCTTTTTGATGACATATTTAATTTCTCTAAGAGCTACAAAGCATCTTGAGTGACTGTGTTATGCCATACAAGTAATTTGTTTAGACAGAATAACAAAAAGAAAGTAAGCTAGGCAGCAGCATTTGTCTCCCCCACTATTTCACTGCATGTGTAATGTGACCGGCCACCTCATGCCTCTGTTGCAACTTCTCTGCTGCAATGGGCTATCCCTGAAACTGTGAGTCAAAGTATACCTTCCTTAAAAAAATAAAGAAGAAAAGAAAACTAACAAAACTCAAAAAGGGAATAGACTAAGAGAAAGGATTTTTGAATTCTTATTTGATTCGTGAGTCATTCAGAAGTAGAATATTTAGTTTCAAAATAGGGATTTTTAAAATATATTTTTGCATTGATTTCAAATTTAATTATTTAAGTAAAAATAGTTTGTATTATTTGAATCCTTTTAACTTTATGAGGTTTATTTTATGGCTTATGATATTATTTATCTTTCTAAACTGTTCTGTGTGCACTAGGGGGCTATTATATCCATTTTAATTTCTTCAAGCTGCCAATAGTAGAAAAATAACTAAAAATGTCAGGAAACACAAACATGACTACTATTTTTAGTTATTTTTCTATCATACTACAAGAATTTCAAATGACTGCTCTCAGAAGCCCATGGAATTTTCTACAAAGTAGATAACATTTGAGGCCATAAAGTAAGTCATAGCAAATAAAAAGAATCAAAATAATTTCTTTTATTGTTTTTCAAATCAGTGTAATATAACTAGAAATCAATAGCAAGAGAAACCACAGAAAAAGAGCAATCATAAAAATGTCCAAATGTGGCATAGTACTATGTGGAAAATATTTTTAATTAATTAAAAGAATCAGAAATCTTGAGTGACTAACTGGTTATACTTTAAGGTCTTAGTAAAACAAAAGTAATGCCAACTCAAAAAAAAAATACATGGAAAGAAATAATAAAGAAATACATGGAAGGAATAAAGATGGGGACAAAATAATAAAAGATGAAATCAAACAAAGAGCTGGTTCTTTAAAACCATGAGGAAGATTGACAAGCTCTATGACAAAGAAGAGAGAAGAGCCCAGTTAATAACAATCAAAGTTTAAAAAGGAAATATAATAACAAGTGCTAAGGACATCCAGAGGGTCATTAGGAAGTAGTTTGCACATTTCAAAAATGCTGGACAATCTAAGGGAACAAAAAAGTGAGTTCATAGACACAGAGGGCTTTGTTAAAACAACCTAACAGGACATAGACAACTTAAGCAGACCAGCAACAAGCAAAAACTCAAAGCAGTCCTATAGTCACCCTACAGAAAAAGCCCAGAACTGGAAAGATTTAGCATCAACTTCTACCAGACCTTTAAAGATAAGCTAGTGCCATTATTCCCTCATCTATTGTAAAAAATAAAAAGGAAAGGAACACTAGCAAACTCATTCTATGAGTTCAGCAACTGTGGTTCAATTCAGAGATATATCTACATAGACAGCTTTCTCCAGAGGCTAAAACACTCTACTTTATAATATAGCTCAGAACTAGGCTTCCTGGAATATTCCAGAAATTTGGAGAGAAGTGATAGAAGGTATTAATCAATGAATTCTGCTTCCTGTTGGCTGCCATTTTATTCTTAGATCTGTCATCCTCACCACCACTACAATACAGAAATGGCAATATTAATGGCAAATTCCTAAACATAAAGACTGACCAAGTAAAGAGAAGGATTGTTTTTGGATGAACAGAAGCCTAAATCCAGCATTCCTGGGGAACTAAATAAGGAGGATTTCTGTGTACCAGGAAACAGATTTCTAAGGATGAGGTTCTGTTTACCAGGAACCTACCTTCATTCTTCCCAAAGGTCAAAAGCCATAGGCAAGGACATCTGGTTTCAGGTCAATCCAAACAGCCTGTGACAGATCAAAACCCCTGATCCTGCTATCACATAAATTGTTTACTTTTCTGCCATTTTGTTTCTCTCTGTTCCATGAGAGAGAGCCTTGGCAGATTAATTCCCAATAAACCTTTCTATATACTCATGGAGTGGTTTAGGTCAGTGGTTTCACTAAGCCCTCCCTTAAAACCTCCATTTTACAAAGAAGAAAATGGAAGCCTAGGCACATGTATGTAATCAATGCCTTAATTCACTTAATACAATGCGTTTAGCTTCAAGAGTGGCCTTGTGCTTCAGAACCTAGTTTTACAAGAACCATCCGAACCTTCTTTATCGATGAACATCTGTTTCCACTTCATTAAATCCCCTAGACTCTATTCTGAGTTCTGTGGTAAGTGAACGCTTCGGTGCCCAGTAGAGGCACTTGAATCTGCTCTAATCTCAGAAATAATTTCATGCCAGAATGTCAGTCTAGCCAGGAAAAAAAAAGATAACCAACCACACATATAACAGTTGTTATGAAGAGAAATGTAATCCTGTGCCTTGATAATTAATATCCAGAAAAGGAGCTAAGAAGACAGGAGGCAACTGTTTACCAGAAATGGCCAAAGACAATTGGAGGAAAGATGGAGACAGGAACTGAGGGTCTAGATATAAGGACCTTATAAGTTACCAGTCCTGGGCTGGAGAGATGGCTCAGCCATTAAAGGCTAGGCTCACAACCAAAAATATAAGAACTTCCCAGTCCAACTTCCAACAATAAACCAGTCGGGTGATTAACTGAAAATAACACTTCTCAGATCTGTCAGAGAACTAACAGAGAGAACGGACTGCCCCATTATGGTAAGAGAAAGTGGAATATTTACATGTAATCTAACCGTTTCACCATTGCAAAGCTTAAAACCACGTGGTCTCCACTGGGAAAATCCAGGCATGACTGTGTTCCTTTCTCAGATGTAAGCAGACTAAGAAGATAAGGTGTAAGGATTCAGGCATTAAGCTGGCCTGCCCCTGTCACCTGGCAGAATGCACTCAGGAAGTACTCTGGTCAGCCTAGGGTTCCATGAGTACCAGTCTGCAGGCAGGTGTAAAAGAGTCAGACCCTTGCCCACTTATTCTCCTCTCTCTCTCTCTCTCTCTCTCTCTCTCTCTCTCTCTCTCTCTCTCTCCCTCCTCTCTCTCCCTCCTCTCTCTCTCTCTCTCTCTCTCTCTCTCTCTCCCCTCCTCTCTCTCCCTCCTCTCTCTCTCTCTCTCTCTCTCTCTCTCTCTCTCCTCTCCCCCCCCTCTTTTGCTTTCCCCCCCCCCCCCCCCCCCCCCCCCCCCCCTTCTCTCTACTCGTTACTGAAGCCTCTATGTCTCTTCCCTTCTCCCTCACTCCCCTTTCTAAATAAGCTCCTCATTTAAGATCTATCTGCTTGTGTGTTATTCCCTCCTGCCTGGGTCACCCTCACCGGCTATGCAACCTTCTATGCTCTCCCACGTGATACCTCACCTTGGGACTCTACTGACCTGGGACCCTCACTCGGGACCACCACCTCCCCCGCCCTTCTCAACCTTTTATTCCTATAACAAACGAAAGAACAACATAAGGTTATTATCTGTTTCACCATGCTCCAATATCCAACTATGTAGTAGAGAAAGATTCAAGGTATAAACTCAAGACTGAAGGACTGACTGAGTACTGCCAGATGAAAGGCTTATTTGGCTTTATGAGAAAGTAAAGGGCTTATCCAGGTGTAGTGGTTTGAATAAGAATGGCCCCAACAAGCTCAGAGATTTGAATGTTTGGTCATCAAAGAGTGACACTACTAGGAGATATAGTGATTTTATTGGAGGGCTTGTGTCACTGGGGGTGAACTTTGGGGGTTTCAGAAACTTAAGGCAGGCTCAGTGGATCTCTCTTCTGGCTGCTTGTGGATTTGGATACAGACCTCCAAGCTCCATTCCCAGCACCATGTCTGCCTGCACTCTGCCTTGCTTCCCGCCATGTTTATAGGCTCTGAAACTGTAAGCAAGCCCCAGTGAAATGTTTTATAAGAGTTTCCATGGCCATGGTTTTCTTTACAGCAATAGAACACTGAGACACTAGACAAATGAACTGAGTAAACCAGGGGAAGGAGGCTGTGTTACACTGTGGAATTTGAAACCAGATCTCAGAGGTCCTAGAACACAGCAAAGTCTCAAGGGAGAGGAAGTATCACCGAATGCTGATGCATGGATTAAGATACAAGGGGCTAGTGATAGGAGATGCCATTATGTATATATGTTTCTCATACTGGTTAATAATAAAGCACTGTTGGCCAATAGGAAAAGAAGATAGGAGGGACTAGGAGACAAGGAGGAAATAGGAAGTAGTAAGGAGGAGTCAAGATGGAGAGTCTGAAGAAAGCAGTATGCCGCCGGCTCCCTGGTAAGAGAAATACATAGATCAGCAGAAATGGGTTAATAATTATGGCAGAGCTAGCCGAGAAGAAACAAGTAACAGGGCCAACAGCATTGTATCAAATACAGCCGAGAAGAAACAAGTAACAGGGCCAACAGCATTGTATCAAATACAGAGTCTCTGTGTATTATTTGGGGCTGGCGCAGCAGCAGGACAAGACCAGGCGGTGGGCAGAAAAACCGTACTTGTTACAGGCTAGGTTTAATATAGGTTATTAATTTTATTCAGGGAGAAGTCACTTGCATAAGAAACCGATGACCCGCATGTTCCCGCTCCAAAGATCCATACCCAGGCTATTCTCAGTGACCTGACCATAACCAAGAGAGAGCATGCTGGGGTCCAGGACCATAGACCTAACCTAACCTGTGACCATGCCCATTTGTGTGGTCAGTGCTACAGGTGCAGGTAGGGTGGGTATCTCACTACAAGCCATGCCCATTTGTGTGAAGGCGTGTTGGTAAAACAGGCAGACTAGACTAGACTAGGCAGCATCTAGGATGTGCTTAGAGCAGACCCTGCATCATTCTCAACTTTCTTGTTAAGGTAGTGATTACAAATCTTCCCTCCTGTGTCTGCTGTCACTTCATTGCAACATTGTTTGGTCGATCAGTTTCCTCATTCCCATAACCCAGGTCTCCTTTCCTTACAGGCAGAGCAACCAAAGACTATCAGAAAGCCATTATGACGCACCTATAAAACCATTTGCTCAAGAGTGGGATGCTTCCTCCAAGAACACAAGTGTTCCCTGTTCTCACCTTCATCTAGCACACACCAATACAAATGTGGTAGGCAATAAAAACAAAGGATGCATATATATGAAACAAATTGCTGTACCATTGTATTCTTTAAAGTAAGGTGGCATCAGAGTGTAAGGCATGATGTCCAGGTTGCCTCAATAAAGCCCACTCCTCTCAGGAGCTTGTTGTGAATTTCATGTGTGTTCTCTCCTATCCTTTCTCAAACCAGTAGAACTAAGAGCTGAAGCCCTTGGCTGTAATATCCCTTCCTGGGAGATATATCTGTACTACTTGTTACTGCAATCTACCTCAAGAGTTCCTACATCTGAAAGACCTACTTTCTTAAGCCCTGCCTTTGATCAAACATGGAACTTACTGATAGAAACAGAGGTCAACTTCTGTTTCTAACACCCCTTCATATGCAGAAGCTAAGGACAAGAAGTAGGGGCTTGAGTAGACACACCTCTTCATATGGCCAATTAAAGCAAGTTTCATGATGCTGCTTTGACATAAACTACAAAATCTAGGGTTACCCCATTTATTATTGATCCACATGATCATCAATTAAGTAGTCTCCAAGTCTTAGCTGCTTCTGTGTAAATAGGGATGTCATGTAAGCCATAAGCCATACCACAAATACTTGGATTTTGCAGTATAATTGGTGACCTTATAGCATATCTTGAAATTTCAATAGGAGTCTGATGATACACATTTCATAGCTAAGATTACTGTTGCAGAATTTTTAAATGCATTTGTTTATGCGAGAAACACCTTATTTTTGATATTATAATAAAATTATATTATTTTTTCCTTTCTCCCTCTTCTCTCTAAATCCTCCCATACCCATATTTTCCTTATATAATTTAAACTAAAACCTTTGAGTGCTACTAAATATTGAAAAATAAAAGCTGAGGTGTGAGGCTTTGACCTCAACTCCACAAATATAAAAAAGAAAAAGTGGAGGAGAAGGAAGAAGAGAGAGAAGAAAACAAAGGGAAACAATATGGATGCCAGGGCAGAACAAATAGGTCGAATGATGAAATTGGTTCACAAAAATAATAGGACTCAACAGAGAGACGATGAGGAAAGATGCCCAGATAATTGGAATCCAAAAATGAAGCAATGTTCATGCTTATTCATTGTTACTGTATATAACAAGATGTGGTTCTAGAAAAGACAAGTATTGCAATGCCTTTCTTTGTTTTGATAAAGCCTGGATGCTCCATCCTTCTGGTGGAAGCATTAGAGCCTGTTGTAGATAGAAGTTTCTGTCCCACCCAGTCCTGCAGCCATTTAGTTCCAAATACACACAGGCACTAATATTAATTATAAACTGTTTGGCTGATGACTCAAGCTTCTAATTGATTAGCTTTCTATTTATTATTAACCCTTTTTTTAATTAATCTATGTATTTCCACATGTTCCTGGCTTACCAGAGAATGCCCGGGTTTCCTACCTTCCTGGAAGCTTTATGGCATCTCCTTGACTTCACCTGCTATCTTTCTCTATCCCTGTTTAGGTTTCCTGCCTGGCTAAATCCTGCCTGCCCATTGGCTGAAACAACTTTATTCATCAACTAGTAAGAGAAATGTATATTCACAGCATACAGAAGGGCATCCCCATTAACCTGTTCTTCAGACACTCTATCAATCTGGAAGAAGCATACAAGCATGTTGCCCCATCTTGATGCTGCACATGGGCTATGCAAGGTGCATATGCATGATAAGCAAGTATTCCCCACATAGAATACCTTTAGAGCAATTCTAGGCTGGCCAGCAAATAAAAGCCATCAGTAAGCTTAGCATTGAACTCAACAAACTCAACCCATCCTGACTTACAATCTGGCTAGTAATCTAAACAATGAGATTGAATTCCATAAACATGTAAAGTAATTTATAGAAAGAACCTCATAAACAGAAAAAATTCATCTACCCAAATGTCTTAACATTTGGTCTTTTAAAGGAAGTTCAACAGTCACACAAGAGAAATGATAGTTCTACTCCAAAGGAGGAGTGATATGTAGACAATAAGTTCTTAATGCCAGAGGAAGTGTGAAAAGGAAGAAAGCATGTCTTACTGAGGTCATCCAGGAAAGCCTCACAGAGAAAGCAGTCCTGAATAAAGCCCAGAAAGACTCAAAGATGAAGAGGAAGTATGGCAACTGCATCAACCAAATAAGCCATACAGATTGGAACATTGATGGGCTTGCAGGGAATGAAAAGCAAATTGCACAGACCAAGTATGAACGAAAACAAAGACCACGTTCAAACTGTGACATTCAGGTTTGGAGAGTCTAGGAGGCAACTAATCAAAGCACCCAATCCCATGATGATGAGAGTGATGTCGCAGACTGACGATAGAAGGGTCAGTCTGACAAACAAGAACCATGGCTGAAATACAACAGAAGGCAACTAGAATTTCTACATCCTTTGTTGTAGAATATTATTTTAATTATGTAATTATTTTTATAATTATTTTAATTATTTATTTAATTAGTTATGTAAAATGTGTTGCATTTGTTTATGCAAAGATGTTTTATGTTTGTTTATGCTGCATTTGATTAATTATGTAAAAATGTATTGCTTTATTTCACCTTGCCTGCCTAAGTTACCTGATTGGTCTAATAAAGAGGTGAACAATAGGTAGCAAGGCAGAGAAAGAATAAGTGGGGCTGGTGGGCAGGGAGAATAAAGAGAAGGTGAAAATTGGGCTTGAGAGAGAAGGAGGAAGAGAACAAGGGAGAAAGAGAGGGACCCAGGGCCAGAAGCCAGGCAACTGCCAGTCAGACAGATATGTGAAACAGTGAAGGTAAGATATATAGAAGGAAAGAAAGATAAAAAGCCTCAAAGCAAAAGTAGATGAAGAGAAACAGGCTAAGTTATAAGAGCTAGTAAGAAATGAGCCTAAGCTAAGACTGAGCATCACAACTAATAACAAATCTTTGTGTCATGATTTGGCAGCTGGTTGGTGGCCCAAAAGAAAGCCTGGTACAGTCCTGGGGTACAGATAATGTGTCAATATTTTCCATACAGAAATTTGCATGGAAATAGGCTAACATGAGAGATGAAGGACAAAGAGCTCATAGGCACAACAGTGGTATAATAAAATGGGGATGCCATAAGAGGCACAGATCCTGGCTGCTTCACAATTTTGACCAGGTCTTCCAAATATGTTCAGCATAGCCCAAGAAATACTTTTCCAAGGAGAACACTGTCTGCTCATACAGCTAGGAAAATATTGAGAAGAATAAATTTATTCCTCCAAGGATTCAGTGGGAGGTTAATACTGTCAACACATCTCTCTATTCAGAATCTAATGTGTACAGTCAGACACTTAAGAGCACTCTTAGAAATTGTGTCTTTGGGGAGGACCAGAAGTAGAGAAGAATTTTCCCCCTATTTGTTAAAAAACAAAGGAGAATTGGGGTAGAGGGTGGTTTTTGTGTTAGTCTGTCCCAAAATCTAGATGTCTAAGAACTGGAAAACTGATCTGAATATAATACAAGTTAAGGAGAGGGGAATGCATAAGAAGTAGAAAATTCTATTTCATGAAAATCACCATATGTGAAGCCTCGGGCTAGTCACAAGTATAACTTGCACACAATACTGGCTGTGAAGATTAAAAACAAAACAGCCAGGACTGCTTGCAAGGATGCTTAGCTGCTTATTACTCAGAAAAGACCATGATTTCCCACAAATTAGGGATACATTTTCAGCCCAGTCTTTATTAAGCTGAGGAGAACAAAGGTATAGGAAGGTCTGCTCAATATACACAGTGTAGGGACCACCCACCATTGCAAGAAGAAAAGGAAAATGTGGGGAATAAACTAACAGACCACAAGCACTGGGAAAAGAAAATGACTCATGGCATCATGTAGTCATTCTCAGGGTTACAATGCAATTGACTGACAATGCTCAGCAATCAGTAATTAAGGCCAAATGGAAATCTTAGCTAAGATTAGAACAAGGCTGAATAGAGTGGGCAGGCTCGTGGATGAGCAACCCATAACAGATTCTTTGATCAGATGGTCTACTTCCCTTAGAGGAACAAACATTGTTTAATCAAAGCCTAGTGTAGCCCCTAACTGTACTTACGGTTCATTTTGGTCCATACAGATAATTTATTTAAAATGTAAAGAAACCATCCCAAGTCCCCTTTCCAGCTATGACTATATCTCTCTCAGATATATCCCATAGCTCTCTGACTATTTTCAGTGGGAAGAACCCTTAACTTTGATAATTCAGATTGGCTTCCAGGTATTAAAATATCCAGTCCAGGCCCACATCCTATTAAATTACCTCCCCGCAACAGCTCTTGTCCTGACTCCTTCACAGCTGTCTTCCTCGGCCCATAGGAAATCCTCATATTATTGTTTCTTCTAGGTGATTTTTCTTTACAACACTCTGTAAGTACTCTCCCAAAGTTAACCCTCAAGGCTGCCTCCTAGAGCTGCACAATTTTCACCCAAACAAGCAATCTCATTCCAGCTTTTTCATCTGCATGTCCTTGGCTCAGGAAAAATATGAATTCTCACCTTGAAAATAATAGGAAAGTATGTTAATCCCACTTTTGAGAATAAGACCACAATTTGAGTCAAATTTGAAACAAGCTTGATTTTTTTTTATTGGGGTGCACCCAAGAGCTGGCCAGTGACTTCCTCCTAAGCCAGGTTAAAGAAAGCAGGCTAAATCCATTTCTTGGACCCCTTTTAAGGAGTAAAATCATGAGTTGCAAAACAGGTTTACTGAAGAAATAAAATGGGGCAATATGGAAATACAGAAAAAAATCTGAAAAAAGCCACGTGAGTAGGTAGGGCCAAGGAGAGTAAGGGTATTCTCAAAAACAAGTCAAGATCCTGGGTGAGGAGCATCAAGGTTCAAGGCAACAGAGAGCAACTCGGGTCTCATAGTAAATAGAAACTGATTTTCAACAATATAGTTCCTGCCTTCAAATTAAAGTCAGACAGGTGCCTTAAGTAAGCTACCTATAATAATTCTGCTTTATCACAACATTTTCTCAGCTGTAAGTACTCTAAAGTGAACAAATTTAGCAGAAGATTGTCTAAGACAAAGAATGAAAAGTTAGGCAGAATTAGGAAAGAACCTAAGGTCCCTGGAATTCTTGTTTTATATCAGACCTCAAACTATAAAGTAGGCATTATCACCTTCTTACAGATGAGCAAGAGGAACTGGCAGGTGTGAGATATTTAACATTAGTGAACAGTCTTAATTTTATCGGTTCAGCTTCTTACATTTATGGAACTCTTCTACCCTATCCTGACATTTTCTGTGACTTGAATCACACACACACACACACACACACACACACACACACACTTACATGACTGAGAAACTGAAGGCTATGGACACACTTAGCAGCTAGCCCTCCCATCATGTCTACTACAAAAGAGAAGAAATCTTATGTAGCCAGAACAAATGAAGCATATTGGCAAACATCAGTTTTCCCTGGCTTTGCTGTCGATTTTCTGGCTCTAGCTAATCCTAGGGGCTCAGTTCACTTCCTGCCTTTATGTTCCATGAATTACTTCCTGCCATCTCCTTGAAGCCTAGGCTAGGTTACTTAGAATATTTTGTTCATGACCAACCTGCACTTCACTAACACAGCAGCTCAAGGTATAAAGCTTGTACAAACTCAACTTACAATTCTAGCATTGGTTCCACTACCCAAGCTGGTCAGGGATGCATGAACAAGACAGGAGCAAGGAGGACCGTGATCAGTTAATAGAAAACAACAGATCTAGTTCCCAGCAGCTGTTTCAGCTCTGCAGCTGAGAGATGACTTAGACAAACTGAGGAACATTCATTACACTCCTGGGACTCTTTGTCTGAGAAGGAGAAAAAAAGAGGTTTGGAAAGCAGAGATGGTAATAGGCTACAGCACCTATGCAATCAGTCCACACCTGTCCTCTTCCCAAACACTGCCCCCATCGTGATGGTATGCTGTTTTCAACTTATCCTATGTATTTGCCTCATCCACCCAAATAAGCTATGAGTTTCCTAAACTTAGTGAGAACATGTTTTGGTGATAGTTGATAATCAAGAGATAATGGACACTATCTTAGTTGAATTCAGACTAAATATAAACATTTGTTCAAATAAAAGCAGATGATGATATAACGTATCCATAACACCATAACTCTTTGCTTGGATAGAAACAGGCATTTCACTGTACCACAACCAGAAGAGCAGGTAGATTATCACATGTTAAAGGGAAATATTTGAGATAATATTAAGAATTTCTGTTTGAATTGTTGTTGACTGCTGAACTACAGTAAGTGGGAAAAAGTTTAAGGAATTCAATTTCTTCTTGGGGATATTTTTCACTGTCTGTAATTAATGCTGTATCATCTATGAAGATATTAGCCATGAGCAGGATGTCTATCATCTTTCTTTTCCTATTGTACCTTATCATGTGGGTAGACCTAATATTTACTGACAGAAGAACTCAGGTATTGAAATAACATCTTTAATAAAAGAAAAACATGTAGCCCACGAGAATGCTATCCTTTATACTATAAAATTATTTTTGAAAGATTCTCCCTTGCCTACTTACATAATTTAAAACTTTAATAATTAAAAAGAATCTTCACATAATTAAGCAAAACCATACAGGAGTACTGGAACTTCACTTTAAATACAACTGAAGTAATTGGAATTCTCTATTCTAACAACTAAGAAGCCAGACAAAACGCAAGAGCTCTCTCTTTTCATAGCTTGCTCAATGGGCAATCCCAAATCATGACCTCTGGAAGGACAAAGGAGAACGAGATGAGCTCCCTACTGCTCAATCATTTGCCTGAGGAGAAATTCTCTAACTCCTTTCAAACTTTGACTGAGCACTCACTGCACTGTGTATGCATGTGGGGCATGCTTGTACTCAACCCAGAGAAGGATGCACTGGAGAGATTGGGCAGAACAATTTCCAGAACTCACCAAGCTTAGAACTACAATATGTTGTTCACTTGAGCGAGAAAAGAACTCATCCCACTGTTCGGAGTCCCAGACCAAATTAGCTGAGCTCTGAGCTCATCGGAACAAATCCCAAAAGCAAGTCTCGGGAGCATTCCAGTAATTCCAAGATGGATCTGTGCAATTTTTGTCTCAGAAGAGGGAATCGAAAACATGAGGAGATCCTGAATAATTGAATTAAATTTGACAGCATCTATATATCAAAACTAAAGAGCTCAATGAATAAATCCAACAGCAATGACACGGAGAGCCAGGAATAGCATCACTTCTCTTCAAGAACTCAAAATGACGTTTAAAGCACAGAGGGGCTCTGAGCAGCCTAACAGCCAAAGCTCTGCATTCCCTGCGCTTCTAAAAAATTTAGCAATGTGAAGACTTTCAAGCGTTCAGGGATTGAGAAAATGATTGCCAACAGATTTTACTATCCAAAGCATCAGTGGAATTTATTCCAACAGAAAGAAAACAATACCAGGGGTGGGGAAGGGGGTGGGGTGGCAGTGAGATGGCTCAGCTGACAGATGCACTTGCTGCCTGCCCCACAGAGCAAACATGTGGCTTCAATTTGATCCTGGGAACTCACACACCGGTTAAAGGAGAAAGATGTCCTCTCATCTCCACATGTGTGCTGTGACGTGTGTGTGTGTGTGTGTGTGTGTGTGTGTGTGTGTGTGTGCGCGCGCCATATATACACACACATGCACACACAAATAATAATAAACCCTTTAAAATAAATAAAATAACACCAGATGGGTATTTGAATCTGAAATTGAAGAAAAAATACTGGAAACACTAAACTTGTAGATAAACAGAATAACTTTCTCAAGAAATCTTACACTAGGGAAATGTCCAGAGACCTACAATGATGACCCCAACTAACAATCTAAGCAATAGTGGAGAGGCTACCTTAAATATCCTTCCCTCTACAATGAGATTGATGACTACCTTATATGCCATCCTAGAACCTTTATCCAGTAGCTAATGGAAACAGAAGCAGAGACCCACAGCTAAGTACTGAGCCGAACTCCTGGAATCCAGTCGCAGAGAGGGAGGAGTGATGAGCAAGGAGGTCAAGAACAGGCTGGGGAAACTCACAGAAACAGCTGACCTGAACAAGGGGGAGCTCATGAACCCCAGACTGATAGCTGTGAAACCAGCATAGGACCAACCCAGACCCCCTGAATGTGGGTGTCAGTTAGGAGGCCTGGGCAGTCTATGGGACCTCTGGGAGTAGTTAAGTAATTATGCCAAGTACACAAGTGAACTTTGGGAGCCCACCCCACATAGAGGGATACTCTCTCAGCCTAGACACATGGGGGAGGGCCTGGGCCCTGCTTCAAATGATATGACAGACTTTGAAGATCCCTCATGGAAGGCCTCACCCTCCCTGGGGAGCAGAAAAGGAATGAGATAGGGTGTTGGTGAGGAGCAGGGAGGAGCGGAGGTTGAGGGAATTGGATTGACATGTTAAAAAAAAAAATCTTGTTTCTAATTTAATTTAAAAAAATAAATACTCTCATGTTTCAAAATATTGTAAAATTTGTAAAACAAAAAATTGGATGTTTAGAGTTGGAGCTGCAGTTTAGGGGTAGAAAGAACATTCACTGAGGGTTTGGTCCATAGCACCAGACAAAACAAGCAATAAATATGTATACATATATATATATATGTATAATTGATGTTTAAAGCAAAAATAATGACAGGTTTTATAATTTAAAAATATTTAGTAGTATATATAAAATGATAAGGTGCAACAGGTGACATATATAATATAGTTTATATATAAAATTGTCTGCTATTACTTGAGAACAGACTGTGACAAATGGATTTTTTGTAAACCTATTAGAATGGAAAAATGACAGTTATAGATGAAATACCAACAGTAGAAACAGAATGAAATAAGCAGTATTTATCTAAATGAAGAGAACAAAATATATAGCAAAGACCAGATGATGCTAAAAGAAGAAAAATAATAAAAGCATATTAAACATATCAGCCATTAGTAAATTGCAAATTAAGGCCACAATGGGGCTCCACCACACACATTCTCTAAGGGCTAAAATTAGATTAATTCACAATACCAACTTTTGGAGAGCATGTGGGTCAACAAGACCACACACACTACTGGCAGATATATAAGACAAATGCCACAGCCACCTTGGATTGCAATTTTACAGGGACTTAAAAAAGTATCCAATCAAATCCAGTGTTCCAGTCTGCAGGTTCACCTAGAGTTGTACGCAACTTCATTCATCCTCACTTTAAAAACAGCTCTAGTACTCATCAACCGGTCAGTAGATAAACCAAGTGTGAAATACAAGATACGGTGTGCTCGGCAATACAAGCAGCAAATGATCAGAATCAGACAACACGGGGGGGGTGTCTTGAGCATTATACTCCAGACAAGAGCTAAGACCTGGTTCAATTCACTTATTGTGACTACTTTTACAGAATACATGCTGATGTGAAGTTTGACTTTGCCTTTCATGTGCATTTAATAGATTCATACAAACCAATAGGGTGATTTAAAATTTTTTTAAAGATAGCAGATGCAAAACCTGGGTTTTATGTATGCTAAATTGTAGAAAATACTAACTAATCAATAGTGGCAAAATACAGCTAACAATTGCTTTGGTCCTGGGGTAGAGTATGCAAGGGACATTGTGGCTGTTCTTTGAAGGTTTGTGCCAACAAAAGACAAAGCATCATAGTAGAAACCTTAATTATGGTTGTGATTATAACGCATAAGCATTTATCAAGACTTACGATGTATACTTTTGAAATGTATGCAGTTTGTTGGGTATGCAGTCCCTTTATGAAATAGGAGGAAAGAAATGCAAAGAGGCAACAGTTGAGGGGACAACATCCTTTAACTGTCAAGCTCAAGAAATGCTCTCAACTCAGAGGAACCTTGAAAACCCAGGCTGCCTTAGAAGCAAACACTTCGTGTTACTAATTTTCAAAGAGTCTATTTCATTTGTTACATGGTGTTTCTGACTGACTTTGTTCCAGTAACTGTTGAGTACTACCCTTAGCACTTTAATCTGTGAGTTCTTTTTATTTTGTCATGTCACGTTCTTCCTGGAGCACTGCCTTAGTAATGTCTATTACTGTGAAGAGACACTATGACTATGGCCAAGGCAACCTATAAAAGAAAGAGTTTATTGGGATTTAGAGGGAGAGAGGGAGAGAGAGTGCAGTGTGAGAAGAGTAACTGGAAATGTTATGACTCTTTGAAACCTCAAAACCCACATCTAGGGTCACATCTCCTTTAATAAGGTCATACCTTCTAATCCTTCCCAAACAGTTCTAACAACTGGAGAACAAGCGTTCAAACATATGAGCCCTATGGGGGCCATTCTCACTCAAACCACCAGTAGCATATAACAAAAATGTTAATTGTCAAATGAACTAATAAATGATGAAATAAATTATTTAATGGAGCAACTTTTATAAAACCATAATATGCACACACACATACACACACACCCCAACATCTTTTGTAGAAAATGTTCTCTATTTACCTTTAAATACAGGAAGACATCATCAGAGTACCAGAAATTCAGAGTTTTGGCTATTTGTTCAAGCTTTCTAGAGGCCTATCTTCCCATGATTAAGAAACCATTGTTATGCTGAACAACAGCATAGCAACATAGTGGTGCCTGAAACCATTATTAGCATAGAACTTTGGAACTTTCTCAAATGTGCTCTTCTTCCCAAAAGTCCGACTGAATCTCTGTCCAACCAATCACTTGCTGTTGAAGTGCCAAGTGCATAGCAACATGAATCTCCAGAGTTTAGGACCTCGGCCACCCCCATCATTGGATGGAACGTGACATGACAAAGTATAAGATATGGCATGTTAGAAAGACGCCCAGACGCCCTGGGGTGGAAGCATGAGGGGGACCTGGGCAGACAGATTTACCTCCCTTCTCTCCACTGACTGTCCAAGGCACAGGTGCATTTCCACATACTGAGTCATGCACTTGCAATTAATGCTATATCCCTTCGTAGCTTGTAATGCACTAAGTAATTGCTTGTCATGGTTTCACATCTAGCCACTGTGGTAAATGACTACTGTACATTGTCTAGACCTTGGCACGTTATAAGCACTCAATTATAGACACTATCATCATGATGCTCTAATAGTCCATCACCCAAAAAGAGACAAAGCTCTCACCCAAAAGAGACAAAGCTCTCATCCTTTCCTTGGAAAGTCTGAAGTATATGAAACTACTTTTATTTGCTTATTAAATTAATTTGCATCTACTTCACTTATCCAAATTTCAACTGACAAATAATAATTATATAGGCTATATATTCATGGAATCCAAAGTGATGCTTACATTATGCCTATTTTATTAAATATAAACTAAACATAATTATCACACAGAATACTTGGAAGACAGCCAAGTGTTTATGCTGATCTTTCTGTAGTAGGATTCTGTCTTTTCATTAAAATATTCTAAAACATTTTTCTGTCAACTTGGACAACAGCATATTACATTCTTAAAGTTATTAAACTTTTAAATATGTTATTGTGTTGAAATATCACTAAATAAAACATAATAGAAAGCATTAACAGTTAGCAACTCTAAAACTGTGGAAAGTAATTCAGTAGCAAAGCCCTTGCCTGACAGATATGGGGCTCTAGCTTTTGATATCCAGCACCACATTTGAGCAAAAAATTATTGATTCTAATACTACTTGTTAAGGAGATGACCCAACCCAAATATCCCAAGAATCTTCATTGCAAAGATTTTAAAGTATTATTAGAGAGCTAATAAAAACAAAACAAAACCCAAAGCCCTCCAATACCCTAACAAACTAATGCCAGAAAACTGAAAACCCCAGGTTAGAAAAATTTACCTAAGATTTGAATCTTATCTTTGTCACTAGGAAATCAATTCCATGCTGCTAAAAGTTAATACATGACTATGTGACATTTTTCTAAAGATTCCTGGGACAGATTTGGCAAACTCTCCCTCCTCTCTCTTTCCTCTCCCCCTCCTCATCATTGTGTGTGTGTGTGTGCAGTCTTTCCTGAAAGAAATAACTTCAGTACTAATGTGCCTATGATCCCCCAAAGGTTGGAAGTTAATAAAATGGCTGAGCATATTAAATAGGATACTGTTCATATTCCCCAAGATACCACCAGCCTGAGGCTAGATGGTTTTCACAGATGATCTCTACATGAGGTCCCAGCCTTCACTCTCCATTCCAAACTAACAACAACACTATATGGGTTATTAGAAAAACAAATATGTATGTCCAGGTTTGTGCCATTTGAAAATTCTACCAGTTTGTCTTTGGGGAGCTTCAATCTTGCCCAAATCAGATCAAAATGGAAGCTAGTCAACACTCTAAAATACGGATAGACCCCATGACCAGTGTCAGCTTCTCATCTCTAGCATAGCCTCCCCCAGTGCAATCTCATGTCTCTTAGCTCCCCCTGTCTTACTCTGTCTTCTATCCTTAGCTGCGTTTAATTCAGAACATTAGAGTGTAAATCTAAGCAGCATAGGTATTTCCCAAGAAGCCCCCCATGCTGATCTGACCATCCATAGGTCTGTGCAGCAGAAAGCCTGCCTTTGAGTTAATTGCCTCACCAGAATCTCGGTGCACATTGTTTCCTCTCTGTCTTCCTAAACATAAGACAAGTAAAAGTGGCCACTTGGCAGTGGAGAAATTGGACAATCACACAGAAAAAGACATTGAAGTGCTATTAAAAATCTTCCCAAGTTCTCAAGAGATGAAGAAATTCAACCACAGAAACACAGAACTGAAAAGCTCCCCAAGAAGGGATCAACATGCTGAAACAAAATTGGAAGAAAACTGTCTCCTTCTAAATAACACACAGAACCTCACAGTTACTTTGAAATACCTTTTTTGGGTGGCATTCTGGAGGTATCCCGTCAGAATGTCTCGGTACAGGGCTTGCTGGGTAGAATGGGATCGAGAGTTGAAGGGGTAAAACTTTCAGGTTTGACCTAGTACTTCCACACACTGCCTCTGGCCTGCCACCGAGTATGCCTGGTACCATTTCACAGTCTGAAATGTAAGAAGGTACTAATTTCTTCACTATTAAAATTTCATGGCTGTTTAGTTTCCCATTTAAGGATGAAGTACTCGGGTCAAAAGGGTCCATTTGGGCTTCACACTCAAAATTGGTTTGATCCTCTTTGTCACATTCAGCCTAAATCTATCTTCTTTCCACTTTGCCTGGACCTCCCTGTCTCCCTTACAAAGCCCAGGGCTTTATCCTAATTACATATAGTGAGGACAGTGTCAGTTCACTCTTAGACAGGTGAGAAATACTAGCCACCAGATATGCTTGGTAAATTAAATGAGTAAGTAACGAAGCTATGCCCACACCTGGACTCCAGGTCAAAGCTGCCAAGCTATGCACATTCAACTTCACAATTATCTTCAGTGTGGGGGCATTTCATGACACACAGTACCCCTTTTTGTAACTTTTGTGAAACTATTTCCCCCACCATGAGGAAACTGTTAGTTTGGAGCAGGGAGGGGCAGGGGGTATATAGCTTTTTGCTTTCTCCATTTAAAATTATCCTAAGAAGAAAGCCAACTACATTGTAGAATAATAAAAAGGTTTTATGCCATTAAAAAGAAAGGGACAAAAAGTGCTGAAATGTAATGTTGCAAAAGAAGCTGGGTTTTGAGCCTGAGGACTCCAGCATTCTCTGGTTACTTTGGTGATAACAGGCCTGGTGTGCTGACCTTGGCAAGAGGAAGCGATGTTTTGAAATGGATCCTGTTGGCACATGTATACCAGAGCAGCCTTTGGCTTTGCAAATCGATTTCTGCTTACACACGATGCTTCTGGTATTAATAGACTAATGTGAAGACTTTAACAAGCTCCAAATGACAGCTTAAAATCAACTTCTATTGTATAAAACAGCTTCTAGAATTTTCTTTTGCAGGGCACTGAACTTGGATTGTTAGACAGCTAACAGAGTGCCTATATTTAGAGACAGCCAGAGTGGTTCTATAAAGAGATAAGGTTCTATTGCAAATTATTCAATCTATAATCTAGAGAGTAATATACTATTTGACCTGACCTATATTAATAAAAGCATAAATACAAAATGACTCTAAAAACTAGTTTAACAAAAAGAAATGAATGTATAAATTAGCAAAAGGCACTCTACAAACTTTGTGCCTACAAAATTGCAACAGTGGGAAAAAAAAGTGATCATAAGAAATTTCTAAAGAGATTGAATTCCATTAAGGTAAAAAACTGTTAGTCAACATGTTTCAAAATAAGTTAAAATGGAAGTTGTCATGTACAGTTCACTGCAGGCCACAAGTATTAGCACAAGAAATAAAGCCCCTCACCATGAGGAGGATGACCTTTACAATAGGAGAAAACAGAATAAGGTTATTGGAAGAGATACTTTCCAGGTACAGTGTGACTTGAAGCCCCAGAAGGAGCAATGTCATAGGTGACTTTAGAGAGACTCCAAGCCAGTACACACAAAAGAGGAGCCTGAACTCAGTCTTAGGTAGTAGAAATCATGATGACTACAAAGGTAAACTTAGTTTTTCTCTATTTGATTGGTAAAATTAGTGTTTGGTGATGCCAAAAATTAAGGAACAGCAGTGAATGGGATCTTACGTATACTGCATGGGGAGTATGCCTACTGGAATTGGATCCAACATCAAACCAAGCAAGACATTTGCTCCTTCATGAAGACTGTCTACCAAAAGTCCTCCCACATACTCAAGAGAAGACACTATTCACAATATGCTCAGGAGAGCAAAAACACTGAGACAGAACTTTCTATCTATAAACTAACAATTCAAGAATATTAAAAGGAGCAGAATGTTACCTAACAGTAAAAATAAACAAACTGATAAGCTAATTCAAAAACTCTGTATGGAAATACTAATTACATACAAGAGGAAATACTGCTTAGGAAAAAACAATAGTTGGAGACACACTCCTTGGCTTCAAGACTTCACCAGACAACTGTAGTAAACACCATAGTGGAGGACTCACTGGCTTTAAGATATCCAATAAACAAGGTATGGAGACAATGGGATCCAGAAATGCACCCACGTGTATATTGTCAAGTGGTGTCCCACAGTTAAAGACAATATTGTAGAGAAATGTTAGTCTTTTCAAGCAAGTGGCTGGAAGAATTTTAGTTAATAAAAAAGCTCAACTTTGCTGTATAGTTTAGTGTTAGAGCACTTGCCTAGCATGTTTGAGTTCCCAGAGTCAATCTCTAGAACTACCAAAAATGAAGTGAGGTGAAACAGAATGACATGTCATACTCTGTGAGAAAGACAGAACAGTACTCTACTAGGGGTGAAGAATTGTTAACAATGTAATTCTGTGACACCTATTTATGTAAACAGTCTCTGATGCTTTTCACCTTTAGATGAACGAAGCCATCATGGATGAGTTGCTTGGGTTTTCAAAAGACAGTTGTCACACCTTTTCCTTGTGCCCTTGACTGGGGAATAATTAAGCATTGAATATATCACAGATGCTCCATGGACACTCCATTATACTTGCAAAACAAGATAGTAGGTCAAGCCATGGCTTCTGCTTCCAGGATATTTGGCTTCAGACACAACTGCAACAGATAGCTTGCCCCAGTCTCCAGGAGAATTCACATCTCCCATGACAAGCCCCAATTACCTCTGGATGAACCTGCCTATCTTCTAACTATTATTTCTGTGGAGAGGGTAAACCTTTTCCACTCGTGACTTAGCAAAAACTCACAATTGGTTCATGTTTGTCATTGAAAATTTATGATTGGTACACATTTGAGGCTTGTGATTGATATAAATAGAAGAAGCCTAGTATATTCTTAACTAGTGTTACCATTTTTGTGATGAAACAATCACAGATGGAAGAAGTGTTTCTGAATTAAAGAGCTGACAAGGAACTTCGACCTAAAGCTGTGAGAAGAAAGACACAACTCAATAGAAGAGACTGAAACAGACCTTTGACCAATAGACGGAAAAAATGAAGTAAGTACAAGGTAATTGGCCAGTCTATCAGTGACTGTTAACACATACTGTCTCCAGTGAAGCAGTCTTTGTCTTATGGAGAGATGATTAGTTACGTTACTTGGTTTTTTTGCCTCCACCGGACTCAGATTGATCCCATCTGTTCCCATGCCCCGCAGCTTCATGAGCAAGGTTATGACAGGCTCCTTCATTTAGTATTTAAAATTCTTCCTCAATTCCATCAATTCAAATGCCAAGCATTCTCTAGTTACCATAGTTTCTTATAATGGGCCATTGTTAAGGGTCCTATCTGCATGTTGGATCACAGACCCCCCACCCCCAATTTTTTTCTATTAAAGGTCAAATCCCATGGATATCTTCTTCCACATGAACCTCATTCTCACTCTCCAATATTCCCATGAGTTCAACTTCTTGAGTCCCAAGAAGAGCTTTCAGCACAGATCTAACAGAGTCTCTTTTGCTTTTGGAACACAAATATCTTATCCTCTTATCTAATCAGAGAGAAGATGTTAGATGTTGGTATAACTCCCTTTCTGATACACAAGCAAGCTCCTGCTGGACAACCATCCCAGCTTCAGATGCCTTTCTTTGTGCACACACTGTGACCAGGCAACCTTTACCACTGCCTGCTGACAATCTTATCTCGCCTGCTACTCTCAGACTGAATCTCTTCTCTAAACCTAAAATTATTTTGAAGGCATCTCCACACTCACAAGGTAAATCCCACTCATCAAGCAGGCATGCCACACAGGGCATGCCAAAACAGGGATTCCCCCTCCTTCTCCCCTCCCCACAGACACTACAATTCCTGTGGACTATTCCTTCACATTGTGAGAATATGTGTCACTGTGATTTGTTTAATAAAGAAGCTGTCTGGCCAAAAGCTGAACATGATAAAGTTAGGTGGGAAAGCCGAACTGAGTGATGGGAAAAAGGGTAGAGTCACAGGAGTTACCAGGAGACACAGAAGGAGGAGACAGGTAGGACATATAAAGACATGCTGTAGGACAGATAAAGCCATGAGCAATATGGCAATACATAGATTAATAGAAATGAGTCAATTTAAGTTGTAAGAGCTAGGTAGTAATAAGTCTGAGCTATTTATTGGCTGAGCATTTATAATTTATATTGTCTCTTGTGGTTATTTGGGACTGACTGCTGGGACACAGAAAAACTCTACCTAAAAATCGTCAATGGCTCAGGCTCAGCTTTAGTTGTAAGTCTCACTACCATGCAATGATTGCCTTAACAAAAAAAAAAAAAAAAAAAACCGAAAAACAAAAGTGTACTACCACACATAAAGAGTCAAGGACAGCTATAAAAGAATTCTCTCCATGGAAATTCCACCCTCAGGCTTCTCAGCTTCAGTAGTGTGCCATGATATCCACAGCCAGGACCATACATCCACTCCTCCCAAACTTGTTTATTTCTTTCAAGTATTTGGATACCAAGCATTGTGTGGTAGACTTTTCCTGGGAAGACACAACACATTCACCAATGAAAAATAACCCATGGCAGACCCACATAATGATTGCACTAATGTTTAACCTGATGAGCCAGTGAGGTTTTCTTGGAGTTTCTAACAGGAAGATGGGCTGTGGGCCACTTACAAGAAGTAGGGATTATTCAAAAGGGTCAGCTGAATCACTGAAAGCCCACCCAAGCATGGGTGATGGCCCACAAAAGCTGTAACCCAGGTGCTCCAAACAACCTAATAATGGTACTTCAAGGTCATGACAAACCAGAAAATCCCAAACCTCCGGGGCAGTAGATGACAAAGCACAATAAAGGCAAGAGCAGTAAGTAAGTACATATTTCAAGGACAAAACAAAAACTAAAGAAACTGCTGACTTCAAAGGATCAGTAGAACTGGTAAATTCTTACCCAAACTAACCAATGCAAATTAATAAGTTAATGGTAAAAGAAGGAGAAAATTCAACAAACAACTAAAACCAGAGGATCACTAGAGATCTCACTATGTAGCCTTGACTGTCCTGAAACTTGCTTTGTATACCAGGATAACCCAGACATCATGGCAGCCTACCTACCTCTGCCTACTGAGTGCTGGGATTAAAACTGTGCACTACTACTCCCAAGTGGATCTTTTGAAAACTTACACTTGAGAAATGACTATCTAAAAGAAATGAAAAAATTTCTAGACTCACAACCAACACCCAAATTGTAATAAGATGTTACACACCACGTAAAGAGATCAATGTAAAGAGCAAGATAAAAGTTGTAATAAAGTTATCTTCTACCAAAGAATATCCAATAATCAACAGATTGATAAATTATACCAGCTGTTAAAGAGGAAAAAGATTAAAGATACAATGCTCCTGGAACTATTCTGTGAAATAGAGGAGGACACTTCTAAACTTACTCTACAGAGCCAAATATCAAATACCAAAACCATATAAAGACACAACAAAAATAGAAAAGTATAAGCCAATATGATTTAAGAACATACACAGGAAAATCCCGAGTAAGACTTAATATTTGTCACATAATTTACCATGCACATTTCAACAATAATTTGTCATGGTTTTGGTTTTTTGTTGGTTGGTTTGTTATGTTGATTGGATTTTCAAGACAAGGTTTTTGTGTAGACCTGGCTGTCCTGGAAGTACCTCTGTAGACCAAGATGGCCACAAACTCAGAGATCTGCCAGTCTCTGCCTCCAAACATTGGTATTAAAGGCATGCACCACCATCACCTGGCTGTTTAATGAGGGTTCAGCAAGGAATCCTGGGACAATTTCATATTCACAAACTCCTCAACAACAAGCTCATAATAAGATTTGATGGAAGAGTTTCATATTCAGTCATGAGGGAGAAAGAAATTTTGTCATGTTCTGGGATACATGTGGAAAAAAATGTTTTATGTTATATGGAACAAGCCAGTTACATAAAAACATGTTGTGTTTGGATAGTGGCATGGGTGAATGGATAAAGCTTTAATGTAAAATAGAGACATTTGACACATGCAAGGGGCTGGTGAAATGTAACAGAGCTGGGAAATATAATGTCAGCATTCATTATATGCATATACAGAAAGATCTACTGAAATTCCTCATTTTGTACAAGGAATAGAAACAAATTAACAATAGGAAAAGCAAAACCAAAGCTAAAAAGACAAATGAAATTGTTTAAAAATAAAGCAATGAAAAAAGTGAAATCAAACTCCAAAGCAAAAGCAGTTAAACAAATTAGTAAAATGAAACAAATAAACATATATTAATATCCGAACCAAAAATTCAAAGTTCCAAAGATTGGGAGGTTCAAGTTTATAAAAACCAGTGCTCTCCAACCAACAGTAGCTTCTCCCAGCCCCAGCCAGTGCCACATATGCTCAGGTGTCTATCACTCCTTACAATGGTTCTTTGTGATGTCACAGCAAGGAAGAAACCAATCCAGCTGGGCACAAACCAGTTTCTCTCACATTCTTCCTCCAAGAACTTCACTACTTCCTTTTCCTATGGCTGTGACCAAATACTTAACAAGAAGTAACAAGAGAAGAGGGGGTTAATTTGACTTGGAGATTTGAGAGGACTGGGAAGACTTTGTTAGAGGAGCTGGTGGCTCAGGGGATGCATCTGAAGCAGTTATTAATATGATTGTCAGGGTTTCATTTTCCTAGTGGCCCCAACTCTTCCTGCTAAGTTTCCACTTCTCAAAAGTATCCTTAAGTCCCCAGATAGTACCACCTGCTAAAGAACAAGCATTAAAACATTTGAGATGGTGTAAGACCTTTCACATTTAAGACATAAGGACATTTTAACTTATAGGAACAGTAGTAATGGGACATGCATGGTTGCACATACCTTTTGTCCCAACACTTGGGAAGCAGAGGCAGGGAGAACTCTCTTGAGTTCCAGGATATCCTGGTCTATATAGTGAATGCCAGGTAAGCCAGAGTTGCATGATGTTTCCAAACAAAATGCCCTTCCCCGATAATGAGATTGATGACTACCTTATATGACATCCTAGAGTCCTCATATAGTAGCTCATGGAAGCAGAAGCAGACATCCACAGCTAAACATTAAGCTGAATTCCTAGAATCCAGTGGCAGAAAGGGAGAAGTGATGAGCAAAGGAGTCAAGACCGGACTGGAGAAACCCACAGAAACAGCTGACCTGAACAAGGGGGAGCTCATGGACCCCAGACGATAGCTGGAAAACCAACATAAGACAAATCCAGATGCCCCTGACCATGGGTCTCATGTAGAAGGCCTGGAGAGTCTATGGAAATTCTGACAATGGAACCAGGATGTATCCCTGATGCAGGAACGAACTTCAGGAGCCCATTCTCCCTTAGCCTAGAGACAAAGGGGAGGGCCTAGGCCCTACCCCAAATGATTTGACAGACTTTGATGAGCCCCCATGGAAGGCCTCACCCTCCCTGGGGAGTGGATGGAGGATGGGATGGGGGTCTTTTGGGGTGCACGAGAGGATAGGAGGGAGAGGGAACTGGGATTAATATGTAAAATAAGAAAAAAATATTTTTTTAAAGTTATAAGAGCTAGTGGGACAAGCATAAGATAAAGCCAAGCATTTACAACTATTAAAAAGGGGGCAAGAAAAACAGTAGTGACAATGAGAACAGACTAAAGTTTGAACAAGAGTATTGAGGACAGAGTGAACATCAAGTCTGATTCAATGGCCTTTGACTCAGGCCTGAAAGTTTTGTAGGAACTTTGCCTTCTGTAGACCTCATCATCATTCTACAGTCATGATATTGAATTCTTTTTTCTTAAACTCCTATTTATAGGCATCAAGAGGATGGTTGCTCTACCATGTCACTCAAGACACCCACGAGTATGTCTAAAAGTGACATGTCTAATAAAGTGTGGAGAGGGACAATAATCTTACAAAGCAATTTCTAATACATGAAAAAAACTGAGGGGTAAGCAACAGAACAGGTGAATATGATCCAAGTGAATGCCATAATGATATTCCTTATTTTATGTAGGTAACAGATACTAACATTTTAAAATAAAGATAAATAAACCAAAGCAAAAAAAAGTCCAAAAATTTAAGTAGTTGAGGAAAAAGTAGTTAAGAGAAAAAAATGGGTGATAGCTAAACAATAAATCAGAATATACAAGACCCAATGAATAAAGAAGCAAACTCACCATGTTAATAACATCAAAACAGATCACCAATGTCCAATTCCAAAAGCTACTACTCAAGTCTATCAGAAGCAAAATAAGTTCAGCCCCTGCACAGCCAACTGACAGTTTCTCTGCAATAAAAGGTCAAGATCTAGCCATAGCCCATGCTTTATAGAGGTGGGTACCTACCACAGCAGAAGTGGACCAATCATAGCTGGTTAAAACCTGTATTTCTTTTTTTTACATGCTATCTCCCAGGAAATTGTTAGTTCTTCTCTCATGGCTGTGACCAAATCCCTGGCAAGAGGCAAAAAGTAACTTACAGGAGACAGAGATTATTTTGGCTCAAGATTTCAAAGGGTGAAGAAGGGGTCGTCATAGGAGGAATGTTAACTGAGAGGTCAGTCTGAAGCACTGGTTAGGTGGCTATGGAAGACACCCATTCCTTCTAGTGACCCAATTCCTTTCCCTGTAGGTTCTGCCTCCCAAGAGTTTCCTTACCTCACAAAAGAGCACCACCTGATAAAGACTAAGCTTTCAAGCACATGACAGGCCATGTGACTTTTCACAATCAAACAATAGGGACGTTTGGTCTATCATAACAGTAGTGACAGAAAAGATACTCTAAAGGCATCCTGCTTCCCTAGGATATTAGAAGTGGTACTGACAAGATAGAGCACTCATAGTTTGCTGCACTGTCCTTTCACTCTGGCCCTGAAATTCTGTAGGAACTTTGCCTTCCCAGAAAAATCATCTCTAATACTTCAATTCCTTTCCTTAAGCTGATATTTATGGGCATCAAAAGTATGGGAGTCCCTCCTTGACCCTGATGCTGAAATAAAATGTCATGTTACTCGAGACACTCCAGAGTACATTTTGTCTGATAAGGATGTGACAGAGGAACAGTTAACAATGGGTGAACTGCTAAGTACATTGAAGAACTAGATGGAAGTAAGAGAGCAAGTATATAGATATGTTCAAAGTGCCCAGCACAATGAAATTCCTTATTTTGCACAGTTATATGTAACATGACAAATAAATGACCCAGAGACTGATATTGGGGTTCAAGCTTCAAGCTGAATGTCAGTAAAGCAAAGCAGCTGGCCACTAGCTTCTTACCTCTACCTCAGGCTCAGTGGGCTGATCCTGTCTCCATGAGCTCTACCAAGCTTCAGACTGTGTTATTTCCTCAGTGTGGCAGGAAAATGTAAGCTCCTACCTTAGAGTGGCTGGAGAATGAATGCCTCTCTGACACTTTGCTTCTGTCTTATATACTTCCTTAATATTGGGATTAAAGGTGTAAACTATAATTCTCTTTTAGCTGATTCACTCTTGTGTAGATCTGGATAGCCTAGGACTCACAGAGATCCATCTACTTCATAATCTTGAGTCCTAGGATTAAAGGTATATACCATCTCCTTCTGGCTTTTATGGTTGTGGCTGACTTTCCTTTCTGAATCCTCAGGAAAACTTTAATAAATCATAAACAATATCTCACCACAGTTATACAGTAACCGAAGTTTTAAAATAAGAATAACCAAATAAAAAGTCAAAGAATAGATATTTAACAAAAGAAAGTTAAACTAATAATACAAAAACTGAAAGTACATTTGAAACCAAAACCAATAAGTCAAAATGTATACCAAAACCCACAAACCAAAATCAATCAATCAAGAAACACTCACTGTGTTTTTCTTGTCAAAACAGATCATGGATATCTAATTCCAAAAGGTCAATAACACATAAGCATTCAGAGCTGAATTTTAAGCCAACTGCCTTTTGACAGCCAACAGCTTGTCTGCAGTATAAGGATAATACCCAGACCAAACCAGTGTCTTAGAAGCTCTAGTGTTTATCATTCTTCACAATGGTTCTTTGTGACATCACAGCAAGGAAGGAACCAGTCTAACTGTGCAGGAACCAAAGCAGTTCCTCTCACTTTCTGCCCTGAAAGAACTGTACTAATTACTGTTCGCACAACTGTGAACAGATACCTGGCAAGGTGTAGCCTAAGGGAGGCAGAGTTTATTTTGGCTGAGGGTTCCAGAGGACAGTTAAGGACATGGCTGTGCTAGCTGATGGCACAGGCAGTAGGAGAAAAAGGTAATTACATTTTAAATCCCCCCATACCTTTCAGGGACCCAATACCTCCAGCTCAATTCCATACCGAGGGTTCCTCAACTTCACCAAACAGTGTAGCCAAAGAAACAACACTTGAGATAGTTTGAGACATTCAACATCAATCAAAAAACATTTGCCCTTACAAGTAATGAATGTAATAGCAACAATGATAATAAACTCAGGAAGTTTTGTATTTCCCTGGGTTTGGATACTGGCATTTACTAGTTTGGAAGTGAACATAGAGTGCTTCATTGACCTTATGACTTAGGCCTTAAAAGTCTGTAATAACACTGACTTTAATACACTTTATGATCTCTACACTCAAGCTATTCATTTCCTTTCACTTTAAACACAGATTGGTGGGTTTAAATGATAGTTAGGAGCCCTTAACAGACACTCTGGTGATGTTAAAAAAAAAATGCTCCATTTCCAAAATACCCTGAGGCAGGAAATTAAGATGTATTGGCCAGAGAGAAAGACAACTGCATGACAACTTCCACCACAAGACCCTCTTCAGAAACCTGGATTCCTAAAGAGTTGGTTGATATATGCAAAATGATGCCAGTTCAAAACAAAACTATGCCAGTTCAAAGTCTTATAGACACAAAATATGTCCTCCCTGTAAGATTAAGGTACCAGGAGATGTAAGGTAGAATGAGGCCTGCTTTCTCTCACAGGGCACTCGGCTATTGTCCACACATGGCCATGAGGACTGAACACAGTTCTCTGAGCTCTGTTTCAAAGGCAACACCTGCCATCTTGACTGTGAGAGCCCAAAAGCCAGTCAGCTCCTGAAAATCCTGCCTCCTAATATTGTTGCTGGAGTTGAAGTTTCAGTGTGGATTTGGAAAGATACACAGTGATACTTGAAAACCCACAAGCTACAGCTGGCTTCCCCTAGACTTGGCCTGCGTGGGAGGAGTTCTTTAAGGCCAGCTGAAGAACAATAGTAAGGAACCCAAAGGCACAAAAGTTTCCAGTAAAGGTGAATACACAATTGCAAAAGTGAGTGCTTTTGGCAGGTTGGGGCAGAAGAATGAGCAGGTAAAGGTCAGTGTCAGTTGTGTAAAATAAATGAATAAAATAGCAGATAAAAAAGTATGCACTATTTTTATTTTCTATGTAACTTACATCATTAGCATATCAGGAAATATTATTCACTACTTTGGGACCACAGTATACATATAAATATGAGATTAACAACTGAAGAGGCTAGTTTGGATCTATGTCTACCATGTTTTTAAATGCCATGTTGTCTTAGTTAGGATTGCTATTGCTGTGATGAAACACCATAACCAAAGAAACTTGAGGAGGAAAGGGTTTATTCACCTTACACTTTAACATCACAGTTCTCATCAAAAGAACTCAGAATAGAACTCAAGTAGGGCAGGGACCTGGAGCAGAAACTGATACAGAGGCCATGGAGGGGTACTACTTACTGGCTTGCTCCTTGAGGCTTGCTCAGCCTGCTTTCTCATAAATCCCAGGACCATCAGCCCAGGGATGGCACCACACATAATGTATTGAACCTTCCCCCATCAATCATTAATTAAGAAATGCCCTATAGACATGCTTATAGCCTGATCTTATGGAGGCATTTTCTCAATTGCGGCTCACTCAGCTCCTATAACTCTAACTTGTTTCAAGTTGACATAAAACTAGCCAGTGCATACACTATTGTGTGATCCATCACTTTGGCATGTTAAATGGATTCCCCACAGAAACCAGAAAGAATCAGATATACAACATATATCAATGAAACTGGAAGAAAGTTTATAAGAGGACAAGAAGGGTTTCTTTATCACTAAAGGCCCAAATAACACCAAGAAACAAAACATTTCTTCACATCACCATGCTTAAGCATAACCTGAACTTTTACTAAAAGTAAAATGAGTTACTTGAGGTGTTGGACATATAGATTAATTGTCAATACATAACTTAGGAGAATGTGGGAGGTAACATGGAGGTGTCTGAAGCAAATCTGAGTGAGAGAACATACTCTGTTGGGCAGATGTGTCCACAGAATGAGTAGAGCATCAGGAAAAGCCTCACATAGACTCATGTGTACATATTTGTAGGCATCAAATCCCTCTATGACAGGTCCATGTGTACTATTCTAAGAAAGGATCCCACTTTTCTCTACCCAGTTGTAGAAGCTCCCCCAAAGGTAAAAGTGCCATGTGTCAGGAATATGACAAGGTACCATGTGGCTCTGTAGACATAGTCTACAGGAGTCATCACCTTGTTTCTTTGATCCACAATCTTCTGAACTACCCTTCTACTTGCCTAGCATGAACTCTAAGTGTCCATTTCTGTCCTTGGAGGCAAGAGATTTTATTCCATGTTTAAGTGTCCTGACAAAGTACACCACTCAGGTCTCACCTTGCTTAGGGAAGGTGTGGCCCTTCCTGCAGAAAATGATCACCACCTACACTCTAGTGACAGTAGGTAATCCCTAGACAAAGATGAGAGGTGTAGACTTCTAGCAGACCTGGCAGGGAACAACAATTTGGGTTTCCCCATCTGTCCCTATAGGATAATAGAAGGCGTCAATACAGAAACACTGTACTCAAAAATTTTACTCTTTGGAACAGAATTGATTAACATGCAGCTTTAATGGCAGCAAAGCTCTTCAGCAGCTAATAGTAGAAGTACAAGTGACTACAGTAGAAGACAAGTGCATTCTCATCCTTTGTCCCATCACATACTCAGTTTCTGGCAGAAGACCAAACGTGTGTGCTGGCAAGATTTGGGATAAAAAACAATGCAGTGATGTAGTATATGCTTTCCACTTATAAGGATGTCACAGTTAACTGAATAAACTGCACTCCCGGGGACATTTCTATGGAGCTAACACACACAATGTTCCCAAGATAGAAGAGAGTTTGTGAGTTTTAAACTATCACAAGAGAGCCAGGTTTGCGATGTGCTAGACACGGACAAGGGTCATGCTGGAAGTGGCCATGAAATGGTTATTATTCACTCATTCAGATTGTTTATCTGAATCACAAGAACAAACCATGGGAAGCCTCTGGGAGAATATTCCAAGAACGATTAATGAGAGGAAAATACCTTCCCAAAAGAGTATGTGGCACCATCCAACCGTGACCTGATTCAAAGAGGTCTAAGGGAAAAGCCATCTGCCTTCCCAACTTAGCTTCTAGCTGCTGAGTAGAGAGATAAATAGACAGACAGACAGACAGACAGACAGATAGATGATAAATAGCTAGAGGATAGAAGAGAGATAGATGAGAGATAGATGATAGACAGATATCTTCTGCTGCCACCCTTCCCTGACATCATAACTACAGTCTTCCAAAACAGATGGATGATGAATGAATATCTAGAAATCATCCAGGCCTTCAATGTTCAGGTACTGTTGAGGTATGTAGCCTGATGGTTTCAAGGCTTACACAGTTCTTAGTCTCTCCTTTGGGAAAATAAGCATTGCTGAGTTACCCAACTCTTATCGTGTAAACCAACCCAACAAATCCCCCTTATGATATATATTTATTCTGTTGGTTCTGTCTTTAAGATAACCTTGACTAATAAAAGCATTAGGAATTGCCTGATGAGGAACTTTATGATGACATGGAGAACAGATTATGTACACACTAACTTCTTTGGCTCTCCTCGGAAACATGCATGTACTATGTAGGTGCCAAGATGTAGCTTGTACTTGTAGCAGAAAATTGCCAGGAAGCTGTAAGAAAGCTCTGAAGAGGAGAATTCTCACCCAGTCCTATGTCTTACTCAGGGGCCCTGGATCAGTGTGCATAAGCTACTGAATCCTGAAAATACCCAGAAGGACAAAGGGCGATTTCAGTCATGAAGCTAGAACCAAGGCACCAATAGCACTTGCTCACTCTTTTTCCTGCCAACAAATGGTCCTGTGGTGTTTGGGCCTCAGAAAGGAACTCCTATACCCTTCTCCGGAAGCTGAGAACATACTCACATTTACAACTACCTGGTCTTGTTTTGCATCTTCTTATTTTCCTGCACATGGAGCCAATATTTGACCCTTTTCCCCACAATTTGGAACCATTTCCTTTCACTCAATCTTTTTACATGAACCAACCATACACTATACCACCTTATGATTAGAGGTTTCTATATTTTCTTGTTTTTGATTGGCTTTGGGGGGATTTAACTGAGGACCCCACTCAAACTAGGCAAGGTAACTGTTGCTGGTTATTACAAATTTCTAGATCTTTACGTAATTTAAATAAATAAATAAATGACCCTGAGACTGATATTGGAGATCAAGCTCAAAGCTGAATATCAGAAAAACAAAGCATCTGGCCTCTAGCTTCTTACCTCTGCCTCGGGCTGAATGGGCTGATCCTGTCTCCACCAGCTCTCACCAAGTCTCAGACTGTAACCTTCCTTCAGCATGACTGGAGAATGAATGCCACTATCTTCAGGGTGGCTGGAGAATGAATGCCTCTCTGAGACCTGGCTTCTGTCTTATCTACTTCCCTATTGTTGGGATTAAGGGTGTGAGCTATAATTCTCTTTTAGAGATTCACTCTTGTGTAAATCTGGGTGGCCTTTGTCTCAGATCCTTCTATCTCTTAATCCTGAGTCCTACAATTAAAGGTGTGTACTATCACCTCCTAGCTTCTGACTACTGGGTTTAAAGGTGTGTATCACCACTGCCTGATCTCTATAGCTTGAGGCTGACGTTGCTTTTCTGAATCCTCAGTCAAATTTTAATAAATCATAAATAATATATCAAAACATCTTTAATCATGGAAAACACTGAGAATTTTTATCTCCAGGTTTCTTTGGACCAGGAGCCTGGCCTGTGCATGGTTACTTGTTTCTGACTCAAAGTCACCTACAGGCTGCAGTCAAGGTGTCAACCAGCGCCACAGTTATGCCACAACTTGAGCATGATTACTCAAGACTTCTGCAAGATCTTCAGCATCCACCTAGCTCAGGACAAAAGATGAGCTCGTGTGGTACAGGCACACACATGGTGATGTGTTCACTCTGAGCACTAGAGAGGAAGAAAATTGCCTGGGGCTGTCCCCACACAACAAGAACAGAGAGGAATTCCACAGCACTCTGATGTGAAGTGGAATCACACAGGGGCTCATCCTAGGAACCTGAGCCAAATTTCCTCTACTTATGCATGGAGAATGTAGAAAGAACCAGTGAGAAAGTTTGAATAGGCATACTGATTACATGGCAGGGTTGCAGACTCCACAGCAGGGATACTGACCTCCTGAAAGAAATGCCCACTATATGGCATGAATACTGACCTCATGACAGGGATGTACTCCACTCAGCAGTGTATACTCATAATCATGCTGACCCCAATGATTAAGAATTATGAACCTCAGTGCTTGTGAGACAGTTCAGTCTGTAAAGTCCTTTCTGTGTTAACATAGTAACTGAGTTGAGATCTTTAGCACCCAAGCAAAAAATCAGATACAAGATTGGGTGCCTATAATTTCAGTGTTGACAAAGCAGAGTCAGGAAGATGTCTATCGCATGCTGGCCAGTTGTTCTTCTCAAATCAATGAACTCCAGGTCCATTGAGATAATCAGTCACAGGAAAAAAATATTAAAACGTTGGAGAATGATGAAGAGACATCCAATATTGAGTACTGGCCTCTACACATCAAAGGCATGGGTGTAAATATTTCACTAGACCCAAGATAAATGATAAATGGTATTTATTGGGGGAAAACTTACACAGATAATATTAAAGAACGGTGGGAGTGCTTCTCTGCCCTTCCTATTAGATCGGCTGACCCAAGAGAAAAACCCACCCATGTCTTCTACTTCCTTCTTTCTGCTTCTATCCACCTGAAGCCACACTCAAAGGGGTGTGGCCACCATTACAGGTTCACAGGCAAGACACTGCTACCACACATGTGCACACATATATGTTTACATATCTGCAAATACCATACACACACACACACACACACACACACACACACACACACACACACACCACAGGCACCATCAGTACTGCAACCAAAGCAAAAGCAGCTTAGGAGAGCCTACAGTTATAGGTTAGAGTCTAACGTTGTGGGTAAGTAGCACTAAGAGCACTAATTCATGTATCATTCTTTGTTTGCTTGCTTTTAGCTAGCTTTCTCCTTTCTTGTTCTGTTCAGGGAATGCTGCACCCATGAAGAACTAGGTCTATATCAGTTAACAATCAAGACAATCTCAGAGGTCAACCTGATCTAGATAATTCTTTGTTAAGACTCTCTTTCTGAATTGATTCTAGGCTGTGTCCAGTTGGCAGTTAAAGCTAACCATTACACTCTGGTACACACACACCAACACACCACAGGCATAAATCACACACACACACACACACACACACACACACACACACACACACACACATGCCAAACCTTCATCATTAGAAAGTAGACTTCATTCCTTGGTCTATGGACTACAACAAGGCACTCACTTTTCTGGAAGACCTACTGTGGGCTATAAGGGTTTCAAGGATTCTCATCAATATTGATGCTTGAATCATTCTGGCTCCAGTGAGTCATTTTATGTGCTTTCTGTTGAGTGACAGTTGTTTGTTTCCTAGGAAGAAAAGACATGCATATCTACTCACCCTAGAAAGGAAACCCATGACAGGCCAAAGTAATGATCACAGCAATGTTTAACTCTGTGATTCAAAGGGTTTTTTTATTGGGGTTACTAACAGAGTGTGAGTTAGGGATTACTTATAAAGAATAGAAATTACCTAAAAACAAACAACAACAAAACCAGGTACATCCCTGGGAAGCCCAGGCACTAGAGCTATTTTTTCCTCTGAGCTCCACCAGTGACTCTCTCCCTGCAGCTGTTATTGTTTCAGTTTTATTCTGCTGGACTCTCAAGACTTTCACAAGTGCCTATTCTCCAAGACATCTGACCCATTTACCACCTGAAGCTCCTGAGCCTCCAGTTCCTCCCTGAAGGTAAAATGTCGATTTGGGAGGAACATTGCAATTTAGAAGAAAACACCATACAGCAAAGCACCCACTCCTTTGGCTCTTGGATTCTCTGAGTCTTAGAGTGGGTAATATAGATGTTCATCAATGGCTGAGAATTATGTGGCAATAAACCCTTTATAGCCAGCAAGGCAACCATTTCCACTGTGAGCCCATAGTCTCTACCTACTGGTTTTGCTGTGTACGGAGCAGTACTTACCCAGTCTCTAGTGAGAGCTATGAATTGAACCATCACTTTAGAACTAGGTCAGTACCTTTGCTAGTATTTTTCATTCCACAGCCATGAATAAACTTGTGTAGAATTGTTGGCTGAAAAAAAAAAGTAAGACCATAACCTGAACAAGATCTATTTAGTCATTCAGAGACCCAGACACATAAGAGATAGGGAGCAACACTACACAGTAAAGAAAAACAATGCTCAATATCCTTCACCATCAGGGAAATGCAAATCAAAACTACTTTGGGATTTGATCTCATCCTAGGCATAATGTCCAAGATCAAATGAATAAATGACAGCAGATGTTTTCCAGGATCCAGAAAAAGGAGAATACTTATTTTGTAATGATAGGAGCAGAAATTAATAGAGCCACCATTGAGATTAGAGGGGAGGTTCCTTAAATGAGTAAGTAGATCTAACACACGATCCACCTATACCACTCGTGGGCATCCACACAAAGGAATCTATATTTTACTTCAGAAACACATGTTCTTCCACATTCATTTCTGCTTCCTTCACAACAGGCAGGAAATAGAAAACAGTCTAGATGTTAATCAACTCATCATTAAATAATAAAATGAAACAGGTACATTCACACAATTGAATATTATTCAGCTGTTTAAGAAAAATGAAATTGTTAAATTTGTAGGTTGATGGGAGATGTCATTCTATAAGTTTCTCATACTGGTTAATAATAAAGCACTGTTGGCCAATAGGAAAGGAAGATAGGAGGGACTAGGAAACAAGGAAAAAGGATTTCTATTTTTGTTTCAAAAGGAAATAAAAAGCTGTGGATTCCTTCCAGACTAATGTGGTTTGATCAAGCCAGACCCCCTGAAACAGAGTTGCTGGTGATACAACATTCAAAACAGCTTAAACAAGGCAGCCTTGCAGACTACAGCCGATTTCTGCAACTTCTTAGGATCCCCATGACAGCACCCCTATCAGCAGGAAGTAGTTTGGAAAGAACGACGCCCAAATTCCCAAATATTGTTTATAAATGTTTGTTTTCATTTAAATGGACTTGGTTATAAATGGTTAAGGATCACAACCAATATCTTTTTAAAGGTAAAAAGGGAATTATGGTATAGATATGCATAGTTTGTTTTGGAATGGATTTTCATTTATTGATAAGGTCAATTTTGTCATATGTATATTTCTCCTCTTGCTTGTATAGCTCATTTAGAAATGTAATGTATAATGTAGTACAGATTATAGATAATTACCTATGATAGTCAAAGCTTAGAGTTTAGTTAGGTTTTTCAAGATACACAGAGATGTATTTAAGATAGATAGGAATTCTTCAAACCTTTCAAAGACCTACAGAATATGGCATTTAAAATGATTTAGAGTTTTACTTGACAATGAGTCATAAATGCTCCTGGCAACACCACCTGCGTCAGAAAGGAAGATGGACATTAAAAAAACACGTTATGGAGTTTACTTCCAATATGGCAAGACTAGCCATTTGGACAAGATACTGCTCTTGTCTGGACTGTTTGACTTTATGCTGTATAAACTGGACACGCAGGACCCACAGAAAAGTGACTGCTGATTCAAGATGGACATTGCTACAGAGTTCCTGCTTCATGGAAGAGTCTGCGAGACAGTATGCAGGACACAGAGAAAAGTGACTGATAAACTGCCAATACAAGAAGACAGTTTAAAGTTTCCTACATTGCTGAAGAGTCTGCTAGACACACTATGGCCTATGGGCTGAAGATGGAAGATTACAAAAGAACTTCAGGTGACTGACAATGCAAGATGTCTCTGTCATTTGTAGAGTTTATATACTATCCTTCTGTGGTCTTTGAAAGATTTGAAGACAGATAGTTATGGATATAGTTTTCCTTAGTTAAGCTTAAAGATAAGTTACATATAGGACTGTAGACTCACAAAGAAAAGATAAAATAGATGATGGAATATTTTCTTCATATCTTGCTAAATGTTAATGGACTAAATATTGTTAACTGTGATTCTTATTTGATAACTCTTGTGTTATATATTTTGCTATGTTAAGCTTAAAACCCTTCTTTTTATTTAGACAGAAAAGAGGAGATGATGGGAGATATCATTCTATATGTGTCTCATACTGGTTAATAATAAAGCACTGTTGGCCAATAGGAAAGGAAGATAGGAGGGACTAGGAGACAAGGAGGAAATAGGAAGTAGTAAGGAGGAGTCAAGATGGAGAGTCTGAAGAAAGCAGTATGCTGCCGGCTCCCCGGTAAGAGAAATACATAGATCAGCAGAAATGGGTTAATAATTAAGGCAGAGCTAGCCGATAAGAAACAAGTAACCAGGCCAACAGCATTGTATCAAATACAGAGTCTCTGTGTGTTAATTGGGGCTGGCGCGGTGGCAGGACAAGACCAGGCGGCGGCAGGCGGAAAAACCGTACTCCTTACAGTAGGTAAATAAATAAATAATGGGAAACAACCATCCCAGGTGAGATAATTCAGACCCAGAGAGACAATTTCTTTCATGTGTGGATGTTAGCATTTAAGCTTTAGATATGCATATTTCATTTATAATGCCCACAGAGGTGAGTTGACTAGTAAGGGGCCCTGCCTGGGGGAGGAGGGGAATCTTCCAAAGAAGGAAAACACAATGTAGTGTTATAAGAAGGTAAAGGGAGGGGGGACAAAACAATGAGAACTAAATAGGGTGAGATATTGAATGGCAGGGTAGAGGAACAAATATGAGGATGGAAATCTAACACTAAAGGCTTTTTGTGGAGCCATATTGAAACCTATTACTGTAGAGCTTCCAAAAGAGTGTGTGTGTGTGTGTGTGTGTGTGTGTGTGTGTGTGTGTGTGTGTGTGTGTAAAAGAAGTTTAAATGGAGTTACCCTGTAATGGGAGAACAATAGTCTAACTGGATACCATATACTACTAACTAAAACTACAATACAAAGAATGGGTTGCCTCTTTTTGAATTATTGTTGAGCAATGTGGTCCCATAGCTACCCTCCTCCAAACATTATAGATTATTGCCAGTGCCATTTGCTACCTTTAGAAGGTGATGGTAACACTGAACTGCTGAAGAACATACATACTTGAGTCCTGGAATATGGGGAAATGTAGTTGATACTCAACTGGAATCTTCATTCTATCTGTCTTTCATAGTGCTGAGAAGTCCTGTGTACTCTATGAGAAGAGAAATCATCTATCTCACCCAGCTATGAATCCTGTGAACTACAAAAATTATCTGCCTGGCAAGACATACCCACTGGTACCATAGTAGCATAATAATGTTACTGAAGTAACAATTTTTTTTTTTATTGGATTTAAGGCCCACTCCACAGGATGGAACTTATACCTGACACCATCAATGAATCCAAGGACATGTGGCTAGATAGGTCATAGGCCCTAGGGAAAAACCTGTTCTACTGTTCTTTTGTTTGGTTTGTTTGTTTGTTTGTTTTGTTTTACAAGACATGGTTTCTCTGTAGACCAGGCTTGCCTTGAACTGACAGAGATCCTTCTGACTCTGCTTCCGGAATATCTGCCACGGTCCAGGTTGTTATAATGATCTTATAAGTGAAAAAAGCATTAAAATGAGCCCTGATGATTTGTTGCTATACTCACAGATCAGCTCATCTCTGAACCCTCATCAGAGAAGCTTCCTCTTGCAGTAGATAGAAATTAACACAGACTCTCACAACTGGTCTACTTGTAGATAATAAGAGACTTTGGAGTAGCCAATCTTAAATGTTATGTTTACATTACCTCTCCCACTCAAGTCTCAGGAAGCTCTAAGTGCTAGAGGTGATATAAGACTTCAAGAAAACTGTTTTTACAAACTGCACCAGATGTCATATGAACTCATACAGGCTGTGAAAGTATACACAAAACCTACAGATGCAAATTGTTGCAGAGATTGCATATAAGCAGTAATATACATACATACATACATACATACATACATACATACATACATAAGCAATATAGTGTATATATGCATTTTCTGCATAAAAAATCCACAGGAAAGTCTAACACCATGTGCTTGTGCATGTGTCTATTGAGCTACAGGGTTATGTACGCCTATCTTTTCATAATTAAAATGGCTATAAAGTTTGTTTTTCCTTTTTTCTAATTCTTAAAAAGTTGCTATAAAAATTCTATAAATAATTTCACATATTACCTGCCTATAAAAAAATAAATGCACACTTTGAGTAAATAAATAATACCAGTGCATGGAAAAGCATAGAGCTGGAAGTAAACCCAGACCTGGCTAATTTATAAATCGCTCCTCTTTTCTGAGCTCTTCAATAATTTAACTGTTTCAGCAGCAAATAAATAACAATTTTCTTGTCAAGACTAAAAATTATTGTGCACTAAAGTGAAATAAAATTCTACTAATTTGTTGGCTTGAGAAAGAATAAAGAGTTATGGCAGCATTTTTCCCCATAGTCCTTTACTCCTCTAGAAAAACAGATTTGTAGTCCCGAATCTGACAGGTCACTATGCAATTGTTGCTAGTCCTCATTGCAGGAATGACTGAAGAGACTTTCTGGCAAGTCATTCTGGCCTCATTTGCTCTTCCATTCGGCTACTGCCATAGAGAAGTACTGGGTGGGTATTTCAGCTGGGCATTCATTACCTGTTCTGTATTCCTATTAAATCCTTGCAGCTTCTCTTGTCAGACAGGCTAAAAGACTGTCTCAGTTAGGGTTGCTAATGCCATGATAAAGCACCATGACCAAAAGTAAGATGGGGAGAAAAGGGTTTATTTTGCTTACCCTTACATACCATTGTCCATCATTGAAGGATAGGAACTCAAGCAGGGCAGAGACCTGAAGGCAGAAGATGATGTAGAGGCCATGAAGGGGTGCTGCTTATTGGCTTGCCCATTACGGCTTGCTCAGTCTGAGTTTTTATAGGACCCAGGATCACTCACTACCCCAGGATAGGACCACCTACAATGGGCTTAGCACTCTCACATCAATCATTAGTTAAGGAATGACCTACAGTCAGACCTTATGGAGACATTTTCTCAGTTGAGGCTCTCTCCTTTTAGAAGACTCCAGTTTGCATCAAGTTGATATAAAACTAGACACCATTGGCACAGTGAGGGTAGGTGAGCCTACAGGATGCTGCTGCTACTAGTATGCCTCAATAGAGCCTGGGCAAGAGTGACAGTGAAGGACAGTGGGAGAGTTCAAGATGCTGGGATTAGATCAGTCAAGACTACCTGATGAATCAGAGTTTGAAAAAAAAAGATTCAAAATACATAAAGGACTTCAAGTTCATTATATAGAGATAGAAATCACACATTGTAGTATCTCAATAGTATCTCAGGAGTGAGAGATAGAGGTCAGCAAGGTATGAAGGAATGAATAAGATTCTTGTAAATAGTTATACAAAGGAGCACACAAGACAGGGCTCAGGGTAGTACAAAAGGCGGTAGACACACAGAGAGAAGGTATTTTTGTTTTAAATGAGAAGTTGGCAAGAAATCATCTTATAAGTTATATTTGAACTGAGATCTGAATGAAGTTTCTAGAAGTGGGTTGAGCAGTTGTCACCATAGTAATTCATACTCAATGAGCAAACATCTGAAATTGAATTAGGGAGCCTTCGATCCAACTGATACAGATGCATGCAAGCCACTAAATCAAATCAAGAAACTCTGGGAAAACCTACTCAAGACCAGTGACCATAATCAAACCTGTAGCATAAAAAGAAAACACATGTCTCTGTTCATGCCTGCTCTCCCTGCTGTAGCATATTTCTACAATAAATTTTTCCCCTTTCTTTCACTTCAGAACCATCCTTTTTCTTACTTCTATTGTCCATTAGTCAAAAGACCTACTCAGAAAGCAGGAAAATATCCAGACCTAAGGACTTCTAAGCACCAATAACAGTTTTGCCTTTTTCCTTCACACTTCTTCTCATTATTGATTGAAAAAAAAAAAAAAAAAGGTGCAACAGAAATTCTGGAGGAACGCATCAGTCACCAGCCTGACTAACTTTATCTTGTCCCTTTTGGGCTCTATTCACTTTCTTAACTTTTTTTTTTTTTTTGTGAATCATTTCAAATTCCAAGAACAACTGGACTGTTTTTTTTTTTTTTTTTTTTTTTTGTTACTAGTTGTTTTTCCACCTGCCTTGTCCTAGAGCTATGCCAGCCCCAAATAACACACAGAGGCACTGTATTAGATATAAAGCTGTTGGACAGTTACTACTGTTTCTTTTTGGCTAGCTCTGTCTTAAATATTAACCCATTTCTATCAATCTAAGTATTTCCACGTGGTCTCATCTTACCAGAGAGAGGGTCAGGAGCGCTGCCTTCTGGGTCATACATGTTGAACCTCCTCCTTGTTTCTAGTCCTGCCTATTTTGCTTTCCTATTGGCCAACAGGGCTTTATTCATTAACCAATAAGAGAAACATATTTATAGAATGACATCTCCCATCAGTTGATAAACGTGAGGTGGGAGTCAAACTGTCTCCAAGTGGAGACAGTTTCCACTATAGTGAAACAATACCCTGGAGCAGAATTCATCTTCTCATGAGAACCACATTGTGCCCCCAAGCAATGCCAATGACGTTCAGAAGCAGGAGTGATGGAGCTATCCACAACCATACTGCTTAAATACTTATCCACCGCTGAATCCCAGACTTTTGTCCTCAGACTCTGGTTATTCTGCCAGGCTTCTGTAAGGAAAAGTTTCTCAATTCCTGCATAACTAATTCTTGGGACTGAGCAGTTCTTTCAATGGTAGCTGACTATGAAGACTTCTGCCTGCTATGTGACAACTGTGCAAGGGTCCCAGTTATAACAACCAAAATTAACTCCAAACACTTGAATGTCCCCTGAAGGACAACAACATACCTGGCCATAGAATTAACGTCATACAGGTTGTTGTCTTTACCAGTAAGACAGTGAAAGACACAGCAGAAGAATGGAGAAGGACACAGAACCCTAACTTCACACTACACTGTGTTATTTTATTCCCTTAACACCAGTCACTGTAGGAGATGAGTCTTCTGAGTTGGCTCAGTTTCCATAATCACTCACTCTTAGAATGGTCCAAATCCAAAAGATGTAAAGATGCTTTGAATAGAAAGCTATGTGCATAGTTCTTCACAATGCAAGCTTTTGAAGATTAAGACAGGACAGCCCCGAACTCGTAGAGGCTGTGCCTGTCATATGTAGAAGTTTTGCCTTTCCTTACTCTGCAGAAGGCAGATGACAACCACAAGAAGGGAAGATGGCTGAAGTCCCATTCTGGACCTTGACTCTCTTGGTATCCTTTTACCAAAAGTATCTGGTAAATTTCCTTGTATTCTACACAGTGAATACAATAGAATAACGGTCACTATATGCTGTCCCTCACTGGCGATTGCAACTGTAGTAAAAAAACTGTTTTGAAGGAAGTATTTGGCAAGTCATTTAATGACCTGCTCAGCCTCCTTCATTTCCGTTATCTCAGAATCCCATTCCTGAGTATTTCCATCACCAAGCCATCCAAATATTCATGGCTTTTCTCCAAATTCCTTTTCTGTTGCTACCTAGCAGATTTTCTGAGTTATCTCAACAAGACACACCAGGAGAGGGAGCTTAACTGATGTATCTTTATAAATCACAAGAGCAATAACATAATATCAACACATAGTCAAGATATAAGTATTTAGTCTTTTCCTAGTACTGAAACACACACACACACACACACACACACACACACACACACACACACACACACACACCCTAAGATTCTTGGAGTTTCTGAACAGTAGATATAAAAGTGCAAGAAAGGGAATAGGGAAGCTATGTATTAAGACAGCTCCATGGGTAAAAAGAAAGGACAATTTTGGAAATTCAAACTGCTGGGGGCCTTCTTTCAGAGAGCAGAGAGAACAGAAACAGGCTAGGAAAGCCTTGTCAATTTTATGGGAATAAGTAGCAGCAGGAGAGGACATGTGAGTCAGAAAGCATGTGGGCCAGGACATGCTGGGAACTAGTGAGGTATGTTGATCTCTTGCAGGCTTGTTTGAGTTAATAGGGACCTAGATCCCCACTGTCAGAGGCAGTTGACTGATGGAGAAGATAAAGGAAGTATTGGCTTTTCCTGACAAACAGAAACACACTTTACTATATATCTGTCAAATGCTGAATTTAGGTACCAATTCTTCTATTTACCCAGGCAGAGTTCAGCCTATGCTGAACCCACACAGGCTGCCATTTAGGATATTGTCAGTGGTACTGTAATGTTGGGAGGTCCTTCTGTATGCTGTGAATATATATTTCTCTTATTGGTTGAAGAATAAAGCTGTTTCAGGCAATGGACAGACGGGATTTTACCAGGCAGGAAGTATAGGCAAGGTTGCCAGACTAGGAAGAGCCTGGGAGGAGGAACTCAGAGAGTCACAAGGGAGATGCCATGTAGCTAATGAGGGAGCAAGAAGGTCAGACATCACCAGTAAGCCAAAACAATGTAGAGATCCACAGATTAATAGAAATGAGTTAAGAATTAAGAGAGAGCTAGACAATAAGAAGCCTGAGCCATTGACCAAACAGTATAATTAATACAAGACTCTGTGTATTTATTTGAAACTAAATAGCTGCAGAACCAGGTGGGAGAGAAACCTCCCTCAACATCACTGCCATTTTTAAGGATTATTAGACCTAATGATCCAGTCTCTTGTTAATGATAAGAGGCAGTGATAGTCATCTAGCTATCTGGGCTGAATGGGAACATCATGAGGAGGGGGAGTTGTCTTAGGAAGGCTGGAACACTACTCAAAGAAAGGGAGGCAGGCAGGCAAGTGACGGTAAAATACCCAGGGAAATTCTATCAGAAGCATCTAATTTACTGACTATTGGGTTATTTCCTCAATTCTCTCCTTAAATGAACCTGAAAAGACAGGAAGAAGTAATTATTTCAAAAATTATGGATATCAGTTGGCCAAGAAGATGGAGAGGACGTGGGCCTGAGGGAGACTAAAAATAGATCCCCACACAGCAGTCACTCCTAGGGAGTGACATTTTTGAGCCAGCTTAGATAAGTATTTATTCCTCTCTTTCTCTTGTCTGGACTAGGTCACACAGCAGCAACATTCTTCATAGAGGAAGAGACAAGTGCCTCCATTTTAGATGGTTAACAAATCAAGGGCTTGTTGCTTTTGTAGGGCCACCAAAGATATGGAAGTAAACTGGTTTTTGAGTAGCTAAAGGGCTTATGTAGCTGGGTAGATATCTACTGGGATAGATAGAGACTATGGATAGAAGGTCAAGTTAAGGGGCTTAGAAGCATGTATCTGATACTTTCAGACCAGTCATGATGTCTGCGAGATCAAAAACATAAGCAGTGAATCAGATGTGGATGAAAGAGCGCACCTTCAGGAGCAGGCAGTAGGCAGGAAAGCTGATGTTTTAGCAGCCCCATGTTGGCTGTTAGTAGAATTGATCAGAAAAAAGATCCAGAGCTCTTGTGAGCTGTGTCAAATGGATCCAAGTAGCAGCTCCCTGCAGTTTACATGATTTATTTCTTTAAGTTGACATAGCATTTGAGCTATATCAGGAGGACCATGGTCTGCTTAGATGTGTATTGAAGTCTTCATTGTAGAGAAAGCAGTTAATAAGTATCTTCATTCAGCTTGAGCAGACTTATGGTTTTGGAGCCTTAGCAAAATTAAAGACTGAAAAATTATCCACATAAATGGGAACATAAATCTCCAATAAGACAGAAATTTCATGACAGGAAAGAGGAGAAAGGGAAGAGGAACTTGAGGGCCTGAGAGAAGGTTCTGGAACAGAAGCATGCTGCTCTTAATCTGTCTCATCATCCATACACCACCACCTTAAAATAAATGGAGAGCTACAGATCAGAAAGTGATGTTTCCAGCATAAAAAGCAGCAAGTCTATGTTTACATAATAATAAAGGAAAGATTTTTGAGTCTGGAACAATGATCATTTAAATTATTGTCAAAGTTTTAATAACCGACACTTAAAACAGCTATTAAAAGTAGATTAATAACTTACAGCAACTCTCTTAACTTAGAGGTTTAACATTAACTTGTTAATTTTTAAATTTGAAATTTTAATATCATATGATCACCATTAAGTCTCATTTTTCACATAGCTTAAACCACTTCTTGAGACTCTCACAGTTTGTAGACACATGCTACTCCTTTCCATTCTGTAATCACCAGCCATCATAGTCATTACACAGCTTGTTACAACTTTTCCTTTCCTGTCTATTTGTAAATATCCAATTATTTGCCATGAGACACAGGTGCTTGATTATTGAGAGGAATAGTTGAAACCACAAGTCCTTTTAAAGTCCTCATTAGAGCATAAAAGAATAGTAAAACGGTTTTGGGTTTTGGTTTGGTTTGGTTTGTTTTTTTTTTTTTTTTTTTTTTTTTTTTTGCTGTTGTTGTTTTGTTTTTTGTTTGTTTGTTTTTTAAGTCAGCACAATCAGTGTGGTAGTTTTGTTTGTTTTTTATTGAAAACTTTGAGTTTAACTATTTCGCTGGGAAGTCTCTTAGTTCTTGAAACTAATTTGGGCTGGAAGGTAATTAGCCTCCATTTTGAATTTTTTTTTTTTTTAATTCAAGAGACTCAGGTAATTTAAACTTTGACTTTTAAATTCACAGATCTGTATCATCAGCAAGTGTCATGTCTGTCCTTTACACCTAAAGTTATTGTAAACCCAGAAGTGTCCAGGCAGCTTCTGGGGGAAAAGGGCTGTTTGAAGCCACTTTGGTACTCTGGCAGCAGGTAGCAGGGCTGCTAAACTGTCTGATGAAGATATGGCCTGGGACAAGATGAGGCTGGTCATCAATGCCTGTCGTAGAGATATGAGAAGGATACCTTTTGCCAGAGTTTGCAGGAAGTATAAACAAAGTGGTCTTGGTATCAATTAGTAATGAAAGAGAGCTACCAGCTATCTGGCCAGTTAACCTGAACTTCTCCATGGTAATCTTGATAGTGCTGTCAGCGGCCCAGATCCCAGGGCACTGTCAGTCTTTGGTCACTAGTCTCTCAGAAGATCCAGGGGATTTTCCTGTGGGGAAGGAACATGGGGGAATGATCTACCTTGGTGAGGCAAAGAAGTGCAGTCAATCTTCCAGTGCCAGTCCCAGTTTGGGAAGGGTCCTGGTAGCAGGTTAAGCATAGGGAAGTTTGTCACCAATGACCCAATGTTGCCACAAATGAAGCAAGCACTAAGTGGAGTCAGTTGGTACCTCATCTTCTTTGGAGGTGGCCTCCGGGCTAATTCCAGAGGTGTTATTTCTGTCTGTTATAGTAAATATTTTCCATCTTTTTCTGTTTCTCCTTTCCATTAAATGCCTTATTCATCAGATCTCTCTGAGAGATTTGAGGGTGATGGTCTAGTCTATTAAGTTCATCTTAATATGTCTGATTTTGAATATTATTTTACATTAAACAAACTTTAAGTTTTCTTTAAATTTTTTTTTCAGATTTATTTGACAATATACATAGAAGATTATATGATAGATATTAATTGGTCTCTTCCTCTAAGCTTGTCCCTGTAAACATATTTACAGCCTGATTAAAAAACATGCTTCTGGAGACATTAAAGAATTTCATCATTTATAAAGTGATTAACCATTAACTTATATGTTTTAATTATCTTTCACAGTTTAGAACAAGTTAGAGTCTAGCCTGAGCTGAGCCCAGACTATCATTTATGTCACTGGCAATGATACTGATATTTGGGGGTAACCTTGGACCTAACAAAAAGCAGCATTTATTGTTCAGAACAAGTCCTTCTCAATTTCATTTGAGTTTAGGTTCACAAGGGAACTTTTATCAGGATCTTGAGTATGCTCACATACACACAAATTTATAAGTGTCCTACTTTTCATCCATAATTATAATAAATGCATTTTTTTTTAAACAAGGTCTCACTATGTATCCCTAGATGGCTTCGATTTTCTAAGTAGACCAGACTGGCCTCAAACTCAGAGATCTTTCTGTCTCTGATTCCAAGTGCTAGAATGAAAGATTCATCCCCATGCTCAGCTATTAAATGTATTTGTTTTATTAATTTTATATAACCAAGTCCATTTAAATGAAAATAAAAAACATTTATAGACAATATTTGGGAATTTGGGCATCGTTCTTTCCAAACTACTTCCTGCTGGTAAGGGGCGCTGTCATGCCGGATTCTAAGAAGATGCAGAAATCCTGGCTATAGTCTATAAGGCTGCTTTGTCCAGCTGTTTTGAATGTAGTAGGATCACCTGGTACACTGTTTCAGGCAGTCTGGCTTGATCAAACCACATTAGTCTGGAAGGAATCCACAGGTTTTCATTTTCTGTGGAAACAAAAATAGAAATCCTTTTCCCCAGTAACTTTTCCTTGAACTTAAATTTTGGAGTCAAAGCATTTTTTTTATTTAATTTATTATTTTACATGCCCATCCCAGTTTCCTCTCCCTCCCTCCCACCCATCTTCCCTCCCTCCATTTTACCCTCTCTGCCCTCTCACATGCACCCTAGCCACCCTCCCCTCCCATCGGCCCACCCCAATTCCATATGTAAGGGAATGTCATCCAGTTGGAGTCATGTAGCTCTAACAGGTCATGTGAAGTAGGGACTAGGGCTTCTTTCCTTTCTCTACGTTAAGGCAGTTATCCCTCCATGGGGGATGTGTTCGCAAGGTCCTTTTGTGCACCAGGGATACATCCTGGCTCCACTGTCTGAGGTCCCTTAGACTGCTCAGTCCTTCTGGCTGAGACCCATATTCCGGGGGGGGGGGGATCCTGAGTCAGTCCCATGCTGGCTTCCCAGCTATCAGTCTGGTGGCCCATTAGCTCCTCCTTGTTCTGGTAAGCTGTCTGTCTTTATGTGTTTCTGCCACCTGGTCTTGTCCTCTCCATCTGCATCTGGGTTCTAGTTTGACTCAGTGTTTATGTATGGGTGTTTGCTCCTGTTTCCAATAGGCATTAGTTGAGGGCTCCATGGATAAGTTAGTTGTTGATCTCATTCTCCAGGAAGGGCATTTATGGTAGCCTTTCCAAGGAAGCTCAAATTGTTAGTTGGTGGCAGTCTTTTAGTTCTCTAGACCTTTCTTTGTGTTCAATTTTATCTTCAAACCAATATTGGCTCTCTCTCTCTCTCTCTCTCTCTCTCTCTCTCTCTCTCTCTCTCTCTCTCTCTCTCTCTCTCTCTCCCCCTGTCTTCTATTCCTAACCGGGCTCAATCTTCCTGATCGCACGTGTTTTCCTTTCCTCTCCCTCGTTTTCTTCTACTTCTCTCTCCATTCGCTGCCCGCCCCACTTCCCCTGTGCTCTGGGGGGGACATGTCCCTTCCTGGTTCTGTGAGGGACTTTATATGAATCTCTTAGAATACACCTTGTATCCTAGTTCCTCTGGTGGTGTGAATGGTATAACATATGAAAATCTATCAACGTGATCCACCACATAAACAAACTGAAAAAGAAAAACCATATGATTATCTCCCTAGATGCGGAAAAAGCCTTCGACAAAATTCAACACCCTTTCATGATAAAGGTCTTGGAGAGGTCAGGGATAACAGGAACACACCTAAACATAATAAGAGCAATATACAACAAACCAACTGCCAACATAAAACTGAATGGAGAGAAACTTAAGCCAATTCCTCTAAAATCAGAACAAGACAAGGCTGCCCTCTCTCTCCATAGCTCTTCAATATCATACTAGAATTTCTAGCTAAAGCTATAAGACAACAAAAGGAGATCAAGGGGATCCAAATTGGAAAGGAAGAAGTCAAACTGTCTCTATTTGCAGATCATATGATAGTTTACATAAGAGACCCAATAAACTCTACCAGGGAACTCCTACAACTGATAAACACCTTCAGCAAACTGGTAGGATACAAGATAAACTCAAAAAAATCAGTAGCCCTACTTTTTTTCAGACGACAAAGAGACAGAGAAAGAAATCAGAGAAACATCACCCTTTACAATAGCCACAAAAAACAAAGTATCTTGGTGTAATGCTTACCAAACAAGTAAAAGACCTATATAATAAGAACTTTGTGGCTCTAAAGAAAGAAATTAAAGAAAATACCAGAAAATGGAAAGATATCCCATGCTCTTGGATAGGTAGGATAAACATAGTAAAAATGGCAATCTTGCCAAAAACAATCTACAGATTCAGTGCAATCCCCATTAAAATCCCACCACAATTCTTCAATGACCTTGAAAGGATAATAATCAACTTTATATGGAAAAACAAAAGACCCAGGATAGCCAAAACAACCCTATACAATAAAAAGAACTTCAGGAGGCATCACCATTCCTGACTTTAAGCTCTACTACAGAACTATAGTTCTATTAAATGTATTTTAAAGGCTATTTGTAAACAAAATCATTAAATCATTAATAATGCTCTAAGTTACATCAAAATAATATACTGTAGCTAGTTAGGCTGATTCTGATGATTCAATATTAAAAAAAAGAAACTGCCATAAATATTATAGCCTTCTTATAGAATTGGAAAACTCATTCTATTGACTCAAAGAGCATAAACACTTAAAACATCTATTTTTTATGTGTTGTGTATGGCCACACAAAAGTGCTAAATCAGTTCATAGATCATTTAGCAAAATACTGTCCTCATCAACTTGCTCTTACTAATACAATCTCATTACACTGTATATCTTCACTAGTTTTATACTTTGGCTAGGATCATAATTGTTTTCTATCTTGAGTACCAGAGACACCTTTTTTGCCATAGATTTCTGATTAATTCTGTCTCTTCTTAGGGAAAATAGCATGACTATTAGAGTATTATTTAAGAAATCTAAAAACCTCAAATAGGAAGGAATGTACCTGTCTTACCAAGGAAACTTGCAAGTCTACAGAAATTTAAAATCTAAGCTCCCAACCTCACCATTCTCAAACACTTATATTCTCATACTAGACCACACAGTTTAACCAATCTGTGACTTTCCATCTCAGCCCCTTGACTTTGTACATACTATGTCCATGTCTGCAATGTCTGGCTCCAACCGCTCCCCCGCACCCACCACACACACACACACACACACACACACACACACACACACACACACAATGGGCATGGGAAGAATCTAAAAGCATATTGTAGCTTCTCTTAGAGCATGAAACAGTTTTGTCAGTACTGAGTATTGAATAAAGACTCATATCTGCTTTATAATCGAACTGTATCCCCCTTTTCACTTTTTATTTTAGAACAAGTTCTCCCTATGTTGCCCAGGATATTTTCAACTAACTCTGTAGGTGTAAACAGTTATTGGACATATAATGCCCCCTGCCACAGCATTCCCAAGTACCTATGCTTGTACTACCATGCCCAGTTCATAATTAATATTCTACTTTTTTGAGACAAAGTTGTAAGTATCCCCAGCTTACTTTGAACTCATTATGTGGCTAATTTCAAGCTTTAAATTATGATCCCTCTGCCTCTGTCTCCAAAATTCTGGGATTATAGACATGTACCACCACATCCACTTTATGTGATGCTGGGGATTAAACAAAGAAGTTTGTGTATGCTAAACAGGCTCTCTGTCAACTGAGCCACTACCCCAGCACATCAGAGGATATTTATTAGAATGGTAAATGTTTATAGGCTATGACCTTTGAACTACCGGGTCCAACATTGGCTATCTACCAATGGAAGTTCCAGTAATCCAGTAGTTGTCTGGTCTATGATGCTGGATGTCTCAGCTCATCTTCAGTAGAGGCCAGAATCCCAAAGAAGGCCATAATGCCATGAAGGAATAGACTTGCCAGCAAGAACAACAAGCAAGCAAAGAGAACAGGCTTCCTTCTTCCATGTCCTTTATATAGGCTGTCAGCAGAAGGTGTGGCCCATATTAAAGGTAGCTCTTCCCACCTCAAAAGATCCAGATTAGAAGTAGGGTTTCTCACTTCAAATTATTTAATTAAGAAAAAAAGTCTCACAGATATACCTAGCCACTTGGGTTTTAGTTAATTCCAGATGGTGTCAGGTTGACAACCAACAATAGACATCACAAGTCCACCATTGCAAACTTGATATGCAATCATATCCTTAAGTCATGCTTAATTTCCAAAAGAAAATAATAACCAGTTTATAATTATGCCTAATGTGATAAAGCTATCCCTCATACAACAGAAAAAAAAACACATTATACATTTTAGAATGGGTGGAAATATCCCTTGGGTGAGATTCTTTCAGGAAGTATTCAAATTTAAATACGATAACCACTGATATTCTCTTAACATGATAAAGAAATCAAGGAAAGAAAACACAAATATCTACACAAACATATTCTTAACAAAATACAACAGAAATATACCTATCAACTACAATTCTCATTTCTGGAATGGGTCGCATGCCTCTAGCTGATATTTATGACTACCTTCCTTTACTACTCATTCTGTATTTCTTCCACCCTCAGCAAACACTTGAGTAGGTTTTGGCTCTTTCCCTAGAGGAGAGATCCATACCTTTCTGTCATGAAGGTTTTGTGCTCTTAGTCATCCTGCCTGGATTAAGCTGTTATAGTTTTCCATTGGCTTTAACCAAAAGATATGGTAGCACCAAGAGATACCCTAAAGAATCTCCTGTGCTCAATACATAATCCATTGTTGAGAAACAGTCTAATTTCTCCTTGGTAATCTTAACCAGACATCCTTCCTAATACTCTTATTCCTTTCTTATCTTAAGGGCATCAGAAGCCCAGTGTGCCTAGGGGGAATCTGAGCTTCCAGTTCAATGGAATGTTTGTGGTGGCTTCTGACAGGAGTACCCCCAACATACTCTGGCAACAAAACTTTGAGGCCAGCAGAAGATAAAGTTCACAGGAAGAGAAAGAGAAAAATTTTCCTAGTGGTTGATAAGGGGTAATGGTGAGTGAAACTATTCTCTTTCCCACTCCTTGATACCTGTACCTGTGGACCCTGATTATGAGTGTACCACATATTATACATTGATTTAAAGCATATACTGTATGCTGGAGATCCCTTCCCCAGCCCTGCAAGCTGATGTCACTTAAATGTTACTCTGTGTCTTCAGAGAGCCATTCCATCTTTATATCAATCCAGCTAATTCAGAACGGTGGGGAACATTGTAAGACAGGGGATCATGGACCCACTGTCTCACTTCTCTGCTGTGAAATGAATTCCCAGGTCAGAATTAATTTTGTGTGGAATATTGTGATTGTAAATAAGGCATTCTCTAAGATCATTAGATGGTGGTTTTCACAAAAGCATTACATTCAAGAAAAGCAAATTGATAGCGAGAATAAGTATCTACTGCAATAAGTACAAAACATCCTCTTTCCACGGAGGAAGTAACCCAGTGTAGTCAACTTGCTACCAAGTCCTAGATCTCCGCCCCAGGTAATGGTGCCATGTCGGGGAATCAGTGTTGGTCTCTACTTTTGGCAGATCTGGTACTCAACAAGAGTGTAGCCAGGCCAACCTTGGTGACTGAAATTCATGTTGTTGAGTTAATACATAACCTCCATCTCTGCAACCCTGGCTACTTTGTTTGAATCCACTGAGCAGTGACAGGGATGGCTAGGGAGAGAGGCTGACTGTCCGAAGAATAGCTCATCCTATTTACTTGATTATTGAACTCCTCTTCTACTGAAGTCACCTTTAGATGAGCATTTGCACGGAACACAAGTATCTTTACATTCTTCACTCATTTGGGGAAACATATTTATATATTTCCCCACCCCAGATGTCTTTCTTACCAATTTTCTGAACATGTTCTTTCTGTGTCCCTGATTATAGAGCCAGTCCATTGGCTACAACTCAAAAATTGCCCATCTGGCCATTTCTCCTTCCAGACAAAACGTATGACCATATATACTACCTGAAGCTTTGCCTACTGTGAAGATTTCCCTTCAGCGTCTTTTAGGGTCATCCTAGAAAGGTGTTGTAATGTTGCATCTATCCACTTCGGGGTGGTACCTGTGAAACATACAGAACAATTAGCAACCAGGCCATAGTCTTCACTTCCTAAGTCAACAGATCATAGGACACATCACATAAGGCTCTAGGTACATGTTTGGAAGCAGACAGCATTGTAACAGTAGAAACTATAGGTATTTGAGCAACTTTCCATGCAAATGGCTGTGACTTCAGGACCTGCTAAGGCCTGTCCACATATAAACCACTTCCATTTGATGATAGATTGCTGCTGTGTATGTCCTACTTTATGACTTGGTAGGCCAAGTAGAATTCAGCTCATGATGGGTAGTTTGAGTTATATGGTAACTGTAGGGCTCAGGGTAGCTTGGTTACATTGCTGGTATGACAAGCTCAATAGAACAGCCAGAAAGTAGGCCTGAGTGAAGGGGGCTATCCTTCTGTATGTTGTGAATATATGTTTCTCTTGTTGGTTGATGAATAAAGCCGTTTCAGCCAATGGACAGGCAGGATGTAGCCTGGCAGGAAATATAGGTGCGACTATCAGACTAGAATACCAGGAAAAGGAACACAAAGAGGGGTCAAGAGAGACACCATGTAGCTGTTGAAGAAGAAAGGTTCAAGCATTCTCTGGTAAGCCAAGACCATGTAGAGATACATAGTGTAATAGAAATGTGTTAATAATTAAGAGAGACCTAGTCAATAAGAAGCCTGAGTCACTGGTCAAAGAGTTTATAATTAATATAAGCCATATACCAATTATTCATTCTTGGGCAGGAGAAATAACCATAGGATGATTTTTGAAGATCAGCTGGACCTACTGAGTCAGACTTTAGCCAAAACTCTGTTAATCACCTGACTTCCATAACCCCTACTCTAACTATAGAACCACAATGTTTCTTGGGATCTCTCAGAATCAATGTCAACTAAGAACCAGTATTCAATAGACAATTGTGGTTATTTCCTCCTCCCCTCACCCTACAGTGTACAGTTACCCTTGTAAAAGACTGTAGGTCCCTCTAGGGAAGGACTGGAGAAAGGCTAACAGTAAAACTCATAGATATTTTATTAAGGTCCTTTCTTGGGGGAACCAGGCCATCCTTTCATTCAAGATGTTCTGGATTTGCAAACTAACTCAAGTCTGGAAATTGATTCACGGGCCTAGATTCCCTTTTACCATACATAGTCTTTATTTCCTTTGTTTAATCATTTTCCCACTTAAATAGATCAAACAAAAATGCAATAGGCTTTGTATCTATTTCATGCCTGTTAATACCATGATTTATCACCAAAAGTCCATACAAGTCATGCCACCATGAATATCACTTTACCTATGTTGTCCATTATGGGTCAGGGCATTATAGACATTACTTTGTCTATGCTAACCATTATGATAACTATTACCATTTTGATTTGATGGTTCATTGCTGCCACCTTGTCCCCACTACGTTGAAGTCCAATTAAACCTATTGAATTAAATTCTTCCAATAGAGCAGCAGCATCCCCAACCCTAAGGTTTGGCACAATGAAAAGGACAACAACAAAGCTCTTTAAATATGCCAGTGTCCCTCTTACCATTTTGTGTCATATAGAATTAATGAAGGGGTATCTTCTGGGCCTTCCCATTGTGAAGGATTAACTTTTACACAGGATACCCAGTCTACTACTACAATTTCCCCAAGCCTTAAAGTCCTTTCATCACACTAAGCCAAGAAATAACAAACATATCTAACTCCATTTCAGTAGGCCATTTTTTTTTTTTTACAAACGCTTCAGCAAACCACTCAAACTTTTAACCATCTCTCTTCCTTCCTTCCTTCCTTCCTTCCTTCCTTCCTTCCTTCCTTCCTTTCTTCCCTGTGTGAGCTTCCATATTAAACCTAGCATCTCTACTCACTGAGTCCATATCAATAAACTCAACCTAATCCAGTTTCATGTTTCTTCCACCAATATCTCATACCCTTAGAATCTGTTCCCACATATATTCACCAGACTTCTGCTTGAATGAATTAGAAAACCTATTAAGCTCTGTATAGTATAGCACACCTCCTCATTGATTACACTTTTTTCCTCCCCTTGAGGAGTCTCTTTGACTTAAGTCTAGTTGTAGGTCTACAGGCAACTATTGGTAGGCCTTGAGGGAATTCACCATTGTCTTTCCAGGCATCTCTTCTGAAAAAAAAAATCACTGCTCATTTAGCAGACAAAGTAGGATTATTTTCCTCAGTTTAAAGCTTTAAAATCAATATTTCAGGGGGTGGGGATAGAAGCCCATCTTCGGTTGAGAGTGAAAAGACTCCTCCTTCCTCAAGTGAGATAAAACTTTGAGGATTTGAAGATTCAAAGTTCTTGGCTTCAATAGGGTCCCCCTGCACATCTCCACCCCAAGGTACAGAAGCCCATCCTTTACCAATTAATAACCGTTGCTTTAATGGTCAGCCCCCTCTGAGGATGGGACTTGAGTTTTTGCTCTAATTCAGTCAACATTATAGAGGGAGCTTCAGCTTGATTTCCTGAAACTTGAGCTCTGTGGCTTCCAGAAACAAGATTTTTCTTTCAGGACATACTTAAAAACTTTTAGACTGTGTACGGACATAAGGAGCTGGTCCAGCTACTTCAACCACGGCTGTCTATTGATGGAAGATCCAATTATAGTAGGCATTCAACCCTCCAAAAAGTAGGCTCTAATGCCAGGGCAGGAATAGACTTACTAGTGAGAGTGAAAGTCAGCAGGCAAAGAGAGCAAGTGTCCCTCTTCTGTGACCTTTATATAGGCTGTCAGAAGAAGGCATGGCCCAGATTAAAGGTGTATCTTCCCACCTCAAAATATCTGAAATAAAAGTGAGTCCTCCTACTTCAAACAATATAATTAAGAAAAATAATTCCTCATAGAGGTGCCCAGCTGCTGGGTTTTAGTTAATTGCAGACATAGTCAAGTTGACAACCAAGAATAGTCATCATACCTTCCTAGAAGAAGTGAGGACTATACCCAGTGATGCCATCAGTTGGAGGAACTGCTTGTTGGAACGAGAAGGCAAATAAGTTAGCCAGGCCAAGGTTCAAGCTTCTAGCTGGAAGGCTGCTAACAGGATATGTTACTTGAAACAAGTATCTGTTATCCCCTCTCACCATCCTTGAGACTCCATTAGGATAGGAAGGGATAATAAACTATGTTAAGTATGAACTCACTGGATAGAAATATGTACAAAGATGGATGAAGTCGTGGCTCAATAAACAGAAAACATTGTTCAAGTTATTTATATTTAGAAAGATTATTTCCATTATAATAAGTAATAACAAATGCAAAGAAAGAGAGGGGGAGGGAAGGAGGGAGGAATTGAAGGAAGGAGGGAGGGAGGAAGGGAGGGAGAAAGGAAGGATGGAAGAAAGAAAAAGCCAATGGTACCACACATGCTCTGGTTTCCCAGACAAGACTGTTCCTTCTAAGTAAGCCAGAGGAAAGAATTAGATTGGATCCCAGTTTTAAAGACTTAAAATTGAAAATTAAAGCTCATTTTAAAATGAGTTTAATATTTTGCAAAGTCAAAAGAAACAAAATAACACATGGCCTAATCATCTGCTACCTTTGTGTTTGCACCATCAATATTTCTAAAGGTATTTTAAGCCCCCAAAGCACTATAAATAAAAAGAGTGCCATCCCTGATGGCAAATAAAAGAGCTTTGAACTCACCCTGCTTTCTACTTCTTCAGATGAAATCACTTGGGCAGACTAAGGGTGCATATGAAATTTGGGGATCCAGAAGTCAGATTCAGGTTCATGACATGTTCAGTACAGAGACATATCCACACACATGCCTACGTGCACACATACCAGAAGGCCTCAGACATTTGTCCGTATCTGTCACACATTGTCACTGTGATTTGTATGTCCCTTCTGAGAACCTGCCATGGGTACTGAAAGGCATTTTGCATCCATCTGCCCACCATATGAACCTGGGAAAGAGTCACAAAAACTACACAAGTAAAGATGACATGAGTATTTGTGCAGAAGGCATTTGCCAAGATGCTTCTCTCTCTCCTATCTCCAAACGCCACTACAGGCTGCTTTTTGGCTCTACATGCTACAGTTACCCCTTCAGATGACAGCTCAGAATATCTTCCCAAAGACTTCACAGTCCCAGGGCACATTCCATGCAATCATAGATGACTAAATGTAGTGTATGAAGATCTCCCGTGAGGCACTAGGCTCTCAAACATACCCAGTAACTAACTTCTGTGCCAAGCTTTGTTACCACCTCCATTCGCTTTCTGCAAGTGCTTCCTTCTCCACAGAGTCAGTCTCCTCAGATCCTAAGGAATGAGTGGGAAATTGTCATATTGAAAGAAATGCCCAAATACTTTTGCCCCAAAACATGTACTTTTTATACCTTTACAGACTTGAAAAAGAATATTTTCACAAGCAATGGACCCTGTTGGTAATAGTTCAAGGTAAACTACAGGGTCTAAGAAAGATGTCAGCTTCAGTATAGCCCAGAAATTTGACCACAGTTTAAAATGCATGCTACATATTGTCATCTAAATATATCAATCATGTTTGTTTTGTTTTGTTTGTTTGTTTGTTTTTATCTCTGTCTTCTCATTTAGAAATGGCATTTTAAACATAAATTTCAAGCCCTTTATAATATAAACACTTCATTTAAAGGCTTTAGTCCCACTAATTTCCATCCTTGCCATGGTGGTTTTCTCTATGCAACTCTACCAAGAAAAGCACAGACAAGTAATAAGGAAATGGGTGAGACCCTAAAAGGAAGAAGGAAAGAGATTTGATGGAGGAGGACAAATGTCTTTAAGCAGGATCTACTTATGGGTTCAAAGAAGAGGGGTTTCTGTCCATAATCCCTAATAACTCACTCCCTGTCACTGAGGAGACCTTGACTCCTGTTTTGTAATCAAAATCATCTCCTAGGAGAACACACTGGACTGGAAGCCCTGACAACCAGGCCAATGAGTCGGCAGGCTCTACCTAGAACAATTAGCCAGACTTTGCTGGCAAAAGTAAGCTATTTCTGCAACGTTTATAACTTTTAAAGTGAGGCTATTTTTCTGAAATAATTACAAGGCACCAGTGAACACTGAACACTGGGTGCTATTTTAAATTTTGTCCTATTTTAGTTGCTAGAACATTAACATGAGAAATTTAAAATGATTATAATTACAGATCAAAACACTCAACAATATAGTAATATATTTATGACTAGAAAGTCCAATATTAATATATCCCTGGATATGGTCTATGCAAATTATTGTGGGATTGTAGGATTCATGGCATGGGGTGATTGGCTCAAGTGTTATTAAATGGTAGGAAAAAAATTATATAGTCACAAATATTCCAGAGACAGCACCACGATGTACAGTAAAACAGCATGGAGTCTGATGTCCTTCTTTCTCATCTTCTTCCTGATTGTCCCTCTCCAATCGGCTTCCGTCCCACCCCAACATTGCCTATGTCCCATTTCTCCTCAACAATGAAAACTCATTGCTGCTAAATACAGTGGACTTTTTAGGCTTCTCTTTCTTGAGCTCCTTCCAAAGCTTGATTCTGGATAGCAACCCCCTTTCTGGAATATTCTCATTACTGACTTCCTGAGCATCATCTTTTATACATCATCCAACCCTTACCATTTGCTTGTCTTGTCAATGAGTCCTTTTGTGGTCCACTAAGCCTCTTTACCAAGGGTGCTGCTTCAAGTTTCTATTGTGGGTTTCTCTCAAGTCACACCAAGCACCATCTCTTTGTTAAAGAACTTCCTAACTGAAGAACTCCAAACATCTTTATAGGTTATCCCTTTGTTACAAGCCACTTGAGAAGAGCCACTTAAATTAATGATAATCATTTCTTTTAATTACGAATGTGGATGTTAACTTGGCTCAGCTAAGCAATTCTCCTTCAGAAAGTTGTGGTCAAACTGGCTGGAGCTGTGATTTTTATCAAAGACCTCTTTATTCAAAGATCTGCCAGCTGGATTGAAACTAATTTAATTGTTGGGGGCTTGAACTCTACACAATTCTTCTCCATATTTAAGAGGTCACTCCATATGGTATCTCAGAATAGCCAGATTTCTTAGATAAAAGATGAAAGTTATAGAAAAAGACAAAAGCAATCCCTCATGTCCCGATGTGATCTGACTCTGCTGCTAAGCCATTTCCCTCACTGGACATAAACAGTTTTATAGAATGCCAGCCTCAGATAAGGCCATTCATTCTAAGACCACTTCATAATTTTATATAAACACAGATTAAAAATAAGGTCATCACAATACCACACTGTCTTGGTCACAGCTCTATCATTGTGAGGAGACACCACAACCAAGGCAACTCTTATAAAAGAATTTAATTGTGGACTTGTTTAAGGTTTTAGAGGTTAGTCATTATCATCATAGCAGGGATCATGGTGGCATACAGACAGGCATGGTATTAGAGAAGTAACTGAGTGTTCTCCTGATCCAGCGAAAGAGAGAGAGAGACAGAGACAGAGACAAAGAGAGACTGGACTTGGCTTGGAATTTTAAAACCTCAAAGCCCATTCTCAGTGACACACTTCCTCCAACAAGGCCACACATCCTAATCCTCCTAATCTTCTTAAATAGTGTCACGGCCTGGTGAATAAGCATCTAAATATAATAAAACTATGGGATTCAGTTTTATTCAAACCACCACATACAAACAAAAAATGCCTAATCATGTATTTCCATCTTTGAACAGCACCAAATCTAGTCCAAACCTATTCCTCAAATCTTTCCGAAATCATCCAAACAGAGCCCAAATGCTATAGTAGGTCCTTCTACTGCCTACTTTAAAAAGAAGTAAAGCATCTCCAATATGGTGTGTACTGATACTGCATTGAGCAATAAAACAGGCTTGCTTCACTGCAGGTTCCTTGTAGGTTTAGCCAAAAGTCACTGACTACTTCCATATCAATGTCTCCAGAGAAACAAGCATGGTCTTTCCCAAGCTAATACTGAGCATCATATAGTATTACCTCTACAACATCCACTTCACCGAGGTTGTCACAAAGGCTATCCATATTCAAAGGAGGAGACAACGCCACTGTACAGCAAAGAAAATGTACCAGTTTGCTCATTCTCATGAGAGTCATTAGTCTTATCAGTTATCTCGTATCTCAGAAACATCTAGAATCAAGAAATGTCCTAGTAAAATGTCTGCTAAGACTTCAGCTTAGAAACAAGCCCTTGTGGAATCAGAACCTCTGGGGGAATCTGGGAACTGTAGTAGTGATGTTTTATATACAAAAATCAAATAGTTGATACATGGCTATGCTGAATAGCTAAAATGTACAGACCAGAGACTGAGAGACATGTACCTGACAAGTATTTCTTAGATGCCCTAGTTTGTCACCACATATCTATGCTCTGCCCCTGGAAACTCAGGTTTTGCAGAATTAACACTAGACATCTTGACAGTTGGCACAGAGAGATGCTTATAGAGTCCAATTCACATGATTCTAAGCAGAATAAAGAAATACAGATTACAGCTCAAAGACAATTCAATTTTTTAACTCCCTCCTTGCATGTTTTCCATGTGATAACTAAAATTATGAACAATATTCACATAATTCCTTATGGATACCATATCTTACAAAGAATAAATTTCAACAGACAACATTGCCAAGTTGAAAGTCTTAGACATTTTTAAATGTTTGGACTTGTAACAAAAATGCCCTCTCCTAAAAAAACTGTGCCAATTTATACCCACCTAAACAGCATACAAATGTACATAGCATAAGAGCAAGAGGAACTTCGGGAGGATTGATACACAGAAAGTTCCTTGGACACAAGTGGATCTCAGCTGATTGATTGCCCAGCTCAGGCAACTCTTGTTCTTGCTTCATTTACCATGCAGTCTTCTTGCAAAGTGCATTTTTGAGTTTGTTTGCTTATTAAAATGCTTATTAAAATGGCTATGAAGGTGGAAATAAAGATAATTCTAACTGTGGTGAAATTATGCATCTTAGCATGAGGTTATCTACAGGAAGCATTCAATGCTTGACAAAAATATAACTTGGGGAGCTACCTGTTACAGCCACATTTAGGGAATTGAGACTGGGAAATAATCACCATGACCCTTCATTATGCCAAGGTTCTGCTTCTAAGTACTAATTTTCAGAGTAGTTGTGCAGACCTATAATAACATGTGTAAGGCACATAGAGAGCGTCAATAAACACTACCTTCATGTCCCAAGAGAATTGCTAGGAAACTGCTAAGAATCTAATGTATGTGTTTTTCATGTTGGTAAAGTTGTTTTCATTATGTATGTAAAAAACACTCCTTATAGACTAGTTAAAGTTGACTTACAGTAAAGTCTTATTCTCTGACGACTATTAGCCTAAGATTCAATAGTATTTCTTCCCCACTCTTTAACAAGTGTCTTTTGCTTTATTTTGCTGGGTATATTCGGGTAGCTTGGCAAATACTTTTGCTTTATGAATGGAGTCACCTGAGAATGAGTTCCCATGTTCCCTCTGCCCTCTTTGCCGAATCACTTTTCATTGGATGCATTAGATTTGATTGAGGTCAGTCTCCCTAGCAACCAAATAAGACATTTTGAAGCATCTGTCACCAAGGCCCATTTCTCAAAAATGATGAATTTTCCTGGTTCTTAATGTCATTTCATAGCTATGATACTGATACAGAGGGAAATGCCTCTTGAGGTAATGTGCAATCACCATAGTCTACACTGAAAAGTCCTCAGATCCTAGGAGGCCAACCTTCAGTCTCTTGTTAGTTTGTCATGACAAATTCACCTGTACCATATATATATATAGCCATTTCTCAATAGGTTTGGGAGGAAGTACAAAGACAGATCCAAGTTAATTTCAAACTCATACAAATCTAATATTTAATATATAAATATGTTTATATTCTTGGCTTTCTTTTTTGTTTAAGAAAGTTAATATTGAGCTATCACCTCATTTTTTTTGTGACTCTAGAAAAAGACAAAATTGAACTAGCTCAATGGTTTCTTACCTGGAGTATTGTTTAATCTTGAACACAAGCTTAAGAATGGCTTGTATTCTAAAAAAAAAATATGTTTTTCTACTCATGGACCATTTTTGAAATATTGACTTTTTTCATTAATAAATGTTTGATAATATCATCTGCCATTTTAAAATACAAAATTAGGTATGTTGATTACAGAAAATAAAGACAAGATAGAATGACCTATAATCTTGCCTAGTCATATTTTATAGCATATTTAATTTGTTTACTCTCTATGAATGCTTTTAAACTTTTGTTTACCTTGTGTGATATTTTATGACTTTTACATTTTAACAATGTGTTGTAAATGTTTTTCTAAATCATAACAATCTTTTCTCCAAGTTTAAGTAGTACCTATACATATGGATGAATACTGCTAATACTGAATATTGAAATCAGTGGTTCTCAACCTGTGGGTAATGACCCCTTTTTGTGGGGGGTCACACATCAGATATCCTTCATATCAGATATTTAGATTATAATTCATAATAGTAGCTAAGTTACAGTTATGATGAGGTAGTAAAGAAACTATTTTATGGTTGGGGTCACCACAACATGAGAAACGCATTAAAGGGTCACAGCATTAGGAAAGTTGAGAACTACTGATTTAGATTATGCATTGGTTAGTTTTTCATTCAAATGAAATACTGAGATAACTTCTACATACGCAAATGCTATTTTGGTTCATGACATCAGAGCTTTCAGCACGCAGCTGCGTTGACCCACTCCTTGTCCTGGCATCAGCACAGTGTGCAATAGCGGAAGAACTTGATGGCAGAGGGCTGTTCAAGTCATGGTATCTGGAAATGAAAGACACAGCTGGGACCCCACATCCCTCCAAAGCATCCCTCCTGTGACCTAACTTGCTGCCACGAGTCTCTATCTCCTCACAATTCCACCAAATCCCAATAATACCATGAGCTGGGGCTAAGCTTTTAGTACATAGGCCTTTGGGAGGCATTTCAGATCCAAGATCCTGCAGACCATGCTAACACTGTGTTGTTTTAACACTATCATGGGCATCTAGGGTATGATTAAACCTGTATCATTGTGAACTAAGAAATTTCATTCTAATTAGTGCTCAAATTATTCTGCCCCTGGATAGTGGGAACCTCTTTACAGTGGCCCCTGATAAGTGCACTATACTCCTTCGGAGAGTCCCCAGCTTTCCAGTGTGATGAATATTCTAGCCCCATGTTGTGTGTGTTCTGCTACATATCTTAAAAACTCACTCCTCTGTCTACACCCATTTTCCTTTCTTTCTTCACCACCTAAGTACATTTTAAAACATACTGTACCTTTTTAGAGGTTTTCTGTTTCTGAACCTAGTTTTACTAAGTGTCTGCAACATTCTCTGGCTGCATGAGCCAAATCTTAAGCTGACACGTCAGCCATGTGGCTCAGTTTAGTGCATGGCACTAGCAGCTGGCTCCCGTCCACAGGCAGAAGCCAGGAGCTGTGCCTCTGCATGCCGCAAACACTGGCTTGCCTGTGAGAGTGCAGGACTAAGAAGCCATGTCTGGCTCCATGTTTACATTTTTGGAACTATTTTTTTTTTTTAAGCTTTCTCCAGTCCTATGTGGAAATACATGACCTCCCCTTTGAAGGTCAGGTCTAATGTTTGCCTAAATTGTTCTAGTATAAAAAAAAACCTCAGGAATTAGAAATTAAGATAAAGACCTGATAAATATCCAGGGACCATCAGAAAGCTGATTGACCCTGTCTTCACATTTTTCTCAATCCATTAGCCCTGGGAACACCCCCTCCCCATTTCCTCTTCTTTCTTCCTGTCCCTCTCTGTAAAACCTCCTCAATCCTCCAAAACTCTGTGGCTAATCCAAGCCAACCAATCACTGACTCTATCCTTTGATTCAAGGTGGCTTCATTAGCACAGTGCAATGGCCATATGAACAATTATCCCACAATGTAGTAGTTTTGATTACAATAAAGTGATTTCCAGAAGTAAAAATCTCTTGACAGCCACTGCTATGTTATCCAGATGCAAACCTCTGTGTCTTCGCACTTAGACATACCTACTGACTAATAGGGTAGGGAACAAAGGGGGAAGGGGAGTTCTATGGCTCAGTTATTAACAAGAGCATTTGTTAAAGGAAATATCAGTTAAGTCCAAGAAATATCAATGTATAATTTTTCTCTAATGTAAAAGTTTAAGGTAATATGTAGGTTCACTAAAACTCTTAGCTCACCTTGGGGTAGCAATGTCTTTTCTTCAATACCTCTTCTGAGATGAGTGCTCTAGAATAATACATTCAGGACTAGTGCAGAGGTACATTTTCTAACCTGACTTTTCCAAACATTCCTTTCCCACCTGCTGTTGAACTCTTTCCTCCTGGCATAATGTAGCCATAGCTATGTACAAATCAGGGCAGTTGTGATTACCCTAAGACTCTCACAGAATCATGTCCAGTAACATTTCCTTGGAGAGGGCAACAGGCTTATGAGACAGCACATGAGGTGACACACACAGAGCAAAAGGCTCCTCCATCCTTGGAGGATATGTAAGTAAGTGCTTAACAACAGTGGGGGTAGAAAGTCCCCCCTCCCATTGTGGAGAGATGTATCTTAGTGATGTTGCTGCCATAAGCTGGCCATGCTTTTGTAAGTAACAGGAACTAAACTCATGGGCTTCCCAAGTTATATTTGATGGATGCTGCTTTTTTGGTCTATCATTGGTCCCCTATCTGAGACAATGTTGCATTTGTTCACATTTTCCCAGGAAAAGTCATATCACCGTTGGCATATAAGCAAGGATCCAACAGAACCAAAGGTTTTGGAAGAGCACTTGCATTCTCTCTGCTGTGAGTGACAAGACATACAACAAAATTTGTGATGACTGAGTTTAGAGCATCCCTGGGAACAATCTTGATATGGCCAACTATCCCCATGTGGTATAGAATTACATTTCTTCTTGTTGTAATATCAACTACATTGTTCCTACTATTGAAGGTAGAATGTTTATGGGGTGGGGGTGGACCCTAGAGTGGCCATCTTCCTACATGTATTTAAAGTAGCATGCATCCTGCCATACCCCTCTATGAGGAGCAGATGGGGGGGGGTGAGTGGGAAGGAGGTGAGATGGAGAGCAGGAGAAGTAGAGGGAGGGGAAATTGAGGTTGGTATGTAAAATGAAAAATACATTTTTTAATTAAAACAGAAATTAAAACAAATAAAACAAAAAAAAGAGTAGCATGCTTCCTTGATGAACAGAATCTAACACAAATGATCTTGCATAATTCATGAAAGTAGCATTATGGGATGGGGTCTTAAGTCAGCTATAACATTAGTTTTGTGGTCTTTTCTGTGGGTTGAAGACTGAATGAAGAAATGGATTCCAGATACTTTCCCAGAAAGAACTCACACACCTAAGAAAGAAATTAAAACAAAAAAGACATACAGATGTTATCCTCGTCACCGTCCTTGAGTATGTAGGCAAAGAGGGGTCAGGAGAATGAGTTGGAAATATTGTCTTATTCTTTTAGCCATGTAGTGTGTAAAGGAAAGAGGATACACATTATGTCTGTGTGCAATAATCCATTCTGTGTTTGAAAACTTGGATCTCATAGAGAAAACTAGACAATGGGGAGAGAAAGAGAGAATTGATAGGTCATTTTTTAACACAGAGGGAAATTCTGCAATTCAGCATGAAAATGGGGGCTTTAATACTATCCCAATATAGGAAACAATGATGATCAGGGAGTGTTTTGCCTCTGAACTGCTTGAATTGGGAAAGATGTTTTTTAAAAAGGAAAAAAAATCTCACAGTCTAGCTTATGAAGATGTGGGACAAGAAAGTTGATAAGACAGTGTGAGTGTTGCAGAAGTGGACAGAAATGGAAAAATATAAAAGCTCATCTCTCCTTGAGACAATGCTTACACAATCGGAGGCAATACAGGATAAATTAGTTTTTTTGTGAAATGGTTCATCTGAGCCATTAGGGACAGTTGACTGTCACTGGTTGAAGTTCTAATAAATATTAGGAGCTAGACAGCATTAAAGGAAGGACATACATTACTGAAGAAACTGGGTATGCAATTCATCATGTCCAGATAAGATTGTATTTACAGAACAGCTGAAAAAGAACTTAATTCAGCAGGGTCTTTGGGAATGCAATGGAGTGGTTTCCCTGAGTGTCATGGTGGGATATAATCTATATGAGATAGGGGAGGCCTTGGCAAATCACAATGATTTATTCTGTTATGTAAATTGGGTTTGTAAAGTGCTTAAGCAATCAGGAGGATGTGAGAAAAAATAAAATCAGACAAAAGAGGCTATTCAGGTCATTTGAAAGCAAATATGACACTATTGATGTGGAGCCAAAGTTCCTAGAAGAAAAAAAAAAATTGGCAGAAAGACAAATTCACTGTTCATGAGCCTGTAGAAGGCTGAAAAGCAAACAACCGTTCACCAGAGAAACAGAAGACAAAGTAAATGGCATAACAGCGAAGGTGAAAATGATAAATTCATCCTGGAAAAGGTAATTATTCTCGAAGAGTATGGTGTACACATTTCTTATCTGATTAGAGAGATATTTCACCCAGCCCAGTGTCTTTTCAGCAGCCAGATGTGACCAATGGAAAGGCAGTGGTCACCCACAGTGTCAAGCCAGAGCCCGTAGGATTCAAAAAATCAGAGTCAGGGGAGCAGATAGAGAACAGTGTGTTGGTAGTAAGTATAGCATTAGCCAGCCTCACAGACCTTGGGGTGTGATATATGCTGTGCACTGCACCAAGGACCTAAGATAAAGAGACAGAACAGATTAGGGGAATGACTGTGGGTACAGAATGCTAAATAACATAGTGTCTCTCTGTAATCCCAACACCTGGGAAGCAGAGGCAAGAGCATCGTTGCTTTAAAGTTTTGTTTTGGTTTTTTTTTTTTTTTTTTTTTTTTTTTTTGATGCTTAACAAGTTCAAATCCACCTCAAATCACATGAATCCAAATGACAACTGCAATCACCACCATCAAAGAAAAATAATGACACAATATCTTTCATCTATACACTGCTATACCCAACATCAATCTTTTGAGGAAACAGTTGTTGCAAGTGATGTGATCTTGTCATGTTGTAGTGAATCATGATTGTTTGTTTAGTAAGTCCTTGGCTGATAAATACAGAGACAAACTAGCATTTGCTTAGAATGGTGAAGAACAGGCCTTCAGAGATTCTGCCCATGCTTTGTAAAATAGATTTCATTATATAATGCCAACTTCAGAGATTTAGAAAAGTATTTGGAAGATTTGTAGGCACACCTAAATAGTAAGGATGGGAAATCGGCTCATATAGGGTGCAAACCCCAGATGAATCATAAGTTATATTCAATAAAGTGGAAAATAGTCATACAATGGCTTATGCCTGGAAATGCTCAAACAATGGTTAGAGTTTTAACAAAGGTACTTTGTGAGGTGGAAAAGGCATACTCAAAAATCAAAGAATTTTTTAAAAAAAATTTCTGGTACCAAGAGTGAGATACCTTCCCATGAGTTTTTGATCAAGGTTTCCTCTGAATCCACCCCTCCAAAAATGCTATTGTTGATTTATGCTAGAAGAATACAGTAAGAGAAGTGTCTATTGCTCAATACATTATATTTTGTGTTTCAGACTTGGAGAAATCAAGCTGAGATTGAGCCAGAAGTTCTGTCACTGACAACTAATTTTCATAGTGATGAATAGCACCATATAGGAAACTTTGTGTAGGGCAGATTGTCACCAATAGTCCTGTTACACTGTGGACCCTAAATGACAGGTAGAATGTGCAATAGCTGTATGATTGGTCTAACAGTGGCACAACTGTTATGGGTATAACCAACTAACTACATTCCAATTAGACTTAAGGCCTATTCCACAGAAGGGACCTATGTTTGGTACTATAAAAAAATTCTGTGACTGGGGAGATTTCTGTTGGGGAAACCATTTCTACTGTTAAGTGGATATGATTTACCTATGATTTATGTTTATGCCCATAGATTATTTATACAAAAGCTGCTTTGTAGCAGGAGTATGTTACTTCAAAGACTGGTAACCTAAAGTGTTGATGATAAATGAGTATTACTGTAGTACTATAGCTCAGTGCTTAGCTCTACATGGGAGGAAATATCCATAAAACTGCATGACTCCAGGTCTCAGTGTATTTTGTAGAAAGGGGAGTGGAAAGGATATTAGAACAGATGAAAGGGTGGATCAGTAGAGATTATCCTGCAAGTATGAGATGGGCAGTGTCATTGTGAAATCACCCATACAAGACCTTCACAAGACTGGGCCTACTGATCTTTCCTTATGGGACTGGAGGAGAACTCATGGGCCAGAGCACGTGTTTTTTGATCTCCTTGATGATATATAAGTCTCAACTCTTCTTCAGCGGTGTCGCTAACTACAAATTATCCCTGTTCCTGAATCAACCCTTCCTCCATGCTTCTTTAACCTCCGTTAAAGTCACTGGTTCACTAAGCTAGACATGAGATAGATCATCACTTTCTCTATCATTAGTACTGTCTCTGAAGTGAACAGATGTTTATTCACATATCCTCAGGAAAAAAAATCACACAATATTAACTATAATTTTGGAGAGTTTTCTTTTTTTATTTATTATTTTTTTTCTTATTTTACATATCGATCCTTCCCATCCTCCCATGTACCCCACCAGCCCCCCCCATGCTACCCCCATCCACTCCCCAGGGAGGGTGAGGCTTTCCATGAGGGATTTGGAGGGTTTTTCTATTTTAGATAAAAAAGTTTGCCATGTATCCCAGTCAGGTCTTGAACTTATGATCCTCCTGCCTCATTCTCCTATGGTGTCACCATGTATGACTCCAGTTGTAATTCTTCCTTCTTTCATTGTCTCTCGGTTTCTGAGACATCCATTAATTGACTTTATCCATACTAGCCCACCATAATCATATTCTTTCAGACTCTTTCTCTTCTCAAGCTCAGTGCTCAATCTCATTCCCTCAGTACCCTTCACACACACACACACACACACACACACACACACACACACACACACACACACACCGCACCATGTTCATACTATGCATTCACCTCATTGAGCCAGGTCCAGTTCTTTCATCAGATTTTTCCTTCTTCTTAAATGAAAAACCAAGGAAATCCAAGCTGATGCAGCCTTAGCAAGCCAGCCATACCATAACTTTACAGGAAGAGATATCAACTACCCCAAACATGTTCAGGAGGCAAAAAGAAGGTGAGTTGATAAGATCCATGACTTCAAGAATAAAAAAGAAATTACTGGTAGAAACAGCACCTGTCTTAATAAACTCAGCTTGTCTCACTTTTATAAGAGTTATCATAAAACAACTTAAAATTAGAAAAAGAAAAAAATACAGTACTTTAGAGTATTTAATTATGAAATGTACTTTGTGGCTCTTTTCTCTGAGCTACAATAATAGGTAAAGAAACTGATAATATCCATAGCAGATTTCAGACAGACTTCCTAACCTCAATCATTACTGAGAGTCTGGAGAAATAACTCTTTGTCATTGGACACTGTTCTGTGCGTTATAGGCTATTTAACATCTACCTATTCCATGCCTTAGATCCTTCTTCCAATGTGGCAAACAAACATGTCTCCAGACAATGTCCTTAAGGTGGCAAAATGGCTTAGAGCCATTTTCATAGATGCCAGGAAAAACTTCTTACCCTACTTCAAGGGTCAGTATAGTCCCTGGAATTTGAAAGAAAAGTCCACAGCATACTTCTCTAAATGAAGTTTTATTGGGACACAATCACACTCATCCACTCATTGCTTGTAGATGCTTTTTCACTAACAAAGCAAAGTTGGATAAGGATAATAGCAATTGTCTGGTCCACAAAACCAAAATGTCTACCATCTGGCTGCTATCAAAGTCTTTGCCAACCTCTATCCAAGTTTACTAGTTTCAAATATTTTCTCAGTGATAACTTTCTATAATGAATTTTTACATAAAACTGCCAGACAGAGCATTCAAGTTGGGTAATTTGAGAAAGTAAAGTGCATGCTACATAAATAAGACAGTGATTCAAAGTCCAGGCAGGGTGTATAAAAACAAGTCAAAACACTGGACCTTATTGATTTCTCAAGGCCTGAAGAACAGAAAAGCAAGAATGCCATGTTAGAGAGAGAGAGAGAGAGAGAAGCCTGGCCACACAGCATTCTGCTCCAATCCATATTGGTGCCCATAAGTGGCAGATCCAAGAGGGCAAAAAGAGCCCAGTGGAAGCTGCGCACATAGTTCACGATCCTGAGACACAGAGCTTAAAGAGAAGACTTAAGGTCAAACAGAAATTATGCCACGAGGAGCCTTCATGTACAACACTAATAAGAGAAAGGTTCCTTACTAATAGAGAGGGTATTGTGTCAGCCTAAGTTGGCCTTTTCTCTGACCCACTGATCCAAGACTCCAGGAAACACAGTTTGAAAGTCCTGCTAAATCCTCCTCTAATTTTCTAACTTTATCTCCTTTCTGAAATAAATCTTATGATCAAATATGATCAGATACTTTGGTTCTGCTTTTCTAGTAAAGTCCAATCTTAAAGCCATTTCAATAATCTAAGTACTTAATCCAAAGTCATCAGACAGATGCTTCCATCCCTCGTTGGTTTTTGCCTTTGTGCCCATGCCTTCAACCAACCACTAAGTGTTGGTAGAAATATAGTCTGAGGATGCAGCTCAGATATAAGATACTTACCCAGTATTTGTAAGGTTCTAGGTTGGACTATGGGCAGAGGGAGGGAATATACAGGGGCTCAACTTCTGATCGACCTCCAACCCCTGGCTGAAGGGCTCTGAACACCCTACTTAAAAAAATAGGATGACTATTCCTGAAACCTGACCAACCTTCACCTTTCTGTAGCAAGGTTCCTTTCATTCCTTCCATCTTGTTTTACTGCTGACTTCCACAGTGCTGTGTCCTCTCTGATGGTTTGTATACTTCTTAGACAAATCCCCTTTTGATTATTGACATTTTCTTATTTTACTCTTTAATGACCCTTCTCATTAAAAGGGCAAAACTTTCTCCAAAGGACGTAATCATAAATGATGACTCCAATAACACAACTAAAGCTATACAATGTAATTTGTGAACTACAATAACATTCCCTGAAGAAAATTCATAGATTTATAAATATTACAAGTAAGCCATTTTTATAGAACAGGTAGAAACATGCTATGGCTTTCTAAAGCCTTTTTATATAACCCAGCTCTATTTATATTCCTAAGTATTTAGTCCCAAAACCCCAAAGGAAGGCTAGAATAGATGCTTTAGAATGGGAAGAATCTTAAAGATGATCTATGTCAATGGCCAGCACTGTGTGAAGAACATTACAGTTTTCATGTCATTCGCCTCCAGATTAGGATTCTAAGAAAACATTTCGGCTCCTTCCTCTACTAGCTTTTTGATTGGCTTTACAAATATTATCATACTTTGTTTGCTGGGGGAGGAACTTTATGCTTGGAATTGAATCCAGGGCCTAGTTTATGCTAAAGGTAACAAGACATTTTTTTCCCCTCTGCCTTTCTTGTGTTTCTTTTAATGGGATATTGAATGAGTTTCTCTGAGACATAGACTTTGGGACTGTTACTGTTTCAAGTCATAATAGCTACTTGAATAATGAGTTACACACATAAGCAGCTGTTGTCTAACTCCATTGGAATTTATGATGTGTTTGTAGCATTGTCTTCCGCTTCCTTTTCCTTGCCAGTTGTGACAAGTCTATACAGTCAAAGTCAGGTCAAAATGTGGCCACAGCTATTCCAAATATCTAATCCTTCCAAGACAAGATAGAGGAAGAGAGAGATGGGAAGGAAAGGCTTTCTTATCTGGTCTCTCATTTTTCAGCGAGAAAGATATTTCCTAGAAGCTCCAAGTAGAAGTCTTCATTAACAATATTAACACAAAGTGGGTGGTGTGTCTATCCAGAGACCAATCCCTGAGCAAAGAGGGTGATGTCCTAATCACCATTTGCATGGATGTGATAAATACCTTGACAAAAGCAACTAAAAGAAGGAAGGGTTTATTTTGGGCTCAACATCTAAGGTGACAGTCCATCACTGTGGGAAAATCACAGCAGTTGGTCCCATTATCCATCTCAGACAGGGAACTGAAAATGATGCTCACACTCAGCTTGCTTCCTGCTTTTCACATAGTCTAGAGTTCCAGGCCAGGAAATGGCCCTACCCACTGTGGAATAATCCTCCAACCTCAGTTAAGCTAGTCAATATCATTCCCACAGGCACATCCAGAGGCTCATCTTCCAGGTGGTTCTAGAGTTGACAGATGAGATTAACCATCACAGATGGCCATGATGGGATGCCCAGACTTTTGCTCAAATATTATTTTGGGTGTGTCTATGAGGGTTTTTGGAAGAGTTTAACATTTGAGTCAGTAGACAAAGTAAACAGGTTGTTCTCACTAATGTGGGTGGCCTCATGCAATCTGTTGAAAGCCTGAACAGAACAAAAAGGCTTGAGGAAGGGAAACTGCCTTTGCCTGACACTGTTCAAGGTCAGACTTTGGATTTTCCCTGCCTACAGACTTGAACTCCAGCATGGGCCCTACCTTTTAAACAGGAACTACACCTGGTCTTCAAACCTACTGGCTATAGGTCCAGGAGTTGTTCAACTCAACACCCACATGAACCAGTTTCTTACACTTGGCTACATGACAAATGTATGTATTCTACTTATTGGTTCTGTTTCTCTCAAAAAGATTAACTGATATAGTCTCTTTCTAATTCTGTGCTAGTATTTTCAAACCCAAGTTTAACATTCCCAACAGATGTAACTTTGAGAGCTTCCAAGTGAAAAGCAAAGTAGAAATTTTGTTTTCTTTTATTCACCCATTGATTTATCAATAAGGGTATTTGGAGTCTCTACTACGTGCTACGTTTGCATAATCATTGCTAGCTTCAAATGGTTCACTGAGTACTAATATCAGCAGACAAGCAGCAAAAAATAAGTTAGAATTTAATAACTATAAAGGGAAATAGTGGACCAGAGCAAACTAAGGTAGGGGTAGTGGCTGCTGTTAGAGACTTTCTGAGGAATAAGATTTGACAAACATGGGGATCATTAGGCAAGGAATGACATTTTCCTGGGAAAGAAAAGTATTTCAGGCAACTGAAAAAATATGTACAGTAGCTGCAAAGTGAAAGTAGTCAGATGTTGAAAACTAGCAAGGCTTTATTGCCAGTGTTAAAAGAATGTAGGAGATGGAAACCATTGCCATGTAGGGGTTCCCACCATTTTCTCTCCTCACTGATTCAAAACTGGGGTCTGGCTATCTGTAGTCTCTTTCCTCACCCCCATTACTTTCTAAGAAGCCCTTATTAGCATTCCAATTTATGGCATCTGTTTTTAATGAGAGTGGGGAGACAGTAGACAAAAAAGTTATTCTATTCTTAAATTCAGGTTTTTGCTGTTGGTTTTCTGTTTACTCAAGGTTAACACTGCTGAAGACAGTAGATGCATTGGTAAACCTCCATTTAAACAATGATTTTGTCCTTGTGAAATGAGTGAAACAGTTGCTTTTTATTTTTTCCCCAGTATGGGGGTCAAACCCCTAGCCTTTTACATGCTAAGCAAGCAATTTGCCACTAAGGTACATTTTTATTTGAAACACAATAATTCGGGACCTAAACCATGTGGATTACCACTTAATAAGCGTTCAAGTCTCCTTCACAAATAGGAGGAACATGATTTCTTTCCTCTAGTCAAGACAGGAAGTCTGGTAGCCAAAGGCACACCATTTTGTAAAAGTTCTTCTTTTGGGTTGAAATTTGACATCTCTCAACTACCATAATTTTGTTGCCAGAACTCAAGTAGGTTGTTTGTCTCCATTCTTGCTTTCCTTACCCTAACAGGTGACTCAGGAAGAATTTACTATATACTGCTCATCAATCACACCACATAACACTCCTCCCCTTTCCTCTGAAACATATTAGAAACAGCCTCTGTTCTGTCTTGTGTGCCTTAACTCTCCTGCTGTTAGTCTGTCTATCTGTGGCATTAATAACTCTCCTAATAAATGTCTTTCCTCCAGAAGTCTCACTTCATTCTCTCCCTTGAACCCCAAACTTGAAATTTAAAGATGTCTTGACTGAAGTTGAACTGAAGTTCAGTTGACTTAAGTTCATACAGCATTGTGACTGTGTCTATGCAGTGATTCCAGACCCCGAGCATGGTAATTGATTGATAGAACTGTGACTGAGCTGATGCCTGTGAAATCTAAAACATTGAAAAATAAAACTTTTCTATTGTTTTCTCTTTTAAGAGGCCATGCCTTTTTCTGTATGCTTCATGAGGAGCTGTGGACGGTACTACTTAAATCCTGTTCAAACCAACCAGGAAGCTTCCCTCTCCGTTTGGTTCTCACAGTTGTTCTAGATTAATCTTCCCGAGGTATCATTTTGCTGCTTGAAAGTTCTGTGAGCCACAGAGATTCAAGCCATGTAGACTGATGTCAAAATTATTTTATTACCTGGCACCAAGCTAAGTCCCGTACTTAACTGTTCTCTCTCTCTCTCTCTCTCTCTCTCTCTCTCTCTCTCTCTCTCTCTCTCTCTCTCTTTCTCACGCGCGCGTGCGCGCACACACACACACACACACACACACACACACACACACACACACACACACCATGGTCTGTCAAACCCTTTTGTGGAGAAAAAAGTGGAAAAGAGGACTTCCAGTTACTTTGGGCAATGATGATTTTGATATAATGATACAATTTATAGCTTGAAGATGATGGCTTTGCTTTGGGGTTTTTGTTTTGGGGTTTTTTGTGGTTTGTTTTTGTTTTTTATTGTTTTGGTTTTTGTTTGTTTGTTTGAGACAGGGTTTTCTATATAACATGGGCTGGCCTGGAACTTGCTGTATAGACCAGACTGGCCCCAAACTTGCAGCAATCCTCCTGCCTCAGCCCTTTGAGCACTAGAAACATGTCCCACTTCATCTGGCTTAGACATGTTTTAGCATAAATGCTTCCAGATTTTGCGACAAAGAACTTAACAGTTCTTTTAAGTTCAAATGAGCATCAGCTTGCAATGCTCCCAGCGAATACCACCTTCAAGGGCATACTCTGCTAAATCTCCACAGAGACAATATATGTCAGTCACCAGAGCCCTTTGTGAGTACCTATAATGGATCAGGCATGTACAGAAGTTTATTCAGCAGTAATAATAAGAAACTATCACTATACTTTTGGCTTGCTATTTATGCTGGGCCCTGTGCCAAGTAAGCATTTTCTACATATTAGCTCACGCTTCACAGCAACCACATGAAGCAGATGTCATGTGTTTCTACCATTTTGCATGAGAATGCCAGGGAGTAGAGATTGAATAAATTGCTGAAGTTGTCAGAATATCTAAATGTTCAAATGCATATTCAAACCAGAGTCGACTGTGATACTAACTCCCAGTGCATTTTACTTAGAGGAATTGGCCCTTAGGCACTAAAACTTGCAGCACATATTCATTTGTTTGACAAAATAATTCAAATTCTTCTTCAGTAAATGTAATTCAGTTCCAGAAAACAACATTCTTCCCCCATTAACTATTACAGTGGTTAAAAATATTTTAGCCATATGTTACTGATTAATCAACATACACATTTTTGCAGTCTAAAATTTTAATTTAAATCCAATTATCATGGCCAGACTTAAAGCTCACCACCAATGATATTATCTCCTGGTTCTCATTCACTTATACAGCCCCCTCCCAGTATTTCTAGGTTGGCTTCTGTGGCCAATGCAATATAATGACAGCAAAGGTATGTTACTTCAGTGCTGGGTTACAAAAAGCCTGTGATTTCTATCTTGACTTCTCTCTGTCTCCTTTCTCCATAATCACCAACCTCAGATCACCTTATCTAAGAGAAACGGGGGGCTGTGTTATGAAGTAATTCAGAAAACCTGTAGAAAAACTTCAAGGCAAAACTAAAGTCTGAAACCATCAGCCAAAAGACAGAGAACTGCCAATCATGTGTGAGTTAAGAATCTGGGCCTTCCCCACCCATCCATCAGATGAGGCCGCAGCCCCAACCTTATTGGGGACCCTTACAAGCTGAATTCTGTCCCCATTCTCCAACGGGATGTGTTTTTTTTTAAATGAGGCTCTCCACAAAGGTAAATGAGGTTAAATATTGTCCTATGGAACAGGTTCTGATTCATGTAATTATATTTTAAGGTAAGACCTTCAAAGAACAGACAACTAAAATGAGGTCCTTGGGAGGGCTTAAATTTAAGCTGACTTATCTTTTAAAAAAGAGGAACTCACTCGGCACTCAAAAGAAACACCAGGGCGTGTGCGCACAGCGAGAAGGCAACAACCCCATCAATGAGGAAAGAGGCCTCAGAGGGAAGCCATCAGGAGCTCCTGGCTTTCAGAGCTCGGGATCTGCAGTATTGTATATGGCAGCTGCAGTAAATCAGTACCAGCACCTTGATGCAGAACCATTAAGTTAGCCTAGCCCTGGCTCCCTGACCCACAGAAACCATGAGGTACACTAATTGTTTGGAGCTGCTAATAAGGTCATTTGTTATGCAGCCATTGACCACTCAGCTGCTTGGATATTGTGTGTGTGTGTGTGTGTGTGTGTGTGTGTGTGTGCGTCATACTGCTCTTGCCGTATGTTAAATTTTGTTGTCCTAATTGCCCAGAAAGTATTCACTTGGGAAGTTGATTTGTATTCTTTCCATCTAGATCATTTTATTTTAAAAGGAAGAAAATATCATATAAGCAATAAACTAAATGAAAGCGATCTTTAAAATAATCTAAAATTTTACAAATATTTCCCTTTAATATATATTGCCTGTTTTCTACACCACTGATACCAAGTGTATCATTGCAGCTATTGGAAAAAGCTTGTGTCATTCCATTTTCTTCATTAAATAGGAAGCATTAGAAGTTCAGAAGTCTGGCGTCAGCCCAGCTCACTGCTATGCATTGTATCTCAGTTAATTCTTTCGACTGCTTTTGAGTTCAGATGCTGATGAAAACTGATGTTTTCTATATTTATTGATTCATTGTTAACCATTCATTCAATCAGTGTTATATGATACCTACTAGGTATCAGGCACTGTTGCAAACACCAAAAATGTGCCAGTAAATAAAACAAAGAAATACCTCTTTGTGGACTTCGTGGAGAAAAATAGCAATAAGCATGAATGCTGGGTGAAGTTTCTGGCATACTATTGTCAATAACTGTAACACAGGCCACAGAACAATACTGGTTCTGACCAAACTCTGTTGGATGGTGGAAATGTGAACATACTGTGCTGAAAAGACAATGTTTTATAAAGAACTACATATGTAGGGGCTGGAGAAATAATGGCCCAACAATTAAGAGCATGTATTGTTCTCCTGAGTTTGGTTCCCAGTACCCATGTGATGCCTTACAACTTTCTGTAACTTCAATAACAGGGAACCAGACACCCTCTTCTGACTTCCATGGGTACTGTACACGTATGGTACATAGACTTACTTGTATGTAGGCAAAATACCCCAAAACATAAATAAATAGTAAAAAGATAATGATTTAGAAACAGGAGTATACACTTATGGCTATGGTTAAGCCTTAGGAATCCTCTTTCAGTAATGTGGAAGTCACAGCCTTTATGAAGTTCCTCTCGATTTAAAGCTGCTCACATAGTTACCATTTATTCTGATGTGTAATTCCTTTCTGCACTCCTGTTCAAGATTATTAGGAAAGCTTATTGGCAAAAGTCACAAGTATTTCAAATGCAATAATAAACAATGAAGTTAAAAGTCCATTGCTTATCCATGTTTTCTCTTCAAGAATGAGATTTAGCCACAGGAAACTTTAGTATCAAGTAATGATAGCATTCTCTTACATGAAGGGGCACTTCTAGTCTTAAAACTAAATGAGATAAGACCATGGTTAGAGGGTGCTTTTTGAAAGAACATTTTGTTAGTATATATCTATTATTAATTAGCATATATTAATATATTAGTACATATTAATTGTGCAAAACAATGGATTCCATTAAGACATTTCCACACTTGTATATAATGTACTTTTATCATATTCAAACCCATTTCCTATCTTATCCCTAGAGGGGATGTTTTATATTTAGTTTGCCTAATGTATTAATGAAATCTCTCTCCTCTCTCTCTCTCTCTCTCTCTCTCTCTCTCTCTCTCTGTGTGTGTGTGTGTGTGTGTGTGTGTGTGTGTGTGCATGCATGCACGCGCGCGTGTTTGCACAAGAGAAAGGAGTTACTTTGTTGAACTTTACATTTCATTAGTTACACATACATAGTTATGGATATAGAGATTCAAAAAAGGCAGAGAGCCAGAAAAATAAGCAATAAAAAAGCTTTGGAGTGTGATCAGCCATGAAGTAGCAAGCAGTCCTTCAGTGACTCCAGAAATGAGTTAATAAGCCAATAAAGTGTGTGATCATTTTTGATGCTCAGAGGCCACAGCTCTTGAAACAAAGTGATTTACTTGACCAATTTCCCCTGAGTCAGGATCATAGTCTCGCTCCCCGAGATGACTTAACTATTTATCAGAGCCATCTGGACTATTGAAAAAGTAACTTACACAGAGTACTAAAAACTACCTCCACACCCTGTACTGGAAATGGCATTGGGAAAAAAATGAGATGACCCACAGTGGGTGGCAAGCTGTCCTTTCTCCCACCACCTCCCTAAACTAAAAGCCATAGACTAAAGAGTGGATGCACTTTTGTTTTGTGATGTGTCAGCAAGTTTGGCAATTTCTATATAGTCAGAAATATTCATTGGTGATGTAGTAAATAATCCCAAAATAGAACTGTTTCAGCAAGCACACCATTTGTCTCTGAGCAAGGTGAATTAGTCACTAAACAAGCCACCAAAATGCTCTCACGGGTCCAAAGTCCACATCTGGACTTTGTGCACATATGGAAAGTAGACACTAACCACAGGAAAACCATGGCAACACAATAGCATGTAGAGTTCTAAGTCCAATCAGTGCCCATGATTTGTTGACTTTGAGAATGCTGCCTGATTTTCTTAAAACTCAGTTTCTTCATTTGAATAATACTGGTATCTGATGACTGACATGACAATTCAATGAAGAAAACCCATAAGGCATTCAGAATGGGAAGTACAAAATTCCCAACAAAAGCCAGCTCTTGGAATGTTGGAGCAGAGGTATTTAATGTGTGGTCTTGCGATAGCAGTCTGAGCAGGACCTGGGAACTTCTCCAAAGCTCCATTCCTCAGATACCTTCTCCCAACCCAGATCCTAAACCAGTTGAATGAGACATGCTGGGATTGGGCCCTAGAATTCTTAACAGCTCTGCAGAGAATGCTGGGACATGCTCAAGTTGTTTGGAAACCATACTTTCAGAACATGAATGACAGTAAATATGTACACCATGGTATCCATTATTAAGGACTTATGCTTTATGGTTATGTAGGAGATGTAGAAACCCCCTCCTTGTTACACTCCTACTTCTAATTCTTAATTTGTTTATTAATTGCATGTGTGCATGATGTATGTGTGCACATGTGTTACTTCACATTTGTGAAGGTCAGAATACAACTTTGTGGAGTTGGTTCTCTCCTTCTATCTTTATGTAGCTTACAAGGACCAAAGTCAGGTCTCCAGGCTTGCATGCCAAGCATCTTTATCTGCGGAGCCATCTCAGCAACACCCACTTGTAAGTTTTATGTGGGCTTTTTTGGCTGAAACTAAATACAAGACCTAATTAAAAAGTTTAAAGACACATGTTTTATTAACTTTAGAATTACAAGGGAGAGCTCTACACATGACAGCAACTCCAATATCCATAGACTGATACTTTTATCCTATTTCAACAAAAGTGATGAAACATGGAAGGATTGGCAGGACCAGTGGACACATAGACTTTAGTGAAGTCTATACTGTTAGCAAGAGACATAATGGGGCAGGTAGAAGCCAGTAGAGGTCAGCATCGCTTCAGAATCTGTTTACTCAGGTTCAAGGCACCCCAGTCACAGACTTTGATAATGAGCTTTGGTGTAGGAAGAATCTCTCTTGTCTCTGTCTTTTTTTCTTCCTCTGTCTCTCTCTGTCTCTTTCTCTCTGTCTCTCTGTGTGTTGTCTCTCTCTTCTCTGTCTCTGTCTCTTTCTCTCTCCTCTCTCATTTCTTTATAGCCTACTACAAGTAGGGATAGTCTGCCCTAATGGCCCTTTCTCTGCTACAGTCCCTCAAGTGATACTAAATGCAAGACTACTATATCAAAGGGACATACCATACCTTGAGGAGGCCTGTCCTTACCTATTTCAGAATACTAAGTTTAAAAAAAAAAACTCAGTATCTGGGTAAAGAACTTCAGAAGTCATAAGGGAACAATGAGGTTTGTGGGGGAACTTTTTTTTAATACTGTTTTTGACTTTTCCAATAGAATCATCAGCAGGAAGGGCTAGAGATGCAACCTAATGATAGAGCACGTGCCTAGCATGTGCGAAAGCCTTGGGTCCAAGTCTTCAGTACCCTAAGAGCAGAATCCTAAACACAAAGAGATCTTTTACTAAAACTGTATAATAGATTATAAACTTTATAAAGCCAAAGACACAGTGGGGAGCAGAAAAAGCCAATTGAAAAGAGGGTGATCTGCAATACATCTTAGTGCAAGTATGTGAATGCAGTTTATTATCCACCTTCATGCTTCTATACACAATACTAACTGACTATAACACCGGAAGTGTGTTGAACAGGGAAGAAGCTAGAAATACCTGCATGTGCTTTTTGTTGATTGGTATAGCAACAACAACAACATGCATAATTACAGATAAAATTGTCATTTAGAGTAAGGTGAATCATAGTGCGGTTTGTGCAACTTCATCCACCACATTGTGGCCATAGAGCTTTTCTAAATGTAATCATGTCACGCCCCATAAAAGACCTAATTGGCTCCTTGAAGCCTGGTTCTTATGAACCTTTGTTATTTGGCACATGCCAGCCTCTGTCCTGCAATCATACCTCCTCTGTGTTGCTGTCCTACACCCAGCACTTGTCACTAGGAAGTTGGTCCCTCCTTCTCCAACCTCCTGAAAGATTCTGTTGTATTCCCTATAACACTTCATACACTGGATTAAAAAGATTGTTCAAACATTATCCTCTCCACAAGACGTTTGGTAACTTTTACTGACAGAAAGGTGTGCATTTTCATTTTTTATGTTCCCAGAAGTTGGCATGAAACCATAGGATGCACTTGATCCTTTACTTAGACTGAAAATGAAATCTATGCATGAGCCACAGAGGTTGGCCTAGGGAAACACAGCAATCATCTTCATACAACCTTTCTCCAGTATAAGAAGAACTGAAATCTTGGAATTTGGAGAGTGAAAGACTTTGGGAACCATGGCACCACGGAGACATGCTATCTTGTGAGTCAGAACTCTGTAACTGTTGCCATCATCTTCCAAGCGCCACTAAAACTATTATTGTATTTAAGGTATTCTAATCACCCCATTAACATTGGTCTGAATCTTTAAAATTTAAACTTAAGCTTTAAGTGTGGACTTTGTAGCTTAAAGACAAGATAAAGTTACAAGGCCAAAGACAGTGTGCTACCAAACTCAATGCAGGTGTCCCTATTTTTGTTGGCCTATGAAATCTTCAGATCTCTATCCTCAAAAGCAATGATTCTTGGCTTATCCATGGTGCATCAGTCTCCATCAGACTCCCTTAACAGCTCAGCTCCCATTTAACAAGCCTTCTGATTGGCAATTTTGAATGGTTTCCTTCTCAGACAGACTCTGTTTTGTATCCCTGACAGTTTGTTTCTGCTAAAGGATTTAGCTGGAAGTATTTATCCTGAGATAGCTGGAACAACCACCTGGCTCTCTAGCCAGTTCCCTCCCCTAAAGCTCTCTCGATGCATGACAGTTAAAACACCTTCAATCAATTGTACATTGTTAGGTTATCCAGTTGGTTTGGTTTCTCGTCACTGTCAACAGTAGGACCTCTCAGTCCGAAAGTTACATTTCCAGTTTTGAAGGGGCTTGAGCAACTGATGGGTACAATGCAATGACCTGTCTCCTGCAAGAGCCCAACTTATTGAGGTCTGCCTTAAGAAATCTACCAGCAGTTCACCCATGCTAATTCTGAGATGTCTGCAGTCTGTCTTTCCCAACAGAAATATCTTCTTGGAAAGACTTCTGAGAGGATCAATTCTGAAAACAATAATAAAGTGTTTGGCACATACCATGCACATTATAAATGACCAGTAAACCGAACTTAATATTATAAATAGATTTCTGAAGGTGTATTAGTTTCATAGTGTGCTGTAACAAGTATCTGTAGGAGAGCCTACCCAAACTAGGTCATCCTGTACCCAGTGCCCAGGCCAGCCCTCATATGCAGCAGGTACTTCCTCCCTGAGCCAAGCTGCCAAGCCTGCCTCAATGCCCAGAGATACTGAAAGAGAGACACCTGACCCAGAGAGACCCCTGACCCTGAGACACCAATGGGAAAAGGGCATACAGCAGAGTCAGCACCTGAGCCAATGGGACCTTGGGAGGGGGTATAAAGGCAGGCCTAACTTCTTGAGTAAAGGAGTCTGCAGCATACTCTGCTAGCTCTGCTACTCACTGACTCCTGGTGCCTGCCTTGTTGGTGCTGTGTCTTCTCATCCCCTGCCCAGAGGGGTATCTGAGTAGGGTAACCCACAACAAGTATCATACAATGATTTCAAACAGCAGAGGTGTGCTTATCTCAAGGTGCTAGACAAGACGGGAGACTTCCCAAGCATTGGCAGGACTCTCTGATAGCTCTAAGAAAAATCTTTCCTTGTCTTTTCTAGTCTCTGGTGGTGGCTAGAAAGCTTTGACATTCCAGGATATCTCCTCCCCACACATCTTCGTGCTTTCCTCTCATTGAACATGTTTGTTTCTCTGTCTCTACACTGAAGTTTCTACTTTGGTAAGGATACTAGTCATGTTGGATTCTAGCCAAATGACTTCATTTTATCTTTATTACTTCTTTAAAATTGTACTTCCATATAAGGTCATATTCTTAGGAGCACATAGTCAGGACTTCCACATGTCTTTTGAGGGGGACACAACCCAACCACACAGTGGGTGGCAAGTCATCCGGCTTAAAGTTGAGAACAGGGTTTTTTGTTTTGCCAGCACTGACAGCTATGCTCACATCCCTTTTCTTTATGAGGAGTAGAGTTGCATAATGTTTTGGGCTCATGTCTCAGTCCCCTTTGGTTATTGGAACCCTGTAGATAAGATATATCCTCAGGCTTTTACCGTCCCCCAGTCTGCAGCTTGGTGTGGTATGCTTGTAAACCCAGCTCTGGAGGAATAAACAACTGAAAGGCCCTGGCTTGTGTATTAAGTGCTGTATTGAGTAATCCCACATTGCTGACTCAAGACACTGAAGGAACAGTAATCATTCCCAATATTGCCCAGGAAGAGAAGCACCTTTCTCTTTAACCCCCTAGTGTGTTCTTTCTCCAAATCTTCACTGAAGTAATGAAGAACTAGAGAAACTACAACAGTGGATAGCAAACCCGACATGGCCTTTGTGGTGGTTAACTGTAGCTAGCCTTCCACCAGGCAACAGATCATGGTCTTGCGGGTGAGCAGATACTCAGGTGTTAGATCTATGCTGCTGGTTGAGTCCAGAGTCCCGAAAGGACCTCCCTCTGTGCGGTGTCTGATGTGGCACTGATCTTCACCTTGGCCTTCTACCACTTTCTATGCTTTCTACCACCCTTTCCTGAGAGCAATCAACCTAGGCGCTTTGTAACTGAGGCCAACTCACCCACTGGCCACTGCTGGGTGAGAAATCTGTAAGAAGACTTTCGTCCCCATCTCTTTTTCATTATCACATAGAAAATGTTAGCCAAACATCTTTGCTAATAATGTCTTGGGAAATGCAGCATCTTCCACTTATGACTCAGATATCTGCCTCTCCCAGAAGCCAGCAACTTCAAGACAAGAGGCTGTTGTTAGCAGGTAACTGAAGCACTGTGAGGGATCAGGCAGTTTGGTAGCCACAAGTGTACTGGACAGAGCTGGTCCAAAGTCCATGTCCATGTGAGAAAAAGCACAGGAGGGAACCGTTTTCACAAGATGAATTCTCCTCATCTTCCCTTCGGCGGGCTCTAACATGGTTTACTGATAGAGATGGTGGTAGAAGGAACTGGGCCAGCATGTGTGAAAACCAGGCTTGTATTACTTTAGCACTGGCGGCAACAAAAACAACAAAAAGAAAGTGGGGGGGGACCCCCAAGATTGCAAACTCATTTGGTCTCTTTCTGGCAAGAAGCCAGAGATTAGGACTCTTGTGGCCTAAAATCAGGTCTTTCAATTTGCAAAGGGTATGATTTTATTAACAAGGCAGGTTGAACTATTGGGCAACCTCTGGGGACAAAAGAAATAGCAAGCAGCATTGTCATATGGAAAAGAATCTGTTTTTGACAGTGCCCTGCATCACAGTTTTTATAAGAGTAGAGAAATATTGGTTCTTTAATAAGAATGAGAATGATTTAACATGGAGCATAATGAACATTTCAAGGAGAAGAAATGCACGCTTCATAGAGCATGGCAGCCAGGACTACGCAACACTGAACAGAGACCGTCAGTTGACCTTTGGTGGATGTGACGTTATCCCGTAGCAAGGGATGAGGACAGGGTTTGTTGCTGTTGCTGTAAAATTGCTGAACTAATAGGGGGAGCCAAGAGGAAATGTTAAACAGTGCAGGGGAGAATGGGGGCTGTTTTCATCCTGTCTTTTTCTATCTCCCCTCCAGCCATGTCTCTTACTTTGTTAAGACATCAAGCCACACGTGTGTTCTCAAACATACATTCAAGACTGTTGATGTATAAATGCTCAGTTAGCATTTTTTGTACAATTCAAATGAGTGGGGATGAGTATGATATTTGGCTCACCATGGGAGGACAGAAAGCTAAGGTAATTCCCCCAGTCAGGAGCTAACAGCCTGCCTGAACAAACTACCAAGAAGGTAAAGAAATCTCAAAGCAGACAGAAAGCAGAGGGTCCGCAATGACACCTGAATTTTATTATTATTGTTGTTATTGTTGTTATTACTATTACTATTATTATTTGCCACTGGAGAGCCAAACAGAAACGGGTAACACAACTTCCAAGGACATTAAAAGCAGGGTGCTACCTCAAATCTGGACGAGGGACTTGGGGAGGAAGCATTACTATCTTCATAGGCCCCTGAGAATAAAAGCACCAACTCTTGCTTATTTTCAGAAGCTTGGAAGGTACTGTTGAGTCCTGGAGCCAAGATTAGGGAAGCCAGGACCACCTTACACCAACTGCTACAAACAGCTACTACCATTTCCAGCCTCAATCCAATAGAGGGTGGGTGGCAGGTGCCTGGAGGTGGCCAATCCTTTTCCAAAAACTTCCATCTGTCACAGAACAGAGTGACTGCACACAGCTACACAGCTAGTGGACCAAAGCCAATGTATACTAATATGTGAAACATGCTCTCTGTGTCCTGCTGACCCGATTGGCGATGGTATTCTTCCTGCCTGGTATCAACAGCACAGCAAGAGAGAAATCTCCTTTGGCTGGGGCTTTATATGTTTAGATGTCTATCCGAGGAACATACACTTTTCTAAAAAGGAGGCATTAGAAAATGGCCCGGGGTGGGGGGCACAGTATTACTCTGAGTTCCACATCTCCCTCCTCTAGGAAGTGTGGCCCACTGAGGATTTACAACTGTTTTCCCCAGCTCTCTGGTGTTAGCAGCAGAGCCTCAGCAGAACCTTAAGCAGCCATTTTCTTTTTCTGAAATTCGAATCCACAAATGTTTATAGGCATTTCTGATGGTCAAAGTACATCCTGCATTACCCCAAGATGAAGGCACTTATGCATCTCACACACATTTTCAGATTACTTGGCCTTCCTCAATGAGGTAAAATGATTTCCTTTCATTATTTCTTTTCTTCAGAGCAGACTAAAAACCTCTAACATTCCACAAAGGAAGTTCACTGGCACACAACCCTTAAGTACTTTAAGATGTTCAGATGAAAAAAGAAAAAAGATGTTCAGATGAACATACGTTACACTTCAGTGTGTATATCCTGAGTGGACATGCATGGGTGGGGATTTATGCTCTGTGCTTTGCCTACTTTCCTCTACAAACCGCCCCAACTGAAGGACACAGCCTGTGGAAGTGGCCTTTACTTCTGTTTATGAAATATTTCCCACTTCTCTTTTCTGAGCACAGGCTGGGTGGGAAGCTCATCCCTGCCTCTTAAACAGAACTGTGAGCAACACCCTCACACCAAAAGGCGGATAAAAAGAAGAATGTGACAAATTGACTTGATCATAGTCTCAGGTGACACAGGAATCTGAGGATTAATGGCACATTGACCCAGAACAAACAGTCCATTTTTATCTTTGAGTGTCAAGTTGAAGTATGACTGGATGGAAAGAACAAGTGAGACAGCCGCAGAGGCCTTTCTGTACAGCTTCTTCCTGGTCCCTCTAAACGGCATTGTCCTCCTCCCAGGGGTGGGTGGGGTAGGACCACATCTGAAACGGCTGTCGTTTTATTTTCTCCTATCACATGGGGGATGTCAGAGAGTTTGTTTACGGCCAGCTAGCTCCAAGACAGGAGAGGGCAATATGTTTAGCTTCATGCCTGCCTTACTTTGGTAAAACCAAGTTCCCAGATCTCTGACCTGCTTTGGAGAGAGGGATTTCTGGTGCCTGCAGATGGTCTTGCAGAGGGAGAGAAAATGCCTGGATGGTGCTGGGGAAAAAAAAATCAGTGAGACATGTTGTTTCCGAAGTCCTTTTGAGGCTTGCTTACTTTGGAAGCAGGATTTCTAAACCCGGGTGTGGGGCTGTACACTTCCTTGTATGAGGCAATCTCATCAAGCAGGAATAAACGGGCCCTTCAAGCCTGGAGCATCCATTGTTCTTAGAAACCTTGCAAGACCATTGTTCTCTCTGCCCTGTGTACTAATCCTGTCTCTAGTTGTGTGCCCAATCCAACTGCCCTAGATGGAGGGCCACGGGCATTGGGAGAGGGGAGAGGAGGGAATTGGGAATCTGATCTTCCCTTCCTGACATTGCAGGGAAACTCTTAACCGTTCTAAAATGTGCAAACCTTCCAGGTGAAAATCAGTCATGAAAACGAGATGGAAGGTAAGGCGAGGATAGGAAGGGAAGATGCCACCGACAGAAACAGCCACGAGTCCACTTAAAATCCCTCATATGAACTGTGAAGACCAGGCATGGCTTACATTTTCTATCAAAGTTAAAACAACAAAAACAGACAAACAAAACAAAAAACCCAGCCATTTTCTACCCCATTTTGACTGTGAAGAGTAAAGGGCATGCCAACTCATAACGATTATTTTTGACAAAGGCACTTGACTAGCAGCAAACCCAGAAGGGGCTATAGGACTGCCCTTTCCATAGCGGGAAGCCAACAGAATGTCATTGAAGGAGTTGCTTTGACTGAGCCAGCTTGAGAAAACAACCCTGACTGCCAGAGAAAGCGGTAATGCAACAGGAAAGCTGTATTAGTAAATTCATTAAGCAACTCTCATCCGCCATTTCTTTCACCAGGCGTTTGCTGTGTCCACCACAACTCCTTCTGCCTTATCATTTCCTCCCAAATTCATTGACTTGTCTAAGAGGTCAAAAGCCTTCTCTTTGACTATTTCTTCAGATACCCTCTCTCAACACTCTGCCTCCATCCTCCGAATGGAGGGTCTGTTATAGTCCCATAAGGTATGCAGCTCTGGCCTATGATGTCAAAATCAGTAAAGACTCCAGCAAATGGCAGCTTGTCCCTCCTCCCCAACAACAGAAATCCAAAACAAAGAAATGGAGAGTATACACACTCATGCTGGTCCCTCCTTCACTGCGGCGTCTGCCGGACTGTAACCACCTTGGCAGAGCCACAGCTGGGCAGCAGGAAGGGCCCAGAACAGAGGAGCAACAGAGGCAGTGACTGAGGAGTCCTTGCCATGGAGGGGCGGGAAGTCGTACAGCTACAGATAAACCATTTGAGTGACTGGCCAGTCAGCTATACACACAAAGCAGTGTCTGAGAATCCCGGCCAACACCTGCTCTTGTTTTCCTATAGGGCTACTGATGGATGGAGATCCCAGCTTCCTTATGGCACACATCTGTCCTTTCCACAAAACCTACTTAATTACTGTAACTTGACTGTTTCTCCATTCAAACACTGAGCATTCTTTTCAATAAATGTAATCTCAAACTCCCCCCTCCAAAAGGGTCTATTTTTTTTCTACAAAGAATAAAGAATTGTGCTTGTATTTTAAGTTTAAAAAAAAAACACTTCGTTCCACCAGATGGCACTGTTGCTAGCACAGGTAGAAACTCCTGAACAGCTGTGGTGTCTAAATAAATACCAATGACCGTTTCTCCAGTTTCCTGAGATTTCACCACTGTTTTAACAACTACTATCTCCCTACTTGACCCACTGGGCACCCAAAAACCATCTCCGGCATCTATATTGTTTAATGTATGTTTAATGTTTGACCAGGCAAGGTCAAATCTGGCAAATGCATTGAAGTGCAATGCTTTGAGATGAGCCCTAGATAGCTAATGAGGTATGCTAGTTATTCCGGGAACATAGAGGTAGCAGAAAATGGTCATCTAGCCAACAGTCACTCAAACACTAACCCTCAACTCTGATTTGTGCTTTTGGAGAGGACAAAGACATCTGCTTGCCCAGGCTGCACACAATCAGGCCTGAGGATAGTGTAACTTAAAGGAGTAGAGGAAAGTAAGTTAATAAAGACAGGAGAGGAAGCTACCTCAAGGTACCTTAGTGTGACTTGAAGTACTGAAAAGAGGGGACAGAGCTTTGAAAATAACAGGATGAGTCGGCGAAAGGACTGGGCCATCGATCTTATTATTATGTCCTTGGCTTTAGTGACCCTCAGACTCACATGTCATTATCTCCCCTATACTTCCAGTACTGAATTCATGATCTGTGTGGTCTAACCCATGAGCTGTCTACTAAATGTCAGTGAGTGGTCCAATCTGTGTATTCACTTGCAAAATTCAGAAAACTGTAAGAGGCTTTACGTCATCTTTCTACCAAAAATTCTCCAGATCAGTACATTTCCAAGTATGGTCCTCATCCCACCACATCAGCACCTTTAGGAGACATAGAGAAGCAGTTTGTTGGGTCCCACCAAGATAGACTGAGTTGGTATCCAGAAACCCACATTTTAACAAGCACCCCTGGGATCCAAAGTCTGTTCCAGCTTAGAAACTGCAGACTAAGACCCCTGCTCTACCATTTCATATCTGAGTTACTTTTAGCAAGCATTCTTCCACACAAGAGGGTTCTTCTGCTGTGCATCTCAGCTATGGCGCTCTGGTTCTGATACACCCTCAAATACTAAGTAATCAGAACTACTGGATACAGGGCTCTGGGCATTCTTAAACATTATCCTTGGAAGGCAAAGGCTGACACATACTGCTCAGTGTTAGTCCTGTACACTAAGCAGAGGGACCAGATCTTTTAAATCTGTTCTTGCCTTTCCCACCTTTCAAGCCAGCTAGACAACATCCACATTTCTTTAGGCCTACAAGACAAACCAGCAAAAAGGTCTGTGCCCAGAAAACCACCATGCCTCCCCCAGGTCTCCAGTCAGTCACACTGGGCTTTCCTTCTGTCTTCCTTAGAGGGTTCCTCGGATGTTTCTTCTCTGGGCCTCTGGTCCCAATTTCTATTTCATTCAGTAGTCGTCATCCTCCTGCGGTAGATTTCAGACCCTTCTTCTCTCCCCACCTTCCCTCTCCCAGTAAAGACAGGTTGGGTGAACCCTGGCTCCTGTTTTCCCAGGCAATCCTGATTGACTACTCCCTCACACCATTAACAATACCAGTTTCCACTTCAAATAATGTCCTGTTCTGGACAACAAATTATATCAGCCTTTCACCTATTCAATGTTATCGCACCTGGTCAACTCCCTTCTTTGCAACTTGTGACCCTTTGCAAATTGACTTTCGTTTGCGACCCTGTTACTGATTCATTTTACTCACTGGGGCAAACCACACAGTGAGAGCTCAAAAGACAACTGCTGAACGATGGGGCAACCTTTGTCCCTTTTTGGAGAGGGGCACTAATCATTGTACCCTTTTTTATAAAGGGAAACAAAATCTACAGAGGTGTAAGTGTCTACCGAGATAACACAGGTCATAGATGGTGTGGCTGGGATCTGAATCCAGGTTGGGCATTTCCCAGGCTCAATTCCACAAAGTGGGTAGGTGGCTCCTTCATGTCTGATTCAGTGGGATTCTGTAGCAGCCTTGGCTGGAGCACTGCCCTGTCCGGAGTAGAAATGAACTCAGTTGGAAAGCTACAGGCATTTCTTTCCTATTGAAATGGCAATCTGCTCCGAGGAAATGAATGAAGCTTATGGTGCTCTGAGGATAAAGGGCAAATGTGTGGGAGAAGCCAAAGATGAAACAGTCCAACACACTTGTGATAGAATTTTTCATGAGCTGAATTCAAATGTTATCATCTGAGCCCAAGCTTCTCTCCCTTAGATGTAAAAGAGAGAACAAAGGGCGAGGGGGAAAGGCAGCTGTCAGTGACTAATCTGGAGGCAGATGAGTGGTTCAGCCTGGGGACAAAGAGGAGATGGCCTGGGGGGCAGTGCTGGAGTCACAGGAGAAGCAAGCCCCTGCAGCAGAAACTCAGAGACCCCCCACCTTAGGCCACACAGGCAGGAAAACTGCGACTTCCCAGAGCCCAGCAGCATCCCTTCAACCTGAGTAGGCCGGCCTTCCTCCCAATTGATAATTAGGAATTGTAGCTCATGAGGTCTTCCTCGTTTCTGTTTACCTGTACACTAACTGGGCAAGTGGAAGCCACAGACCTGTACAAACACTCTCACCTCCGAAATATGGATCTTCTCACCCACAGAATGTGACTAATATTTGATGGAGGGAGCCCTGCCTTGGCATCCTTAATTTCATTAATAAAATGGATTTAAGAACAGACTCCAATGAAAACTTGAATTATTAGAGTTTCTAAGAAAAACCCCAGGGCAGGCAAGCTGTAAATCTCAGAAGCTGCCTAGAGGAGAAAAAATGGAGGGGGGGGGAGGGGGAAGCCATTTGAGCTACAGGTGTGTGGAGTCACGTCACATGACTGGGAAGGGACTTCAAAAAAATGAGCAAGGAAACCCAAAGTGTAAGATGTACTTGGGTTCTGATCATCATCCAAAAGGAAGAGACCAGAAAGAAAGGAAAAAAAAATGAATTGCACCTGACTGAGTTAGGACTGAGAAAGACCCAGGCAAACAGTATTGCTGCTGCTGTTGCAGAGACTGCACTAGGTGTGAGGGATATTGGGAAGGAGACGTACAGAATCTTATTAAAGAAAAAGTGTTCTCACTGTTTTAGCTCGGCTTGAGAACCCACCTCTCTTGGGGTGGTCCCTTTGCCTTGCCCTTGACCCCAGGCACTAGAAAGTTAGTCTCCACCCAAGCCAGAAGGTGTATCTTCTAGAGCAGGCATGCTTTTCTATACTGGGCCCTTGCTGCTGCTCCAGCAGACTGATTTGTGGAAAGCAGGAACACACAGAGACAAAGCAATTCCCCTCTCAGAGTCAGACCAGGCAGGGCTCCCTCACGCTAATGCCCAAACCCTATAAGCATCTGATTCTTCATAAAGTCTTTCAGGTCACATCTAGCCAACTTTGAAGTCTAAATTGAATCACCACGTTCAAAGTAAAATTAATTCAAAGCTGAATGAATCATTCCATTGTTTCTCTCTCTCTCTCTCTCTCTCTCTCTCTCTCTCTCTCTCTCTCTCTCTCTCTCTCTCTCTCCGTTTCCTTTCTTTCTTTGTTTTTACCAGAGACCGAATCAATTGCTATACCACTGAGTTATGTCCTCGGTTCTGACCTTACTTTTTACTTTGAGTCAGGGTCTCACTAAGTTACCAAGGCAGGCCTTGGACTTACTTTGTAGGCCAGGCTAGCCATGAACTTAAAATCTTCTTGGGGCAGTTGAGATGTTTCAGTAAACTGGCTGATCTGAGTTTGATCTCAGGAACTCACAAAGGAAGGAAAAGAGAAGCCTCCAAAACTTACTTCCTCTTATATCCACATGCATGTCATGGTACAGATGTACACACACACACACACTCATACATGCACACATAAATTAAACGGACTAGCCAATTAAAAAGATCTTCCTAACTCAGCATTCTGAGTAGCTAGCATTTCAGGCCTACACCACCAGATGTAGGCTTTCAAGACCCGGCTTATTCTATGAATTTTATACTATTGACTTTAAATGGCAGTAAACTAGGTTATTGTTATTAAACACATTATCTCACAGAAAAAAAGCTACCAATGGTGTTTATTAAATTGTTTTAGTGAGTCAATTTGTTTCTAGTAGAATTATTCAGTTTCAATTTTAAGTAATTCACATTCACAAATAATGTATTCAGCACCTATTGAATCAAAACATTTCATAATATTTAAGTAAACACTAGAAACAAGAAATTCTGTGGTGGAACCTGCTAGAATGCTGAGCTGAGTTCAACTCTGATGGCTCCATGTCTTGGCTCATGCTGTTCACTTTGTCTGGAAAGCTGATTCCCTGAATTCTCACTGAAGGAGCTTGTCCCTGGCCTGAGAAGCAGTTTTAAGCCAAGGCCCTTCTGCCCTTGAAAGATGAGGCCTCTGTTCTTTCTCCTTAACATTGGCATCTATACCATCTCCATCAAGAACCTGAGGTAATCGTGATTCAGTGCCTGCATGCATACAGGCTTGGGTTTTAAGAAATTGGCAGCATTTACTTTCTGCCTGGGAACAGCCACCACTCTGGGGGGAAGCCAAAGAGCCTCACCCAGAGGCCACCAGGAGGTGGTCAAGCTAACAGCACAGCAGAGGTCCAAGTCCACAGCCAACATTCATAGCCAAACATTGGTGAGTGATCCTGGTTGCTGCCTCTGAGTGACTGGAGGTGAGCTACCCTCGCTCATAACCTGTGGTATGAGATGAGTTCCCAGCCAGCCCTGTCCAAACCCAGCTTCATGACCAGAGTGATTGCTGTCATCTTTCAGCACCTAAGCATAATGTAGCGTTTTCTATGGCAATAAGCAACAGGGAAAGAAGTCCTCTTTATGTGCTTAGGATCGCATACCCAAGGCCAGCTTTGCCATCAGTGTGAGTGTCATGAGGGCAGCTTACAACTGTTCCCATTCTACCCCTTGTCTGAGCACAAGTCGAAGGCATCACCTCCCTCACTGATGCACCGTGGCCAATGAAACATGATCAGAACTTATATGTTAATTCTGGGATGGAGCCTTAACGTCTGGGATCCACCAAATCCTACCTCCTCTGTCACACTGAGGAAGACCATGAGGAAACACATATTCTACCTCCAAATCTCCTGAATGATGAGCAGGGATGTGCTGTACCCATGTTAGACACACAGCAGAAAGAAGAATGTCATCATTTGGAACTTAAATGTCTCCCAAGGCCCATGTTATTGAAGGTAATACCCATTTTCCACAGCAACTATCAGGAAGTGGTGAACCCCCTTAGAGATGGGGTTTGGTAGGAAGAATTTAAGTCATTCAGGACATTCCATTGAAGAGGGTGTTAAGAGGCTGGTTCCTTTCTCTCCTCCATACTCCAGCTATGAGATAGAGATTTAGCTATAACATACCTCCACATCATGCTGTATTCCCTGCCCTCAACACCAGAGGCATTAAAACAACAGATCTACATAACCATGAACTAAAACCTCCAAAGTTATGAGGTAAAATGAAACTTTGTCTTTGTAGATCATTTGCTTCTGATATTTCTTACTGACAAAACAGAAAAATAATCATTTCCCAGGCCAAAACCACTGAGATTTTAAAGTTACTTATTGCCACTGTGTATGACCAATAATGGCACTATTGACATTTTGAGTCAAATAAGTTTACATAGTGACTCCTCCCCTATGCATTTTGGATTTAGTGACCTCTACTCACCAGATGCCATTAGCATCCCCAGACTGTGCCACTCATCCCTTAATGACAGTGGGGGATAAGAACAGTTAGCGGTCACTGATCTAGACTTCATTAGTTGATAAAAACCACCACCAAAGAGAAGAAATGACTTCCTTTTCACACTTTGAATGTTCTTCATGCACACACCTATGTAGCTCACATGTAGTGATTCATTTCCTACACCAAGTCACACAGTTACCTGGGCACTTGTCATTCTGGAGAAGATTGCAAGACGGTGTAAAAATGTTAGTGCCTATTTCAAGATCCATCTGGAACTTAGTTTTCTATGAGTGATTCAACCAAGTGAGGTGGGTGGAACTCAGTCTCCCAGTAAAGTTAGCATGAAATTCTTGTGTTAAAAACTCTATGTGGTCATAGAGATGGCTTGGCAGTTAAGGGCACTCACTGGCTGCTCTTCAAGAAGACCTTAGTTCAATTCCCAGCAATCATATGGTGGCTCACACCCATTTGTAACTCCTGTCCCAGGAGATCCACATCTCTTTCTGACCTCTGTGGGCACCACATACGTACATCTACACATGTATATGTGCATGAAAATGCTCATACACTATAATCAAATACATGATCAATCAATTAAAGAAAATTTGGCCCATAATGCAACAGTGTTGGGAGGTGAAGGCCATAGCAGTGGTTAGATCAACAAGGGTGATGTTATCTTTGTGAGCATAAGCTTATCACAGAAGTGCGGCTGAACCTCTCTTATTTACTCAGTCTTGCAAGCATGCTTATTTGCCTTTCAAACCATGGGATGATACAGACCCTAGCCAAATGCCAACATCTTAATATTGAACTGACTTCTAGAACTGAGAAGTAAGTTTCTCTGTTTTTTAAGTTACCCAGACTCAGGTGTTCTGATACAGTATCAGACAATAAACTAACAGTTCCAATGGCCAGGATAAGTGACAGCTGAGATCTAACCCACCCTGTTCATACAGCAAACTTCACTAGACTTTAGGTGCTAGAGAAAGGAAGGTTTTCATTCATCTGTCTGAATAGCACCGATTTAGAAAAGTTTATGCCAAGCCTGGGAACTACTATGACACAGATCAGGGTAGGTGTGGGGTTTGGGCTATAGATTCACACTGAGTAAGACTAGGAAGTCAAGGACCTCTTGCTTAATAATGACTTAAAGGATCATCTTGTGTGAAATCTCAGAAAGCTACCTCAAGTCAGTGGAGGAGAGGAGTATAAGAAACACAAAGAATGACAGTCCAGTTTGTGTCAGGCAAACCTTAAGAGGATGCTGGCAAAATTATGGTTGATCTGAACCAAACTGGCATTCCTTTCAAGTGACACAAAACCCATGAACTCTAAGATGTGGGCCCATGGAATGCTAATCAATGTAGAGCAGGCACCCATTAGAAGCACTCAGTGAGGTTTCTGCATAAAAGGTGATCCACACCGATTGTGGATCAGTTATGTTGATAGTGAAGTACTCCCCAAGGCTCATATTAGCAAGAACTCCTGCAGCTGCTGGGGAAGTCTCCCCAAATTCTACTCTAGCACCTCTTCCTGCTGCTGTAGAACACCTCCCAAAGCCACAAGATTCAGGGCATGGCACACTTAGCAGAAGCACAAAGTCAACACAGTCAAGGGGTCAGGTGTGTAATGACTCCTGCCTCTGTACACCCATCCCTGCACACTGCCCATCGTAATGCTTGATGTCTTTATGCATCAAACTATGAGCCCAATGGCGGTGCCTCACTCCTTTAATCCCAGCACTTAGGAGGCAGGGGCAGGTGGATGTTTGAGTTCAGTGTCAGTCTGGTCTACAGAGTGAGTTCCAGAACAGCCAGGGCTACACAGAGAAACCTGGCCTAAAAACAAAACAAAACAAAAACCAGACCTGTGATCCTATCAAGCCTCCATTAGGTCCAGTACAGGCAACAGAACTTTATGTCTCCCTTACTTCGCCTGATGGATAGCTACTCCAGATTCCCCCCTTGCCCCCCGAATTTCATTCAAGTTGGCCAGTTCCGTTCCTGAGAAATGATCTTGAGACTTTCTTATGCTTTTGAATTCCCTACCTTTCTGCCTCAGGACATCTAGTTACTCACTGTCATCGTTCTACTCCTCCCCTTCCACATGGTCGTCTCTTTTGGATTCATGCCAGGTGACAGTCATTTGTTTACTGGTGATGTTCTGAAGACCACAGAATCTATCACAGCAGTGTAACAGCATGGGCTTTTCCTTCTGTGGTTTCTTTGGTTTGGATGATCCTCCCTCCATTTATTGCCTCTTTCAAGGCCCAAAACAGTGAGTTGATGCTTCTCTGTCCCACAGTACCCTTTGGCATGCATGGCTTCTCAACAGCTACTCCATCTTGCCTTGTACTATTCCTCTCTCCTTGTATTGTTTCAAAGACTGAACTCTAACACTTCTAACCACATGCAAGGCACACCTTTGTTTGACACATGGTAAATGCACACTTAGATGTGTATCCTAATGACATAAGCTGAGAATATAAACACCACCCACCAGGTATCTGAAACACCTGCCTCACCATAGTAATCTAAGCAATCTGTAAATACTTTTACCATTTTTAAATAAGTGTATAAGTTACACAGTCTGGACTAAATGTTAATATCAAAGAGAAATGAAGTATCCAGATACAACGAGTATTGAGTTTTACATACAACATTTGAGTTACAAGTTTAACTTTGAACTTCCTGGCAGCCAAACACTAAGGAAAATATGTTTAATTGCATGGTTCTTACTGTCCAGAAGGAGAAAAACATGTCATTGCTTACAGGAAGCAAGATGTTCCTGGCATTTAGTCCTAAAACAATGCTGTTGTACAGAATTTCTGACAAGGAATGTTAGGTAACCAGTTATCTAGGTTGTATTTGAGTGTAGAGTTTTCTTATGCCTGAGATGCTGGGGAAGAATCCTATTAAAGAAATAAAGTGAAGGGCGTTAAGTAGCACAGTTCTTTAACCTGTCCTTAGATAACAAAGATGAGAGTATCCATAACACATGCAGTTCATGAACATCTTAAGACTGCATCTGAGAAGCAAGCAGGATAAGTATTTTCTTACCACTGGCTTGGTTGTAGTGAAAATACAAACACCTATGTTTCCTGTCCTGTGGAAATGTGAATTTGGAGATGTACATCCAGCTAATTGACTACTTCTGAACTGTTTTAACAAGTGGGATGTTGAAAAGACATTGAACAACTTCAATTTTGTCATTTAACCAGTAACTGAGGAAAGTAATTTCCTCTAAAAATATAACATAAAGACACTATTATTTTTAAAACAATAATTTTGCCAAATGCTCGCGCTCACACACACACACACACACACACACACACACACACACACACACACACACCTGTGCCTGCTCATACAATTGCACCCACATGCACACACTGAGGTCAGTTTCAGAAAACCAGGGTTCCCTGTAGGAAATTAGAATACAGAAGGCAGAGGTCGATAAGAGGAGGGAAAAGAATGGGCTCAGCAGCCTCTGCTGCCCTCCAGGAGTAAGCTGCTCTCACTCAGTGGGGCTGCTCTTGCATATCAACTAGACTGCAGCACCTGATTGCCCACAAAAACACTAACCAGGCCAGACCCTTGTCAGACAAGATTAGGCACAATCAAGGTAGTATGGCCTTCAACTGCTTTTCTGTGTTCATTAACTCCTCAGTAAATACCCATGCCACCTATCCAAATCAAGAGTAACTGTGCTTTAAATCTCAATTTAAACATTTAGGGAGAAAAACATAAAACAGCTGTACAGCCAGGACATGAAATTTTCTAAATGTGTTTTGTTTCTTACAGTTTGCCAACATGTTCAGATTCTTGTGCGTTTATTATTAAACGTATAATGACACCATTCCCTCTAAAGTTGTTCAACATGAAAATTGATAGCACTATTTGCTTATTCTGTTTTCTGCTGAACATCTCAAAATACTCTACAAGTTATAAAGTGCTGGGGGAAGGGGATAGGCTTATTTCCAGTGTTATAAAGTATGAAAATGTAAAATTATGGAGTGAGTGCCACTAGAATAGTTCACTAATAAAAATAACCAGACTTTTGAGTCACTCCTCATTACCGTGTTTATTTATAGAGCCCTCTGTTGCTACTCAGAGGATGAGAAGGCAATAAATTGCTAAGCAAAATACACCAAGAATACATTTGAAAGTTGAGCAGATTGGAAGGCAGGCTGCACCCAAGTATCTTCAAGGTCACTGTGTGATAGAGCTAGATTCCTTTCAGTAACAATGCTCACCCAAGAGTACCCACAGCTATCACTTCACCAGTGAGAATCCCTTTAGAAAAAAATAGTAAAAGATAGAAATAGATTCCATGCATCTCAATATGCCAACTGTAGTTCCTGTTAGCATACAATCCCAGGAGCCAGCCATTGAGCAGAAAAACGTGAAAATCTTACAGGGCCAGGAATAACCTAATATTTATTCATGAAATACTCTTGTGAGCAGTAGCCTTGAAAAACAATTTGGGAAGCTGTAGAAAACTAAAGATCCCTAAAGTAAGATTTTGTGTGTCAACCTTCTCTGGTTCTTCATTCTACTTGACAAAGAAGGAGCAGCCATCCAAGATGGCTTTGGGCATTCTGAACTCTAAGATGAGATATTTTACTAATCATTGTGCATTCATTATTGATGAAGATACTGGAAGAAGGACATGTTTCCCAGTGCATCCTAAATAGTGTAAAAAAAAAATTGAAGAAGGATCAAACATTTTTTTACAGAGTAATCAAATTTTTCTTGAACAATCTGCATGTTCTGTATATATAGGGCAGACAGATAATAGTCAGCAGGAAATGATGCCACCTTAAAAGCCTGAGTAAAGGCAGAGCATCATGGGAGTATCTCTTGTTTGACTTGGACATGCTCCAACTCTGAATGAGATTGTAGTTTTGAGGATGTGCCATGTTATCAGAAATTCATTCCCAGAAATTATCCTGCTCCCCTCTCACCTTGCACAGACACTGTTTAATGCCAAGTAGAACTTTCTAAGACAGCTGTTCATTCACATTTCTTTTTGGGGAAAATCCAAATTTGAAGGAGAAGTGTAGGCAGAAATTGGCTACCTTACACAGCCACTCCCAGGACTATAAGAAGCTTGATGTCATTGTTTTCAGTGGTGTAGGTGCAAAAGGGAAGGAGTGGAATGACATAAGGAAGAGAGGGCAAAACCTGGAGCCAGGCTGGATTCCCACACTCAGTCAAGTGTTGTGAGGAAGTGACAAGGGTCTGAGTAATAAAACTACTGGGTGAGAAAGATCTGCATGAGATCGTGCAGTGAGCAGATAGCAGAGCTTCTGGGAAACAACTGAGGCAATTCTTCTGAGCAAACACATAAAAATTATGTAGGATATGCTGTGTTCATGCTTCTTGACCTCTGGGCAATTTGAGATAACTCTGAGCACTTACAGAGCTAGGTAATTGACTTGTTTCTGGAGACTACCACCAAAGAAATTGACTCCATAAAGCTGTGGTGTTCCAAGAATTTCCTTTTCTGCTGAGATCCAAGCCACGGTGAGTCCACAGGTGCACAGACAACAGCCTTCCTTGGCAGCATTGTGCTCTTTCTTAATTGTGCCCATTTGGAGAATGACCTGTGATCCCTGAATCTTGTTATCCTCGTCCTTGAAGTAAGGATGAATTGACTGTCCTGAAAATTAAATGAGTCAACATGCTTATGGTACTTAGGACACAACAGAACCTGGGGCCCACTTTGGTTTTTATCTGTCCTGAGGGCAGAGGTATGACCCATGGGACCATGGCCCAAGAACAATCCATAAGTCCAGTCTTACAGCAGCCATTCCCAACCCCGGGTGAGCAGCCATCCTCCGGGGACCCAATATTATAAGTAAGATTCCTGGCTCCACCCTTAAGCAAAAGGTCTCAGGTTTATAGGACTTCTTAAAGTTATGCAATTTGGATGTCATGCCTACTGAAGCCTGGGTGACTTGAAAGTGTGAGCCTGAGATTTCCAAGTCAGAGTGCTACACAGTAGAGAACAAAACGGTGAAGTAGAGAACAGGACTGACTAAGTTTTAAATTAAGAGCAATAGTAAAGTTTAGAGAAAATGCTTGCCAATAAGACAGGAGAGTTCAACATGAATAAATGCTTATATTGTCTGTATATACAAATATATCAAAAACTATATTCATATGTAAGATCCAAATAAATATACATATACATTCATAGTCCCTCACTTTGTAGAAATAGCTCATCTCTGTAATCAAATGGTTGGTTAGTGATTTTTTTTCTAGCAGAATAGGAATGAAGAAGTGTAAAGGAACTAGGGAAATTCCAAAAGCCACAAATCCTCAAAAAGTCCCCAATACAGACTGCTTTTCCCAACCCAACTGCAGTGATGGAAGCCGGAAGAATATTAACGAGCCAGTTTGGACAGGAACTATAGAAGAGGAGGGTGGTTTCTATTCTGAGGGACCCATCCCCCAGCTTCTTTCCACAGACCTCCAGCACCACTGAAATTATGTTTCTCAGAATTCCAGACAAGAGAAAGACTAAGAATAACACAGGTTCAATAGTAAACACAAACAATGGCATGGATTTTAATTCCTGCCTATGTCTAGGGACCCATAACATACTTAGTACTTTCCGAAGAGTCTCTGTTGGAAACCCCAATTTCAGTAAATTCACTTATAGCATAGTCTCAGCTCAGCATAGGAAACACAGCCTGACTGCAAGCTGGATCGCTGCTGTGCCAAGGCCTGACCCACTGCCTGTATCCACCACAGAAAGCAGCCTACAATCCCAGAGATGGTAAGACTCCAGAATGCTTCCTGCCTGAAAGAAAGCTTGCTCAGCTTTCAGACTCAGTCTGGAAAGGAAGTTGAAAAACATTGCTCCTTTGTCAATTGCTTTTAATCACTGGTGAGAGCAATAGACAGTTAGTTGATTAAGGTCACGAGTATGCCTGTTTGGGATTCTCTACCTTGCTGTGAAGAGATCAGGAAATGCAGGCACACACACACACACACACACACACACACACACACACACACACACACACACACACACACACAGGAACAGATGTGGAACAGAGTGGAGAGAGGTTAACTATTGCTGAAAAGAAAATGGCATCTCCAAAATCCCACAGGAGGAAAATAAGTAGCAGAGGTAAAGACAGAATACAACACCAAACAAAACACCACACTGTAATGCTGATGCCTGCATGACCCTAACTCGGTTCATGTTTTCCATGTCATGTTTTCAAGTTTCCCTTGAAACTCCAGGTTGTAAATATGTTTATAGCTGAGATCATCTGAGCTGAGACACAAATGCTGCATACAAAAATAAAACAAAATGAAACCACTTAGTCATTGTTCCTGGTGAACCAGTTTGGCAAGAGTTAACCTAGTCCCTCCCATAAAACTGAAAATAGGTGGCTCACAGCTTAGCCAGGAAGTTGCACTGCTCCAAGTTAGCTGACTTCAATCACACTGCCCCAGAAACTTGGGTCTTCACCAGGTGATCTCTTCCTAATCAACTAGAAAGGGCAACATTGCACACTGTCTTTGCTAGTACCGTGTTCACTGATGAATCTCTCTCATGTGAACATAAGCGTCCCGAGTTTTGACTTCTTGTCTTTTTGATACACTCATTCTAGTGGGCTACAGAACTGTGACTTTCCAATAGGTGTGTCAGCTTTGCCTACCAAATTCTGGTGTGGTTGGAGAATTACAAAGCAAGTAAATGAGACTGTCCTGTGAGAAGCCAAAGGGCTTGAAAACTAGTGGATCTAGAAGTTTCCATAGGAGAAAGATTTTGTTGGAAAAAAGAGATGTTAGAGACAGCAGCCTTGTGGTGTGACTTGAACCACTGACTGCACAGTAACTGTTTATCCTTAGACACATAAGACAAAATAAAGTTCTTAGAGAATAATTTCAGTAAGAGTTTTGTGTTGGGGAGGGTCCAGTTGTACGTATTAAAGAATAGCAAGGTCAAGCCTGGTGAGTAGAGGACAGTGCAGGGGCAGAAGTCGGGGCTAGGAGGATCAGGACAAACTTCTTCCAGAACATTCTGGTTCTGGGTAGGAAGTGTAACTGATTCATCTTGACACCTAGCTCTTAGCACAGTGACTGGTGTGAGTAGGAGGCTTTACTTATTGATCCAAGGGCCCTGGGCATTTAATAGAGAGGAAGATGGAGCAGGAAAGGGAAGGTCTGAGAAGATGGAAGAGGAAAAAGAGAGAGAGAGAGAGAGAACAAGAGAAAGGGGAGGGAAGGCAGAAGAACAAGACGGGGGAGGGGGGAAAAGAGGAAATGGGAGAGGTGGGGGAAAAGAGAAGATGACTTATTTGGTGCATGGCTGAGGCTATCTGTGCTAATTATGGGACCTCTCAGAGTTCAAGAATATTTTCACGTTCCTCATCAACAAGTGCAGGTGTTGGCTGCTATGACCACAGTTCTTGCTCCATGAAAATGGAATTTGTTTCCTGTTGCTTCAGCCAAAATTGCTTTGTAGGGGTAGTTTCATGCAGCTTCTTTTGACATGCTATGAAGTGAAGGAGGGATGGTGTGGGGGTGGGGTGCTAGTATCAAATCCAAGCCCTGCCCACACTAGCTAAGCATTCTCCTCTGAACTCCACGCCTCAGCTCCTGCTCTGACATCTTAATAGAGATTGTGCCCCACATGGTCCTATCTTTCTACAGGATGGAACCCTGTCCTACTTACTTCATAGACTTTACCACTGAAAATGTTCTCATCAGTACTTCCCCTCAACAAGTCCTCCTTGTATTTCTGAACATTGCTCCAGCCCTTGGGAAGATAAGCATGAGCTGAGCCTCACTTATCATAGTCCTTGGAGACTGACTCAGAGACACCAATCAGAAACTAATGTGTCACAGCTCTGTCATCTCCAGTAGTAATAAAAGTGTCACAAGCCCTGGATTATGATGTAATGAGATGAATTACAACCGATCTAAGCAGAGAGAGACCAGCACAAGGACCCAGGGTCAACCAAAAGCTCTGTGACACCACCCTCTGGTACGAGACTCCTTTATTTCACTTAATATGGCATTCTGAACAGGAAGGGACCAGTAGACAGGCCACCTATGTCTTCTTTCAGATGCCCATGGAAATACCCTCAGTTGTTCCCTTCTGGGAGGCTCACAATGCTGTCCTGGTTGCCAATTTGCTTGTTCCAGAGAAATTATGAATGTTTAATGACAAAATTTCAGTTCTTTAAACCTTCTCTCTTCTTGTGGGTAAAAATGAAAATGAAATGGTATGTATCAACCCAGCACACAGGTGTGCCATTACTTATCTCCTATTGTGTAAGTTCTAAGATGGGATGAATGGGAATCTATGGTGGGAAATGGAAGGCACTGTCTAGAAAACAGAAGGACATGGGCCTCAGATGAGTTGTCAGTCTCACTACCCCCAACTCAAGCCACTGAAATTGGTTTTGGGCATTGCGCTAAGTCTGCGAATGAACCAGCAGCTATGTTTGATTCTTGCAAGCCTAAGATTTTTGTTTGCTTAAGTAAATCCCTGCAACCGTACAGGTCAAAATGACATACTAGAGCCTATGGGGGCCCACATAAGCTTGTGACCAGAGAATACTTCTTGGATGTGTTGAATTCCAAAGATTCATTTTGGGGTTCGGGTATGGCTCAGTGGTGGAGCATTTGCTTGCTAAACCCAAGGTCTTGGGTTCATTCCCAAGAATGGGGGCATTTACATTTGGTTCCTCTCACTTCTCATGACTCTTGTAGGACAAGGACAAGTATAGAAAGTAACAACAGAATCACAATTATCTGCTTTAAATTAACTTGACCCATGCAGTAATCTTGGCTCCCAATAATTAGCAGGCAGCAACCCTTAGAGTTTCCCTATACATGGATAAAGTTTGCAGTTGACATTCAAGAAACATTTTCATGAAAGAGCATCTCTAAACGGACAATCATTCCTCCATGTAAGGACCTATGACAAGATCCAGTTGTCTACTGGAGAAAAGAGACAGAAAAAGAAGTGTATAAAAAAATAACGATATAAATACCACTGAAAGTTCACAGAAACAGAAGCTCTAATTAAAGGGCAATGTGATTAGTCATGTTTTCTCTGAGAGCAGTTTCAGATCATTATAAACAATACAGACAGAACCAAGACCTGCTGGTTCTGGCTAAGTCACCGTGTCCAGGATGCTATTGCCTATTTCCCTAATGCTTTCAAGTAAGGAACATTCTATTCCAAGGTCCATGCACAGGGCTCACTTAGCAACACTGTCCCTTTTGTCTCTCATCCTGGGTCACTGTAGTAGATAGCAATGATGGCACAGCCTGCTAGCGTCATCATGAACCAATAAAACCATTAGTGGAGGGCATATTTTAAAGGTGTATATTCATTCTACTTGTCCCATCCTGAAATCCCTATTCATGGCATATATTGCCCACCCATCTGCCTATGTCACCCTTCCTTATTGTGAATCAACCTTCATTTCCCTCAAAGATACATTAAAGCTGACTAAACATTTAACAGTTAATGTTTGGGCTGGATGGGAAAAGCTACCCTTAACTTGTGATTTCTGAGAGACATAAAAGTTGGATGAACTATGACTAGACAACTATGAGGAACATGAACAGAACTTACATAAGAGAGAAAAACCCAAACAGCTTATAAATATATTGGGGCGAGTGGGTGTCCATATTCAACCTCTCTCATTACCAGGGAAAAGTATAAAATAGGCTTCTAGGCAACACAAGTTGAAAGACTTTAGAATGTTCAATTGCCACAGCAAAGTCTTCTCCCTTTCTGTTCCTCCTGGTTTCATATGCCACCATCGTTGGATTGGTTCCCCTTCCCAGATCTGGGCTCTTCCTTCATTTTCCATTGGCCGTACTTGTCCCTGACCTTAGATATTCAACTCCCCAGGGCTTTCAAAGGGACAAATAGGGACAAAGAAACATGTTGGCCCAGGGAACTTGTCCCTTTGAAGACACTTCCAGTATGAGTCAAAGTCTCTCAATTTATTCTAGGGACAGGTCCATCATTCACTGGTGAAATGTATGGATGCACCGGCAAAGAACAAACACCAGTTCTCAAAGATACTCAGGCTATAAAACAAGGAAAGAGATAAACATTTTCCAGTCTTATAATTTGTGAGTGACCTCCTTGCACAATGGAGTTGGTGTTTTAGTCCTTTTTCTCAGCTTCCAAATGATGCTTCTTCAATCTTTACAGGATAAAAACAGGCCCAATTCTTGGCTGTAACCTCTTCATGATCACTTTCAAGATAATGACTAACCTAAGTGCTAAGAGATCAGGTTCTAAAGACTTGGTTTCATTCTTAATAAAGTTGTTCCCCTTCCACTTCAGCCTGGGTAAGAACATACAGCAGTGTTTTATGTTTCAGATGCATCAATACTTTATGTTCTTCTAGTCAAATGACAGAAAATGTTCAAAATAAAGTCTTGGCTCTAACATCTTCACTGGGTGCCTGATGCTCGGTAAATCTCTTATTTTTAAGTTTTCTCATGAGCAACCCTTTTTAAAAAATAATTTTAATCCAATTTATACTGAATGTAAAAGCACATGTAAACGAAGCTGAACCGTTAGTTATTTTTAAATATATTGTGTTTGGTGCTGGCTAAAACCAGAAGTATCAGATGCAACCACTCATTTCTGCAAATGAAGATGCTGAGGCATAGAGAAGCAAATCTTGCCCAATCCCACAATGTAGCAGGATCTGCAACCATTGCCATCTGTCCGTTTTCCTGCTCTATGCACTTCCCATTCTGTCTATTGGAGGGAGCCTGGAGGATGTGTTTAAGGGAGAAGAGGCCCTTCACTATAGAATCCATGCCCTGTGGACATGTTCCCCTAAATGTCTAGGCTAATGTGAATCCTCTTCAATGACTGTGTGGTTTTGTGTTGGACAGAAAAGATTTTTTTCCAGAACCACCTATCTCATTACCCTGTTTTGTAAGGGTTGTCTGTCAGGCACATCAAGTATTAAAAGCAGTGGGAACATTCTGAGGTTTTCTGTGTGTGTATTTTTCCTACCAATTAAATCTTCACTTCTCAACTATCACACAAAAGGGAGAGAAAAACTATTTCTCTCCTCCCCTAAAGGAGAAAGGCTTTTTAAAACACTTGGCAGAATCCACCATTCAAAGTGGAAAAATAAAAATCAAGCAACATCAGACAAGAAAAGCAAAATAACACATGTGTTCAGGATAAAGTGTGTTTTCTCTTAGGCTAAAATATTGTTCTTTCATGATTCTGATCTATTATCATTAGAGCCAGATTGTAGCCAACAATCTTATGAACACAACTTAATGTTTTTCCTTAGTCACCATAATTAGGAAATAAGAGGGGAGAATTTTAGCTGATCCCATCAAACAGCAACAAAATAACACTGGTAGAGATATGTTTTTTTTTCTAGATGACAAAAGAGAAGTCTATTTGTGCATCTTGGAGTTTCTTCTTTACCCAAAACTGATGCATATCATTAGAGCTGTCATGAGGTCTTGTGTGTTTGCCTAGAAAATAGCCAAAATGTACTCCAAATACAGGATGGTCCACCAGTATCTCAAAGGCAGAACCCTCTGTATTAATTTCTTTCTTCACTGCTATGGCAAAATACCTGACTGAAATAGGAAAAGGGAAGAAACAAGTATTTTAGCTCACTGTCTCAAAGGATTCACTGTGAAAAGGAAAGCCTGGTAGAAAAGCTTGCTGGAGCAGCTCAGTTTAAAATATAAAAGGTTAGAAGGGAGGAAGTGAGAAAGATGAATATACCTAGATAATATATGGCCAAGGACACACTACTTCCTTCAATTCAGTTCTACCTCTGAAATTTCTAGATTGCACTACTATAAGCATTCAAATGAAATAAGCTTGTTGATGACAGTACATATTGCAACTGCAACAATGTGTGATTGGAGTCCCCTATCTCCCTCCCTTGCCTGACTTACTTTGCCTCTGATGTTCCTCTCAGCAAAAGCATCATGGTTTGCTGAAGACAGTAACTCCTCTTTTCCCTCATCATCTTTCCTCTTCTCTTTCTCAATGACCTTCTAAATACTTTAAAGAAGAAAAAAGGAGGAAATGAATTACTTATGGAACCTGTGACCACCATGTTAGTTCTTGGTCCATTAGTGTCTGCTTTCACCCATTTCTCAATGGTTCCTATGACAATCCAAAGGAACATTGTAAAATATGAAGCTGGTGATGGTGTAACTATCCTGTGGCTCCCTAATCTCTAACTAAGGCAGAATTCATCTGACCTGTAAGAAATGTCTGAGTCCCAACTCTATCTAACATTCCCTTATGTTCACCCATCCAATCCCCATGGTATTCAAGTACTATCCCTCCCCAAGTTCTCACTACTCTGCCCAAAAGACATCTGATTCAACATTTTTACTTCATTTACATTTTACTTTCTGCTTGTAAATCTCACATTTGAACCCCTACATTTTCTGTCTAGTAACTTCCTTCTTTATCTTGGAGACAATTCAAATGCACTCAAATGTAAATGCAATTTATAAAATTTCTCTGAGAACCCTCAAAGATTTAATTCAATCATATATTACTTGATAATATCTAAAGAAAAAGAAACCTTAATTGGGGCACTCTGGTAACTAATACTGGTTGTCACTCAGACAGAGTCAAGGACCACTAAAGAGGCTAGTCTCTAGACAGGTCTATGAGGGATTATCTAATTAGACTAAACAAAAGGGGAAGACTTACCCAAAATGTGTGTGTGTGTGTGTGTGTGTGTGTGTGTGTGTGTGTGTGTGTGTGTGTGTGTGTGTGTGTGTGGTGTGTGTGTGTGTGTGTGTGTGTGTGTGTGATTCCTATCTATGGACTCAATGTGACCAACTCCTTCATGATCTTGCCACCATGCCTTCCCTACCATGATAAATTGCAACATCAAACTGTGAGCACAAATAAGCACTTCCTTCATTAAATAACTCCTATTAGGTACTTTGTCACAACAATGAGACAAGCACTTAATACCAAAAACTGCTACCAGGAAGTTGGGCTATTGCTGTGATAAGCCTGATCATGTGATGCTTGGGATTTTGACCTAGAAGGATTTGTTACAGGCCAGACAAGTCCTTGACTATTGATAAACAGAATGCAATGAGACATTCTAGTGGCAGCTTGGAGTAAAGGATGCAGAAAGAACACAGTGAAGATCCAGCTCATCAGGTTTAGGAGGGGAATGAGGACTACATCAGGAACTATGCTAGAGAAAATTTGTGTGATATTTTAGCAAAGAATCTAGCTCCATTCTGTCTACATCCTGAGAATTTGTGTGATACTGAATATAGGAGTAATGAGCTAATCTGGTTGGCAGTGGACTAGAACAGCTACTGCAAATTGTTCCAATCCAGGTCAGCAATGAGAGAGTAAACACGGAGGAGAAAAAAAAGATTTCTTTAAATGTACAGTTTGCTAAGGAAGAACAAATTTAACCCAACAAAAGAGACATACTCAAAAGCAGTGGTAGCTATAAAGAGATCATTATCACTAAAGAGAAAGTTGGGCAAGCACCAGAACAATAGGAAAGGGATCTTGAGGGCAATTTTCCACTCATCAGCAGCTCAGACTCCAGAAAATGCAATTCATTGGAAATAAGAGAGCCCAAACTGAAGACACTCCTAAATTCATTCCCTGTTCAAGAGCAACCACCTAGGAAAGTGTGTCCCCGCAGTCAGTAATCAAAGGCCAATACAACTGTGATCTAAAGGTGCAAGGCTCCATCCTGAGCATTGTCAGTCATGTGATTTTTTTTTTTAAAAAAAGTCAAGATTAGCAGGTCTTGGTGTCAGCTAACCCAGTTCCAAAGAACCACTAAACCCATGAAGTTCCTTCACTACAAGGAAGCCCCTAGAAGCCTTTGCATGAAGTCTAAATTTTTATTGAAAACATGGATGTTGGAGATCTTAAGTGTACACTGAGAAGAACTGCAAGCATGCAGTAGGAACAGCCAAAGAAAGAGGCCATGTGTGCTACAGCTGGCGAAGCTGCAGGAGTGGGATTACCTAAATCCTTTGTGGTCCAGCTGATTCCATTACAAGATGCAGATACTGGACATGAAGCTACCACATTTGGTGTTTTAGCTATTAGGTTCCCTCTTGTTTTGGCCCAATCGTTCCTTTCTATGCTTCCATTCCTCTTGGAATGGAAGTCCTTTTTGAAACAGGTATAAATTGGAGATATATAATATTAATTTTACTTGGTAGGTACTCACAGTTAAGAAATGCTTCCAAGTCCCTGAAGAGACTTGGACTTTGGATTTTAAAATAGTGTTACGATTTTGAAAAGACTTTGGTTACTTTTGAAGTGAGATGTAATAATACATTTTGCATTATCAGATGGCCATGAGCCTATAGAGACATATTTGCATGTCAAATTGATAAAGATTAGACTTCTGGTGGTAGTTAATACAGACTATGAACTTTACAGAACCTACAATCACTAAAGAGACAAGTCTCTGGAAATATCTGTAAGGAATTACCTAGACTAGATTAATTGAGATAGATAAGAAGACCTATATGGGTGGTACCATTCCAAGGCTAGGGTCCTGGACTAAATAAAATAAAAATGAGAAAATGACCTGAGGACAAGCATTGATCTCTGCTTCCTGTGGACAATGTGGTCAGCTAACTCCAGCTCCTGCCATCATACCTACTCCACCATGAGAGACTGTACCCTTGACCTAGGAGCCAAAGTAAACCCTTTCTTACATTGGCCAGGTGTTTTTTCTCAATAATGTGGCAAGTAATTAATAAATAAAAAATAATTGTTTGTAATATTCTTTTACACTGTATGAAGATGTGTCATTGTGAGTAGTTCAATTCAAAAAAAAAAAAAGAACTAAACAGTCAATAGCTAGGCAGGAGGCATAGCATGGACTTCTGGACAGAGAGAACTCTGGGAGGAATAAAAGTGGAGTTGCCAACCAGACACAGAGAGAACAAGACATGCAGGAGATGTAAAAGCCACAATTCACATAGCAAAATATAGATGAGTAGAAATGGGTTAATTTAAGTTACTGGCGCTAGTGGGGTGAGTCTAAGCTATAGGCTGGGCTTTCATAATTAATAATAAGTCTCCATGTTGTTTTTTGTGAGCTGGCAGTCCAAAGAAAAATCTGTCTACAAATAATTTTGTCTCAATAAGGTGACAAGTCACCCTCATATTTTCAAACACAGTTAATAATTGTTATTACCAATTAAGCCAATAAATTATGGCTTTTTAAACTAGGGAACTCTTTAAGTTGTTTTTTTTTTTTTTTACAATGTAGTTAGCTAATGATAATCATGTATTTGCATAATTATAGAGGTCTTTAGTAGATAAGGTTATATTCCTTTTTGATTTCCACTTCCTAAAATAAAACCTGACCAAACAGACATAATTTAGAATGATTTTTGAATCACATTAAGTTGTCTAGCTTTCCTCTAGTTTTCATCATTTTGAGGTATGTTCATGCATGTTCTCCTTATGTAGTCTTCTAAATATCAGGAAATTACATTGCTTCTCAAATAGTATGTCAGGAAACATAAGTGTACCAATAAACATTTAAATATAAGTTACATTAAAATAATGTAAATTATACATTACTCTGTGTCCATGTTTTTTGTTAGTCATCAAATTGACAGATAATGTAACAACACAGGATCAACTATGACTGGTAGACCCAAGAGCTTAGAGTAATGTAGTTCAAAAATTAATGGTCAAACCCCACAAAAGTGCTCTATTTATTATAACCCACTCACAAGAACTTCATTTTGCATTCAAGGGGCAGTAGTCAGGTAGGAAGCTAGTCTTCCTAAAGAATGAGTGAATCCATGTTCAGGGAAAGCGTGTGAGTAGAAGATTGACAGTATGTGTTATAAAACACACTGTGTGTGTGTGTGTGTGTGTGTGTATGTGTGAGTGAGTGTGGTGATGATCATGTTACAATTTTCATTGGCATATGGAACCATGTGGCATCTTTGAATTTGGCAAAACCTTTCAGACTTTAAAAGAATGCCTAAAAAGTAGAAAAGCAGATGAGGCAGGATTGTGGAGTAGAGATTGAAATGAGGACAGCCTGGATTTAATTCCATCTCTCAACTGACAACCTCTATCTTTTGTTTTCAAGTCACCTTCATATTTAGGATCTTCAAATAAACTGCTATAGAATACAGCATGCTACTTCATACACTGTTGAGGAGTAAGCTGAAATCATTGCCTGGATTGGAGTCAGTCTCTATTAAATGTCCAGCATTATTTGTCGATGTGGCTGATTTACTTGTTATTTTGGCTCATGGTGAGAATAAAGTGCCAACTTCATTTTATCAGCCTTTTGCACCATGGCTGTGACCTTCTGAAACTGACAGTTCCCTCTGCATGTGTTTGATTCTTATGCTTCAATGAAAATCTAATGTAATGGTTTTCAACCTTCCTAATGCTTCAACCCTTTAATACAATTCCTCATGCTGTGGTGACTCCCAAACATAAAGTTATTTTCATTGCTACTTCATAACTACAATTTTGCTACTGTTATGAATCATAATGTAAATATTTATGTTTACTGATGGTCTTAGGCAACTCCTGTGAAAGGGTCGTTCAACTACTTTCAGAACCACTGGTCTAACATATCTTTCAGAGATATGGAGGAGAAACTTAAAAATTGATTAGCCATTTTCTCTTTCTCTGTGTTATCAGTTACCCAGAAACATTGCCATGTTGTTGTCATTGTCCCATATAGGATGGGAACATTTGTTTTCTAGAAATTTCAAATCTAAATATCTCTAGTGAATATCTGTAAAGAGATCTAAGGAAACAGGAAAAAAGTAAATAATAAATACAATCAATGTGTGCTTGGATGATAGAGTTTATAAGTCAACATGGTGGCACATACTTGTAATTCCAGCACTTAGGAAGTTGAGGCAAGGGACTCAATGCAGATTGCAGGTCAGCCTGGGCAAGACAGGAAGTTTAAATCCAGTGTTGGTTGCATAGAGAGACCCATCTCAAAAGCTTTTCACAAGTTTAGTTGAAAGAATCTAGAAAGACATTCAACACATCTTTGGCAAAACAGATGGATATTAACACTCAGAGTAGGAAAATGGCAATAATTCTATCACAGAGATAAAGAGCAAAAGTCAGAAAGACAAGGCAAACTCAGAATGTATCAGGACAAAGAAGAATATTATCTTTTATCTGACCAAGTTTCAATAAGGTAATAGCTATAGATACTTACATGTAAGATCCATGGCACACCCAGCATTGCTTCAACAGACAGGTACCTGTATATATTTCCCATAAGGAAGGGAACAGTATAACTTTGATTCATGAGAGAATTTTTTTCATCCAATCAGCCAAGTTTGAGTGATGTGTATGGGAGGCAATAACACCATTTCTTGTGGATACTGTGGTAATCACTGTTTTCAACAGTAAGCTATAGAAATCCAGAAGTAAACATAGGAGTGGTATGCAATGGTTATCAGACACAAGCATTGTTTATTTTTCCTTTACTCAAAGACACAACTGCCCTAGTGGCCCCTTCTATCACAATCATCTAAAGATGAATAAATATCATTCAGCTAAATGAGAGGTTTTCAGATAATATGATTCTTTTCCAAATTCAACCTGAAAACATTATGTTCCACACCAACAAATCCCTCCTAAACACATTGCAGCTGATTTTGTGGTCATCATCAATGACCTACCTTCTTGTTGCTAGGTCTGTCTGGATACCTCTTCATGTACACCACATTTGGCACAACTGTTCATCATAACCTCTTTCCGTGAGCATTCACTTTGGGTTAGATTATGATGAATGTTATATGTTTTTATTTCCATGTCCCCCAAATTTAATCATTCCTTTTTTTGTGACTACCACAATGCCACATTTTTTCAGAAATTTGGTAACTGCTCTGTAGGCTTCTTCTCAATTCATCCCATTGGTTTGTTCCTGTGTTCATTGACTTCCATCCCTGTAACACATACATGGGATAATCAACTTACAGAAAAATCAAAAGGTATTTTGTTCAGTTTTATAAGTTGTTTGGGGACCATGCAGAGGCAGCACACTACAGGTAGGAATGGGGAACAGATAAAGTTTGGTGTCCTGGGAGCATGGAGCAGGTGGAATGAAAGAGTAAAGAAAGAACATAGTCCCAATGTCTCATTCAAGGACATGCTCCAACTAACCAGAAAATCTACTAGGCCTCACATCTTAGAAGTCTTCTCACTCTCTAATAGCACTGCAAAGGGGATTTAGCCTTTAACTCATGGGTCTTTTGGTGGCATTCCAAATGCAAGTTCTAGCAGTTCCTTCTCTACATCTGTTCTCCCTTCCTGAATCTCCATTCCAAACCAATATCATTTTCTTTTGTGGTTCCCCAGAAAAAACACCAAGCACCAGATGAGCTCAGAAGTGGTTCTGGCCACTTCAGATGGCATTAGAATGGCTGGTATTTTAGTTCATTCCTTAAAGGTGTATAGACAAAAGGGAACCTTACAAACTTTCTGATAAAAAGTTGGAGCTATGTTCATGTAAAACTATATCTTATTTTGTAGTTTATTCCAGCTGGATTTCTAGAAAAGGAATGTCTTAATTTACACATATCTGTCTATGTGAGTGTATGCTATCTGTGTGGGTATGAAGGGGGCCAGAAGGTGGTTATGTTGGATCTCCTGGAACTGGAGTTACAAGCAGTTCGAAAGCACCTCATGTGAGTTCTGGGAACAGAACCTGAGTCACCCAGAAGAACATAGCAACAAATGTTCTTAAATATTTCCCAAGTGCCCCACCCCCAATTTGATATTTACATTTTTTTTAAAGAAGGAAGCATGTAATCTTTTGTGCCTGTGGGGGTTGATCTCAATTGACTAATGAGCAGGATTTAGAAGCACCATGGAGACACATATTTTGAGCACATTGGGATGCTTTTCTAGATTAGGTTAATTGAGATAAGAACACAAACCTTAAATATGGATGACACCATTCCCTGGGCTGGATCCTGAACTAAACAAGAGGAGAAAGGAAAATGAGAATGGCATTAACCTCTCTCTGCTTCCAGACTCTAGTGTTGTGATCCTGACCTCTTACTCCTACAGCTATTACTTTCCCATCAAGATAGTTTACAGCATCTTAAACTATAGGCCAGAACTAACCCTTCTTGCTTAAATTTAAAGCATTTTGTCACAGTGATAAGAAACTTAACTAATGAAGTGCTTTAGTTGAAAGAAAGTCCATGTGGAAGAGAAAAACCAACAAGATTCTCTCCACACATCAGAGCATCTTCCTTTGAGTTCAGTAAGATGTCAAACTGAAAACCAATGTGGCTGTACTAATCCTTCAGCTTTTCAAATGGGAATCTCTATGGTTGTGAAGTGGGGACTTCCATTCAGAAATTTAAAACAAAAAAAATACACATTTAATTATATAATTCATATAATCCAAAGAATTGGTGAAGAAAGAAATTATGTGACTTTTTCAAAAACAGAAAATGTAACTGGAAATGAACGCTCAAGACTAGCGCTAAAAGGGTTGGAATTTGAGGGGCTCCACAGTGACCCCCAAAAGACAGGTGGTGCTGCGCCTGGACAACTATGAAGTTTATTAGACATGTTTATTTGTAAAGTATTTGAAAATAACTCATCCCGACAAGTACACAGTCAGATAAGCACTATCATACCAATTCTTCAAAAGATGAATCAGAAACAAGATAGGTGAAGCTATCGGCCTGCTTCAAACAGAAAATGGCAAGAGATAACAGATGAGGGATCACCCAGCCAGAAATGTGATTTTGCTTAGTGGCTCAGCCCACACCCACTGGTTGGATGAGTGTGTCTCAGATGTGGCCAAAGAGGTGCACAATTGTGACAGTTCATCCAGATAATTCGGGTCACCATTTCCTGTGACTCTGGAATCTCAAAAACAGCATCTCCTGGATTATTTAATGAATGTCTAATGTTTTGCTTGGCTGCTGAGCTGGACCATTGAGGTGGCAGTGCTTGTGGGAATAAGGACAGAGGTGACTTACATCTGGTTGGATTAAGATAAAATAATGATAGCTACTGGCCTTCTGCCAGGGTATAAAAGTGTTGCCTTTTAGTTTAATTGTTTTGTGGTTTTTCATGTCTTAAGAGAGAGAGAGAGAGAGAGAGAATTCACAAGCAAGTCAGTAATTTTCCTGTCATCAATTTGAATTCTTAGTGAAAATGTTTCTGTTTTACTCCTGGATATCTTACATTTCAAAAAAGTTTCTTCCTATGTCACAACTTTTGTTCGTGGTTTCACTCCCCAGTGTTTGAATTGCTTAAAGTCAACTGTGTAATTAAAAACTGTTGAAAAGAATTGTATGATAACTACATATGTATATAAAGGGGAAAACAGTGCAGAGAGCATTTGGTACTCTGTGGAGGTCTTGTATGGTGTCCTCTGAGGATAAGGGATGCCTAATATCATTGACTCTAACGGATTCTTCCTGGAAGTTTTAAGCCCTCCACACTGGCCCAAACACAAAGGCACACAGAAAAAGCCTCAGCCACAGGGCCAGAGTGGGGTGTGAGTGGGGGGCTTGCTCAATGATAGCTGAACTCAATGAGAAACAAGCAGCCTGCTTTTCCTCTTCAGGCTGTCTTCAACAAAAACACAGGAAGACTTGAGCCAGCCATGCAAATGCATGGGTAAATGACTCAGTGGAAATCCTGAATGTTTGCTAAGGTTCTCTGAGGTTCCCTGTATCAGTCAGACTGAACTTGAGGGCTGAGTCAACGGAGAGGCCCAAGGCATGACTAGAGAAGCATGACTTAGAACCAGGAAGACTTTTGCTTGGCCTTGTTCATATGTGCCTTTTAGTTCTGAAATGTGTGTTTGTTTGTTTAATGGTTGGAAAATGAAAGTTTCATGGTAAACATTTGGAAAACACAGAAAACATATTTAGGTAGGAAGGGGACAATTGTCATGATCCTTCTAGAAGCAACAGTCTTAACGTTCTGCCCTACTCCTTTTGTGTCACAGTATCTCATCCTCAACATTTGATGTAAAGGACCATTTATATGTTGATCTGGGTTTGCTCTGTAAAGTGCTTGGCAACATCCTGGCCTCCATCTACTGAATCTCAGTAGTACTTCACCAGCCACCTCCAGCTATGACAACTAAAGTGCCTATAGACATCTATATCCCCAGGATTAAACAATCACTGTTTTAGATAGTATGCTGTAGCAAGCTGAAATGTTGGTTATAGATTCACATTTGGGAAACTTTTATGATCTTTCTTTCTCAGAAAGAACCCAAAAGCAGCTGGACTATCTAGTGAATGGCCAGGTCCACCTACTTTATGCCTACTAATCTTTGCATTTCTCTCTACATGTGTATGATCCATACTTGATAGTCAGATAAGTGGATCTATGTCATAACTGCCTGTCTCAGACTCTTGAATCCCAACTCAACACCGTGACTAGTACAGGTGTCCTCAAGCAACCATAACCAGCTACACATGTCATGGCAGATCATCCTCTTGTAAAAGGAGATCAGGCTTTCCCACCCTGAAGTTCTCCTCAGGAAAACTCCAGATACTTTTTAAGCTTCTTATCCTAGAAGAATTTATATTTTTATGTTCTTTCTTCTCCTCTCTAGTTTTCTGTCTATAACGGCCAATAATACAGGATTGAGGATATCTCTTTCGTCATTTTTCATTTTCATCTATTAATCTATATATAGGAACCTGTTTATTTATAATTGATATTTTACAAGGCCTAAGGTTTAAACTGCATATATATATATATGTGTGTGTGTGTGTGTGTGTGTGTGTGTGCATATATATATATATATATATAATGTTTCTCCTATATGTACATAACTTAATGTCATAGAAATATGAAATCAACAACAGTAATAACAAAGTAGAAGAGTTGTCACAACATCCTATGGCAATAATAATTTGAAACCAATGAGTCATTCTTGGATTTTTTCATCAAGTATTTTTGGATCATTGTTGATCAATGTAACTAAGAGTGGGTATAAGGGTTGACTCCTTTATCTGCTGTAAATTTTCCCTCATGAGTTACCCCAAAAGCCTTGCTCCTATTCAAACTCACACTCAGTCAGTGTGTGACTAAAGTAGCTATCTCCAATCTCCAAAGAATGAGCTCCTTGTTCTATTAAGCTCTACAGCTTGTAAACAGAGCTTCTATCTGTCCAGATTTTGCAAGGTGCTGGAGAGATGGCTCAGCTGTTAAGAACATTTACTGCTCCTGCAAAAGATGAGGGTTTAATTCTCAACCCACATGGCAGCTCATACTGTCTGTACCTCCAGCTCTGGGCAATGTGACACCTTCTTCTGTGCTCTGAGAGCTTCTGCATGCAAATGGCCATGCACACACACTCAGAACACTTACATACATTAAATAGTTAAATTTCACAGGGGTGAGGGAGAGTATGGCCACATCATATCCATGGACACTAGGGTAGAACTTTCTGAACCTGGGTCTCATCTCCCATCTTTGCTGAGTCTGGATCTGTCTTGTTGCTTCTGTCACATATCATACTTCAGGCAGGACAGCTCTTCTACAAGTTATCGGCTGATGCTCTTTTCTCTGCCTCCCGTCAGTAGGTAGGAGTGCTGGGATCACAGATTCATGTCACTTATCTGACTTTATGTTGGGTTCTGTGGCTTGAATGGTGGTCGTCAGGAGCATGAACTATCTCTTTCAATGTGTGGATTAAGACCATGCCACTTCTCTGCTGAAAGTCCCATGGATTTCTATTGCCTTTAAATATAGATATTCTTATCTGTGGCCTCTAATACCTTGTATCCTGAAAGTACCCTACCAATTCTGCTCTAATCGCATTGGCCTCAGGGTCAGTCTCAGATACTTCTAAACCTGCTGCCTGAAGTTAGCACTTGAGTGCACTGTTCATCCTTTAAATTCCTCTACCTGCCTTCTTATTATTACTTAGGTTTCAACTTTAATCAGTTCTTCAAGGAGGGCTCCATCCTATAATTATAGCCACTCTCTTCTGTACCTAAGTCATTCCAGCTCCTACTATCCAGTTTCATGATATGTGTAGCATTTATTGTTATATCAATCTAAATAACCATGTGTATTAATTTGCTTTTTATTATCCTTCTTCTCCCTATCTCTCCTCAATTATGTCTTCACTGTTACTTTCCTATACTACGCAGGCGTACTCCAAATGTTTTTCAATGAATAGATTAAAAAAAGAAAAACCCTACAAAAACACTCTGCCAATTGAATTAAGATAATTGATGGATGCTACGTGTTTTCCTAGGAAGACATGAACAAATGTTTCTTCACAATAAATGGGTTATAGATGACAGACCAAAGACACAACCCCACCCATGTCTGGCTCTGTGATCTGGTGAGTTTATTGGGTTATCCATAGAAGCATAGATGACTCAAAAGCAGCAGCATCACTAAGCAGCCTACCCCAGCATAGGTGATACAGTTAAAGCTGTACCCCGGAGCTCCCCTGATGACTAGCAGACAGTTCAGCATATGGGAGAGTCTTTTCTCTCCAGCCTGGTCACTGCTTGCATAACCTGGGGTGGAGGCATGTGAATCTTGTAAATTCTAGAAGCTACCTGAAACTCGTCAGTCTGCTTACTTCCTAAGTCAGCCTTAGGAAGTAAGTGCCAATTTCTTCTTGTCTGAAAGACCTTTTACTAAGAAGGGATGTTCCAATTTCTACTAAATTTCCTAATAGCCATAACCCTTTAGTTCTGTTGTACTCTATTGTAGTAAAAATACAAAAGCAGCTTAAGGGATTTACTTTGGCTTCTAGCTCCAGAAGGATACAATATAGCCCATCATAACAGGGAAAGCATGCCAGCAGGAGCACGAAGCAGGCAAAACTGAATTATATCAGCAATACAGAAGGAAATGGAAAACAGAAATTGGGGTGGCTTTATTATCTTACTTAGGGTTTCTGTTTCTGTGGATACTATGACCATGGCAACTCTTATAAAGAAAAGCATTTAATTGGTTGGCTTACTGTTCAGAGGTTCAATCCATTATCATCACGGTGAGATCTGTCAGCATATAGGCAGACATAGTGCTGGAAAAATAGCTGAGGGTCCAACATCTTGTAGGCAACAGCAAGTAAACTGTGACACTGGGCATGACTTGAGTATATCTGAGACCTCAAAGTGTAACTCCACAGTGACACACTTCCTCAACAAGACCTCCTAATAGTGCCACACCTCCCTTTGGGAGCCATTTTCTTTGAAAGTGCCACAGTTATAAAAACTCAACATGCACCCCCTGCAACGTACTTCCTCTAGCAAGGTCCACTTTCCAAAGATCTCCGAGACTACCCCATCAGCATCACCAGCTGCATGCTCTATCTGGCTGTAATTCATTCAGATTTCATAAAATTCCCCAATTTCATAAGACAGTCATACTTGACTTTTAAAATTTAGTCGTGGTTCTTTTACTTTTAGATAACATCATCTACAGTCAAGACTGTGGTGATATTTTGTTTGTGCTATAACAAATAAAGCTGGCCTGAAGATCAGAGTGCAGAGCTAGCCGCTACTTAGCCATAGAGGCCAGGCAGTGGTGGCACACACCTTTAATCCCAGTATTTGGGGGTCACAGGCCTTTAATTCCAGCGCTTGGGGAACGGAGACAGGAGGAGACAGGAGCTCAGAGCATTCAGTCTGAAGATTCATAGGGACAGGATTGCCCCTTTGGTCTGAGGATTCTGGAGAGGTAAGAATTAGTGGCTGGCTGCTTTGCTTCTCTGATCTTTCAGCATTAACCCTTATATCTGACTCCAGGGTTTTATTATTAAGACCAATTAGAATTCGAGCTACAGAAGCCCAAAACCAACAAGACCCAAGGATGCAGCGTTTATAAGCCATCCAGGAATTTGTATTTCATTATCACATTGTCCAGATATACTCTCCTGCAGCCATGAACTTGGATCTCACACTTACCCACAGCAAGAGAGCCAGCCAAGCATGTCCTGAAATTCCTGAAACCAAGAGCCAGTATAAATGTTTCCCCCTTTACATTATTTTTCTCAAGTGTTTATCACAGCAATATGAAAACTAACACAAGTGTTTCCAGAAAAAGGAAAAAAAAAAAAACCCTAGTGATAATTTAACATCAGATACTCAAACTTTGAAGTTCTAAGACAAAATGAAAGACAACACCTAGTGCGCCCAATCAGTGTTGAGGGGATGACACTAATAGTTATAGTGCTCCTAACATATGAAGGCAGAAGAATCTGAAATCAAGTGTGCATGCTGTGTTGAATGTATTTTCCGCCACCATTTGGGCAAGTGAAACAAGAGTCAGTGTTTCTTAAGGACCCCTGTTTTCAGAAGTTAGTATCTAAAATTATCTTCTGCAGTATCAAACGGTGAAGCCTGTTCCTTGCATACCCGCTCGCCCAGTCCTAACCATTCCCACCTTTCATTTCTCACCCATCTCACTAAATAGCACTAACCTTTAACTCTGTTGCTCCCACCACAAACCTGGGAACCTTCCCATTTTGTCCTTGCATATTCTTAGGCTACCATCAATGAATCCAGTCACAGCTACCTTTAAAACATACATCAAATCCCACCAATTCAGCCAGACTCCCTGCCTTGGCCCACTTTTCAACCAAACCCCCAAATAGTTTGCTGTATGACTCACAGTTTTGGAAGCTGAGAAATTAGGAGTGGGGCATCTTGTGAGTGCCTTGTGCTGACTCAATTTATGTTAGAAAGAAGAAAACAAGGTAAGTTCCTGAAAGACAGATTTGTTTTATAACAATCTGTTCTTGTAACAACAACAACAAAACAAAAACCAAAAAAAAAAAAAAAAAAAACACCTTATTCCATAATAATTTGTCTGCTCTTGAAAGAATCAATCCACCAATTCAATAGGGTAGTAAACTACCCACCTGAGCAAAAATCTATGTCTTTGCCCACTATATTTATTTGGTTTAAAAGTTGGTTGTCAGGTAGCCATAGGAGTATTCCAGTACCTAGAAATGTTCACTACAAAGGTGTTGAAGGAATAAACTTAAAAAAAAAAAAAAGGACAAAGTGAAATGAATCAATATAGAACCCGGGGCATGGTTTCTAATCCTTGTATGTCGGAAACCACAGAAATTCAATTACTTTTAAGACAAAATATTAGATGATGGTGGTTGCAGTAGTTTTTATATGCTGACTTTGCCAGTTCATGTTAAAATAGGAGGAACAAAATGTCCAAGCTGGAAGAAAAAGACATCAGCAAAAGTGTAGGCAAGCAGATATGTAAAATATGAACATACCACCACAGTAAAACTTGGCTTTCTCTGCCTTCCATGATTGTTTTATTCTTTTGTTGCCTTTCTTAAATTCTCTTGACAGAGAAGAACGATGAACCGAGACAAATGAATTACTGAGCAATAAGTGCTTTGAAATACACAAAGAATCAACTACCATGAGATATGTTCAGTCATACTCAGTTTTCTTCATCCTAGGATGGTAAAAACTACAACAAAAACAAACAAACAGAAACAAAAAAAAAATGGCAACTCATGCGTAAGTATTCTTTGTATCTTTCTACTTTCTGTTTACATTTGAAAATGTAAATTGGATATTAGCACATTCAATAAGGTGCTGAGACTTGTGTCTATATGTACTTAATATTGGAGCTAAAAATAAATGTTCATTAAAGGTAAAAAGAAAATAAAGACTCCTGAGGTTTTCTGTGTGACCCATCTTTTTTTTAATGACAAATACACAAGCCATCTAAATCAGATCAGAAGCCATCCTAATATGTTAACATCAAGCTATTTATCAAATAGTGGAACAAATAGTACAGGGTTTAGTTTGTCTTACAAATGGCAAGTTATTTGATGCAACTATCATCTTTTGGTTTGTGAAGTACTATCATCTTTTGGTTTTTGAAGTAGCCTGTGGTTCTTTATTTAAAATGTTAGTTAATCCCAACCTGATGAATACAAACACAGCTCTTCCCACTCTCTAGTGTGTTAAGCTGACAAGGGTATGAATACCCACAGTGTCTTATCACAGTTCCAAATGCCCAGATACAGTGCTGTGTCCCATCCCACCCCTCATTCATGCAGTATCAAGAAAGCTAGAGGCTGGGGGCCTGGAGATATAGCTCAGTAGGTAAAGTGCCTGCTGCACAATGGTGAGAATCTGAGTTCAAACCTCAGTGCCCTCATAAAAGCCAGGCATGTAATCCCTGTATCAGGGAAGCAAAAGAAAAAATGTAAGTCTTCTAAAGCATAACTTTGCAACAGATGATATGCAGTTCACTCCTGGGAAAAGGTTCAATTCCTTCATTCCTGAGAGAGGTATAGGTTATGATAGACTACTATTTCCGTTTATCCATATGGTCAAAACTCTGGAAGAATAACCCAAGGCTACTGCATTAGGCTTCTGGGTCTGTTGTAATAGATTCCTAGCTACATAACTATTCTGCACAGTCATGGGAATTGGTTTCAGAAGAATCTTTGGCTGCTCAAGTTCTTTACATAAAATGACCATGTGTTTCAATATACTCTGAGCACATCTTCCTGGGCACTTTACATCATCTTAACTTTACTTATAATACCCAATAAAAACAGGGCTGGAGAGTTGACTTGGCAGTTAAGAGTACTTGCTCTTCCAGTAGATCTGGATCCAGCTCATATCACCCACATGGTGGCTCACACCCATCTATAACTCCAGATCCAGGGACTCTGACATCCTCTTCTACTTCTGAAGGCACCATTCATGCATATATAAGTCTTTGCCAAAGCATCTTCTGATTGTTTTAATAAAGAGCTGAATTGTAACTTGAATTAATAAAAGTCCTAAAAACTAATATTGGGGTTCAAGCTTCAAACTAAATATTAGAAAAGCAAAGCAGATGACCACTAGTTTCTTAGCTCTACCTCATGCTGAATGGGTTAGTCCTGTCTCCACAAGCTCTCACCAAGTCCCAGACTGTAATCTCTTCTCAGCATGGCTAGAGAATGAATGCCTCTCTGAGACCTTGCTTCTGTCTTATCTACTTCCCTAATGTTGGGATTAAAGGTGTGAGCTATAATTCTCTTTTAGACTGATTCACTCTTACCTAGATCTGGGTAGCCTTGAACTCAGAGGAATCCATCTACCTCTTAATACCAAATCCTAGGATTAAAGGTGTGTACTACCACCTCTTAGCTTCTGGATGCTGGGATTAAAGGTGTGTATCACCACTGGCTGATTTCTATAGCTTGAGGCTGACTTCGCTTTAGTGAATCTTCAGTCAAGTTTTAATAAATCATAAATAACATATCACTACACTGAATGGCTAATAATTAGGCAGAAGAGGTTAGGTGGGACTTTCAGGGACAGAGAGGACTCTGGGAAGGAGAAAGTAGAGATGAGCCAGACACAGATCCAGTTATCCACACAGAATGAGATAAAGGTAAAAGCCAAATGGTAGAATATAGATTAATAAAAATATGGGTTAATTTGAATCATAAAAGCTTGTTGAAATCAAGTTAAAGGCCAAGCTTTCATAATTAATAATAAGCCTAAGTGTCATTATTTGCGGGCTATCAGTCCCAACCAAAAAATATTGCTACACCCATTAGTAAATTTTATTACTTACAATAATCCATAATATATACAGAAATTAATTTGCAGGTCAGCATGGTATTTAACCATGTGCCAACACATGAAGACATAGTAGTGTATAGTGAATGATGGTATTTTCCAAATTTTATATATTGAAGTCTAATCTCCAACAAGACAGTATATGCAAATCAGACTTTGAGGCAATAATTGTGTCATGAAAGCAGCGTCCCCGTAAGAGAGATTAATTTCTTTACAAGAGAGGCATGTATAGGCCAACTTTTTTTTCCCACCCTCCATTTCCTAAACAACCAACACAGAGATTAAATATTAATTATGTTTGGCCAATAACTCAGGCTTATTACTAACTAGCTTTTACAACTTAAATTAACCCATTTCTATTAATCTATGTATTGCCATGTGGCTCCTGGCTTTATCTGTCCTCCAGCATGTCCTGCTCCCTCTATGTCTCCTGACAACTCCTCAGATTCTATCCCTCTTCTTTCCAGCATTCTATCTGCCCCCAAATCCTGCCTAGCTATTGGCTAACAGCTTCTTATTTACAATGAGGACAACACATTTTCACAATATACAGATGGGTTATTTCACAGCAGATGTGAGCCAGGTGTGATGGTATGCACCTGTTATCACAGAACTTCTGAAGGCAAGCAAAAGAATCAAGAGGTGGAGTACAGCCTATGCTATAAAGCGAGTTCCAGACAAGTCTAGAACATAGACCAAGTCTCAAGAAAAAGGTAGAATCAAAGAAGAAGAGATGATATACCCCAGATCCCTAACTCAATAAGGACACAAAGATGGCCATCCTCTATAGGAAGGATTACTCCCCTAAAAGTGTTCTCTCTGCCCTTGATCTTGGACATCTAGCCTTAAGAACTAAAGAGGTAACTTAAGTCCATACTCCGTGTTATTCTGCTGTAGCAGCTCAAATGAACTGAAACACTGAGCTACACACGTCTGTTCTAGATTGGGCTTATGAGCAATTGGAGTTCTTCTCACACTGCTTTGTGTATATTGGTCTGTGTCAGAACACTTACTCCACTAATATATAACATCCATTCCTAGAGTAATGAGCTCAGTTATGACCTCAGTTGTGAGCTCAAGGACAAAACAATTGAAAGAAGGGATTTGTGCTTGAATTTCTTCCATGTTGCTATTATAACTACTCCCAAGTCCATGTGGAAGTCATAACACCAAGTGGGTAGAAATGGTCCAGGCATAATCAAAGAAAAGACATTGCTGAGACCATTATCCATATCTACTATGACATTTGGATGAAAGTTAAGAAGTTAATCCAAAATCCTTATTTGTGCTTTGTGTAAATCCTTAGCAAATCTCTGAAGAGGTTACTCTTTGGGAAATGTCTCATCATATATAAATGTTTTAAACTTTGAAATATGTGTTGCTCTTTTATCAGTTTTGAAAATGTTCACATGGAAAATGCTTCAGATTATAGATACAGCCATAACATAGTGTAGGCACAATTAACATTCATTAAGAAGGTATAGAGAACAGAGACAGGTCTTGAAAAATTAATTTAAATTCTGAGGAACACTATCCAAAAGAAGATGTAGACCCAGGAAAACAAATAGATTTTACCGGCTTTAAGGCTGCTCCTCTTTTCTGTTGTGGGATCTTTGTACACTGTGTGAAAATGTATTGGTGTAATAAAAATTAGAATGGCCAGCAGCAAGGCAGGAAGGATAGGTGATATTTCTGGGAAAGGAAAGGAAAACAAGGGGGAATTTAATTGTACAAGGAGATAACCAAGAGACAGGGAGGAAACAGGAGGTACAAGATGGAAGAGAGGTAAAGCCACCTGATAGATTAATATAAATGGGTTAACTTAAGGCATAAGAGCTAGTTAGGAACAAACCTAAACTATAGGCAGAACTTTAATAATTAATAAATCTCCATATCATTATTTGGGAGCTGTCAGGGGAGGGAGAAAAAGATTCCTTACACTTCCCCAAGGTGATTTTTATCAAAAGAAGAACCATAGTTGTGGATAATCAGACACACACACACACACACCAAAAAAATGTTCCCCAAACACAAAATCAAGTTTGAAAAATATGCATAAAATATTGGGTTTTAAACGTTTTCCTTGCAGATTAGGACACAGAACTTTTGGAAAGACCAACAAATATGCAACATAAAATATTGGGGAAAAACAATATTTACACAGGCTAAAAGAAGAAGAAAAGATACCAGTTTGAATACCAGAAACATTAATGAAAGAGCCTGGCCCAAAATTATCAGAAGAAATGCAAATGACAGGTTTGAGTGCCTCAGTCATTTTCACCAAGAAGAGGATGCTTGTTCAAAAGCAATGAGTTAATTAATAACTCATATTTTTAAATCATTCACTATTTTTTTTCCCTCTGAGATTTTGCAGAAAAAGAATTTCAGAAAATTTCCCTAAACATGACATTGTGGTTAATTTTCAAGTTAAGGTATGCTGGTGGAATTGATCTAAGTGTGAAGGCATTTGAAAGCCACAGCAGTAGAGCAGGAAGAAGCAGAAACCTTGCCATTCTTCAAGGTCTAGATGCTACAGAAAAACGAGATTGCCATGATTCCACCAAGCACATCTTTTGAGAAAGGTTTTCTGGATATTTATGTCAATTGCTTTGTATAAAAGAAACATTTCAAAATTAAGATTAATAAAGATATCTCTTAATTTTTGACTGCTCAGTCAGTAAATCTAGTTAAACTGCCTACTGTACTTGATTACATAGAAAAGATCAATTTTACTGAGGTCATGGAGCAATTTTCCAAGGTCTTGAAAACAGTGGCCATGTATTGTTAGATAATGTTGTAACAGACCAGTATGTACCAAAGGCTGTTTTCTCCTTTTACAAAAACACATTGATGTAATTGTAAAACTTTAGTTCTCAAACTGAAAGGCTCAAAGATCTGGAGTGATGAAGGAACATGTCACATTTGATGAATGAATAGGAGCCTACTGTGATTAACATAAAGGAGAAGAAAGGAGAGAAGCATGAACCAGACTACAGGGTGCCATAGAGGTGTCGGGAAATTCAATTTAAATCATAAAATTTTATTTTATTTGGTCACAAAATGAAACTGCTGAAGCATCTTAGCCAGAACAGCAGCACAATCATATTCATATTTTTAAAAGATAATTCTGAGTTGGGCACTGATGGCCTACACATTTAATCCCAGCACTCAGGAAGCAGAGACAGGTAGATCTCCGAGTTCAAGGACAAACTCTGTCTACAGAACAAGTTCTAGGACAACCAGAGCTACAGAAACTCTGACTTGAAAAACTAAAATAAAAAAAGAGAGAAGAAAGGGAGGGAGGGAGGGAGGGAGGGAAGGAGGGAGGAAAGGGAGAGAGGGAGGGAAGGGAGAGAGGGAGGGAAGGGAGAGAGGGAGGGAGGAAGGAAGGAAGGAAGGAAGGAAGGAAGGAAGGAAGGAAGGAAGGAAGGAAGGGAAGCAAGCCAACTACATAGGTAGATCATATTTTTAACACTGAGGTATAGGAATGTCTGAGAAGGAACCCTTCAGGTAGCATGAAGCCATTAAAAGTTCTTGGGGAATGAGAAGACAAACATCAGGCCTTGAGTATCCTTGCCTTGCTAGAGTTTACAGGCTGAGTTGGAGTGGGGAAATGAAGGAATCGGTGGTTCAGTATAAATACAACTAATGAAAGAAGCCAGGTGATCCTGGACCAGAAGCTGCTAAAATAATAAAGGTCATGCACTTTTTTTCCCAAGATAATGAAGAGTGTGCATTTTTCCGGGAGATTCCAGACTCACAAGAATGACTACCAATAGAACTGTAAGCATTTCTCCACAGGACTAAGTAGTATAGAAAATACAGGATACTTTTTTTTATAATTTTTTATTTAATTTTATATAACAAAGTCCAATTAAATGAAAACAAACATTTATACACAATATTTGGGAATGTGGGCGTCGTTCTTTCCAAACTACTTCCTGCTGGTAAGGGGCACTAATACAGGATACTTTTATAATCTGGCTGTTGTCTGAAAAAACAAGTCCCTAAGAGCGGAGGTAAGCTGTGTAATTTTAAGTAGCCTCACAGTTTCCCTGAAAAGACTCCATCCATGATAAATATAGCTCTAAGCAGGATCCCACATGACTCATGTAACACACCCCACTGGCTTTCTTTTCTCTTTGACTCATGAATCCACTATAAATGTCTAAAATTGGGACCATGCTCAAAGATCAGTGGAACAGATGGTAGATACACCCGAGGCATGAGTAGCTGGGATGAAAAATTTAATAATAATTTTTTTTTCTTTTCTTTACTGTCTTTGAAGATTTTAAATCTTTATCCCACCTTAGGCTTCTGTAGATCTCCCAAGACTTTCTCAGTGCAAGCATTATGTATGACGTATGAGCATCTCAGAAAGTGTTCACTCCATTGCAAGGATCTCAGCTTCCCATGGGCAAAACAAGAAGACAAGCAGATAAGCAGATCTTAACATCAGCATCATGAAAATCTCCTCACACAGTGAAGTGGTGGATCTTATTGAGGAATGAAGCTCCTTTCTACAACATGGGGTTTCCTTCCTCACCAGACCTCTAGCCCACCCGTGCTCTAAGATGTTATGTGGCAGATCAAGGCAAGCCTGTCTGTCACAAGAACAAAATCCTATCCCATGTAGTCAAAATCCTACCCCATGTATTAGTAGACTGGCTGGCTCCGTTTAGGAAATAAATACATTAAATGTGGCTTGCTTTTTACCTTTTCTCCCCCTAGGTATTCCTCAACTACTGAGAAAAAAAAATGTGTCATTGGCAAGCTTTCACAGATTTCATTACATGTTGTCTTTCTGAAGATTAATTTGAGACCACCAAGGAAGTTAAAATAAACGATCCCATTCTTTCTGAAATATCTCTGTAGTCTGTGATCCAAAAATCACAAGACTTATAAAAGTCCATCTTCTCTTACCTCATCAATTCTACTATAGGGTCAGGGTCTGAAGATAATTTAATACTAAACCTGGAAAAGCACTTTCATGCAGACTTCTGCATCTGCTCAGATAGACTAAATAACATGAAGCAAATCTTTCACAAAAGATGGCTAAAAATGTTGCATAGAAATTTCAGATTAAAATCCCAGAAGCATCAAAGTGCTCAGAGGAGTCTGATGGGTAACCAGTCTGATACAGAAATGCTAGGAATCCAGATGTGAATCTTGACACTTGATCCACTTTGAATGGAATGTGTTTTCCAAACAGAGTTGATCAAAATGCTGCTGACTTGTACTTCTGGTGCTTACAGAGAGCTAAGAGAACAAAAATTAGCCCCTGGAGGCAGTCAAAGAAAGCACCAACTGAGTAAACAGCCTTCATGTTTCATCCCAGAAGCAACAGTAAAAGGTAAGATTTATGAGATATGCACAGTACCCTGGAAAATATCAAATGACCTTGGGTTACTGTCATACTGAATTCCCAGGCACTTAGCTGAGGTAACTGAAAAGGAGGCTTTGGTGGGCACGCAGGCATTCTACTTCAAATGACATGCATGCTGTGTTTGGAAAATCATTTCCTATACAGGTAAACACGTAGCCCATTTGGTCCAGTAACAAGGCAAATGAGAAGTCAGTGATACAAACCACTAACAGCAACAGAGACCCCAGGGGCTCCAGAGACTGATACTGTTCGATAAAGATGCAAAAAGGCTGTGCCTGCTGCATTCAGGGAGATAAAAGTCAAGCTTAAAATTCCTAGCTGGGCTTGTGGACAAGGAAGAGAATACTTACCTTACATGTGTGAGAGTCTCAATTCAGTCTCCAGGACAGGAAAAAAATGATCTGGCAGAATATAGTAACACAAAAAATAAATTAAAAACTCAATAAACAAACTTAACAATTGACTAGCCATGGCAGAAAAACAAATCACACATGAACTGGGAAGTGGACCACAAGGGATATTGTGTACACTTGCATACAAAGAGAGAAAATAAAACTACAAAAGAAAATATAACAAACATAGAATGGAGAATTTCTTCCATAATTTTCTTTGGGATTGAAGAAAAATAGATAATGGTATGGGACATTAAAATGGTCAGATAATAGCTGGGAATTGTTTTAAAATGAGGAAATACAGAGAGAGTATCCCTCTATGTGGAATGGGCTCCCAAAGTCCATTCATATACCAGAGATAAATACTGATCCCCTACCAGAGGCCCCATAGACTGTCCAGTCCTCCTAACTGTCACCCATGTTCAGGCTCCAAATGATATGACAGACTTTGAAGATCCCCCATGGAAGCCTCACCCTCCCTGGGGAGCAGAAAGGGGATGGGATAGGGTTGGGAGGGGGACAGGGGAGGGTGAGGGAACTGGGATTGACATGTAAAACAAGCTTGTTGCAAATTTAAATTAAAAATTATCAAAAAAAATGATGAAATACTATATTTTATCATCAGGTTGTGTTTCATAAATATAATACTGAAAAATGTTTCTTTAAAATCAAGAAATCAAATCAGATATAGGCAACCTCTACTCCGGCTGCCACCCTATCTGATTTTCAGGTACTGGTTGGCAGAGAGAGGCTCAACAATCACCACTGTACCACTCATTTTCCAAAGCAAGATAACTGAATGTGCCTCTCAACCCCCAAAATATTCTGCTGCTGCCACATGGCTTGAGGCTCCTGTCAGCACACCTGTCCAGAGACAGCACAGCAGCGTTTCCTTTATTTCCACTTCATGGTGGTTATGAAAAATTATGGATTGTGCCTTATTCATAGAATGTGATATTTGGAGGGTCTTTCTCGCCTTTACTGCCCATCAGTGACGGGTTGGGGAGGTGCTTTTCAACTTCTAGTCTCAGAATCCACACAGAACCCATGTCAAAGATCCAAGTCTTCTGTCTCTCCCGATTCTCCCCTTTCTGGTGGAAATTTTTATCCAGTCGCCAGTAGAACAAGTTTGTTTACATATTTTATTCTAAAGTCTCTCTCTTATATACAGGCCAATGAATCTAGTATTCAAAAGGTAAATATTTTATTTTTTTATTTCAGTCGTTCTGTATTGCTTGTCCCTAGAGACAGTGAATGCCTCTGAATGAACAGGGTAACAGCAAACATATAAGAAAATTCACTAAGAGACTAGAATAGGTTTCTGAAGGTGGTACTTTACAGCAAAGTCTTAACTAGTACACATGTGCACACACATATGTATAAAGACAGATTTCCAGTATACTAACACATAAAAACACATATAAAGACCATATTTTCTGTGCATGTTGTTTGTTGTTTGATTTTTATTTGTTTGCTTTTATTTATTGAGATAGGTTCTTAAAATGTAGCTCAGGCTAGCTTTGAACTCATGATCCTTCTGCCTCTGCCTCCTAAGTGCTAGAATTACAAACACATGCTATTTAGTTGTTAACTTTCAGCTTGTGCTTCATGATCTGGAAAGCACCATTCCTGTCTCTCCAAACCCCCTGCCACTCAGACAGTCTCCAAACAGAAAGCCCAGTTGCACATCCTTGGCGGCTATGGCAGCTCCCCCACACCCCCTGAAGTCGCCAACCACCCAAGACCCATTCAGCTTTTGAGAATACTGGGGCACAAACTCAGCTTGTAGCACACATTATCACTCCTCACCTACAACCTGCTTTAGCTCAGGTGTGAGACTTCTCTGGCCTCCATCTTTGGGGCTAGCCTGCAAATTGCAGTCCTTCTGTCTGAGCCTCCTTAATGTTGAGATCATGTGGATGGGCCACGGGAAGTGGTGCTGGAATTTATTTTTAATATATTCTAAAGTAGGCATATAACAGTATAATGTTAGCCTTTTCCTGTTTTCATGCCCCATGCTAGTCTTTTGCTAGTTTACAAAACTATGAGGGATGAATGTTGCAAATCAGTTGTCTAATTCTGTAAGAAAAATAATCCTAGCACATAAAAGACAGAAATAGGAGGATTACAGGTTCAAGTTTAACCTGAGTTAGGAAAGAGAAGAGAGCAGGCAGGGAGAGATGAATCTAAGGAGTGTGAAGTGATGGAGTTTATTGCATAGGCCTAGGCACACATTATTTTCCTTGTTGCTGTGAGTAAATGCCTTAACAGGACAAAAGCAATTTAAAAATGGGGATTATGCTGAGTTACAGTCTGAGAGGTTACAGTCAATCATGTTAGTGAAGCTATGGCAGCAGAAACCTAAGGCAGCAAGAAGTATTTAGGAAGTAGAAGCCAGACAGGAAGTGGGACCAAAGTGAACAACTACAAAACAAAGCACAGTAAATAATCCACCACATCAAGGCTCACACCCAGTGACCTACTTCCTTCAGGAGTTCCTTAACCTTCTTCCAAAATAGCACCACCAGCTGGTGACCAAGGGCTTTTCACATTCAAACTGCAACAGCCCCACTAAGCCCAGACACCTAGAAATTTGGGTTGATGGATGAGAGTGGTTGAGAGCATGGTCATAGGCCCTCATATGCAGAACTATCAGAAGAATAAAGTGTTGGTCTGAGCCGCTGTCATAAAAGACCAGGGACTAGATAGCTTGTGGAAAACAGAATTTTGTTTCTTACAGTTCTGGAGAATATTCACCATCAAGGCTTTAGCCAACTGATGACTACAAAAGCCCACTTTGTCATAGACAACACTCTTCCCTGGGTCCTTGCATGGTGCAAGGAGTCACTAGTGCTCTGGGGCCTCGATTATAAGGACATTAATTCCATTCATGTGGGCTCTACCCTCCTAACCTAACTATCTGCTAACACACACCTGTGGGGCTTTCATTTCAACACATGAATCTGAGGTAGATCCAAATTTTAGTCGTTGAAGAGAGCTGCCCTGAGTTCTGCTGAAGCAAGTGAAAGAAAACAGGAGTACTGAAGAATGTTTCCTTCCCATGACTCAGAAAACAGGTAAAAAAAAAAAAAAAAAAATTATCCGGGAGTATTGAGGTCACAAGGCCCTACTTGGAGACCACAGTGCCCCCATGACATAGTATTAGAGCCTGAGTATAGTAGAAAGAGCAGGAAAATACCAAGGAGATGTCCCTCCTGTGATGCAAACACCACTGGTTATTGTAACCTGACAGCAAGGGCAACTGGAACAATACTGACCTCTCCTATGACAAGTCAAGGACAAAACAAACATTCGAGGCAGCAGGCATTTAGGGAGCATGCAGCCTCAGCAAAGTCCAGAGTGGCACTGGCAACCACAACAGGCAGCACCAGAGTGAGTCACTGGGATGGGGGAGGGCAGGGAAAAGGCTGCTCTCCCATGGTAAACAACCAGAAGGTTCAGAGCCAAACCAGGAAATGCCAGCATATCAACCTGTGGTTACAGGGTGGATGCCTGGGCCCCACCACAGGGCTGCTGCAGCGTAGTGTCTGTAGATAGAATCCAAAAAGCTCCAATTTAAGCAAGTTTTGAGAACTTTTTTATTTTAAACCAGTAGACCCGGAGACATGAGGAACCAGAGCATCTTCTCTCCTGGAGGCTGACTTGAAACCCTGACTTCAATAGGAGCCTTCGTCCACCCTCAGCTCTCAAGAGCAATGCCAGTTAGGGGTCAAGGGAAGACACCCAGTGGGAACCCTGCTCATCTAGTGCTTAAGAAACTCCGCTTCAGACGTGATTTGGGCAGTTAGACTCTAGATTCTACCAACATGACAGGGGACCAAATTTCAAGGTCTGAATCAGCTTCTCTCCATGGTCTGTGACACAGAGATGGACTTGCATGTTGAGTTGACCATGCCTATCCAAGCCCAGGGAAGCACTGGGAAGCACACAAGCACCTACGTCTGCCACACAGGGACCTCTGCTGCTGCCTTCACTAGACACATGCTTATTATTTGAAAATTATTTGAAAATTTTGTTATTGCTCTTTTCTTTGGTCTTGTTTTTATTGATTTGGTTTGGGTTGTTTTGTTTTGTTTCCCACAGGACTTTAATTGTTTCTGGGTTTGGGAGCTTGATTTACTTTTTTTCCAAAGTAACCAGGAGGGAGGGGAAATCACTTTGGGTCAAAATACAGAATTTTTAAAAATGAATAAACTGAGAAATTAATCTTACAATCCCAAGATTTAATTTTCCCTTCACAGATGAAGTCTCACAGAACAGAGCTGGCATAATTAAATAGCATCTTAAGTCTGAACATGTAGGGTGTATTCCGTTGAGTTTTTATTTTTTCCCATCCCCACCCTGCTTGTCACAGACAGTGATAGAATCAATAAGATGTATTGAATATTTTCAAAACAAAACCATTGCACAATACAAGTTGTATATGAAATGAAACAATAGGAGTTGGGCAAGGAAGTGTGTTCATTTTAGTCCTAAAATGAGAATGCTAAACAGGAGAATTCACCAGATCTCTAAGACACCCTCTTCCAATTCTTTCTATGTTCACTGTCATCATCTTGTAGAACTCTCTCTCACACTAGTTGTCCCTCCCTCTCTCTCTCTCTCTCTCTCTCTCTCTCTCTCTCTCTCTCTGTCTGTCTGTCTATCTATCTGTCTGTCTCTCTATCATGGATAAATAAGAATCTGGGAAAACAAAAAGGTTGATAGATGTTTTTTCAAGGAAAAATCACTTAAACACCAGAAACAGAGGACCATCAGCAGGTTCCCATCCCAAAGATGCCTCTGGATGCTCTCTGTCTCCAACAAGGAAACAAGAGCAAGTGCTGGGGTCTGGGACACCAGATCTAGTTCCCCCAGGTCACGCCCATACCTGTCATTGCAATAGGTATGGGCAGGGTGGATAACTCACTACAATTCCCCTTTTAGTCTAAAGAAAATATTTAGGCTTGATACAAAACTATATACAAAGACAGTAAATATCAAGTATACTCTAAGAAAAGGAAAATTAAGAACATACAAACTTAAGACCTACATATCCAGTCCTAGGATAAAGGCATAATAGAGATTACAATAGAGTTGTCCTAAGCTATAAAGCTGAAGTCTAGTACCTAATATTTATATCTAGGAAGAGAGAACAATAATTGTGACATTCTAATCTTAAACCTCATCAACGACCTGAAAAGGAAGATAACAATACTAGGGTAGGCAGGAAGTGCAGGCAGGCAGCTTCTAAATGGTGAAGTGAAGACAGAAATACCAGGCTACCTCAAAAATCACCTAAAGTCTTACAGTAACATTGGCTAAAGCCTACAGTAACTGACAGACCACTACAGAAGCAGGGAGGTAGAAAGGCTGTCTTGCCCTGACTTGGCAGGGTTTGGCAGTCTGCTATGGTTTCTCCTATAAGCACAGTAGGACAGCATATCCAAGGTCAGTGATCAAGGTGGGGGCAGTCCTTTGCCCAAGAGGCCATTAGCTGAGGAAAGGATGGACTCCAGAAGGAATGACATCAATGCCCAACATATTTCTCGGGAAATGCTCGGTGTTGTCAGGAGCAATAGTGTCTCATATCAATGGAGTACTAATATTAAAACATTTAAATGTCATGTTCTGCAGGTCTGTGAAGATTAAGCATCTATGTCTGACTAATCTCATAGGTATAAGAAATATGGGTGAAGATAATCTGTAATATTCAGGAACCTAGCTATACAAATGGTTAAAATTTCCTCAAGTAATAGCAGGGACAATTATCTTATCAACATAACTATATACATATATACACATGTAAATCTCTAAAACAGAGGTAGAATTGAAATGTCTTGACCAGAGATAGAACTGTATGGTGCAATCATGATAAAAATATACTAAATTGTATTGATATACAAAATATCTTGAACATAAGTAAAGGTATACATACATAGAATATGATAAAAATATTGTCTACAAAACATCGTAAGCAGAAAGATTTTGCACGAAATGACAAAATATATTATACAAATCATCCGAGAAAGGAATACAAACTTAATTTTACATAGGTTGCATGGTCAGTACAATAGGTGTGGACAGGGTGGATATCTTACTGCATCTTTCTCTCTTTCACTCTCTCTGTCTCTGTCTGTCTGTCTGTCTCTCTCCCCCCCCTCTTTTCCTTCCTTCTTCCCCCCCCTTCACACACACACACACAACACACTCCAAACTAAGTGCACAATATTTTCAAGTTTCAGGACTAAGTCAAGCCCATGGATACTCAACCCATTAACACCGGTCTTTGGTTGAGGATTTATTTAACTTGTGAGGCTTTTTTGTTCCATTGTTTAGTCAGTTGGTCCGTTTGGGGTGTTTTTTTGTTTGTGTGTTTTTCCTACTTCTGGTGATGATCAACCCACCAGGCCTTGTCATCAGTGACAAGCACTGATTGGAGATGGCACATGGCCTTTGATTGGCTGGCTGTGTCTGAGTTCCTTCAGGGTAGAATATTGAGTAAGAGAGTTTCAGAAGACATTTAGTTGTTCACACTGTGATTAAAGTAAGGCACTGGCATTGCCCTCAGCTTTCCCAACACAGACATAAGAAGCATGAGTCAGTGCAGCCAGCTGCCCTGGGGTAGTACAGTGTTTGTTTCTTTTTTTGCCAATAAAATATGCCCGGGAGGACAAAGAGCAGGGGAGGCAGGAAACAGTGACACAGAGTGAGCTGGGAAATTCCAGCTGCCCTCCTGCCCTACTTATAAGGAATAGATATGAGTCATTTTTAAAGATGCAAACAGATGTTGAATTGGCTAACAAAATCCCATGAAAATTTACCCTCTTAGGGCCTTGTTTCCTCTTTTGGGGAGGTGGGGGAGAAAAGAAGGTATTATATTTGGACACCTGGGTAGTATTGTCAAACAGGGCTTTGAAAGAATAGGCAGGCACACATGCTGTTTGGTTTGACTGTGCTGTTGAAGTCAGCCTTCACCTGACACATCTAGCATGCAGAAGGCACGCTAGAGGAGAGAGTGCTCCATACTTCAAGCTGTGGCTGTGAAGTAGCGACCCGCTTTAGAGACCCGGAATTAGCAGGCACAAATGTTAAATACTAAATCCTTATGTGAGCACCACATTGTGCAGATGTAGTGTCCTAGGTTTGACCTTGGATCTGCACTGAACAGGCAGGAGGTCACATTTTCTTACTTGCAAAACCAAGAGCTTGGAGCTGGATGGCCATTCCTTCCATTGTTGGTTTGTAATTTTGGGATTAAAAAATTGAAAATATATAACCACACTTTCTACCACCTGTAAAACTTTTTCTTTTTGAATCTCACCTATAATAAGAATAAATACCTGAGACAGAAAATAATTTTGTTACCAACTTTGTTCCTCGTGAGAGGGATAGGGGCAAGGCTGTGAGAATGATGGGTTAAGGGTAAGTTATAGCTACAACAGGCTTACAAATAATTCCTTTTTTTTTTTTTTTTTTTTTTTTTTTAGCTCTGGTTGCTGTAGTGATCACATGAGCTCATCTCCTTAGGCAGTTGATAGTGGATTATTATGCCCTACAGTAGTGTTGTTACCATTACTAATAAGGTAAGCATAACAATCCAGTAAACACTGGCCAAACCCCTCCTACCTATCCAGGAACTAAGCTAAACATTAAACAAACACTCAAGTCAAAAGAGGTCAGACAGAATGATGACAATATTTACCCTTAAACCTGCTTGCTTGATTTTTTTCTTCTCTCTCTCTCTCTCTCTCTCTCTCTCTCTCTCTCTCTCTCTCTCTCTCTCTCTCTCTGAAAGAATTTGGGCTACATTGCTAAAGCTTTTTGTTTTCTCTACATTCAAGCTCTATAATTCTTTTTAAGTGTGGGTGCCCCAAACCTTGAGGGAAAGATGTTTGATGTTTTGCAAAGTCTCCACTAGTTTCTACAATCAGTGAAGAAGTAAAAGATGATACATACACAAATCAACAAGATCAAGGATAATGATGGGATCCAATGACCCCAACCAAGGAAGGGGAGATGGATGGTGACAACTTCACTGTCGACAGCAATAGAAGCGTGACCTTGGCTGTGAAGAATGTGCTCTTCTGACTGGTGGTTCCTGCTTGAGGCTGCTAAAACCAATCTCTATTTATGCTTCAGAAGAACTGACTGCCTTTCCCTGCCTTGGGTGTCTTTAGTATCTCCCTCTGTCCTTCCTCCTCACCTTCATGACCTGCAATTCTCCCTCCTTTTACCTGCTGCTCAGACACCAAGATCTAGCTCCGTCTGACTGCCTCCCTAAAGCCACCGGAATTCCCCTCTAGCTCTCCCTACCCCAATTCCATGAGCCCCCACTGTGTTCCACCAGCTCTATGGGATTATCATGGCACATGAAAGACTTCTGACCACCGCTCCCAGCACCGGCACCTGCCTTCATCTTATGTTGTTCAGAGATTCTCAACTGCAGTACATGTGCCTTGGAGGACATTTGACAAGACATTTTTGTTTGTTTGTTTGTTTCTACTAGAAGTTTGAGAACCTACTGGCCTTTGTTGAGTAGAAGCCAAAGGCAGGAGTGCAAGCAAGAAAATCACAGGACAGCCCTCAACAGCTAAGGGTCATCTGGTCTCAAATAAGATGCTAGCTAAAAATGTTAAGGTTGCAAAGGTTGAGACGACACTCTGAGTCTTTGAAGCAGGGTCCCATTCAGTCAGTTCTAAGCACACAGTGCTGGCTGCTCATTAGAAACTAGAATCCAACCTGAAAACACTTGCTACATTGCTACCACGTAGGTAATGAGTGAGTTGACTTAAGACAAAAAAAAAAAAAAAATCAGATATCAGAGGTAACAACTCACACAATCTTTCCCTAATACAGTCCCTCCCTGCTACTTCTCTTCTCTGCTGGTTGTCTGGTACCTACATATACTGTTTGTTTCAATTCCATCCCCAAGCAGTAATTTGACCTTGGTATGATAAATCATATTCCCCTCTGTTTATTCTTGACCTTCATTCCATTTCATTTTAACAAACATCTCAATTACTAAGCACTGTGCAGAGTATTGCAAAAATAAAAATCTGACTAAGATGATGCTTATCATGCCTGGGAGTGCTTGGGGAATAGCAGGAGAGAGGCGGGAAGGGAGGTGGGGAGCACAGTCTATCTTCTTTAGTATGTTTCAAAAGGAAGGCCTTTGGTTTGAGTCTTCAAGTACATTAATTAAAGAGTTTGAAAAAGTATGCTATATGTTCTTTCCATGTCTGGAATGTCCAGCTTGTTAATAACTGCTATCCACTAGGACCAAAGATTTAGCTTAACATCTCAGTGGCTTATGAAAGTACAGATTATAGAGGTCCCTCCTTAGTTTCCAATTCCCCATAGGTCTCACATGGAGCCAAAGAATTCACTTTCTGAGACTCTTGCTTTGCTGCTGATGCTGATGCTACTTCTGTTGATGTTGATTATGATGATGATGGTGGTGTTGATGCTACTGCTGATGCTGATGTTGATACTGATGCTGATGCTACTTCTGCTGCTGTTGATAATGATGATGGCATTGGTGGTGCTGCTCCTACTCCTGGTACCAATGTTGATGCTGATGCTATTTCTGCTGCTGCTGTTCATGATGATGATGGTGTTGGTGTAGATGGTTCTGCTTCTGCTGCTGCTGTTGATATTGATTCTATTGTATCTTCTAATGGTACTGAGAACTACTACTCTATTATATACAGCTAAATAACTACTTGCCTGATCAACACACAATTTCCAAGTGCCTCTTCAACAAATAGCTTGAATGCTTGAGTTTCTCTCAACAGGAGAAAAGAGCCCTTTCCAATTTATTCTTATAACCAAAAGGCCTCAGTTTTCAAAAGCAAGCTTATTGTTAGATTCACTTCATTATACTCAATGCCTTTGGGAACACAGTTGCTCTTTGAAAATAATGACTAACAACATTCTTGAAGATCTTTATCATTGGAAATAAAATGTTCTATTTACTGGTGTGTTAAATGCACAGCCTTATTATCTAGGCCTGCCCTTCTTGTGGTGATAATATATTCAAAATGTTTTTATTTTGATGATAGTATCTGGCTATGTAAATCCAGCATTTCTAAGTATTTTAATAGTATGTTCCTTTCCTTTTATTTATGTATTCCTTTTTCTTTTCTGTGTGTGTGTGTGTTTGTACATGTTTTCTGTTTGTAATCTTTGAATTCCATATTTTTGGCCTTTTATGCTCTTGTTTTCTCATCCAATCTCTAAGACTTCCATGATTTCTCAGAGTTCTAACAGGTTATCCACAATGTACATCTCAAGACTTATAATCTTTGAAGATAAATGCTAACTATACAAGCTCCTAGTAATGTTGAATTCCAGCTGCCTGGTACTTAATGCTGTAATTTATAGATAAGCAAAGCTTAACTTCTAAGAGGTTAAATGAAACACGTGTAATTGCATACATTTTTTACACAGCTTCTTTTTTCCTGTTATGGATGTTCACAATAAAAAGCTTCCATGTGAGGATGTGTTTCTGTGTGTGTGTGTACATTTGTGGGCGGGGTCTGTGTACTTGTTGATATACATATATGTGCACATGATCATATGCACGTGGAGGCTGAAAGTCAACATTGGGTATCTTTCTCACTTTTTTCCCTCTTGATTTTTTAAAATAGTGACTGTCACTAAACCCGGAGCTATCTAACTGGCTATGGACTAGCTAGTCAGTCTCAGAGACCACATTATTTCTGCAATGCAGGATTATAGGCACAACAGGGTGTTTTTTATATAACATTTTTATTGATTATTTGGGAATTTTACATAATACACCCTGATCACCCTACTTTCCAGTTCTCCCAGGTCTGTACCCTAAACCTTATTGTCTCCTCCTATAAGGAAAAGATCAAAAAGAAAAAAAAGTTCAAATTATATTATTCATATAGTCACTGGAGCATGGTCAAAGTCACAGTGGCTAGCCCCTTAAAGAAAAGCGAGTCTATTCCCCACCCCCACTCCGCCAGTAAGCATCTGTTATAAAGAGCTACTATACTTCAGCATCCTTATCACATTTTTATGTGGATGCTAAAAGTCTGAACACTCAGTGTCACCTTCTGGTTTCCATTTCATGTGCAAACCCACACACAAACACGTAGACCCACATATAAACATGTACACTATAATACAAGGAAATATGGACACCTTTTGTAAAGAAGTGGACAACTACTTGTGCTATGTTCCACTGTCTGACATTTCCAAGGATCTTTTAAAAATCACAATATTGATCTCTCAGGGAAACCTAGCTCACTCACAGTGCACACCTGGCAACCTGAGTTTGTGATGCCTGTGTCTAATGGCAGGAGAGAATCAATTCTAGCAAGTTATTCTCCAGCCTCAACAGATACATGTTGGTACATGAACCCCCCCACACACACACATACATATACATATATACATCATATACACATAGAAAGAGATAGGATTTTTAATTGCACATATAACATTTCTAGCATAGAGAGGAAATTGTTTGAGTAAGAAGGGATCTTATTCAATGTCAAATTGGCACCCACAATAGCAGGAACTACACAACAGACATTTTGAAGCGTTGATATGTTCATAATAACTACAAAAATGCACAGTATAACTCTTCAAGCTGCCTTGAAAACAAAAACAACAATCTTTGTAATACATCTCCTAAGCATGTATCTTAATTAGAAACATTATTAATTAGGGTAATAATTTATTATTCTAGACTAGTGTAAGTGCCCATTCATTTTTACTATTTAGTTTTTCAATTTATGACAAGTTGTCTTCTTAGAAAACAGTCTTCAATCTTGTTAAAAAGTTCAAATTATACTAAAACCCAAATGGGCCATGGATTCTAAAGTGTTACTATGAATCCACTTGGATCTTAGATTCTCCCAGTACTAATACTGGGAGAATCTAAAATCCTTCCCAATCCTGCCAGGTCTTGGAGTCCAAGGGCTAAACCATTATAAGTTTAAACACTGAAAGCCTGGATTCAGCTGACAAGAAAATATCTTGGAAATGGAGAGCATAAGCATAGTCTCTTGAGTTCAAATTGTTTTTATCATTACAAAAAATGGAAAGTAATTTAAGTAAAAATAAAAGAATGAACTCACAAAATTGGATCTCTTACTTGATAGTTAACATGTACATATCACAGGATTGATAGTCATAAATTTTGAAGAACACTATCATAAGCCTTGCAAATTGTTCATGTGAGCAAAGGTTCCATAAAGAAGTAGGGCAAAGATGAAAAAGGAAATCTTCTAGATACGTGTCTCATGGCATCATTTTAAAAACCTTAACTTATAACACCTGAATGGTTTCTCAATGCCAGTAACATGGAACCCACACCGCTCCCATGACTTCCAAAGAACTGACAGAAGCTCACCTCTCCAATTTCACCCCCAGAATTCTCCAAAATGACCCATGAATTTTTGACATTTCCAACTATCCTGTGGATATTTGGATAGCCCTTGGGGAAACTGTTGGGGCTTTTATTCTGTGTATAAAATTCTGCTTTGTGTTTCCTTGAGGTTTTGCGTGGTGTTTTTCCTAAATTAAAAACCACATTTACCTCCCACCTGACTTCAAACCCCAAGCTAAGAGAGCCATCTCTCTGAAACTATCCTGAAACACTCTCACAAAACTGCCTAATGCTTTCCAGTTACAAAATAATATTATACTTTTTATAAATTGACAGTTTCTTTACATCGAAGAATCCTTTGTGACTGAGTTTATGTCTTCATCTTCTCTCTGCCTGATCGCTAATATAGTCTCTGTCATACAAGACAGTGTAGATGTAAAGTACTGTATTGCTCTTGGTGAATCCTATGGAATTATAAAATGCATATGGAAATCATCCTCATATCTCTCTCAATAACTTTCAATTTTATTTGCAAAATGATCACCCTAAAATAGCTATTTTTTATATTGAATCTTTTCTCACATCAAATTTTTCTTGTTTTCAAAATACAATTTGTGTGTGTGTGTGTGTGTGTGTGTGTGTGTGTGTGTGTGTGTGTGTGTAGGACAGAGGACAGGCTGAAAAAGTGGCTTCTTTCCTTCTACCAAGTGGCTTCTGGAGAGTGTACTAAGGTTCTCAGGCTTGACAAGTATGGCTTTACCAACTAAGCCATTTCATGCTGGTCCCCAAACTCTTTGGCTTACTAATGAGGATACATGCCTAGTTTTGTTGTACCACACCATGTGTCAAGCATAAGAAAGAAAGTCATTCATCAAAGCAGCCCATCTTCCTAAAAGGTAAAGCAGGATGGGTATAGAGCACCTGTCTAACATGTGTGAGACCCTGGGTTAAATCTACAGTACGGGAAGCCCAAAGGCAAAGTTGTTCCAAAGTTACATAATAGGTAAACCTGTGCATGTGACTGCAAGAAAATGTTGTTTCCTAACATAGCATGAGGTGTGAACTGAAGTTCTATTGAAATAAAGTCATTCTTATCTATTTCACAATCATAAAAAACTACTGATAAAACTATGATTCTTAATATCCACTCACATGTCTATGACGTTATTATCATGTGATAAATAATGTCTGCTTTTCAGTGAAACGTTGTCTAGAAGGAATTCCAGTTCCCGTTCCTTCCTCTCTGATAGGCAGTATATATATCTTGCTATGACAAAATACCCAATGGGAACAACTTAAATGAGGAAGGATTTCTATTGGGCTCAGGGTTTCAAAGGGCCCTGTGTGTATTTGTTTGGCTCCATGCTCTTGGGCAGAGCTGCACAGCAGATAGGAGTGTGTAGCAGTAGAGAGCTGTTCACATCACTGGGAACAGTCAGCAGACTGAGGCAGGACATGCTGAGTAATGATATACTCTGGATGATCCACCTCCACCATCTACATCCTTCAGCTAGGCCCCATATCCAAAAGTTTTCATTTCTTCCCAGACAGCACCATCAGCTAGAGACCATTCATTTACATCATGAACCTTTGGGAAGATGTTTCATATTTTAACTACATCAACCAGAATCTCTAATGAGGTTATTACAAATCATTCCTAGCCATCATATACTGATGCCCCCATTACTGATATTCTCAGTCATGTCAGAACATATTCTCCTCCCACTGGTTTTTGTTTGATATTGTTTTGAACCAAGAATGCTCATAGGGAGGAATGAGCTTCCACCCATAATGTGCCAATCTTGTTATGCCCTCTTTAAGAACTCATTATAAAATTGGGCAATGGGGAGAATACTAAAAATAACAGGACTCGGTACTCAGAGTTGCAAAGATAATGAGACACAAAGATAACGAGACACTTTTTGTTTGTCTTTGTTGTTTTTTTTTTTTAGACAAAGTCTTGCCATGTAGCCTTGGCTAGTGTAGAACTCAAAATGTAGACTTGGCTGGTCTAGAACTCACAGAGATCCTTCTCCTTTCCAACTATTGAGATTAAAGGCATTCACCACTTCCCATTGCTCAATATTTTTCTTTCTCTGTGAACTTACACACAAGTTGGATTGAGCAAGGTTAATTTGAGTATCAGCTACCTTACTTTAAGCCCTCTTTCACTCTCCTAGATATTTCAACATTTGGCCTCCACACATCTGTCTGCAACACACACGCAAGCTTATTGTCCTTCCGGAATCCATACTTACATAGTTACACTTCTACAGAAGTGTCATCTAACTACACATCACCAGGTACTTAATCAGCCTGAAATCACAGATGTCCTGGGAGGGGACCTCAAAGCCTTTGGTTGTGCCAGGGTGCTAAGCAAGCTTCCTAAGGCACTGATGAATGCAAGAGATTTTTATTGAGACAGAGGAGGAGACTGAAGGGACAGAGGGGACTGAGGGGACTGAAGGGACTGAGGGATGGTTCAGTCTCTATAAAGATCCAGGTCACACACAATAGTCAAAATGAAAAATTTCCGTCATACAAAAAAGTTTTCTGAATGGGGAAGTTTTTAAGGGTTGGAGACACATTGCCAATACCTGTTGCTATGCCTTTACGGGAGATATTTTGTTTGAGCAGATGACTACTGTTGGAAGTATCCACATCCTAGGTAGTTTATTCCAATGACTTTACTTGGATTCCCATGTCACTTATGTATACCTCCAACTCTCCTCTCAACTTTTTAGTATTTCTTATAAAGATCATTGGGATTTGACAGCAATAACTTCACAAAGAAACCTACCTCGATGAAAAATATTTTGATGAAAAAAAAATCTTTCTTACTCAAAGAAAGAGCATACTTTTCTAATGGCAATAGAGGTGAAGCTTTATGATTTCCTTCAAATATATTGGAAAGTTTTCTGTGTTCAGGTAAATATAAACCAAGCATTATACAGTGAAACTTAAGCACTTCACACAAAAGGTCAAATATTCAAATAGCCACTAGGTAGTGAGCCACATTTATTTTGTGATACATATGTCAGCTCAAGTAAATTTTCAGTTGAGCCTATTGTGTTTAATGGTTCACTTCTCCGTGACAGGTAAGTGAAATGAAGCCACTAAATCGATTAAGTGAATATATATATATATGAACCTAAAAACTTGGTCCCTGGGACAAAACATGAAAAAACAAGTGTAACTTATCTGATGGTTTTGTCCTTCTTAACAGGACCAAAACATGGTAGAGTGGGTGGATTTGTTTTAGGCAAAAGGGGTAGAAATGTATGAAATACCAAAAAAAAAAAAAAAGGAACTTAAACACGTGATAATAAAAGCACACACACACACACACACACACACACATACACATGCACACACAAACACACCATTCCCCAGAAGTAGTATTGAGCCAGGTGTGCCAATTCACACCTGTAATCCCAGCACTTGGGAAGCTAAGGTTGGAAAAGTCTGAGGCCACAGTAACCACCAGAGTAAATTCCAGGTTAACCTGAGCTAGAATAAGGTCGTGCCTCCACAGAACATTAAAAAAAAAAGAGAGAGAAATTAATGCGTCATTAAATTCTGCATTTTAAAAAACAAGCCAGTTTAAGAACTGGCTCGGTAGAAATGACAAGTCTAAATTTCGAGTTAGTGGGGAAGGCCTGTTTATGATTCAGACTTTCCACTCTTGTTGGGGGAGCAGGAGAGTAGTGCTGGGTCAGTGTTCTGCTTAGCTCCAAACCCACTTACCAATAGAGGTTACTACAGGGTGAGAAAGGAGAGGGCTTGAGTCATTTTAGTGGTTCAGATTTTACAGGCGATAGAAGACATGTTTTGTATAGTATTAAATTTCCTTTCAAGGACCAGTCATTAACCCATTCCTTATTCCTTTGCTTCTCAGATCTGCCTGGATCATTGGGCACCTGCTTGCATTTAGGATAATTTGGAGAAACCCACTGCAAAGAAGTCTGGGGTGACAGAATAAAGAAAACAGAACTGGTCTCTTCCAAACCCATCTATCCACTGCCTTTACTACTGTAAGTTTCACATACTCAACGTGTACTCTCTCCTCCCGTCCCGCAGTCCTCCTCACTCCCACACATCCATCTGAAAGATAAAAATATGTGAATGCTATCTTTGTCTACTCAGTCTTGAGAGCAATAGCAACAGCTTTGAATGATCTCCCAGTATAATTAATTTAACCCGTGACATCACTGATGGCTGTGACTCATACTGTGTAGTGTTATGGGCTTCCAGTATTTTTTTTTCTTTCTTTCTTTTTTTGAGGTTTCTATGGCCCAGTGAGACAGATAAAAGGGGAGTTGCAACTATTCCCTTCATACAGTTGAGAAAATTGTGCCTCACAAAGAGTATGTGATTGATGTCTGAAGCCAGTTGGAAAGTGGACGGGCCGGTTTCTCTGCTTCCACTGCACTTCCTTGACTCTTTCCAGCCTCTTCTCAAATGACTTTTCACCTGCTGTGTTTCCAGCAAGCTCTGCATCCACATTTTTCTTATGAACATGGGAGAGATGTGCGAACAGAAAGGGAGAACACAGAGATTCTCTAGACAGGTTACCCACATACGCAGTCCCATATAAACCTCTGTGCAGAGGGCACACAACCTGCTCAGGAAATGTCACTCAAACTGCATAGCTTCAACTCAGGGAAGAGTGGCCACTCCAAACAGTATGAGGGGTACCCCAAGAAACTTTTATTATCATCTACAGTGTATACCTCCCACTTTGTAACAAGATAAAGACTTTTCCCTTCATCAATAGTAGCAATGCCTAAGAGAAGTTGAACTTATTCTTGTAATTTCACAAATCATTTAGATTTCTCTTGCTGTGCCTTGCATAGATGCCCTAGCTCCTGGGACCTAATCTTAGCTAATTTTATAGCCAAATAAGCTGCATGCTTTGAGCACAGTAAGCATACAGTAAATATTGGCTAGGTTGTGGAGCACTTAGTAGGAAAGCTGTAGGTTTCTGCTGAGTGGCATGTCTATCCTACACCTTTTTGCTAAAGCCTTTCCTGTTCTTGTCACTAAGAGCATGGCCCTCCAGAGCATTGTGTTTTGGTTTGTAGGCTGTTTGAGGCCTGGGAACTAGCCTCATCACTTTTTCACCACTGGGGACCCTGCAAGTCACCAGAGTGTCTATTGTATGAGAAGTCTACCCTCAGCAGCACTCTAAACAAAGTCTCATTGTTGCTCAGCTACCCACAGAAACACCGTTTACTCCTTAGAAGATTGTAGTAGAGCTATGCCTGCAAACCTTTTTCTAACTGTATTTTCAAACTGATTCTTCTTCATGTGAACTGAATCCCCCTTCATGTGTACATGTATGTGCATATGTATGAAGGGGTAAAGAATGCTAATAATCAGTGTGTGTGCATTCCTGTATTACCCCCAGTTAGTATGTCATGGCTTTCATTTTATCATTATTTATTGCACAAAAATAAAATGTTCTTCATAAAACATGTTTTTAACAATTTGAAAAAGGAAAGAAAATGTAAGTAAATTCAAAAGCATGTAACATAGGATATGCAGTGATATATGATAGATTGAAAGACAGACAGACTGATTTTAAGGGGCTGAAATATGGCTTAGTGGCTGGAAGCACTTGCCACTCTCATGAAAACCTGGGTTCTGCTCCCAACACGCACATGAAAACTCACAATCATCTGTAACTCCAGTTTCTGGGAACTGACCACACTCTTCCAGCCTCCTTGGGAATCAGGCACACACAGAATAAATACATATACATGCAGACAACATTCATAAACATAAAATTTTTAAAGATTTGTTCTCATTATTTTAGTGTGTGTGTGTGTGTGTGTGTGTGTGTGTGTGTGTGTGTGTGTGTGTGGCACATGTATGCAAGTGCCCATAGAGGCACATACATAGGGTGTTAGAGTTACTGAGTCTGAAGTTTCAGGGGGTTGTGACCCAGCCCACATGGGTTCCAGGAGTTGAACTCAGATCCTCTGGAAGAACAACAAGTGTTCCTAACTGCTGAGCCCTCAGTACATAATATATTTAAATTACATTCTGGATACTACATACCTATAAGTCTATATGTATGCATATGGTTGTGTGTGTGTGTGTGTGTGTGTATGTGTGTGTGTGTGTGTATATATATATATATATATATATATATATATATCCAAAAGAAATAGAGGAAATGTCCTATTTAATTAATCTACTTACTACTATTTTTGTCTCAAGGTTCATAAATAGCCACATGTCGTAGCAGGTACCATTGGCAAGCAGATCTGGGTAAGGTTGATGCCATCTTCATCTATTAGTCAGAACTTCATTGTGAGACCCTGTCTTAAAACAAGAAACATAAACAAGTACAGACATGTCTAATGCGTATAAAACCAGAAAATAAATCAAGAATTATCCCATAGGAAATGTTATGCATTAACTTGACTCAACCAAAATTAGTGACCATTATCTTAGAGCAGCAAATGTGGTCTTTTATGGAGATGGCAGATAATATACAAATTCCAGAAGTGGCCATCTCAAGTCACAATAAGGACAGAGTGGGGAGAAAGGCCACTGAAGTTATTAGAAGTTCTACTCAGGCTGCCACAAATGACCATCAACCATTGTTGCTGTTTTGTTCACAAATTACTTCATTTAGTGTCCAAATTCCTGAGAAAGAAAAGTCAATTAACTTAGCTTTAGTCATAGGTTCTCACCTTCAGTTTAAGTTTAGAAGATTTACACCTCATCGAGTACATGATCTGACATCGAAGAATGGATAAAGTCAGAAAGGAAATGAGGAGTGCACCTAGACTTGAACTGTGTACTCTCAGCATCCACAGCAAAGACACTGTAGCTACCGGGGAACTCTGTCCTCCAGGAATGACAAGCCCACTGACATCAAAAAAAGCAGAACATGATTACCCGTATATGACTCCCAAGATTGGAGCCACTAGCATTCTCTCATGAAAGCTGAAGAGGCTCACAAGGCATATAGAGCCATTCTTCTCCCTGAGGATATGTAGGTAGTTAGCAACTATTGGGGGGGGGGAAGACATTTATTCAGTTGAATGGCTGTCCATAAATTGCCTACAATGTTGGGAGTAACCTATCAACCAGCTCATAGGTCCACAAAAGCTAGATTTTGGTTGAATCTCCCACTCTCTATCTGTAATTGCCCTCTCTATCTGAGGGAAATAGACATTGAGTCTACAAGAAGTCACACATCAACAGCCCTTCTCCCTTGCTGCAATTATCTTGTTCTTCTATGCATGTATCTTCTTCTAAAATACTTCCAGGAATTTAGTTGTAGTGACCTACATGTGAAATCCCAGCACTTGGGGGATGAGGCAGGAGAGTTCAAAGCTAGCCTAAACTATAAATGTAAGACTCTGCATCAAAAATAAAATATAGGGCAAAGTATTGATGGCAGATGCTTGTAATCCTAGCACTCAGGAAGTCAAGGAATTGGACAAATTCTTGGCCAGCCTAGTCTATGTAACATAATCCAGTCAGCCAGGCCCTCATAGTGAAACCCTGTGACCCCATAAGCCCATAGGGAATGGCACTATTAAGAGGTGTGTCTTTGTTGGAATACATATGGCCTTGTTGGAGGAAGTGTGTCACTGTGGGTATGGGCTTTGAGGTCTTTTTTGATCAAGCTATGCCCAGTGACATAGTTCACTTCCTGTTTCCCGTGGATCAAGATTATTAACTTTCATCTTTTCCAACACCATGTCTGCCTACATGTCCTGTTCTGCCATGATAGAAATATATTAAACCTCTGAAACTGTAAGCCACCCAATTAAATGTTTTCCTTTATAAGAGTTGCCATGATCATGGTATGAATTCACAGCAATAGAAACCCTAAGACAAACCCTATCTCAAAAATAAAATAAAACCCTGGAAAAAGTAATGTAACTTTTTTGTTGAATATGCACTCACCATTGCCCTCACCTCCACCCCCACACATAGACTATCTAAATTTTCAGGGCCTCCTTGTTTCTTGAACCTCTTGTGATGCATCTACGGCTCCTTCAGTTCACCATGATTCTGCTTCACTGTATGGTAAGTTATGTATGAGATTAGAGAATCCAATCACCATCTATTGTGAACTGAATTATACCCTAGCCCTTCAGATTCAAGTAGTGAAGCTTTAATATCTAGCAATTCTGAATGGGCCTCATTTAAAGAGGGAGTCTTTCCAGAGGTACTTAAGTTAAAAGGCCAGCCATAAGCTGCAGCCTATCCTAATCATGGCTGGTATTTTCACAGTGGGGTAAAGATATGTGAAAAGACCTTGCAAGAATCAACTTCTGCAGGAGCTAAGAAAGAGACTTTAATTAAACTTGCATGTGTCATCAGATGGAGTCAACCCAAACACTTCCATGTGTAATATCTACCTTTTCAGTCACTTCATTGGCCATACTTGACAATGTAAGCTCCAGCAAACTTTTTGCATAATAACTGGAAAGGAGAGGAAGGAAAATAATTCAATACTACAAAAATGCAAACACAAAGAAATACTATGAAGGATAATACAGCAAGAAGTCGGGAAAATAAAAGCTTCATTGCTCACATTTACTAATCTCTACTTCAGGGATAGCTCAAGGGGATAGCTCTTTTGATATTTACTGTTTTCTCATGAACTTTGAATATAGCAAGATCTTTCTAAATAGTTGTTTATTTATTTGTGATGGGTGTGTATATGATTTGTATGTGAAGACATGCATGCATATATGGTGTTCAGAAGACAATTCTGTGGAGCAATTTCTCTCCTCCCTTTATGTGGGCTCTGTGAATTGAACTCAGGCCAGCTCTCTAGCCCCCCAGAATGTGTTTTCTTGTCATTATTGTCTGATCAATAATCATCACTATTATTTCTGTGGTATTTCACTGTTTTGAATTTTACAAGTGATCTAGAGATGACTTAAAATTCATAAGAGGCTGTATATGGGGCATGAACAAATACTACATCATTCATATAAGAATCCCAAACTCAAGAAAAAATGTATTTTGATATCTGAGCTATAGGGAGATGATATATCTCTGTGTAGAGTGCAAAAACCTATACGAGATAAACTGGTGTCTACCACAATATTTCAAAGGAAGAAAAATTAAAACACGCCCAGGTGTAACTTCCTAACCTTGACACCAAGCTCAGCTATAGCAGCCCCTAAAAACAGTTTGCTATTGACCTCTTCAGACAAATGCCACCTGATTCATTTCTAGGCAGCAGAATTATTTTGACTACTGGCCATCTTTTCTGTTTTTGTATGTCGGTAAACACAGTAAAAAGCAGGCATGGAAGGAGGGACGGTCCTTATGAAATTGTAAAGGAGAAAAGTATCAACTTGAACAACTCTCTGCAGGAATCACTTCTTTGCTGCTCGTAAAGTCACACATAGAATCATAAAATATGAATCTATCACATTAGGCCCTTAGCTACTCAAGAACAGAAATCTGTATACATTTGTCAAAAAGCAAAACATGTTTCCAGGAACTTCTATTTGCTCGTTCATTTATTTATTGTGGTCCTCAAAATTTTTAAGATGTATCTGAGGATGATTCATTATTTACAAGTTCCAAAAAAAGAAAAAAAAACAACAACAAAAACAAAAACCCTAAGTTGGGTCAGAGAAAGAAGACAGCTAATTAAAGAACTGTGGTTAATGCGTACATGCTTAATTACACAGTTTCTAGAGACTGTCATGAAAAATCAGAGCTTGATTTAAAAATAAATATTAGTAATCACATTGATGACTGTCATTAGAGAAACAAAACCAAGACTAAAACGTGACAAGGCAGATGTTTCTCTTGGACTCACAATTTCAACTAAGTTGACAGATTAAACTCTCCATTTGTTAAAAGATGTAAAATTGTGGTGTGTGTACATCTATGTACATCTGTGTATGTGCATGTATCTGTACCTGTGTATCTGTGAATGTGCATATGTCTGTATACAAGTATTTGTGTGTGTGTATCTGTATGTATATTTGTGTGTGTTTGTGTATGTGTAGCTCTGTGTGTATCTCTCTGTGTGTGAGTGTGTGTATTTGTTGCTGAGAAGTCAGACCAAGTATCTTGTACATTCTAGGCAAGATTCTACTCCTGAGCTACATCCCCTCTCTTTAATTCTTTAATAAGGTAGCATCTCTAATTTCAGGACACATGCACACTATGGTGCATACACTATGTACACAGTGATAGAAACCAAAGGATTACTCAATCTGGGGAAATTGTGGGAGGCAGAAATGGCTGTTATAGGCTAGGGCATCCTGTCTCCAAGATGATGAAAAAAAAAATGGACAGACAGGGCTTGACTTGCAGCACAAAGTCTGGCAAAGACAAAAAAAAAAAAAAAAAAAAAAAAAGATTTACTTTTCCTTTGGCATCAGTAACAGAAGTAGCCAAATTAAATGTAGCAGATAGCCCTGAGTTCCATGTCCCAGTTCCCCCGCCTGAAGATAGATTCAACCTTGTGCTTGCTATTAAGGAAACTGTTAATCCCAGTGTTTCCATTCCCAGCTTTCTAATATTCTGCTCAGGAGACATAACTGTTCAAAGGTAAAAACAACACTTCCGATTCCATGTGAACACTATCAAGAGTGTGAACTTTTCAAAGATCCTGACATAAAGTCACATGCTGCAGAAGATCAGAGCCCTTCTGACTGAGGCCCCACACCGGTAGCCACTGGGTTCCCTCCTCCCACAGGCTATCCAGTACATGTCCCTGTTACCCACTGCACTGAGCATGAAGCCACTGGCCACTGCCATGTCTGTGCTCATGTACCACCATGCCCTTCCTGATGAACACCCTAGGGAAGTCACCCAGCTGTTCCTCAGTCCCAGAGCTGATGGTTGTTTTTGGATTTGTGTTAACTGCTGGTACTTATTTACTGTTAAATATAATCTATCATTTGTTAAAAAAAAATCTAAAAGAGAAAAGAATTACATGATACTTGCTGAATGTGAAAGCTTCCAGCCAAGAAGTCAGCACACTAGATTCTAGCCCTGGTCCCTCTGTTTGCTAGCTAGACAATCTTGGAATCATTAGCCACTCTTAGCCTTAGTTCCCTAATATATATAACAGGAAATAAAAGCACCCTTGTTAGAACAGCTTCCAAAGAGAAAAGTACGAGGAAAATATATGAGAATTATGATTGAAAACTAGATAGAGTGCTTACAGTGATGCCAGGCCCCAAATCAGCAGCAGACCACACCATACCACACCACTTGCCCATAGTCCTATGTCCTTAATAAATTTTAGTGCTTTGCGTAACATTACCATGAGTGTGCCATGCTCCTCTTCTTAACTCTAACCCTATCACTACCATCTCATTAGATATCTACCACCCCTATAAAAGTGCTACTTTCCCTTGGTGTTGCCACATTTTACTACCTGTAACTGTTGTGTACAGTAATTCACACTGTGAGGATTAGCTTCCTAGGGTTGCCATAACAAAATACCACCTGCTTGATTGCTTAGCAGAAATTTCTTTTCTCACAGTTGTGGGGACTAGGAGTCTGAGATCAGGACTGTGTTCTCATGGTATCCTCATATGCTTGATTAGTCAAACCCCTCTTGAGAAACAAAGCAAATGAGTATATTAGCAGGAAGATAATGAACCTGCTTATGTGACCGTGGAAGCTTGGCAAATCCAAAAACCTCATAGGAAGGGCCAGAGGCTCGAAACTGGAGAAAGAGTTACAAGCCTCTGAAGTCTACTGTCCAGAGGAGATTGGGGTTCCAGTTATAGACAGGAAGTTGTCACTTAAGTCAATCACAGACTAGACCTGCAGCTCTAGTGGGCAGTTAACAAGAAGTTGCTATTTGTGACTGCTGTAGAACCAGGAAGTTGCCTCCTTAGTCATCAGAAGAATCAGGAAGAGCCTGTCTCTCAGATGAAATCCAAATAAGTTAGCTGGAAGAATTCCATCTGGTTTGAATGGAAGGAAGTCAGACTTTAGTTCTAGTCAAGCCTTCAACTAACTACATAAGACCTACCTGCATTATGGAAGACAATCAGCCTTACTCAAAAGCCATAGCCTCTAAAATACCCTCACAGAACTGCCCCCTGCCACCAGCATGGATACTGTATGATAAAATAGCTAGGTACAAGGGCCCACAGTAAGTGACCCTGAGAGCAAGCCATTACACAGGTCTGTCCTCTGTGCACCTGTCTCCCTGGTCACCAGCCAGATTGCATCAGGGCCCACACAATCAGGCTCCTTTTAAGTCAACTGTCTTTTTGAAGTTCTTTCTTTCAAATACAGGCATAATCTGATGTAATTGGGTGAAAGCTTCAACATATGGACTTTAGAAAGACACATTGCAGCTCATAACATTGACTTCTACTACCATTCTCCTACTAAGTTTCCTGATCACTGTTACTGTGACCACCAGTCTTCTTGTACTAACAAACTCTGAAATCCCTGCTTGCCCCGGTTCCATAATAGATTGTTTATAGCTAGCACTACAAAGCCCTGAGTTCCAAACAAGTCTGCATGCAAGTTCACCAAGTAGGAGTCCATGAAACACAACACAAGCAGCGACCTGAGAGTATTTCAGAAGATAGGAATTTTGGTCAAAGGGAAAACGCCAAATAAAGAAGATGAGTTAGGTGGATGGAAACTCAACACCCTACCCCAAAGGGGTTTTGGTCTATCCCTAGTTACCATCTGGAGACTCATCCTGCTTAGGAAGCTGGGACACTGTGCTCTGATGTCTGCAGGTGTTTTGGTTAGATGTCCTGCTCGGGTTTCTCAACAGTAGGAATGTGAGGAATATTTACTTCTTGTGCCTTTTCCAAGTACTTCTTTTGTACTTTTATTTAATAACTTTATGGTAATGACTAGAAAGGAAGTGTAAAAGTCTTGCTAGTGACTGAGTAAATGGTCAATCAGAATGGAGAATGTCCATATTGGATTGTCTCATTTATATTTGAGAGTCCACGTTCATTAAATTGTACAAAGACAATAAGATCCACAAAGATAAAGTCTGAGTCATTCTTAAATGTCTGTTTCCTATTTTGCTTCACTTAGTGGTTTTATTAAAATATATTTTAATTAAAATTATCCCCCTTCCTTTTCCTTCCTCCAATCCCTACCTTGTACTCTCTTGCTTTCTCTCAAATGCATTGGCCTCCTTTATTTCCTTAATTGTTGTGAGATTAGATAGATAGATAGAGAGAGAGAGAGAGAGATAGATAGATAAAAATATATTTGTGTGCACATCTATGTATCTAAATGTATATACCAAAATAGATGATATATTTATATATGTGATTATATACATAAATATCATACATATTTGATGTATGCATACCTAAATATGATATACCATAATGATACATATATGTATACCTAAATACATAAATACATCCTGAGTAGTCTATATAATGCTACTTGTATGTATATTATTTCAGGATAACGAATAATTTGGGAGCTCTTCTCTGGGAAAGACTGTCTCTCCTCCTCTCAACATTCCTTAATTTCCTGTAGCTTTTGTATGGGGTTGAGACCTCGTGAGATTTCCCCCTTTCATGTTAGCATGGCTATTGATAGTCTTTACTGAGGTCATGTTTAGGCAGCCATGTGTATCTTTCCTAACATTTCTAGGAGGCACAGTCTCACAACAAACTTCTTGTCCCTTACAATCTTCTTATTCCCTCTTGTGCAGTGATTCATGATCTTCAGGCACAATGTTTTTTGACACCATATTTCCCAGCAAATATTCACTGAGTTTAGTGGAGAGAAGGTCCTCCAAGCTCTGATGTTCTGACATTCAAGACCACATGTTAAATTCAACCATGCTGTGATTCGAATCAACTGAAGTTTGAGTCTGTAACTCTGCAAGCCACTTGTGTCCCCTAGTAGTCAGCTATCTTGCCCAAGATATATGTAAGGCACTATAGATCCTTTCTCATCCATTAAGTCAGACTGTATGCACATGAATATCTATAATTCAAGGCAACCTTTATAATTAATATAGATAAAATAATGTACTGTTTAAGATGTGGAACATGGTAGGGACAAATAAGGAACTGAAACCACCGCCATACTGTAGAGTAGTTTGAAACTGAGTACTGCCCTAAATTATGCCATCATCATTCTTAAAGGCAGATGGCCTCTGGAGACACAGAATGAGCCACCAAGTGCTATAATGGGTCCAGAGTGAAGCACTATGAGGATACTGACCCTTCTTGCTCCTAGGAATAAGACTGTGTTGGCCCCAGGCAGTGGTTATGCACAGCTTTAATCCCAGCACTTGGGAGGCAGATGGATGGGATCTCTGAATTCGAGGCTAGCCTGGTCTACAGTGTGAGTTCCAGACAGGCTCCATAACTACTGAGAAACCCTGTCTTGAAAAACCAAAACAAAAAACAAAAACAAAAACTCTGTTGGCTGAAACACCCAACATTCAGCTATGAGCAATTCTATAGCAAGCACCTGTGTTTCATCAAAGTCTTTGAAACAAAACACACCTAAAATTCTTTAATGTCATGTGAAATGAAATTAGGTGGAAATATTTACATAATTTCCCCAAGGCAACCTGTCTTAGTTACTTTTTCATTGCTGTGCTAAACTACCATGACCAAGGCAACTTATAGAAGAAAGGGTTTGATTCAGGCTTTAGGCAGATAATAGTCCATGATGGCTAAGTTGAGTGGCAGGTGGCAGGCAGCTGAAGCGGCAGCTGAAGCAGCAGCTGCGAGCTCACATCTTGAAGCACAAATAGGAGGCAGAGATCACTAATTGGAAATGGTGTGAGTCTTTCAAAATCTCAAAGCTGGCACCCGGTGGCATCGTTCCTCCGTCAAGGCCATACCTTCTAACCCTCCCCAGACAGCCACTAAGTGCCTCAAATGCCTGAGACTTATAGGGGACATCTCATTGAAACCAAGCCATCACCACTCTGTACTTACAAGGTCCATTCATCTCTCTCTCTCTCTCTCTCTGTCTGTCTGTCTGTCTGTCTGTCTCAGACTCAGACTAATAAGAAAGGAGTCAGAGAAAAGTATAATGAAATTGGGAACAGCAACTTAGAAAGTGCTGGAAGACACAAGGAGGAAAGACAACAAAAGTTACCCAGCTAAGTTTGGTGGGGAGAAGTTTAGGATAGTGGTGGATGGGTACACAGTAGATTGATGGTTGTTTTTGAATAGTTAGACATAAAAGACTTTGTGAAAGAGGCAAAATGATATGATAGGAATAGTTTGGTCCAATGATGTACCATGGCGATATATGTGAGACACAAATTAATGTTGTGGAATATCATTTTATGGTGTGTTACATTTGTTTACACTGTGGAACACTGTTTCAATGATGTAAAGATGTGTTGCATTCTTTTATGTTGCGTTTGTTTAACTCTGGGAAGCTACTGCTCTTTGCTCTCTAAAATACCTGATGGTCCAATTAAGAGCTAAACAGCCATTAGCAAGGCAGGAGAAAGGATGGGTTGGGGGGGCTGGCAGGCAGAGAGAATAAATAGGAGGAGAAATCTGAAATGAAGAAGGAATGAGAGCTCAAAGAGAAGAGGATATCAGGGGCCAGTCACCCAGCTACACAGTCAGCGACAGAGTAAGAGTGAAAGTAAGATTACAGAAGAAAAAAGAAAAGCCAAGAGGCAAAAGGTACTTGGGATAATTTAAGATAGGTTAAAAAAATCTGAGCTATAAGGCCAGGCATTTACAAGGAAGAATATGACTCCATGTGTGATTTATTTGGGAGCTTGGTGATGGGTCCTCAAAAGATCCCAACAAATTAAATAGTAAATAAAACAACAAATTTCCTTCTGAGTTAAGATGAAAAGACAAGATTGACTATAGAACTATGATTCTCCAGTGATATGCTGTTCTGTTGTTCCCAATTTATTAGTGTAGAAATGGAACTAAGTGTATTTTGGTTGAAGTGAAAGGCAATGCCTTTACACCTAACATGTCCTAATTATGCAATTAAATTTGAATTTAACCCAGAAAATTATTTTCTTAACCCACTAATACAATTTTAAGACAGTGGATATGAAAATGAAACATTTTAGGGGTTTTAATTAGGACATGAGTTTTTGTTGTTGTCTGTCTACCTATTATTTGTTCCCCAAGAAGCAAGCTACTTGAAGTATGTAGGCCAGAAATTTAAATCTCCATGCACCAGATGAATCATAAACAGAAGCTTCATTTCTTTACAATCTATAGTGCACATTAGCCGCTTAATGTTGGTGTTTTATGGTGCCACATGTTTTACTTATAATAAAAAGATGTGCACGTGTATATTCATACCATAGAAATGACTTAATATGTCACATTTATCACATTAATTTAAGTCTGTAATAACCACAGTGCCACCAGAAAAAGCAGGCTTGCAGTTTGTTTCTTGTTAATATCGGAAATCAAGTGCTTCTGCAGTCTCAAAGCTATAGCCCCAATAATTTTAACTCACAAAGTACAAACACAACTATTGATTGCTCCTGGCCCCAGGAAAAAAAATCCATGCATTCAGTTCTATTATCAAGTACAAAATTAAAACCGAACAGACTAAAATATTAATATTGTAATGATCAAAGATACTGAATACCTCAGACACAAGGTTTCTCAAAGCAAGTGATTAAGTAAAAGAGTCGCACAATCTGAGAAGAAGCCAGAGCTCTTGCCATCCATAGGATCCATGTGAGAACAGGGATATAAATCAGAAAGAAAGATCTGTGCTGTAAACCGATTACCTGTGTACCTGGTAGCTTATTGTTATTAGCAACCAGGAAGATGACAACTAGACAGCTATGTCTCACTCAAAAAAGAAACATCTTTCAGATCTGTAAGCAAAAAAACAATTTATGGCCATACATACATGATAAATATACACTTGGAGCTGGATGTGGGTTCTTTTAAAAGAAAAAAGGCATCCGTTAGCTGAGCAAAAGCTAAAGGGAGTCCTAAAAGTGTTATCCTCTGTTCATGGAGTGTTCTGAAGGAAGACCAGCTCTCTTCTTTTGATAAGGCCAAGGGAATGAAATGAAACCATGCAGTTGTCTCTACCTTAGTCCCCAACATCCCAAGGCCAATTTAGTCCCCAAACACATCAAGGAAACAGAAGACAGAGATGGCATCATCACTTAATACTGGCCCCTCCCAAGTCAGTGTAGGAATGTAATTGCTGCTGTAATCATATTGGAGAGTTGAGACCATAAAGATAGATTGCTCTTAAAAGATTAATATCATCATATCAAAGTGAGCTTCTTATGAAAGGATAATAATGCAGGACCCTCTTTTTCTGTTTTCCTTCCTTTCTTATCTCTCTCTCTGTCTCTCTCTCTCTGTCTCTCTCTGTCTCTCTCTCTCATGCAAGCTCTACCAGTATGTTATGATGAAGCAACAAGACTCTTATTAAATACTGGCAGGCACTAATATCCCTCAGTGCTGAACTTCTCGAGACAATAAATAGGTGTTTATGAATTACCCAGTCTTTAGCATGCTGTTACAGCAGCACAAAATTAACAAAGAAGTAGAATGAGGAGAAAGAATGAGTAAAGAAGCAACCTAGAGAGAAGGTAGCTTAGTAATGGACAGATTAGTTATTTGACCCATGCTCTGATTTCAAAACAAGAAGTGTACACTGAAAACAACAACAACAACAACAAAAAGATTGTCCTGAAGATAAGAGTCTCCCAGCTGCTCTATTCTCATCAAATAGCTGTTGCAACCTTTAGGACAGGTGTTCTCTCCTGGAATCTTCTTCTTTCCTCACCTCTCACTGACCTGCTTCACTCAGGTGCTCTGTTCCCAGCCCTCACCAAGGCCGCACACAACCTCCTGTGACTCCAGTTTTAGGAGTTCCAACTCTCCTTCTAGCCTCTGTGGGCATCTGCATGCATGTGGTAAACATAAACTCATGTAGGCACATAAAGAAATTTTTTAAAAATTGCCTTGGTGGTGGCATTTTATCACAGCAACAAAAAAAAGTAGCTAATCCAGTGTAAAACAAAGTACCCCAATCTCTATGGCTCTAACCAATGTGAAAAGACTCCTAATAGGCTATCCAACGATTAAAAAAAAATCACATAGTTTATGAAAAACGCAAAATACAACATACATGGGAAAGTGATCACCAAATACCGAGATAAGATAGATAAATAAATTATCTGACAAGGTTTCTAAACTTGGCTCAGACACTTTTTAATTACTGTAATCTTTGAAAAGAAAAGATTAGAGTAAATAATTTCAGGGAAAGCCACCTGGGCTTGGACACCTCAGTAGCCTTTACATAGTCTTTTATGACAAGCTGAGAAGAGTGGACACATCTGTTTGGAGGGGCTTACTTCTTGCTCTACAGACAAACAACTATGTTGCACAGACTGTGCCATATTACAACATTGCTGCAGCAAGATACTAGAGAAAACTAGAGAGGAGGACTTTGCTTTGCTCACAGTTTTGAAGTTTTGGTTCATGGATGATTGACTGAGTTGCTTCAGGACCTGCGGCAAGGCAGCACACCATATTTAGGAGCACATGGCAGAGGAATCTAACCTCCAAATGGGTGGCTGAACCACAGTGACTGGTGTCTCACAATCCCTTCTAAAGCATTCCCTCAATGGCCTAAGAACACCTCCCCACCACTACACATCCATCTAATTCCCTCAATGGCCTAACAACACCCCCACTACCACCCGGCTGCACATCCATCTCTTATAGCTGCGTACCATCTTCCAATATGGCCAAGCTGAGGACCCAGCCTTAATGCTTGAGACTTTGGAGGCCATTCCAGATCCAGATATAGTAAATCAAAACAATAGGTCTGTACGCTGCAAACTGTGAAAGAGCAGTAGCAAGGTGACAGAAGAAATTCTTTGTTGATTAATATGCTTCCAAACCAGATTGCATTCAAAAACAGATGCATTTCGCTCCAAACACAAAGAAAAGGACTGCAAAGAAATTGTTGTTGAGCCAGCAAGATGGCTCAATGGGTAAAGGTACTGCTGCCAAGCCTGCCAACCTGACTGCAGTTCCAGGGATTCACGGGGTGGCAAGGATAAATCAACTCCCATATCTGTCTTCTGACCTCCACACATATGCCCATGGCACATGTGCACCCACACCTATATACACCTACACATAATATAAGCAAAAATATAGTTTTAAAAATTTAACAGCAAAAGAGAAAAGCTACACATAGAAAAAAAAATCATTGTGACATCTCCACAAAGAAATGCCCCCAAGGGACTCTTTGTATGACAACGGAGACTCCTGAGCAGCTGAATGACACAAAACCAGATCTTAGAGACCAGGGGTGCTTAGAGAAAGAGGTGCTGACTTAAGTCCAGTCTCCACCCCATCACCTGTCAATCTTCTCCATCTCATTCTCGCCTGAAGCCTGCACGGGAGAAAATGCTTAAAGATATATTTCTTTGGTTAGGAATAACAAATGATTTCTTTCTGCCTGATTCCCATGAGATGCATCTAAGGCAGACTGGACAGCCCACCTGAGGGCATCTGGGATTGCATTACCTCCCCAGGTTTGCCTGAGTGATAAGTATAGTATGTCTGAGTTGACTTTAGTAGAACAAGACTGATGCTCCCCTTAAACAACCAAGGACTGAGGAGGAGCTGCTATTTAGCTAGCTAACATACAGAGTTTACTAAATAGAGATAAAATAAAAAATAAACTTCCCTTGTGAATAAAGCAGCCTTTTTTTTTTTTTTTTTTTTTTTTTTTTTTTTTTATTTATTTTTTTTTTTTTTTGTCACTTGCCTCTACAGCTAGAGTTTCTCAGGGTAGCCACCAGTAACCATCTGCCAGCTTAGAGAGCCAACAGCTCCTAGCCAAATAACAATAATCCTATCCTTTTACACCCTCCTCCTCCCTTGCATTTAACCCAAGGAAAGGTGAGCAGAAAGGGAACAGGTGGAAGAAGAGACCCACTGGCCTCCTTTCCCTCTGTAGGCTTCAAACTGAAACCAGACCAGAAGAAAGTTGGTGGCAGATACTATTTGGCATTTTATCCTGGCAAAGCACTGGAGACTGTCAAGACTGCATTGAGACTGCCTGTGACTTAGTAGCTTTTATTTTACCAGAAAGACAAACCAAAATAAAAACAGAAACAAGTCCCGGACTATCTCAGATGCTTCCCCACCCAGGGTTGAGGGGATGACATCCCAGAATAAAAGGATGGGTAGGGACCATGAACAAAGCCATACCTGACCAAGTACACACACTGAGCCCTATATGTGTGCCACACACACACACACACACACACACACACACACAGAAGCACTTACAGTGCCGAGTAGTGCTATTTTCTCTTTCTGGAAAGCTTTCAATAGCCAGCAACAGGACTTGGTGCAGACACTGAGGTCGGCAACCCATTGAAGAGTCTGGAGAACATTTTTAGGGGAGTATTTTAACCTCCCTGGTGTTGCCAGTCCTTCTGCCCCCTTGAATTTTTAGGGATTTCTTTGCACATTGGAAGCATGAGCAGCCACCCTGTGTGATGCCTCATGCCTCAGTGCATAAGTTTCTGTAAGCTGTCAATCAGGTGGAGTCCTTAGAAACACCAACTGGCCTCTTTTGGCATTGAAATTGACTGTGGCCAGAGTGATTGTGCTATGCACCTGTGCCTCTGCCCATCTAATAAAACCCATCCCCATTTTCCCTGTACTTCCTCTCACCACCTTACACATTTAAATTTGTATAAGGAAAATTTAAAAGGCTCTTTGAAGCAAGAATTACACTTAAGGTTTTGCCTTGTGATTGGTCCTAGGAAATTCATCTTCATATTAAGTCAATACTATGACTAATGGCAGCTGAAGAGAAAATCTGTCAGAGAAATCAGGTTTCCTGAAAAAGCATAACCCAGGGGAGTCTTGTTTATAGTTGTACATAGAAAGCAAGTATTATTTAAAACAAAATAAAAACAAAACTGAGGGTCATAACAGTAAAATTTGAGAAGGCAATGTCTTCATTTACTCCAAAGGTATCTTAAATCTGCAACGTGAATTATTTTTCCTCCATCTCCCACACCCCGAATTTTCTTTATCACTGTGTGGAAAAGGACAAGGCATCCTTCTCAGGTTTTGCTGAAATTTAGATACTTAACCCACAGACAGTCGCTGTTGCCTCCTCTCCCCAGTTGGCTGTCAGTGACAGAGATGCTTCAACAGCCATCACTTCAGTGCTAGGAAGGTTGCAGCTGGTCAAATTCCCTCCTTTTTCTGAGTGTTTAATGTCTATTCTGTATTGTGCATTTTCCTAAGATCTTCTTAGCCCTAAGTCAATTATACCAAAAGACGGCAGATTGTCTGAGCCTCAGGGGGGATTTTGCCCAGTTTGTTCCTTGGTTATTAATACCATTGCAGGACTGGATCATTTGCTGAAGGACGTATCTTGAAAATAGATAAAATTTATGGTGAAGTTTCAAAATTTGTGAAGCCTAGTATTTAATATTTTAAAAATGTGGTGTTTCTCTTTTTAGGAAATATAGATGTATAAATTGGTTATGCATTTAAGCAAAGTACCAACAGATCAGGGCTTAGAAACAAATAAGCACTTATGAATACAGTTCATAGCTACTCATGAGATATGCTTGAGAGAATCAGGAAGCATGGCCCAAGCTCTCACAAATCACACAGTCAAGCTAGCTAATGAATGGGACCTGAATCCATCATAGTGCATGGACTAGTGGTCTCTCTGGAGGAAGAGGATGAGAAGCACTAGTAAAATAGAAGTGTTAGCTTCCCCATTTGTTTCACTAGACAATATTCTATATGACTGTATTCTACAAGTAGGTCAAGGTTCTAAATACATTGTTTATTTCAGTTAGAATTTCCAGTAACCCTCTGATGTTGTTTTACATACACACATACTGCTGTCATCCCTATGTCAATACTACATTCCAAATAAGCAGACTGGGGCCCACAGGAATCAGTGATTTCAGCAACACTATTCATGACATTTGCACACAAGCAAGTGAGGTCCCCTAAATCCTTGGCCACTATACCATTCATTGGGGGAAGGAGTAATTCATCTTAATACTAAAGGAGAAAAGAAGAATCAACTAATTATGGAATAATGGAATACTGAACACTCTGCATCTAGAATCATTTTTACAAGCTGTACTTACTATGTTTGCCACTGCCCTTGGATCTGCAAAGACTAGAATCTAGGAATTAGGGAACTACTCTGAAGTGATAAAATTTGCATTATAAAGCCAGACTAAAACATAAGCCCAAACTGGAATCCAAATGAGCAATACAGATTAAAACTGCTAAGAGCACAGAGGTCGCTCTTGTAGTGTTTTGTATGGTGAAATGGCAGGAAAGCAGGATGTTGGGGGTAGAGAGGAAAGGGGGAAATGACATCCAGACAAAGAGCATGGGCAAAAGCCTGGCGTATGTAAATGGTGATGACTCCACATTGGGTCCAGACAGATGGCATGAACTATACCACACCTCTGCAAAACATAATTACACTAAAGCTTCCAACCACCCCCACGGCAGAAGAGCAATAGATGGAAACTTCCCACCACCCTTCAAGCAGAACAGCAATGAATGTTGTGTCCCATTACCTCCATGGCAGGACATCAGAGGATGGAAGCTTCCCACCACCCCTATGGAGATGTTCCTCAACATCACCATCTCTGCCACAACAGCCATATTGGAAAAGGGAGCCCCAACTGAGGAATTGCCTGTATCATATTGCCTGTGGTCATTTTCTTGATTAATGACTGATATGGGGTGGGAGGACACATGACACTTTGGATGACTGCACAGGTGGCCCCAGCTGCTATAAGAAAGCAGGATGGATGAGCTACAATGAATGAGCAAGACAATGAACAGAGTTCTGCCAAGGTATCTGCTTCAGTTCCTGCTTTGGCTTCCTGTACCAAATACTGACATGGACACTTATTAATTGTAAAAGCTCAACCTTTAGCTTAGTCTTACCTCAATTAGCTCTTACAACTTAAATTACCTCATTTATTATTAACATACATTCTGCCCTATGGTGTTACCTCTCTTCCTCCTTGTATTTCCTGTTTCCTCTCTATGTCTGGCTGACAATTGATGGGAAATGTAATTCTGTAAATATGTCTCTCTCATTGGTTAATGAATAAAGTACTGTTGGCTAATAGGAAGGCAAGATAGGCGGGACTAAGAGACAAGGAGAATTCTGGGAGATGTAGTAGAAAAGGGTCAAGATGTAGAGACTTGAGAAAAGGTTCCAGACCCTCTCTCTGTTAAGATAAGACCACACTTAGATTGATAGAAATGGGTTAATATTTGAGACAGAGCTAGCCAATAAAATATGTTAGTAACAGGCCAACAGCTTTATATCTAATACAACATCTTTGTGTTTTATTTGGGGCTGACACAGCTGTGGGACCAGGCTGGTGGGGAAAGTGCTTGTAACAGACAACTCTGCCTTTCTTTTTCCCAGAGTCCTCTCTGTCCCCAGAAGTCCTACCTAACCTCTTCCTCCCTAGTTATTGGCCATTTGCCTCTTTATTCAACCAATCACAGCAATGCATCTTCACACAGCATACAAATATCCCACAACAGCTTCCCTTGATGATAGACTATAAACTGTGAGCCAAATAAATAATCCCTTTCTTTCTCATGTTGCTTCTAGTCATGGTATTTATCACAGTGACAAAAAAAAGCAAATTAGGACACACTGTATAAAATTTAACACTTTTAATTGTGACTTTACCTCCTGCCTTTCTGGATGAGAAACTACTGCCAAAGAGAGATGAGAGAGAAAGTGCTGAAGGGAGAGTTAGATACAGAGAAATGAGAAATAATATCTGTTTACTCATTCAGTAAATATTCATCTTTATTGAATCACAGTAATCTATCATGGACTTTGTTATATGTTGTTTTGAGACAGGATCTCATCAAGTAGCTCAGGCCAGATTTTTGAACTCACAGTCTCCCTACTTGAGCCTACCACGTGCTGGGATTGCAGGCATGTGGCAACATGTTCATTGCTCTTCAGTTTCTTATAGGTAGTATATGCTTTAACTCAAAGGATTCTAATGCAGTCATGTAAATCATTACATGTCAGCATTACATTTTATCTGAAAAATATTTTACACAGTAATCCTCATTCAATGAGTTTCAAAGGAGAGGGGATAGAAGGGACACAAAGAACGAGGACATGGAAAAGCCTGCAGGCCATAACAAGCAGCTGCAGCTGTTCTAGTGCTTAAACTGAAAAGTCCTCAAATTCACCAGGACATCAGATTGCCCTTGGGCTCACCACATCTGCACAGCACAAAATGCCATAATGACACAGCTGCTCCAAGGAAGATCCCATTTTAGAGGGGAAAATCAGACAGAGGAGCTCCTTGACCATCAAGCTTAGGAACCCGGACTTTATCTGCTGATTAATAGGCAATCTAGATTATTCTAGGTTTCTTAATACACTCACAGAGGGTGTTTCTTCATTGGACCTTGGGCTTCATATTATCCATTCCAAAACAGGTTAGTAAGGGAATTTCTATGAAGGGTGTAGGAAATGATATGATCCCCAAATCCAATGAACTCTCAGACCTAGAATACAACAGAGCTTGGCAAAGTAGTGGATTCAGCTCAGTTGTAGAGTAGACTGTACAAAGACCTGGGTCCATCTCCAACATCAGAGAGACACACAGAGGGGTTGGAGGAGGGAGGAAGGGATGGGATGAGGCTTAAAGGTGTGTTTATTTCTATATCTGGTACCTCAAAGCTCCTTCTCCATGGAATTTTTTTCTCCAAGTCCAGAAAGTAACATAGTACCAAGGTGTGTGTGTGTGTGTGTGTGTGTGTGTGTGTGTGTGTATTGGGGGGAAATCTGTGAATCTCTATGTTTATATGTGTCTGTATGTCTCAGTGTGTATGTGCCTCTGTGTGTGCACTAATGGATCACTTAGAGTATTCCCAAGGTAAACTATTATAGCCCCCTCTTTCCAAGTCTTATCTTGTATCTTAGCATCCAGTCAACCCTACCCCAAGCAAGCCCATTAACTCTTTCAGGTCTCTGGAGTATCATTCATGCCATTCAATGCCTTTCTGGTATGGCACTTTCTAAGCATAATTCATGTTTAGTACACTTGTGACACATGAGACTGCTCCCTGGAGGCCTAAAAGAGTTAACCTGGATCCCTCTCTAAATTTCTGGCTTAGGACAGGGGACTGACTGAGATAATAGAGTCCAGGATCTCCATTAACTACTCAGAACTTGAGTGATGTAAGCAGATCTGTAAGGTTTGGTTCAGTCTAGAGACAGAACTGTCCTCAGGTCTCCCAATGTTTTATCTGGAGTTCTGCCTATAGCTTCCTTAAAAAACCAAACTCATAGCCTGGTGGTGGTGGCACACTCCTTTAATCCCAGCACTGGGGAGGCAAAGGCTGATGGATCTCTATGAGCTCAATGCTCTAATGATCTACAGAGAAAGTTCAAAGACAGCCAGGAATACATGGAGAAACCCCAACTTGAAAAACAAAAAAAGGAAAGAAAAAACCTCATAGGATTTCATAGAGAATGGGAAGACAGAAGTTCTTCGGGCAGAGGCAGAGTACACAGACCTTAGGCCTTGGTGGATCTACAATTCTATGTCTGCACCCCTCCCATGTCACTGAGTATATAAGTGGTGATCTTTTCTACTGTAATTCCTGCCTGAGTGAAACAGAATTCTATGCAGAATCTGTAAAACCCTCACTTCCTGTCTTCCTTCCTGAACTATGAGAGCTACAGTCACTCCTGACCACACCAAAACCAACTTTTCCCTATTTACCTCAGATCCCTCCAGGGTTTGCAGCTTCCCGTGCTTTATTTCCATCTCTCTGTAGCATGAAGAATAAAAGACCTTGAGCCTGATATTGAGGTTCAAGCTTCAAGCTGAAGATCAGAGAAGCAAATCAACCAACCACTAGCTTGTACCTCTACCTCAGCTCAAACCAAAAAGGCCATCCTCAAACTGCCTTCCGACTTCATTGCTCCTCAGATTTATTCAGACCACTATTCTCTCTTCAACCTGGCTAGAGAGTCCTGACACTGACTGCCTTCCTATCTTCAGTGACCGGAGAATGGATGCCAGCTCTGAGACCCTCCCTGTTTCTGTTTTAAATACCTCTGGAGTCTGAGATTAAAGGTGTGTGATCCCAAGTGCTGATACCATCTTTGTGTGAACTGTTTCTCTTTAGGACTGGATTTATTTCTTGTAGCTCAGTGTGGCCTTGAACTAACAGATATTCATCTACCTCTACCATCCAAGCGGTGGAATTAAAAGTGTATACCTCCACAGTGTGACTTCTATAGCTTGTAACTGACTTTATTTCTGAATCATCAGGCAGGCTTTAATAAATCATGAATAATATATCACCACACAAGACTTTTTGAGAAATGGTAGAAGACAGTCAGTTCATGGTCTCAGTTGTCTCAACAGAAAGCATGGCCTAAGCTTGGTCAAGCCTGCATGGTAGATGCCAGGATGCCATCTAGCTTATTTGCATCCTGACACCTAAGTTCGATTCTTTGTGAGACCACAGTCTCCAGTTTAAGTCACTGTGGTTGGAGAAGTGGATTGATAATAATGAATGTAGGGAAATTTCCTGTGACCCCTCATACTAAGGTTTAAAATAATAAACAGTGGAGCCAGAAGTGAACTTGTACATCAAAAGATCCAAAATCCATCATCAGGAAATAAAACAGATGAGGAGGGCGACCCATCCAAGACTACAGGACTCAACAGGTATCAAAGTTGGTGGGGAAGCCTAGTGATATCATAAGGAGCAGAAAGGAAGCTCTAGTGGCTTCCAGAATGAGACATTATTTAAAGGGCACATGAGTTGAGCATGTCAGTGGCAGCAGAGATAAACCCCACCAAGAGCTAAATAAACACTGTGATCCCTAAAAGCAGATCTAGTCAACCTTCCCCAAGCTGATCCAAATGCCTACCATCTCTCTTCTCTGGACCTTCATCCTCCCTGCCTTCACTCCTATTTATATAAACTCTTACCTCTCTATTTTCCTTCTCTTAATTAAAAAGAAAAGAACAAAACCTACTCCTAATGGGGCTTCTGTTTCAAGAATCAGGTCTCTGTTCTACTTTCAGTGTCTCCTTCATTCTGCCCGTCTATCTTTGGAGTCTTGCTCTGGAAGTGAGGGTCTGATATTCACACAGCAAGCCTGCAGTGCGTCTAAGAGCTCTGGTACATGACCTCAGGGTTATTTCAGAGGATGGGGATATTCTAGGAGGTATCCATCCCAGCAACCAAGAGGACAGGATGAAGTCGTCACTGTCTAATGGGGTCTTAGGCAAGGAAACCACTTGGAACATGGTACGTTGCTTTCACATTAGTACTCTGAATTGGAATCCATGTCTCCCCAGACCCAGTATATTACTGAGTGAGGATATCATCCTGGAACTAGAAAGCCTAGGTTTTAATCTATGACCAGTATTTTCTAGTAAGTTGTGCTTTAGACAAGATATAAATTAAAAAGGAAACCTTGTCTATAACAGAATTGATCACAGCAGCTGACACAGGTGTGAGAGGGCGGAAGTAATTCACATGAGGCATTTAGAAGGGACTTCAACAGACAAGTACTCAATTACTGCCATCACGTCATTTCTGCTAAAGCACTGAGGATGGGTGTGAGGTACATTTACAATTCCAGCATGTCCACACAAATGATGGAATCTAACCCTTCTCACTTGAATATTTGAATATGCCCCATATTTCTAATTTGCTTCTAATGAGTATAATACCAAAAAAAAGAGGGGACACATAGCTGACTCTGAAAGCTAAATACTCGAGGGTAATATATTAATATATCTTCTGATTTTTTGGGATTTTGCTCTTAGACCCAAAATACTTTGTCATGGGAAAGGCCGGAACCCATACAGAGACTCCATAGTGGTGGCTTAACCAGCAGCTTTAGAGAGCATTCCAACTGATAACCGGAATCAATTCCATCTGTCACTGAGTGAAATCTCAGATAATCCCTAACTTATCAACCCAAGCTATGCTTGAACTCCTAATCTCAGACTCTGTGAGCATTGTTGATGTTTGGTTTACACTAACTAGTTTAGAAGTAGTTTAAGAAATTGTAGCCTTTACTTTTTTTTTTTTTTATCAGGATGAGTTACTATTAGTGGGGATCTTGACAAAACTCAGGAATCACCATTACCTCTTGATCTGGGCCTCTATACTACAGCTCTTCTTAGCCAGAGAGTAGATTGCAATGGCTTAGGAAATTTTTAAAAACAGCCATATCTTGACTCAGTACTCGTTATGATGTATAATTAGAAAATGTTCCTCATGTAATTTCATTCTTCCATGGGAAGAAGACCACTGACTTACTAGTCCTCACATTCAGTTTCAACAGATGAAGACTTCCCTTCATTCATTGCAGGTTCAGAAGGTGCCCCTTATATGTGGTCTTGGAAAGACTAAATGTGCAGTTTAAAAGAATTAGAAGTGAGCCTCCTATTTCTAGTATAAAAATCTTTCTCGGTAGAATCTAGGTTAGTAAAAGAAGATGCCAAATTGTGGTTTTCAAAAGAGAATCTCCAGGACATTAAGCATGGTCATCTCAGATCCACTCTTCAAAAGACAGAAGACTAGAAACAGGACAAGGATGTTCACTTTCATTCCTTTTCAACATTGACCTATTGTTCCAGCAAAGGCAAATGCATAAGAAAATGAATAAAAGACATTCATGTGGAAAGAAAGAAGCAAAAGTATGTCTGTATGTCTGTAAATGACATAATTGTGTGTGTGTGTGTGTGTGTGTGGGTGTGTGTGTGGGTGTGTGTGTGTGTGTGTGTGGGTGTGTGTGTGGGTATGTATGTGTGTGTGTGTTGTGGGGGGAGAATTTAATTGAGTTTTGCTGTGTTCTGAAAACAAAAGGCATTTCTCTCCATCTTTCTTCCCCACTCTCTAGGTCAGCAATTCTCCAACTTCAGTTTGTAAGACAGAGTTGCTGGACATGAATTCTCTTAGGCACATTCCTGGAGATACTCAAACATGAGCTGGAAACTTCAGCACAAGCAAGTGTGATGCAGGTGAACTGAGTGTCAGACTGTGAAACTCAGAACTCAATCTTTCAGAAATTGGTATGTGTAAAGAGACCATCTACAGCCAACTATAGTCCCTGGATACAGATCTTAACCCTTCTTTCTGGCAAGCTCCTTGACTTCACCATGTCACTTAGCCCGACTCTTTCTCAGTTTCCTTTGCTGTAGAATGAGGTAAATGATGGCTCTTCACTTATGAATTTGATGTATTGAATTTAGGGTTAGGGTTAGGGTTAATGTGGGAAACATGTTTATTGTCATACCTGCCTGTCCCTGAAAGCTAGACTTCACCTATATAGGTTACTACAGCAAAATGTCCTTTCTTATCTTTATCTGCCCACTCAGAAAAACTGTTAGACATGAGCTTAAGGATGGGACCCTCCTCCCCCTCCCCCTCAGTTGGAGCCCCTTCTAACCTCAAAGATCCACTTCAAATCTCTAGTCTGATCCCCATTTTCTTTTGTTCTTTCCTATTTGGTTTATACGTGAAACCAGGTTCCCTTTTTCAGTTTCCAGTATATTTCGCCAAGAACTCATTTCCATACATAAACATAAGACTCCTGTTTCTAAAACATCATACATAACTCCCATAATGCATTGACTCTTCCCCCCCCCCCATTCTGCAGTTTGATAGCAAACCTCAGACTGCTTTGCACCTGTGGAGGCAGCTCCCACTGCTCACATGAATAATTTACGAGATCAACACTTACTGAAATTGATGGAAAGGGGAGTGAACAGAGAGCATCCCCCTGCATTCCTTCTCTAAATCTCCTCACTAGAGAGGTATGGTCAGCATCCCTAGATGGGCAGAGAGCTAGGCTGATGGATGCCAACTGGGACACAATAGACACCAGTGCTGCTGTACATGTTCCCTGACAGTGAGCTGGGGATAGTGTTTCCTTACAATTCGAGGTGACTTTCTTACCAGATACTGTGACCACTGACACCCAGGGACACCAGCTCTTGTAAGGAGGTACTGCAAGTTTCTATTGGCCAGAACTGTGGTTTCCTGAAGCAGCAAAACCTCTGACAGAAAGAAAATGAGGTCAGAAATAAGGACTCAGAGTGAGCTGGTCTTTCATGCTGGCACCTGAAGAAGGAAGGCCGGACGTATCCTCTTAAACACTGCCCCACCCATTTTCCAGGATTTTTTCCCCTACTCTGTTCAAACCTATTTCTACTCAAATACTAATGGTACCTCAGAAATGAACAGTGTGTTTAATGTGGCTTTAAACTTCCCTCTGGAATGCTCATCAGACACTGAGTTGAGTTCAGAACTGAGTGTAAGCCACTCTGTGGAGTTCTTTGAAGCTCCTAAGTTACAGAATAGGTTTGGGCAACATTAAAGAGAAACTAGAACTCTGAAGTTGAAGTCAGCATTCCTCCTAGTCTGCAATGTAATACTCTGCAATGTGTGCTCCTTGGGGGCAGAAGAAAGGAAATATTCTTGACCTTAAGTGACCAATTCTTGATCCCTTGTAAACATGAAAGGCTGGAGGCTGGGTTGGTGTGTGCTAAACTCCACCCCCCTCATTCACATACCATATTTGGGGGAACTTAGAGGCACTTCCTCTTTGAGGTCATGACCCAAGACCAGAATGGCTTCAGCAGGGTCAGAAAACAGTATCAGTTCCTGGGGTTGGCTCCCTTAAACCCTGAGTCACCTACATATGCCCTTCCCATACCTGGAAACATAGAAAGAAAAGGTGGAAGGGTAGCAGGAAAGCTAAGACTTTAAATAAAGAGTCAACCCCCCCCCTTGCCTGGTGCCCCTACTCTCTCACAGGCCTTCCTCCTAGAGACTGGAGTGGATCAAAGACAGGATTCTACTTCTTTGAAGTGGTGGCATCCTTTGCAGATCTGAAGTTAAGTTTTCCAGACTGTCAATAAGGCAAGAAGAGCCAAAGAGCTCAACTCTGAAACGAATCTGTCTCACAGCTCTGTAACAATAGAAGTACAGGTACAGATAGCCACACCACGAAGAGGACTTTTCCCAGTGTTCTAGATTGCTCCTTTAATTGACTCAGACATTGCAATAACTGAAGGGACTGAAAACCAAACACTCACTGCTAAATGAAAACAGGTCTTCCAGTTAGGCCAGGGCTATTGCTAGACAACCCCTTAGTTGATTTTCTGTTGTTGTTGTTAATTTTTCCCCACTAAAGTCAAGCAAAGTATCCGAGCCTGCTGACTGGCATGAATTTTTATGTATACATATCGCCTTGTGAAAATAAACAAATGTCATCAGAGGGCATTTGTATTCGTAAACTTTGTTCTCAGTCGTAAGGACAGGAAAGAAGGCAAAGGCTGTATTCTAAATCCAAGGAGTAAACTTTATGTAAAATGAATGAAAACGTTAGTTGATGTCTATGACCTAAATTTGCCCAATTTGGCAGTTTCCATAAATCATAATAAAACCAACAGAGTTTCATTACTTATGAACATCAATTAAAATGAATAAATAAAACAAATGAAAGTTAAGGATGGATGATTTCAAGCCTCTCTCCAGGAAAATAGAAATCTTACAAGTTCCTTCCTGTGTTCATGAAATGCCTCCCAATGTCTTCATCATTCTCAGGACTTGAGAACATGTTCCTGCCTTTCCCAGTATGATTGTTCATCTCTACGAGTCTCAAAGATCCAGACTACTGGAGCCTTCAAGTCAGCCATCTTCTGTACATCAGCTTATGGAACCTGCCTGATAAACGTCCAATACTTCTTTATGAGAAGACACCATCCACAAACCATAATTGACCACATCAATAGCTCCTCCCAGAGAGTTTTCTTCAAACCTAATTATCTACAAGTCATGTACAGGAAAGCAAGGCAAAGGAAAGTCTGGGTCCCACTCACTTCTGCCCTCTGTCCTTAGCTCCTGCCATGTTTCACATTGAGGGTTATAAGCCTAGTGCTAACATTTTCTCATTTTTAAAAGATTACAAAAATTCCACAGGGAAATGTCATTTGCCAGCTTATAAATATTTGCAGCAAGTTAACTTTTATAAAACACCATGCTAAGAAATGAAATTGTGGATGTGAAAATAACCAGAGATTCAGGATCTGTGGTCTGTGCTTTTATCTGTGGATATGCAGACACTTACATTCTGTTGCAAGCTGATTAGTCCATGGACCATCCTCATTCTCCACAGTGAGTGATCTGGAAATGGAATTTGTCCAATCCCATCATCCTTGGAAATAACATGAAAATTTCTTGTCTTCTTCCCTTTACCTGGTTATTATTTCACATGTTTGAACCTATGATAATTTCAATATCATTCACTATAATGGTTGTTGGGTATGATGACTCATAGCATTTGACAAAAGAATCACCAAAAGTTCAAACCATGGCTGGGCTGACTACATAGTGATCTCCAGGTCAGCCTGAGCTACAGGTAATACTATGTCTCAGAAAAGAATGACATTAAAGAGAGACTCACTGAACATGATATGGATTTTAAAATAAGATTTTTATCAACTTATCAAATATGAGCTCTACTGGGGAAATTTTTAAACACTAAAAACTTTCTCTAAACCAAAAGCTTAAATATATTTACTAATAAGTAAGGAATTGATGTTCTATAATGCAAAAGTCCATTCTGCATAAATACTTGAATCAGAGCAATTGAGTCATAGGGGCAGAAATAAAATATCTCAAAGAGAGGTGAGTTCCCTCACCTGTGTGAGGCAAGCAGTTACTCTGCAGTAGGTGGTGACCAGGGTATGTCTATATTAACAGTCTCCCCAATGTGTAGTTTTCACAATTCTTCTCTCCAGCCCATTAGGTTTACACAGAAGAAAAGTGTAAATGGGATGATTCTGATATTGTATATTATACTTCCTTATTCCATGATATATTAAAATTGTCATGGCAGAGTAAATTGACCATTCTAATAAAACCACTATGAACCTAAACATGAGGAGAACATATGTGTAGACAGGAGCTTCCTAGACCAGTCCCATAGCTTTGGTTCTGACCTGTAATAAGATGCAAAAGACAACATAAAATTTCTCTTCAAGGAACAAGATACATATAATGTTCAAATGCAGGGTTACTGTGGGTTCAGAATGTGCAGGATATAACGGAGACACTCCATAGCCACAAATCAGACAGTGTGCTATGCCTGTGTCATAAAAGTCGCTTTCCTGCCTCACGAACAACACACTTCATTTTGCAATATAGCCTGTTCTGAGAACTGGGAGTCATTATGGGATGCACATTGAAAATAGCTGCTCATTCAGAATAAGCTGAAAGACAAGGGCTGTTATTTCTAGTATAATCATCCTAATGGGACTGGCTCAATCAGCTTTTCGGCTAGATCCTTATATTAAAGATGGCTTCCTTTTTCTCTCACTGAAACTATATTTCTTAAGAACAGAGTAATCACATCTGCAACTGCTTATGACTCCATGTGGGCACCAAGATGATGAACTAAAGGCTAGACTTCCATGTGTACGCTATCACAAATCAGCTGCTAAAAGTCAGGGTCCATTCAAACTGACTACAGGAAACATGGTTTTGTGTCCAAATTATTGCTGTTATGTTCTATGCAAACCATAAGTCAGTTTGCTTGATGATGAAGCAGTTCTTAGTTAGCTCTAACTAAACATCTCTACCACGTGGAATTGGACTTTGGGATGGATGTAAACAACAAGAACTCTCACTGCCTCCTTAGCAGATGAGTGGCCGTAGGTTAACCTCTCCATCCCTCTTCATTTCTCAGTCTTGAAGATAACGTTAACACTGGCATTAAAGAATCGCTATGAGAGTTGATTGAGAAAGTACGCATAAGTTAAGCACAGCAGCAGAAGTGTAATATTTTAGGACTGTAAGAAATGTAAACCACAAAAACAACTCTGGAGAGAAGTCTATATAACTAGTCAAGTCAGAGGACATCTGGGGCCTTAAAGTTGGTGGCTTCCATTCACTTGTCAAGTGGTTTCCAACTGCCTTGTTTCAAGGAGAAAACGAGTGACCAAGGAAGGAGGGAGGAAAAGGAACTAAGAGAGGAGGCGTTTGGAAAATGGAATAATTTCCTTAAAGAATTTAAACTTTAGGGCAAGCAGTGTGGCTCTACGGTAAAGTATCTAGTCCTGGTTCAGTCCCCAGTATTCCCACAAACTGAAGCTGTAGTAATTAAGGAGATACAACTTACCAGCATGTGATTATAGATCAGAATGTAAAGTTATGTCAATTACAATACTGATACAGCCAAAGGACAATGACACTTGTAAGCAGAAATAGCTTGTTTTGCCTCTAGATTCTATTTCCTTTTGTAACGATGACTCTAAAAAGTATATCAAATTCTACCTTGTAAAAGTAAATTTTTCTATATATTTGATTTTAAAGAGTTTTGGAGCTTAATTGTATTTTTAAGAATTTGAAGTTACATGTCAGAGATGAAGGACCCTAGGACCACAACAACTTAATAAGTTACAGTCGAGCAAGAGTGAAGTCATTTATCCCGTTCTTCCTGCTTCACTCAAAGGGAAAATACTCTTTTTCTGAGTCAACTGGAAATACCCTTTAAACACCACATGTCTCTGCTACTAGAGGAAGGGGAAATTCAAATTACAAATGAAAACAGTTCTACAGTTTTTAGACGTGAAACTTTTCTGTAGTTGTAATTAAAGAAATGCCTATTTACATCCTTTGTTCAATCTTCAGTTGGATTTTCTGTTGTTATTGACTCCTAGCTGTTCTTTATATATGTTATTGAAATGGAAAGATGAAAAGGCTAGGCTCACAACCAAAGTGTGTGTGTGTGTGTGTGTGTGTGTGTGTGTGTGTGTGTGTGTGATAAAACCATATTGGATACCTGGTTTTCAAAAATTTTCTCACCCCATGGGTTTCACTGTGTCAATCATGTTTTAAGAAATAAGAAATTCCCTTCAGACTGATAGCTAGGAAACCATCATTGGACCAACTCAGACCCCATGGACATGGATGGGTCTCAGTTAGAAGGCCTGGGCAGTCTAAGAGACCTCTGATGGTGGAACCAGGATGTATCCCTGGTGCACAAAAGGACTTTGGAAGAACATTCCCCATGGATGGATATTCCCTTAGCCTTGAGACAGGAGAGAGGGCCTAGACCTTAATCCAAATGACTTGACAGATATTGTTGATCCTGGAGGCATCACCCTCCCTGTGGAGTGGAGGGGGGGTCAGGGGGCATGGGAGGAAGGGAAAGAGGGGGAGAGAGAGGGAGGGAGGGAGGGAGGGAGAAGGAACTGGGATCAATATGTAAAATAAGAAAAATAAATAAATAAAGTTAAAAAAAGAAATAAGAAATTCTTATTCCTAATGCAGTCCAATTATCTATTGTTGTTGACTGTGCCTCTGAGACATTACCAAAATTTACTTATAAATTCAATGGCATGAAGCTGCAGCTGGCTAATTTTTAAAATGAACTTTATGAGGTATAATTTATGTTATGAAACTCACACATTGTTAAGTGTTCAATCCAATGATCTTCATTAGCTTATACAGTTATGCAACTATCACCACAATCCAGATGGGGAACATGTTTGTCACGCTAAATACATCTCTCTGTAATGCTACTGAGTCCTCACAGCCACCCCTAGCTGCAAACCACCCAGAATCTATTTTCCTTTTCTATAGATTTGTTTACCCTAATTAAAAATTTAACGTACTTTTTAAATAGCATTTTATAAAATGTATGGAAGGACACATGTCCCATAGTCCCTTATCAGGTTTGATGTGGTTTTATACAATTTTTCATTAACCTTCTTTGTTTTAGTATCATTTTATTTTTATCTTAATCTTTGTCAAAAGAAAACTTGAAAATTGCTCTTATTAGTAAGAGGTGCAATTAAAATATGTTACTAGAATATTATTTAGTTCTGAAAGTATGTCTCTCAGCCTGAGTCTAATTTCCTTCTAAAATAAGGCATGACATTTCCACTATGGCACCCAGGTGAGTTATATGCCTCTTCTAATCAACAGCCACCTGTCATGATCTAACCAAGCTACTAGGTCGCTTATGTGCTTTCCTGCTCCCCCCACCTCCTGCTACCCCTCCCACCTGAGATTGAATTGCTTCCTGTTCGGCTCTAGTCATGTGTAGTCAGCACACACAAGCACCTGTGCTCTGAGGAATCCAGAAGCATCAATGGACCTTAAATATATTGTAATAAATTCCTTTAGGGCACAGCATGTATCCTGTATATCTACTCACACCCTTACTATTTTTCACATTAGGTTCCTTGTAACAATAAGAGTTTCATTGTTGTTGTTTTGTTTCTATGATTTATTTATTTTTCTTATTCATGTATGTGTATGTATGTGGCGTATGGGTGTGTGTGTGTGTGTGTGCATGTGTGTGTTTAATGTTTAAAAGTCTGTCACATGTGTGGGCATACCCACAGAAGCCAAAAGAGTCCATTTCCTTGTTGCTGGAGTCATGGGAGGTTGAAACATCAGGAAGAGAATACTGGAAACTGAACTCACATCCTCTGAAAGAACAGTGTGTGAACATTCTTAACCATTAAGTTATCTCTAGACACCAGTCCCCCTCCATAAAAACAGTTTATTTTTAAAGGCATGTTAAGGAAAACATAAGAGCAGTGTGTGTGTGTGTGTGTGTGTGTGTGTGTGTGTGTGTGTGTGTGTGTAAAGGTGTTCTTTTTTGTTTTGTTTGGGTAAACAATTAACCAGGTAAAATTCAGAACATTGTCTCACACACACACACACACACACACACACACACACACAAGAAGAAGAAAATAAAAAGAAAAAAAAAGTACATGGAACACTATGAAGACAATTGTTTCCTTCTTTTTTTATTTTTATTTTATGTGTTTGAGTGTTTTACTTGCATGTACATAGAAGGATATTTTCTCCATCTATCTTGGTCCCACTGGGCCAGTTTTCTCTCCACTCATTGGGTCCCAAAGCCACATAATGAAATAACCACTCTAAAATTAAACATCAGTTACAATTGTTTAGCCAATGGCTTGGGCTTCTTACTGGCTAACTCTCTTTTAATTATGACCCATTTCTATTAATCTGTGCATCTTCATGTTGCCTTTGCTTACTGGTAATGCCCAGGATGCTCTATGGTGTCTCTTTTTTGTCTTTCTTTTCCTGCCACTTTGTTCAGAATTCCTGCCTAGCTAAATTCTGCCTCTCCATTGGTCAAAACAGCTTTATTGATCAACCAATAAGAGAAACATATATTCACAGCATACAGGAGGACATCCCCCATCACAAGTATGTATGTTCACCACCTGCATGCAGTGCCCTGTGGAGGACAAAAGAGGGTATCAAATCCTTTGGAACCAATGTTAAATAAAGCTGTCATCTGCCATGTGAGTGCTGGGTACCAAACCCCAGGCCTTTGCAAGAACAACAAGTACACTTAACCAATGAACACTGGCAGATTTTTAGCCCTAATTTTCTGAGACTGAGGCAATGAGCATGGATACAGAGCTGTATGTTATTTGTTTGCTTGTTTGCTTGCTTTGTTTAATGAGCTCCACCATTATTTGACATTTCCAAATGAGATTAGTAGGTAGAGAAGGGTCTCAGATCATTCCAGAGCAATCATTACCTGCTATTCCTGGAAGACTTCTGGACACAGGACATAAATGAGATCAGCCCAAGGTTCTCCAGTGATGCAGAGAAGCTTTGCTGAGTGGACATGCCTATTAGCATAATGGTGGACAATTTCATTTAGTTCCAGGCATAAAATTTTGTGGAGTAATCCCAGCCAAGTCTTGCTGAAAAAAGAGATTATTTTTTCCACCTCCACTCCATTCATGCTGCCAGAGTTACTGCCAAATCACCACAGTGACAGGATATCAAAGGGCTGAGGAAGGCTGCCTGTGTTCAATGGAGAACAGTGAGTTTGGTTTCCTCGGTTGTCACTTTATGAGGTCCTTGGCAGTGCTTCCTCTAGATAGTTTTTAAAAACTAAAAAATAAATAATAAACATGGGATTTTATATTGCTAGAATTAGTATAACGTAAAAGGACAATCTTTGTTAGAGAACAATTAGTAAACCCAAAGTCTCATTCTGTGTAAGCCCATGTGTATTGAAATTTTTATTCAATATTAGACTGTTGCCAAGGCATGAAATAGTTTATCAAGGGGGGAATGTAAGGCATTCTACCCCATGCCCTAAGAAAGGAAAAGTGGAGAGATTCATTATTTTAGACTTTGGTGTCTTTTATACCCAAGAAAATAAGCATCCTTTCTCCTAACCATGCGTAGGCAGGTCTTGTTGAAATACAGCCAACTAAAGAGGACTCGCTCTTTTGTTTGTTTGTTCATTAATTTTTAATTAAAATTTTTCATATAATATATTCTCATGTTTCCCCCTCCCTCGGTTCTTTACATATCCTCCCCAACTCTCCTACTCCCCAACGCCATGCCCTTTCTTTCTCTCTGCCTTTAAAAAAATAAAATGGTAAGCAAATAAAAAGAAAGGAAGGAAGGGAGGGAAGAAACTCATACAGACACATACACAAACACCAAATTTGAAACCATATTATATAAGCAAAAGGATAATGAGACAGAAAGTACCCAAAAAAGACTATGTGAGACCAAAAATATACAAAAATACCCTTCAGAGTTGTCTATATTGGCCGTCTACCATTGGACATGGGGCCTCCCCTAAAGTGTGGTTAATGTGACCCATGAAACCCTTCTGGTGAAAACTAATTTTTCCTTTGCAAGTGGGGAAGACACAGAAAAATGCTTGGATATATTCTGGTTTGGCAATTGCCCTATAACAGTGGTCTCATCTTTCCTAATGCTGTGACCCTCGATACAATTCCTCATGCTGTGGTGGCCCTCCAATTATAAAATTATTTTTGTTACTACTTTCTAATTGTAATTTTGCTACTGCTATGAATCGTGATGTAAACATCTGTGTTTTCCAGTGGTCTCAGGTGACTCCCCTGAAAGGGCCATTTGACCTCCAAAGGGGTTGTGACCCACAGGTTGAGAACCACTGCTGAGAATGGCTGAGCAGACTTGAATGGATGAGTCCTGGTAGCTTTGGGGACTAAACAAAGCTTTCTTCCTCATCAGAGAACAGGTTGCTTTACTCTCCCATGCTTTCCTTGGAAGACTGTGCCACTCAACAGAAAACAGCCAAAGGACCAGAGCTAACACTAGAAAACCAGTGACCCCAGAAGATCCAAACTGGGAAGACAGCAGTGGACCTAGATTTCCCATGGCTAGGGCCTTGAGACTGGAATTCTGACATATGTTTTGCTATATTCACCCACAGACAATGCTGATGATCCAAAAGAAGAATGTGGGAAAACAGAAATGTGGTGACAGATGATGCTGTGCACATCTTATTTCCATAGGGAAAAAGTAAAGTGACATGAGATGGTGACTGTCACTAAGAGTAGAACTTTCTATCACATAGGCCATAATGTTCATATATTAAGGGCTTCACAAATATGTTGATAGTTAATCAATTATTGAATCAGTATCTAATAAGGGAAATGCACAAATCTATGCTATCTGAGTTCAACTGCTCAAGGGATGCAATGTAAAACAAACAAGCAAACAAACAAAAAGTGAAGTATGTTTATATTAAATATGAGCATAGGACTAACCCAGGAATTCCATAAAAGGACTTGGCATGGTTTTATCACATGGGAATGAGTTTATTGTTTTTTCTATAGTCACTGGGCTCTCAGTGGAAGCAAACCCTATGAGAATATGTATGAACTTCCTTGTTTCCCTTATTCAACAGAGCAGTATCTCACCTTCATCCTTTCTAGCTCTCCAACATCCAGTCAGCACCATTTTCAGGGTCCCCTTTAAGATAAGAGTTTCAGTTGGTACTAGAACATCTCACTTACACAGCAATCCCATAACTGCCCTTCATCTTCCTATCACTGTCCAATGCCAGGCAATGCTGCCGCTGTAAAGCTTGTCAGACAATGTAGCTCTGCAATTTGATCAAAACAGACATCAAAAGTTGCTAGGTGGAGAAATAGATCTGGTAGGAAATACTGATATGTCTATCACATTCCATCTCTTATTATTACCACTGGACAGGTCATAATTTAACTCAATCTAATGTAGGTGGAGTTTTCCTGTGCCAGCAGCTCTCAAATAACTGCTCAGTAGCTTAATATTAATCACAAATGCTTAGCCAGTAGCTCAGGCTTATTATTAACTAGCTCTTACATTTTAAATTAACCCACACTCCTTATTTACATTCTGCACATGGCAGGACTTTAATAGCATGGCACAATTTATCTCCTGAATCCTCTGGCTGGCAACTCCTCTCACTCCCGTGACTTCACCCTTCTTCCTCCCAGCATCATATTAGTCTGGTTTTTCCTGACTAACCTCCTTATGCCCAACTATAGGCCAGTCACCTCTTTATTAGCCAATGAGAATAATACATATTTATAGTGTACAAAAAGATTGTTCCACAGCAACCTAGAGTCATTGAAAAATACTTGCCTATAATTTGGGTAGGGAAAGATGAGAAACATGAATATAAAGGCTTACAGCATGGCTCAGAAGCCAGGTATAATGGTTAATCTTGTCAATCTAACTTTTATTTAGAATCATCACAGAAACATGCCTATAAGGGTTAGGGTCAAAAACTGAATACAAAGGAGAAAATAAGTGTTATGATTAGTTTTTCCGTCAGCCTGGTCCCACAGCCATGCCAGCCCCAAATAACACACAGAGACGCTGTATTAGATATAAAGCTATTAGCCTGTTATTAGCATTTCTTATTGGCTAGCTCTTTCTTAAATATTAACCCATTTCTATCAATCTAAGTATTTCCATGTGGTCTTATCTTACCGGAGAGAGGGTCCGGAATTCTGCTCTCTTGATCCTACATTTTGAATCTCCTCCTACCTCCCCCGAATCCTTCTTGTCTCCTAGTCCCGCCTATCTTGCTTGCTTATTGGCCAACAGAGCTATATTCATTAACCAATAAGAGACACATATTTACAGAATGACATCTCCCATCAGAGTTGAGCATCAGAATTTATTTCTCTACTTTATGACTGCAGATACAACATTGCCAGTCACCTCATCACCTGCTACCATGTACCCCTGTCTTTATCCTCTCAAACCAGGAGCCAAAATGAACTAGTCCCTTCATAAATTGCTTTCGTCAGATAATTTCATACAATATGAGAAAAGTAATTGTGGTATCAGGTTTAATTTTAAATTTAAATATTTAAATTAAACCATGAGACTTATGTAGGTTTTTCTTCAAGTGACACCTTCCAATTCAAGAAGGGTGGGTCACACTATGCCCCTGGTTAGGAGTCACAGCTACTAATGAGGATTGGAAGAGTCCTCAGATGTGTACAGATTAAAACAAATTTTTCTGAGAACTATTCAGAGGTTTGTGCAAAGGCTTAGTATATGCCTGGCACATTGTAAGCATAAACGATATACTATTTTAGGTAGCTGAAATACAAATAGAATATGTGTGATTTTGTAGCTGCCTGGGATTCACTGGCTAATGTAATGAAATTCCATGTACATTGTAACAGATTTACACATTTAAGGCTCACATCCTCTTCATCCCCATGCAAAAACTTATGATTTCTTGTTTCTAAAATTGTTCCAAATGTAAGCCATCTCAAAAAGTCTAAAAAGTTTTTATTCTAAAATTACCTTAAGTTATTGTCTATATAAAACTGACATGATTAAACTTTTGCTTAAAGGAAAGAAAATGCATCTTTAGTCATGAGACCTCATCAGCCTATATCAGAAGCAGTTTTTATGAATTCCTCTGTAAAATATGCATGCTGAGCATATGAGGAACCCAAGCCAGTTACCCTCAAAACCTGAAATCCTTACAGGACTGCAGACTACACAAGCATGAGATGTACAGTCCTTCTACTCTGTGCCCCCACCATTGTTCCCATGCATTTCTCAAGTGCCAATCTGTCTTCATGAATTCTAATTATCATTGGCACCAGCTTGCTGCTGGACAAGAGGGAGTGAAAGGTGTTTTGACATTCGTGGAACCCCATAAAGCCTGTGAAATTTGCATTTGAGACTGGCTTCCTGGAGTCAAGAGAAAGCTGATAAGAAACCAGGCTTTCTGGACAATCTAGTAGCAAAGATTGCCTCAGAGATTTTCTTCTTAAACCAGTTCAAAAGAAAAAAATCTCTGTGATTAAGTAAAAATCGACAGAGGTGGAGCAAGGGGGGGTGAAAATCGACAGAGAAAAAACAAAAATTCCCTGGAGTCAAGTATTCACTTTGGGCTGTCAAAGGATGGAAGTAGGCATTGGTCATCATCAGTACTGTGGGAGATCATGGTTGCTACCAGATTGGAGAAACTATTGGAATAAGAATGACTTTTGAGAGTTTAAAATATGGAATACTATGGGTTCCCTTATTGGAAGGTCGCTTGAGACCACAAAATTCCCAACTTTAGAATATGCTTTTCTGATGACACAGCATGCCTATCATAAAGTTTAATTTACAAATTAGGCACAGTGAGAAATTCATAACTTACAGAACAATTACAAGGGAAATTCATTCAAAAATTCACATGAATGTAGTCCACATCTCAAAAACGTCTTATTGTACTGTATTATTTTATCATCATCTATAATGATATAGTGGCAAGAGCCTTTGGGACAAGATGACAAGAGGAGAATGACTCAGGCAATGTGCCACAGTGTTTGGCTACTGCACAACGGTTCCTCAAGCAGGAGAACTGTGATGCCAGATGATCTGATGCCTGGGACAGCTACTAAGGAAAAAACAGGCTCGTGGCATACAGACAGCGATCTGCTAGACTGGAGGTGATGGGCAAGCTTGGCAGAGCAAATGGGATGGCATGAGATCCTTCTGTGCTACTCAGAAGGCCACAGAATTAACATAGAGGGATGTTTTCAGTTAGTGTTTTCAGACTGAATTGACTATGAATAACTAAAACCTCAGAAAACAAAGTCGTGCATTATAGTCTGTGCATGTGCATGCATGGGTATTTGCTTGTCATGTGGAGGCAGATGGAAACTATGAGAATCAGTTGTCTCTTTTCATCATATAAGACACTCAGATAGTCAGACTAGGTGGCAAGTTCCTTTACTGGCCCTCCAAAATAGATGTTTTTTAAAAAATTATATAGTAATAGAACATAGAAGTCCTTTTAATTTGTACTTTCTAATTGTCAAAGATATGTCCTATATTTTTAATTTTTAGAATTATTTTATATGTATTATATATATATATATATATATGCAGGCACATATATACCTACATACATACATACATGTATATATGTGTGTGTGTGTGTGTGTGTGTATGTATGTATGTATGTATATATCACTTGAGTGTCTGGTGCTTTTTAAGGCCAACAGTTGTATCTGAACCCCAAGAACTGGAGTTACAGACAGTTGTAAGCTGCCGTGTGGGTGCTGGAAACTAAACCCAGTCCTCTGCAAGAGCAGTGAGCACTATTAACTGTGCTGCCATCTCTGCAGCCCCAGCATTCACTATTCTTACTTCCAAAGCTCATTAGCACTATTAAGGCTTGGGAGATTTATTCTATTTAGTTATATTTTTAAATCCTTGCAATTCAGTCTGCTCTTGTGCTCATTATTTCTATTCTTAACTTGAACAATTGTCACAGCTAAAAAGTTAGTTCCGGATGATACACGAGTGTGAACAGAAAGGGATTTCATTTTTAATCTACAAACAATGGTGCTCTTTTTAAATCTTTCTAAGTATGCAAAAATTACTGAAATTCAATAAAATATTTAACCAGGGAAAAGTCTACAATGATAGGAGATGTGAATCCATTTCACAGGTAATTATTGTGACCATTCAACAATTCACTAGAATTTATAGTCTGTGTTTTAGCCTTCCTTCATAGCTGAGGGCCAAAGGGTGTTAAGAAATACTCCTCCTCCACCTTCTTTTTTTTTTCCCTCCACCATTTTTTTTTTATGATTGAGCAGTGCACAAATTATTATCTTCAACCTAAGGTATTTTTGGTGGAGTGTTTGTAGTCCATTTAGTGAAGTGGGCAATGAATTCTCCAAACCATTTAACTAAGTACATGCAAACTGCAGTGAGAGTCAACACACTGAAATCAAGACAGCAAGAATTCCACGCTGGTAGTAAGAGGCTGTATCCTTTCTGCTCTTCCTTTGAGATTTTTTCAAATAACTTGCCTAATGTTACATTTGTGCAGAAACCAGTGCCAATTTATAGATTAAATATTAGTGAAGCTGACTGCTCTTCTAGAAAGTAGTTATGCTGGCTAGATTTATGTCCACTTGACACAAACTATAGTAACCTGAGAGGAGGAAATCTATTGAGAAAATAGCTCCAAAAGTTTAGACTGTAGGCAAGCCTATAGAGCAATTAGTGATTGGTGGGGAAGGGCTCAACCCACTGTGGTGACTCCCCAAAAATAAGACTAAGCAAGCCATTTTGGGCAAGCTAGTAAGGAACATGGCTTCTGTCTGCATCAGCTCCTGCCTCCAGGTTCCTGCCCTGTTTGAGTTCCTTTCCAGACTTCCTTTGGTGATAGACTATAATGTGGAAGTATAAGCTCAATAAACCTTTCTTCTCCAACTTGCTTCTTGTTCATGGTGTTTCATCACAGCAATAGCAACCATAACTAAGACAGTAGTACAAAACCTGAAGTTATGCTATCATTTCTGCATCTTGGTAGATGTCTTGTCTGATGAACATATCCTCCACTTTGAAAAGACTTCTCAGGATCGGAGAGATTGCTCAGTGGTTAAGATGACTCAGGTTTGATTCCCAACATCCACATGGCAGATCATAACCACCTGTAACTTCATTTCCTTGGGGATGCAATGCTCTCTTCTGGCTTCCATGGGCAACAGCCACACATGTGGTACACAGTCATATATGCAAACAAAAAAATGTATACTCTTAAGAAATAAAAATATATTAGTAAGAAAAAAATAGTTCTTCCTGTGTCGATCTACCTCCTCTGTCCCTACATAGATGGCAACTATTCAAGACCCATTCTGCATGTAAGTTTATAGGCTAACATTGGTTGACTCTTCTCATAGCATTGGGTTCCTGGATTGTTTGTGAACAGTCCAACTGAGAAATATCACTTATGTATTTCACAGATAGTAAGATTATATGATTGTATTACTTCCTCATTTTATATAAAACTAATTAGAATAATCTAGAGTAAGTTTCTGGGAATCCAGCTGGCAGCCAAGACATTTTCCTATAAAGAACAAGTAGTAACTTCTTTGGTATTGCCACCTCTAGCTCCAGTGAGATTGGTCACCACTGTCCTTGTATAAAGGTACTCAAGGTAATAAGTAAAACTTTATTTACTAAAATCAATTGCAGAAAGGTTTTGGCCAAGGGTCATAGTTTGTCAAACTCTCATCAAGACAATTGATGGGACATTTCCATGTAATTTGACTCTTAAGGACTTTGGTCTATGAACTTTAATTTACTTGATTTTAAGTCATATTATTTTCTTTTCTTGAAGGAGGTGAAAAAGTAAAGGAAATCTAATAACTTTGTTGATACATGTTCAGACATTTGCCTTCAGTCTTTCATACATCCTTATTATTCTTTGTCCCTAGATATACCGACCAAATGAATTGTCTCTTTTTTACTTCCATAAATTATTCTGAGCCAGTCATTGTGTATGCCTTTTAATTCCAGCAGGCTGGCAGATCTCTGAGTTCAAGGCCAGCCAGTTTTACCCCATGAGTTCCAGGGCAGCCAGAGCTTTGCAGAAAAATCCTGTCCAAAAAGATATGGCATAAAGCCAAAAGGTGACTTAATGATACTGTTTATAAAAGAACAAAGATCTCTTTGAACAATATCTGAATATCTGCTACGCAGCAGAAAATCACTGCTGGTAGAGCTTGCTTGTTTTGTGGATGATAACCCATGTGTCAAATGCTACAGAAACTGGTAACTTTCCTCAGTGAAGCTGCCTGGAGAAGGCTACATCGTGCTCCTGGCAACATGGGTTTGCTACTACACAGACTCCAAGGCATGCTCCAGTTAATAGCTAGCATTCTGGACTTGAGTCAGAAGTTAATAAAATACTGGTAATTTTGAGGTGTGATTCAGGAATCTATCACCACTTACTTCCCATGATTCTTAAGGGGCTGCTCCAAAGATTACATGCATGCTGAAAGGATTGTAATAAATTTACTGAGTTCAGAGTCCTGCCTTCAAGGTTAGTGAACCTATATCAGATACTAGTTAGGTCAGACCTAGGTAGATCGTATGGATCCCCAAGTCAATCTAAATAATTTTATGATTAGTATTTATATGTGAAGAACACTAGCACTTTATGAAATCTGGAATTGTTTAAATCCTAGCTTGAGGGGGGCAGTGAATAGTTAATGACAAAAATGAATCTACATAGGAGGCCAGAAATTACAAGAGTTGAAAGAATCAAAGAGAAGAATTGGCTGCTCAATCATGAGGTAATCATTAAACCAAACTAGAGACAAGCAAAGAGGGAGGAGCAAGGGGCTTCAATAGTGTTTCCCTCTTTGTCACAAAATTGAAGCAAAGACATTTTTATTATCTGGATCATCTAGGACTTATCCACAACTCCCTGGTTTTCTTTGCCTGAGTAAGCCCAAATCTAAGGCAATAAAAATTGGGAAAATTTGGGGAAAGAAAAGGCTGTCAAACTAGCTGAAGTCAGACAGCTGTACTGTTCTGGACAGTTCATTGCCCTCCATTGGCAAGTGCTCAACCATGACCCCGAATGCTTCAGGCTGTCTTCAGTCCAGTCCTGGTTCTTCATTCTGTCATTTAACGAGACCATGTACCAAGAACTGTCTCTGGCTCTTGGACACATTAATGAACAAAGTAGTTAAGGTTGTTTGCCCTCGGAAAACTTACTGTCTATTAGATAAGAAAACTAAATTACTAATTCACGCATCATAAAAAAAAAAAAAAAAAAAAAAAAAAAAAAGGAGAAAGCCGAGCAGAGAATGGGGTGGGGATTGGGGATTGAGGAAGACTTTACTGGGGAAAACGAAACTGGGGCCAAGGGTCAAGGGTTAAAGACAAGGACAGATCAATGCTGGTGCTATGGCCTTCTGGAGACACAGGACAATAGAGTGAAAGATCCTTTTCTTTAAATACCAGTGCGAGGGCTGAGAGATGACTCAGCCATTAAAACTGATTGCTGCTCTTGCAGAAGACCCAGTACCCAAATACAGTTCCCAACACCCACATGGCAGCTCCCAACCATCAGTAAGTCTAGCTCCAAGGCATCCAGTGACCTCCTCTAACCTCTACAGAGACTGCATACATGGTGCACAGACACACATGCAGACAAAAGCACTCATGCCCATAAATAAAAATAATAAATCTTTAGATAAAAAGACAGGAAGAGAGAATACCAATGAGGGGTTAGAGAGATAGCCAAGTTGGGGAAAGGCACTGGGCACCAAGCCTGACAGCCTGAGTTTGATTCTCAGGACCCAAATGGTGAAAGAGAGAACTCACTCCTACGAGTCGTCCTGCAACCTCCACACATGTACCCTGCCCCTGAATAATTGCAAAACTATAATAATAATAATAATATTTTGAAAAGAGTACCAAGAGGGCCAGTGGTAGCTGGAGGAGAGTAAATGAGAGCTCTGGTAATTGCAGAGATTCCTGGCCCCTTTGCGCGAAGTTTGGCTCCTAAGCCTCTCTAGGGGTTTAAAGACAGGAGTGACAGATGTGATTTCAGCTTTAGAGGCTCATTCTCCAAGTTGTGCAGAATAAGCTGCAGATAACAGCACTGTTCTGGCCAGCTGTGATTCAGGAGCAGGGCTCATGGCCTGTGGCACTCTGCTTTTCTCCTAGGATCCCTCAGAGGCTTTATAGAGCACACCACTGAGCTCATCCTGTGCTTGATCACTGACCCTTGACTGAAAGTTCTACTTGCTCCTGCATTTTGACCTCTGGCCACCATATAATCTAATTACAGGATCCTATTGTTCCTGGGTCCTCTCCAATTTGCCTTAGCTACCTCCAGAAGGGGCACAAAGTTCAACCTCTTTCATCCAACAATTTCCACAGTTCAGCATTATATTAAGTCACTGGGGAAACAGAATTACTTAAAAAAAAAAAATACTTTAAAGGAAAAACAGAAATTCCCTACCTGTCATTACTGCTATAACTGGGTGCTACGCTTTGTTTTATGAATAGTTGATCTTCTTAGCCTAAGAAGCTAACGACATTATTATTATAAGTTTTGGTGGTAAAAGTTGTGCGACAGCGAGGTATCAGTCAGAAATAGAATCAGGATTCAACCCCAGAAACTGATGCTATTGTCCTATGTTATAATTACCCTTTAATAAATATTAATGCCTCTAACGTGTGGCTAAGTTCTCAGGATCCTAGTCACAGCATCCATGAGCACAGTGAGCCCTGCTGATGTTCAGAGAAGTCCAGCCCTGAACTATGACAATTCAGAACAAAATTCCCAAGAGCAGATGCAATGAGGTCTGGGAATGAGTCAGTTCACAACGAATGAAAGTGAAGAAAATTATAAATGCATATCTAGACAACTTTAATTTTTTGCATCCTCACTTCTTTGTGAACACGTTAGTCCATCTTGGCAGGAGGGCATCCCCTTCCAGTATGACTGACTTTCCCCCACCTCTGCTGCTTTCCTGCATGAAGAATCATTGCTGGCCTCCAGTTTCCTTTTTTTTTTTTTTTTTTTTTTTCTTAATGGAACAAGAAGATACGGTCCCCTGGTGAGTGAGAAACATGGAGATAAACTGCCCTGCATATTTATGAATATTTTGATATCCTAATTTTATGGTGTCTTCCTTGTGCTTTATTACATAGTACTCTCTTTTATAGACTCTACTCAAAAAATGTATTAATTCTCATAAAACATATCTTTTTCTTTTCATATTTACATTTCTTCAGCTTTTGTATTATTTGGTGCTTTATATATTACATAGAAAATACAACAGTCATAAACAGTCTTGGGAAAAAACTCCCTGACTCTTGTTTACTTACTTTATTTTTGCATGTTTCTGTGTGTGTTCATATGTATTCAGCTGCCCTGGAAGGTAAGGGCATTGGATCCCCTAAAGGAGGAGTTAGAAGCAGTTCTGAGCTGGGTGCTGGGAACTGAATTCCAAACTTCTGCAAGTTTTCTTAACCATTGAGCTACTTGGCTCTAACTCTTAACACTATAGTCTAGACATAGCTTGAGCATGCTCTATAAGGTTTGTGTTTTGAAAACTTAGCCAACAATGTGATGACGCTAAAGAAATGATGGCAGAATTCTGGGCATTTGGAATTGTGTCCTTCAAGGATTTATTCTGAGTATGTGGAGTAAGTTAGCAGTTCTCATATGAAGTTACTACAAGAAACATGGCTGACCTCTGAGTCACACTATGTCTTCCTGTCTTGTCATGTGACCACTGCTTCTCAAGTGCATCATGCCACCATGAAGCCATCTCCCATGAGGCTTTTACCAGGGCCAGTACCATCCCCTTGCACCCTCAAATTGTGCACTAAATCTCTCTCTCTCTCTCTCTTTCTCTCTCATATATATATATTTATGTACATATATATATGTATGTACATATATATATATATGTATGTATATGTGCCAGAGGCACCTTAATATAGTAACGGAAAAACTGACAAATGGCTTGGTAAATGTGAAACACAAGCTGGTTGCTAATTACCTGTGCCAAGCATCATCAACATCCTTTTCAGGGGAAGGAGGTGGCTGCATCACTACAGTAATGAATGAGTGTTGGTTAACTGATCATCTATGATGTACATATGGAATGAAGTTATGGAAGATGACTTGGAATTGCAAAGCAAAGCAATTGTCAGGAATGGCAACCAAGCAAAACAAAGGGTAAAAAAAGAAAGAAAACCCAGCCCCAAGAGCTGTAGTGTCCTCCCGAGATTACATCCTTAGGAGGAAGAGGAACACTTGTGATGCTCTCATCTCCTGACACTAGATCAATCATTTGTCTGCACTGATAAAGTAACTTGAATCGCCTGCTTTTCTTTAGGCCTTCCATACATGCATTACAGAGGAGGGCCTTTCTCACCTGTAAAAACAGATGTTTTCCTTCAAGGCTTTCAGATGAAAAATAATTAGTTTTGGTTTTTTTTTTTTTTTTTTTTTTTTTTTTTTTTTTAATGCACCAGAGACTACATCAAGTTGGTATTTTAGTATCTTGCAAAACATGGAATTTCATGATCAAACTTGCCCCCCTCTTTGTGGCCTGGCCTGTTCACAATGACTTAGATTTGGTTGATGGTCAGAAACTAGAAAATATTTGAAAGATAAAAGTGGATGTATGAAATTCTAAAAATATTTTTTAAAATAAATAAACAAGAAGCCAATCTTGCAGCTGACTTTTCCTAATGTTTTACCAAGATGACTAAGATCAGTGATAATTACCACCCAGTTTGAGGCAATACTATCAAAATATTAACTATAAAATGGGTCAGGAATTACAGTGTGTGCTTTGCAAAAAGTACAAGTTTTGTATGAGGTGCCCTCATGTATATGTATAGAAGTGGGTCATAACATGATAAACTCTCAAAATTGGACTAAGAAGTACAACCAGATCCCATATTCACTTACATTACTTCTCTTTCTGTTAGGAAAGTATCTATAAACCTGGTCTTGGCACCCCTAGTAAGAATGAGCTAGTGTTAAAGCGGTATGATGGCTTCTCATTTTGAGAAGTACTGAGTGTCTAAAGTCCCAACTGGGGAGCATCATGACCTCCTCCTTCCAGAAATCCTCACACTTCAAAGGCTCAAACTGGTGCTGTCTTTAGAGTCAGATGGATATTCGTGTTAACCGACATATCTAACACTTCTTTCCTTTTTCTTAAGGATGTTTTTTTCTAGAATTTGCCATTAAATGCAGTGTTTAGATTCTCCAGAGTTTTAGACCACTCACTGTTCATCCCAGTTAGAAGTCCCCTAACTGTCCTTCTAACTGGCTCCAGTCATTCCCAGAGTCTTCATTGTCACCCCCACCCCCATGAACTCCTTAAACCCTCTGACAGAGGCTTATCACCAATAACTGAAAGCCATGTCAGATTCCCATTGAACAGGTCCAGCCAATGGACCTTGGACACTTACATTCATCCTGTCAAAGCTGAACACCTGTTCCCTTAGCCTCATTGCGTTCTTTCTTTCACCCTAAGACCATCCACTCTGGAAACTGTTAAAACAAACCAAAAGCATAAGAGAATATGAACTACTCAATTTGTAATTTTACTATATGTAATGTGGAATTGTAGTGTTAAACCAAAGCTAGTCTTCTTTATATTAATAAGTTATTATACCTCACATAGACTACTAATGAGTGCATTCACTAATAGCATTTTCTAGCTACTAGCCACTAGTCTCCCACTTGGCTTGTCCTTTCTCTTAACTAGCGTTAATTGTGGATTTAACATCTTGATCATGTATTTTAGGTTTTAAGTTTGGAAGCCTTATCAACATGCAACTGTATGAAAGCAGTCAGAGCCTAGACTGCTATAATAATACAAAAGAAGCCAAGGAGTGTAAGTCATAATAATTTATAACCAAGCTCTAATCATCATTTGGGAGGTCAAGGCAAGAGGACAACTGTAAGTTCAAGGCTATCCATTAAGTACCAATCTAGCCTAGTTATAGGGTAAGACCCTCTCTCAAGAAACCAATCAACCAACTAATCAGTAATTGATCCCCAGAAGTAAAACAAAACAAAACAAACAAACAAACAAATAAAAGTCAGGCATAGTGATGCCATGTCTATAATCCCAGCACTCTGGAGGCTGAGGCAGAAGGATCAGGAGTTTAAAGCCAGCCTGGATTATGTAATGAGGCTCAGACAGACAGATATGCAGACGCCAGGGTTAGGGCCAGTAAGCTAGATAGCTCAGTGAATAAAAGTATTTGCCACACAAGCTTGATGATCCAAGTTCAATCCCTGGAACCCAGGAAAGGAGCTTTGATGTGGTGGCACACTTCTGGAATCCCAGCATCCTTACTGTGATATGGGAGACTGAAATACTGCACAGATGCTCATGGGCCAGTTGGCCTGCAGCACATAGCTAGAAACAACAGAGGGCCTGAGTGGAAGGAAAAAAGTGACTTCCAAAGCTGTCCCCTGGTCTTCATGAGCACTATGTGGCACATGTGCCCCCCATAAGTTAATTAATGAAAATAAAAAGAATAGTTTTTAATCAAGACCCCAAAACTAAAAACCCTAAAACAAGCAACATCAATCAATAAATAAAAAGCTAAGCATCTAAGCACATCATCTCACTTCATTTTACTTGATTTGCAGTCTTATCTCCCAGAGAAAACATTCCATAAATAAAAAAGCAGTTTGGAGATGGCGTAGTGAAAGAAGTGAAAACAGCTGATCCATTTTCCACTCGTTCTAATTAAACCCAAGCACAGCTGCCAGCCAGCTACGGTATTATGTGTTTCTAGCATCAGCTTAAGTCAAGTGAAGCCTTCACTCCCACTGGCAACACTAATGTAGTCATGATAAAGCCATTAGGCTGCAGGAATAAGGCTGGTGTCTGCTTACAAGCCGAGAACACAGAAGTAACCAGCCTTTTCTCTCCCCCTTGATCTTTTGTAACTTTCTCCAGACCAGTAACTGGAGGTGGAACAAAGGAGTCTTTCAAGTAGAAGGAAAAGAAGAAAGAAAAGAAAGGCTGGGCCTGTGATACCCTTTCCCTCCCCAGTTCTGCTGTGAACACACTAAAAGAAACAAAAGGCAAGTTTAGCTGCCTTTCCAGTGGTCAAAAGGTATTTTAGAAATAAAAGAAGAATTCTTGAGAATGGCTTTGAGTCTGCCTGTCCTCCAAAGAGCTGCCACTGACGTTAGGTGTTAAATCTCTTCAGTGTCAGACATCCAAGCCCAGGACAGACAAGGAAAGCTCAGAAAGCTTGCCTTCTGAAAGGCTGGGAATAACATCCATTAAGATGCCTGAGACCCTCGACATCATAGAAAATTAAAATTCTGTAAGAAAAAAATGCCAGCACCCTTGAGAGATGGAGCAGTTTAGGCAGACACTTATCAGCAACCTCCTAAATGCAATAACCACACAAGATGAGCAGTCAGAGACAGCAGTTTGCATACACTGAACTTGGAGATCAGGAAACAAATCAGCAGGGGCTTTGGATAGATTAGAACCTATATTAGGCCAAAATCTTAACCATCTCCAAGCCAGAAGTGTGCATGAATGATAAGAGTAAGTGCCTTCCTTCTGATCTGTGTGGGAGGCAGAGAGCATGACTCTCCATGGCTGCTGTTCGTTCAAAGAAGTACTTTGCCCTCACTAAATACTTCAGCCCAGTAGGCACTTTTTAAATGAACCGAAACACTATTTGTAGAAGTGCTGTTTACATTTGCACAGTATTGTACCAACCAGAGAAGCACGCCAGGATTTGTTCCTCATTAACTTAGTGTCACTCCCACCCAAGTAGGTGTTATCCCCACTGTTAGTGAGGAGGTGTGAGACCCACTGAATATGAAAATGAAAGTCAGAGCCTCAGGAAAACCAAGGTATCACACACTCAGAAGCAGTAGTGCCAAAACTAAACCCAGTTTTCACTGAACGTTATGTCATCATATGAGCAAATTTTGTTTAAATAGCACAGACAGCTGCATTTTATAAAGACGACACCAGGCAATTTTAATCGGCTTCAGCTTGTTGTATACCATAGTAAAAGCACGAATCCAGGGATGTTCAGTTCAAGGCATTTAGTATGTATGGGTAATGCTGCATGGATGAGCATCCATTGGGGAAGTTTATTTTTAACACCTTCAAGGATTTTAACCCATAACCATACAGGGAGAGGCAACAACTCCAGCTGAATCCCATCCTCCCAACACCTTGACTGTAATAGCTAATGTTGCTTTTAATATCATTGATTTACAAGGCCTAGTAAATGTGTTTGGCTGTTCATCCCTGGGGCTTATTCAAAAGTAAAAGCAAAGGGACTACTCACAAAGAATATCTTTGTCCCTGATTAAATTGAAAAAACAGAATGGGACAGTTGTGGCCCGGCACAGAACATCTTCAGTGTGCTAATAGTATTTTACCAAATTCAATGCTCAGCACTGGGGAAATTATAAAATATTTGCGCACTTTAACTGAACTAATAACTCATAAATATCCACAGTGATGGGTATCAAGAAAGATTAAAAAGTATTAATGTGTCACCCTAGTTCAGACTAACATATGTACCTTCTTTATCTCAGGCCTCCTAAAACAATAAAGGCATAAAGAACGCCATAAGATAGATTTGGGGAAAAATCAACAGTAAAAATACACACAATAATCTAACTGCTGCCATCTTGATCCTGAGAAAAAATCATGACAAAAAAAAAAAAAAAAAAAAAAAAAAAAAAAGGAGAGATGATGGAATTTCCTTTTAAAATTCATTAGATTTATTCATTTTATATATGACTGTTTTGTTTGCATGTGTGTATGTGTACCACATGTGTGCTTGGTGCCTAAAGAGGTCAGAAGAAAATATTGGATACCCTAGAACTGGAGTGAGAGATGCTTGTGAACCACCATGTGGATGCTGGGAGTCAATCCTGGGTCATTTGCAAGAGCAACAAGTGCTTTTAACCACCAAGCCTCCTCTCTAGCCAGATGATATAAATTTTAAAAAGTGTTTGGCCAGCAAGAAACAGAAAGGGGAGAGGAAAATACTTTCTTTGCCAACATAGCTATTGATAAATTGATGCTGTAATTAAACACCTACATGAGTAGCAAATGACCATAATTTAATTTACTGCTTTTTAAAATTGCAATCAATTTTTTTAATATCTAATCTCTTAAGTTTTTTATGTATTTTGAAAATTAGCCCTCTGTTAGATGTGAGACTGGTGAACATCTTTTCCAATTCTGTAGGCTGTCATTTTGTCCTATTGACAGTGTCCTTTGCCATATAGAAGCTTTTCAATTTCATGAGGCTCCATTTATTAATTGTTGATCTCAGTGTCTGTGTTACTGGTGTGCTATTCAGGAAGTTATCTACTGTGCCAATGTGGCCAAGGCTACTTCCCACTTTCTCTTCCATCTGGTTCAGTGTAACTGGATTTATGTTCAGGCCTTTGATCCACTTGGATTTGAGTTTTGTGTAGAGCAATATATATGGATCTATTTGCGTTCTTCTACATGTCGACATCCAGTTAAACCAGCTAATCCAATTGAAAACTGGGGTACAGATCTAAACACAGAATTCTCAACATAAGAATCTTAAATGACAGAGAATACTTAAAGAAATGTTCAACACTCTCACCATCAGGGAAATTCAAATCAAAACAACTCTGAGATCACATCTTATACCTGACAGAATGGCTATGATCAAAAACACATGACAGCTCATGCTGAAGAGGCTATGGAGGAAGCAGAACACTCTTCCATTGCTGGTGGGGGTGCAAACTTTGTACAGCTACTTTGGAAGTCAATATGGTGGTTACTCAGAAAACTGGGAATCAATGTACATCAAGACCCATCTATGTCATTCTTGGTCATATAACCAAAAGATGCACAATCATACCACAAGGACACTTGCTCAACATATTCATAACAGCTTATTTGTAATAGCCATAACCTGGAAATAACCTAGATGCCCCTTAACCAAAGAACAGATAAAGAAAATGTGGCACATTTACACAATAGAATTGTTTAAAACATTGACATCATGAAATTTGAAGGCAAATGGATGGAATCAGAAAAAGATCATTCTATGTGAGGTAACCCCAGACCCAGAAAGACTAATATGACTGGTGTCTAGCCCAGTTGTCATCAGAGAAGCTTTCATTCAGCAGCTGATGGAAACAGATGCAGAGACACACCACCAAACATGAGGCAGAGCTCAGGGAACCCTGCAGAAGAGGCAGGGAGCCATAGAGGTCAAAGACACTACAAGAAAACCCACAGAATCAACTAGCCTGGGCTCATATGGGTTCACAGATACTGATGACCAGGGAGCCTGCATGGGACTTCCCTAGGCCCTCTACATATATGATATAGTCCTTGTGGGACTAACAGTGGGAGCAGGGGCTGGTTCTGACTCCTCTTCAGGTTTTTGGGAGCCTATTCCTTATACTGGGTCACCTTGGGTAGTGGCATCACAACCTTGTGCTTTAGATGCTTAGTCTTGTCTTACTGCAATTTGATATTCCATGCTTTGCTGATATCCATGGAAGCCTGCCCTTTCCTGAATAGAAACAAATAAGGAGTAGATGGAGGGTGGAAGGGAGAGGAGGTATGGGGAAGGGACTGGGAGGAGAGAGGGGAGAGGAAACTGCAGCCAGGATGTAAAGAAAGAAAGAAATTTTGTTTTGTTCTCTTTTATTTTGTTTTGTTTTGTTTTGTTTTGCTTTGCTTTGTTTTGTTTTCCAAGACAGGGTTTCTCCTGGAACTCACACTGTAGAACAAGCTGGCCTCAAACACAGAGATTTGCCTGCCTCTGCTTCCTGAGTGAACCACCATCACCCAGTGAAAGAAATATTTTTTGAAAATGCAATTGGATTCCTCTGGCTAGAATCTCATAACTATTGCATGCCACAGAATTACCTCCCTCCTCACACAATGGCAAAGGGTTTGGAAACAAGAAGAGCATTGAAGGATATTCAATCACATGAGTTTGCATTTTTGTTAATTAAATAAAAATCATCCTTGGGGTGGACAGGCATTGGTGGTATACACCTTTAATCCCAGCACTCAGGAAGCAGAGAAAGGCAATCTCTATGAGTTTGAGGCTTGACTGATCTACAGAGCTAATTCCAGCAACTACTTGACAGAAAGTAACCATAGAGAGTCGGAGGGAGTCTGAAAGACTAAGAGACTCACAGGAAGTAGTAGGGAGAGACTTTGAGTGTGGCGGAGAACAAAGATGCTTTCTTTCTGAGACACCTGCAAAGATGGAAGCTCCACTAAGCCCTACTCCTCCCATTCCTGACCCCACTCCTGAGAAAGCTTGTCATTGTCATCTCCACCCCCAGATGGCATTTAAAGCTTCCTCCTCATGGTTTCCCCTTGTGGTTTCTTGTCTTCCTCTAGGACCATCCAGGACGCTTTTCTCAGATTAAACCTGTACTAATTAATTTGGGCTGGTCTGATTTATTGCATCAGTGGACTTAATACCAGGCTAAAGAAACCTTTCAGGAAGATCAGCTTGTACCTCCTCAGCCTCTCTGAGCTATCATGTCTTCACCCCAGCCTCTGATTCCTGCATCTTATTAATAAAAAATAAATAAATAAATAAATAAAGATTTAGTTTAAAACTACATTTGGTGGCAGTAGCAAGAGGCAGATCTGGCCTGATATGTAAAAGTCCCACTGGGCTGCTGGCTGAAACAGCTGTAGATTGTAACCCGAAACAATAAAAGACCCAGAGACAGATATTGGGGTTGAAGCTGAAGATCAGGGAAGCAAAGCAGCTAAACTACCAGAGAGCTCTTACATCTAAAAGGGATGGGGCGTTCCTACTCTCTACATGGCTGAAGAATGAATGCCTGATACTGAGACCTTGCTCCTGTCTTATATACCTCTCTAGTGCTGGTATTAAAGGCATGAGCTTTTAGAGTAATTCAGTTTTGTGAATCCCTGGGTGGCCTTTAACTCAGAGAGATCCATCTATCTCTTACTCCTGAGTCCTAGGGATTAAAGGTGTGTACCACCACCTCCTAGCTTCCAGCTGCTGGGATTAAAGGTGTATACCACCACTACCTGACCTCTATAGCTTGTGCCTGGCTTTTCTTTCTGGATCCTCAGGCAAGCTTTAATAAATCATAAATAATGTATCAGCACAGTAGATTCAGATGCAGCTGCTGTGCTGATGGGAAAACAACAGAAGAGTCTCTGGTCTGAAGAAAGGGCAAACAGTTAAAGCTGTGGCTACTAGATTGCTAACATACATTCCTGCTTATGCTTTAGGAATCAAATTGGAAGACAATTCAGCAGAGAATCAGCCCAAGAGAGCTTTTACAGGATACAAGGCCTTTCCCCAACCATGGTTCCAAACTGCCCTCTAAGGAAACTCAGCAGCAGAATGACTTGTTCCTGTCCTCAGAACTTCCAGCCTGAAGACATATTCTGTGCCCCTAACTTTTGAATAGGAGGCAAAGATGACCAGAAATGTGAGAATGTCTCATTTTGAATAGTATTAAGCCAAGAAAATGTGAAGAAAAGAGGCTACGAGGGAGGAAGGGAAAGTTTTTTAGAATATCTTTAATGGCCCCAGAAAGAGGAATTTTGTGATTAGTTGGTCTGATGTTTGCATTGGTCTGTCTTCATATTCTTGAAGAGTAAGCTGTATTCACACCTGTGACTATACATGCCTTCCCCAAAAGCAGAGCCCCCTCCCGTCTCCCCAGGCCTTTGCCATTGTGTGAGGAGAGAAGTGATTCTGTGACATGCAATGGCTATGAGATCCTAGCCAGAGGGATCCAATTGCATCTTTTAAAACATTTTTTTCTCATTATATTTCCCAGGTGGGCTTTCAATTCATAATCTTTCCCCCTTGTTTTTTCTCAAGTGCTGGAATTACAGGCATGATAAAGATGATTTTCATAGATTCAAATTGTAAACAGTTAATATAATCTATTAGAAAGAATAAGATGGTAAAAAAATAAACTCAGAGGAAAATGAACTCTAATAAAATCTGATAGATCAACAAAGATCAACAGAAATTTTAAAAGAGAATGTGTTTTAAAAAATCATCAAGAAAATTCTGATGTTGAAGGCCCCAGGAGGAATTTAGATGGTGATGGAACAATCTATCTATATTATAAATGTAGGAAACAACCTCACTGGAAAGTGGGTGGTCACTTAACTAAGCCGTACTGGAAATGAATGGAGTTTGTGACACTATTGGTACACGAACTGAACTCTAGTTGAACTCTAGCTGATAGGGTCCTTTCCCATGAGGATATCAGTTAATGGTTTTGATATGATATAACTCTACTGGACTAGAACAACAAAGGACATGTTGGGGGATGATGTGAACTAGAATTTTCACAGACTGACTGAGAGTTTATAGATTTAAAAAAAAAGGATCAGCTAGAATAATCCATGTGATGATAGAGTAGAATTGGAGATAACAGTATGAACTCATCTTGAGCTAAGGTAGATGTTACATTTATAAATAACTCATTGTTTTATACTGGTTGATAAATTATATACCTGTTTTCTTTTTTCCCCCTCTGTCCACTGAAAGAACCAAGAAGCAAAAGCACTGATAGCAACAAACACAAACAGAATTCATTTCTTGGTCTCTAATAGTTCTTATTAACAGGCCCAGAAATTTACCAAGAATGGTCTAACTGAAGGATCCAGGTAAGAATCAAGTTGAGTCTTGCATATATTATGGTGCCAGACACTAAGAAGGTGAATAAGAATTAATGAAAAATTCCAAACCCATAATATTTGAAGCACGTCAAAGGAAAAAAGAAGCCACGTGAATGATGTCTTAAGTAGTCAAAGCTAAAAGAAATCCAGGAACAAAATAAAGTAGTATTTGATTAAAGACAAAATATAAAATAAATATGTATCTGTATTACCATAAATAATAACTGAATAAGTAAGAGAGAAGATAAAAACACATCATGCAGACCAATTTTAAATAATTTACAGAGCTCTCTGCCTTCAAAGAGGTGAAACATAACTCCCATCTAAAGTATGAAGTGCATATAATGACCTTTCCCAAAAGTACACAAAGGGAGTAAAACAGAAACATGACTATGCAGAATGTGAGAAGCTCCCTCAGTCTGCTGACCAAGTTCACATTGACAGGGATGGCATGGTTAGAGCAGATACTATAGAGGAGAGTGGTGCTGGGCCTCTGGTGACCCTAATCTCAGAAACCCAGTGACAGTTTAGTCACGAGAAAAAGCACCAGACACATCCCTGTTAATCTAAAGAGTACCTCACTGGTACTAAACAAATCTATCAGGGTCACCCAAACAAAAGGAGTTTGGAAAATCATCACAGCAAAAGAGCCTGGCTAATACATGTAATATGGAAAAGTCATATTGGGTTAAACTGAGAACATTTGAAAAAATATGGAGCTTGGGGTTCTTAAGTCATCTAGGAGAAACTGAGTGCACTCACATTGGATAGCCCACAACGGCCTGTAACTCCGGCTAGCTCCAGGAAGATTCCATACCTCTGTCATTCACTGTCTCCTGCACACCTTAAAATGGGAGGGAAAACAAGGCAATTGCAAACCCTAGGAAGAATAAAAACCCAAACAAGAAAGTCACAAACTACTTATAGAAAGGCCAAAAATAATAATGAGGTAGCCATAGCAAGAAATAATAATGGCTTAGGGTTTATTGCCCTAAAGGAATGCCATGATCATGCAACTCATAAAGTAAAGCCTTTCATTGGAGCTGTCTCACAGTTCAGGAGTTTAGTCCATTGTCATTATGGCAGGAAGCATGATGGAGCACAGGCAGATAAGCTGCTTGACAAGGAACTGAGAGTTCTACATCTGGATCAGCAGGAAGAGAGACACACTGGGCCTGGCTTGGGTATCTGAAACCTCAAAGCCCACCCCAGTGACACACTTCCTTCAATGAAGCCATACCTACTCCAACAAGGCCCCACCTCCTAATAGTGCCACTCCCTATGAGCCTACGGGGGGGGGGGACATTTTCATTCAAACCACCACAAATTGTTACAGTTTTGAATTTTTGAATCTAGTTATCACACAAATGTTTCATTAGTGCTATAAGAGAGAGCCACTTTACCTACCTCAAGCTGACGAAACTTAGAAAATAAAAGGGATGGAAAAAGCTGAGGGAAGACCTGGTCTGACAATGTCTTGACTTTCAAGTTAAGAACTCAAGTGTTGCATACAACACCAAAGCTCACTAAAATGGTATCTGCTGTTTGAAATTATTAAGCTGACCAATAGAGGAGTTAATAAGAAGCAATTATTTGGGAAGCAGAGGCAGTGTGGTGGCTCTGTAGGATAAATTATATTTGGCCAAAGTGAGAACACAAACTTCAATGGATTAACAAGTAAAAGTACAAAAAATGTTTAGACAAACTGATATGACAAGAAGATATTTAAAATTCAGAACTGGTAGGAGCTGAATATGATTTTCTCTGGAAAATGAGACTAAGGTGGCAGCAGAAATGTACATGTTGTCAAATATAATTTGAAAATTTTAATAAGAATGTGTATTTTTTTTTTCAAAACAAGTTACTTTCCAATAACAAAGATGCTATTTTTACACTGGAGAGTCTGGTACTCTAGGATTTTAAAAAACTATATAAATGTAAGAGAAGGAGAAATAAAAACATAGGATGCTAAAATTTCTTATTTATTATCTACTTTGTGCTGCTTGTTTTGTTTTAGGTGATTTATAGACATTTTCTCAATTGATTCCTACATGGTTGCAGTGATTTTCTTACCTTCAATATCAGAGGATTGAAAAGTTCAGTGAGTGAATCAAGATGGCAAACTACCACATGTGTAAGAAAGGAACTGGACCCTGATCTATGAAAATCTAAACCCAAGCCATACCCAGTGACTCAGGCCTGTAGTCCCAACTACTCAGAAGCTGAGGCAGGAGAATCACAAGTCCAAGGGCTGCCTAGGCTCCAGAGTGGGTACAAAGATAGCCTGGGCAACTTAGTGGGACCTATTTCAAAAATAAAAAGTAAAACTGGACCAGGGGACAGCTATGTGATACAGTTCTTGCAAAGGATAAGTTATGCCCTAGGTTCACCTCAAATTCATATCTTTCTTTTACAGGGAGCAACCATTTAATTGTTGGATATCTTAGAAGCTGTCTTACTGCTAAAAGAAGTCATAGTGAAGGGCAGAGTTACCTAAGACCTACAAAAATGAGGCCAACTCCAGTCTTGGAAGACATGCCCCAGAGTTGCAGCAAGTGATGCCTGTGTCCTGACAAACTCAAAGCTTTCAAGCTGCAGAGATAGGTGGATGATTCATTCCCACCAGCCGAGGAGTCCTGAACTTTACTGCATTGCAGCAGGGCAGACATTTAACCTGAGAGGGGCAGGGAGAGAGAGGGATAGGAGGGGAGAGAAGGAGAGAAGATCCATGGAAGGGGGTGGAGTTCTGCAAATCTTCACAGCTGGCCATCAACTCTCCTACCCCTTGAGTCACTTCTCCATCACTCACCCATGAGATTTGGTACTTTGGTCATCACGTTCAACTGGACCCTCCCCAGAGGGACATTATTGCTCATCAGCCCGTGCACTTCCTGGGACAAATTGACACTGCTCCCTGGGATTTTCACTTCTTCTTTCTTTCCTCCTCTCCTGCTTCCTTCTTAGTCCTCTTCCCCATTTCTCCTCTTTTCTCTCCTCTTCTCCACTCCCCTTCAGCAGACGACAGTTCCTACAACATCTCAAGAAAAAGAGATTGACATTTAATAATCTGAAAATGCAATGTGCCTCCTTTGCTTTCCTTTAGTGGTAGCAGAGAGGCTGTTGTTTGCAAAAGTAGCTCTCCTAAGTGTAGGCTTTAATCCTATGCACCCCTTCTTCTCCGGGGTCATCTCTTACTGCCCTGCTGTGTCTCCTCTGCTCTTCTGAAGGCACCACCTTTCCCTTGTCTAAATACATTGCCCGGTTGCTGACACTGGCACAGTTCTCTTTGTTAAATGCATGCCCCGCTGAGGTTTGTGGTACACTTATTGTGAGCATGCCCTCTGTGACCAGTTTGGAAAATGAAGCAGGCATGACTCCGGCACTGCAGAGCCTAAAAGCCTTATGAGGGAGCAGGTAAGCAGACTCATAAACACAAATTTACAAATGTCCAGGAAGAGGACACAGCAACAGAGGGGAAAAAATGTGTGTGTATGTGTTTTGGGGGTCAGGGGTTGATCCACTAATTATGATACCAAGCAGAAGAATAAACATCTGGTCATGTCCATGACTGGAGTGCAGGCGGCTTTACCTGCCTTAGTTGAATTCTCTACTTACAAAGTGTCTGCTTGGGTACTTTTCATGTTTTTCTACTGCAGTTTAGTGTCTAAACCAGATAGAACACCATCAGTGCCTCAGTTAACCTTCAGTGTTTTCTCAATACGTGAAGGCTTAGGTACTCAAGCCCAGCATTTTAAAACACTCTGTACTTAGCCATGTGTGGCAGCTTGCAACTGTAACCCTGGCACTAGGGAGTCTGAGAAAGGAGGCCAGACCAGTCTAGGAGAGGGAGGTGTGGGGGGAGAGACAAGATTTCATCTTAAACGAACTGAAGGCTTGAGATTATGACTCAGCGATAGGGCACTTTTTCAGAATTCACTGGCCCTGGGTTTGAGTACTAGCACAACATTAATTAAGGGGTAACAGCCCTAAGATTTAAAGGACCGTGGGGGTGAATGTATAAACAGCAGCACCGTAAAGACATTTCCCAGAATTCCTTGGGCTTATTATTTTTGCTAGTCCTCTCTGTTTTGTCTGTTTGCTTCATAAGGTTAACCTGTGAGGGCAAAGAGTACCCAGTGGCAGACCTGGAGTGGAGGCATAGTCCCCTGTGTCCCCAGTGAATATATGGCATGCCTAAGAGATGGGGCAGACTGTTGAACCTGCAAAGTGGAGAAGGTCACAGGGAGGCACCGGGAAAGAAAGGGCCACAACAGGTGACTCAACAGGTATGTCATACGAAGGGCATGGCAACATGAGCACCTCCACAGGAACCAAGTTCCTCTGGCTACAGACTTCATAGTCTTCAAATGCTATTAAAACAACAACAGACCTAACCAGCTAAAATGAAAGAAGTAAACTTGTTTGATTTTTTTTTTTTTTAAATCTGTGAACTGACCTTTGTGTGACCTTGCTTCAGGAGTTTAGGGGATTTTTATATTCTGCCTCACTGGAAGGACGGCACGAGGGGGAAAGTAAGTTATGTGGGTCAAAGTTAAGGCTGCAGGCAGAGGAGCTTCTGCCCCGTTTCTCCTGTGCCTTGTCACTGGATGACTCTACATCACCTTGTATACTGTAGAGGGTGGACCTAAATTATCTTTCAATTTGTCCCTGAAAAGGAATGTGGAATTTAGTTGAGGGTGTGACAGCCAGCAGCTGTCTCAAAAAGGTAGTCTAGGTACAATCAGTGGTAGCCAGAGTTCAGAAAGCTGTGGCATGTGGGTATTGCTCTGTAGTAGAATACAAGAAAGCGTGTACAAGGCCTTAACTGCAATTGTCAGCATAATAAGATGAGGCAGGAAGGGAAGAGGAGGGATTGGTGAAAGAGAAGGAGGAAGAAAAACTAAGATTGTTCAAACTAGTTAAACAGTAACTATTCAAAATTAAATTTAACTCAAAAAATAAATTTTACTAAAATAAAGTTGAGAAATACTAAAAATTATCACTATATAGCTATGATACCACATTTCTCTACTGTTCGTGATTTTGGGGTTACCTTTGTCGTACCCATAAAGTGTAGCTCTTTCCGTCTTTAGGTGTCTGATGGTATCACATGAGTGGGCTAAAATGGCAGGCAAGCATACTTACTGCGCAGTAGAGTCTGCAGACACTGCAAATGAGAGACATGGTACCCAGTACAATGTACTGCTCAGTGTGCTGCACGCCAGCACTGTGGCCTACTGCAAGCAGATTGTCATTGGAGGAGCCAGAAAGCCACAGGATACCTCTGTACCACTGACACAGTACAGACATGCCAGGAAGGACATAAGACACACCAAAGGCAGAGTTCAGAGTATGTTAAGACTGGAACACTCCAGAATGGAACCAGTGATCCTTAGTGGTTATAGGTCAGGGAGCCACCTACATCAACCGTAACACAGCAAATCCTAGCAGAGTGTATGTGACACTATGCTGGTTAACATTCAGTCATGTACACTGGGTTGAGGGATGCCTAGAGTCCAGGGAGAGCACATTTCTGGGTGTGTCTCAAGATCTTTACAGATAGAGTTGATACATAGGTTAGCAAATTGAAAGGAAAGATCTACCCTGGATGTAGAATGTCCCGTTTTCAGGGACCCAGATAAAAGAAAATGGTTGAGGAGGTGAGACTCTTACAAGCTGTTGTCTATACCACCCCTCTCAACACTATCCACAGTGATGGTGATCTGTAGGTTGTACTCCATAATTTTCAGTCTTTCAACTCTGTGACTTACCTTAATATCCTCTGGGGCTCTCGGGGTTCTAAGTTCATTGAAATTGTCTGGATGGCCTAATTTGTTTGTTTCTTTGTTTGTTTTTGTGAACTTAACATCAGCTAAAGTCATTTGGGAAGGTAATTCTCGGTTCCCTCAATTGAAAATATGCCCCCAACCATAAGCATGCTTGTGGGAGCAAATGGGTAAACAACATCCCTCGGTGACCTGTGTTCCAGCTCCTGCCTCCAGGTTCCTAAAGCAATAGCAATGTCTGATGACACAGTTTGCAGGCAGCCATCACAGAGCCTTTCAGCATCTGTCACCACATAAGCCAGCCTAATAAATAAATCTCATTCTATCCTATCCTAGCCTACCCTATCCTATGCTACCCTATCCTATTTCAATCTCTTCTACTGTATTCTACTTTATTGTGTTCTTTTATTTGTTTCATCTAAAGACTCTTGACTAACACAGACACCAGGGAGGGGAAGCAAGTCTCTGTCCACCACACTGTGACGATCTGAATCACCTATTCAGATGCCATCTTGGGAAGAAACAAGGGAAGAAGCAGAAACCTGGAAAACAGGACTTTATTGAAACAGATGATAGTTTGCCTAAATAAATGGTTTTCTTTTTAGAAAGTTCTTCTCTTGGTACTGGCTCTGTACCTACCCTGGTCATGATAGATGAGTACAGATGATCTTTGGTGAATGTGTGATGCCATGTGACACATACCTGTAATCCCAGTCAGTGCCGTAGTCAGGTTTCTATCATGTGATTAAATACATTGATCAGGAGCTGCTTGGGGAGGAAAGGGACTATGCCACTCATACTTCCACAACACAATCCAACATCTAAGGAAATCAGTGCAGAAACTCAAGGCAGGAACCTGGAGCCAGGAACTGAGGCACAGGCTAGGGAGGAATGCTGCTTACTGGCTTGCTCCTTGTGGCTTGCTCCACCTCATTTCTTATAAAACTCAGGACTAACTATGCAGGGCTGACATTGTCCACTGTAACCTGGGCCTGCACACATCATTAATCAAGAAAATGCTCCACAGGCATGTTCATAGGCCAGTCTGGTAGAGGGTGGAGGCATGTGCTCAATTGAGGGAACCTTCCCAAATGACTCTACCATGTTAAGTTGACAACAAATAAACACATAGCCAGGACACCCAGCCACGGGGAGAGGGTAGCAGAGAGGCTAGGAGTTCAAGATCGTCCTTGGCTATAGAGAAAGTTCAGTGCCAATCTGGTCTACATAAAAACCCTGTCTCAAAAGAAAATAAGAAAGAACTTTATATAAATGTGTATCCCCAGCTAAATGGTGATGCTAAGCCTTTATTGCATGGTGAACACTATCAGATTTTTCCCATGCACATGAAGAAATAAAAGCACAGAAAGTGTGCATGATTTATTCAAGGCCACACTACTAGGAAGGAGATGAGGCTTGCTGTGTCTGCAAGGTCAGAGTCCATGCATTGGATTGCTTGTAATTAACTCTAGTCCCCCTTTCCGTGGCCCCTTCTGTCTGTATAAGCACAACTCTTGGAAAAAAACCTAGGAACATAAAAACCTGAGACCCACGTCAAGTCAGGGAGGGTCAGAAGTTGGCTGTGAATCCTTTAGGCCAGGGATGAGAAATCAAATGTGCCTTGGGAGGAAGTTGAGATTGAATACTAAGTTCACAGACTATGAAAGGGTAAGTGGATGGCAAGGTGGGCAGTTAACACAGCTGGGAGACATCAGGATCAATTCAGCGGAGACTGGACTGCAAGGACCTTAAAGCAGGAATCCTCAGCGAGCTTCCTCTCCCTTGTTCAGCTCATGCTATCAGAGCTTTGGGAGCCAGGGAAGACCTGAACGCAGCCTTTCTTCAAAGTGCAACTATTACTCAGTCACTCCTCCCACTGCTCTGCCTGCCAGCTGGTAGTTGTATTTTATTATGTTATCAAAGTAATTCATGCAGATAATTTAAATTTTCAAACAACATAGGGAGACACCTTAATAGGTAAGAAAAGAATTCATCCCTCCCAAGACATCCCTCTTCCAGGTCCAACTTGGTGCTCTGTGTCCTACGGTAAACTTCCACCCTGCCCTCCCATGTCGCCCATGCAACTGCGCATGCCAGAACCTGTTGCAGTGTTTCTACCCTGAAAGAGGTGGAGGTGCCCAACATAAAGGCCACAAGTTACACAGCCCAGATGATTAAATCCAGATGGAGACACAGAGCAAGGTCAGGACCAAAGAGAGGGCATCTGCTCAGACGCCTTTTGTCACGCTGATTTCCATGGGTGGATGCGTGTTTCTCCTCATTGTCTGGAGTGATTTGTGCACTTTGTCAGCTCAAAGGCATGAGTCAGCTTCTCCATTCTCCTTCACTTCCATCCACTGAGAATGCAGCTCTATAACCTTGTTGATTTCCTTTAACCCCAAGGCCTTCAAACACAGTCTAAGTTCAAAGACGATTTTTTTTTTTTTTTTTTTTTTTTTTTTATGTTGTTGCCAGATGTCTCTTCTGGAGTCTAGACCTGCAATTGCATAAGTTTTCCATTGTCTGCTTTACTAAACGATGTCATTGTTGTATTCACTCCCTCAAGCAGCATTTGCCCGGCATCCAGTCTGTGATGTATATGTGTTTAGCTCAGTGGATGGTCGTCTAAATGCATAATCTGCTTCTTTATGGTGCAGCAAGCCAAAGACAATGTCACATGGAAGACCCATTACATGGCAGTGTGGTGGGGATAGCTCTCATAGACCAGGGTTCAGGGAGAGTGTTGCTGCTCTGAGTGGTTGGGGCTGGCTTTCTATAATGGTGTTACTGAGTTTTGAAGGTCAGTGGATAATATCTCAAGGCACTGAACATGCCTGGAAGCGAATTCCCTGTCATCAGAGCCTAAGAGTACCAAAGGATATTCGCAACACCTGGGCAACTTCTATCAGGTCTCTGGATTAGCAGCCTAAAACTCCAGACAACAGCTAGGCATCCGAGCAGATCTCTGCTATTACAAACCAGTCCTTCCAGTTTCTCAGCTTGAGATCTATCTATGGGCACAAATGTTTGTGGAGCTAAACAAGCAGTTCTGCTCCAGATCCAGCCACCCCTGGCTCTCTGCATCTGCTGGGATGTGTGGTCCAGCTTTATTGCTTCAGTATTTGTCTCCCAGATGTTTCCTTCCTTTCAGGAGGTTCTGAGCACCTTGAAGGCCCTGAAAGAGGAAGTGGAGTGTTTCTCAAAGCTTCGTTCCCATTGTTTCAGATGCTCCATGAAGGACAGGGGAAACAGGACCGTGGGACAAAGTCCCTGGAACATCCATCCTCAAGTCTCCTTCTAAAATTCACTTTGATGTTTCATTCACTTATCTGAACATTTTGGTAATGATTAAGAGGGAATTCATCTTAGAAAAATAATAGTGAAGCAAATGAGTCACAATGTTTATTATTTTAATGGAAAAATAACATAATAGCACCAAAAAATAAAATAGAGAAACTGTAGAAGACAGCAGATCCAGGCCTGGAGGACTCTGGGGTAGTGAGATCTCGCAATTTTGCCTAGAATTGGGAGTGGCATTCGAAAAATAAAGAAGAGAGAAAATTAAAAAGACAACATAGACAAGCAAGGTAGAAGTCTGTGCAAGTGGGCAGAGATCAAATGCCCAAACCGGGACCATATAAATGAAGAGTTTAATAATAAATTTACATATATGTAAGTACTAACAAGGCTGATGATATGACTGAGCAGAGCAAAGTTCCTGGTAACCTGAATTCAGTGCCCAGAACCAGCATAGCAGGAAAGAACTAACCCATGTAATTTGTCCTCTGTCCCCAACAGGGATGCTGTAGCAGATGTCTACATTCAAATACACAAATAAGTAGATGTGTTTCATTGTGTTTTTTAAATTTAACTTTAAAAGTACAAGCAGAGGTAGGTACAGTGGCCTACTTCTGTAGCAGCCAGTACAGCTGAGGCTAAGGGCAAAAGGTCATGAACTTAAGGTCAGCATAGACTACATGGGAAGCTGTGTCTCCATAATAAATAAATAAGTAGGTGCTGGAAATGTTCTTCAGGAAGTGCAGGACTAGCATTAGCATGAGGAGCTGAATTCAGATCCCTGGTACCAATGTCTATAATCCTAGTGTTGAAGGGGCTAGAGATTAGCCTCTCTGAGTGACGGACTTCAGATTCAGTGAGAGAACCTGTCCCAAAAACTAAGGTGGAGAGTGGCTGAGAAAGACACCCATCAACCTGTCTCCAGACATACACATGTAACATCATGCACACATAACATCACGTACAAAACATGTGCATCTACATAATAAGCAAATAAATAAATTAAATGTTAAGGACTGATGGGATACAAAAAAGACAAGAAGGCAAAATGGTAGCACCGTACTGGGTCCATGGAGAAGCACTTTGGTTTTAGCTAGTTATTAAAAAGTATCTGGACATGCTGTTGGAGCTTTTGCATTCAACCACTTCCTGCCTCGGCAGGGCTGTGCCATCAGGGGATACACTTGTAACCAGGATACAACGCACACACCTCTCTGGACTTGCCTTTGGGGGGGGGATGGGGGCTGCATTCTTCAGCTTTTCAGCTAAAATTAAATTTCCTTGGCCCGCCTTTGTAAATTCCTTCTAAGTTACTCCCCCATCCCTCCCAAATCAACAAAGAGTCCACTTGTTTTCTCTGTGTAGGAGAAAGGGATTATAGTAACTCTCAGAAGAAGAAACAGCATTTCAGAATTAACTCGTAGCATAAATCACTGTGCCATGCAGGAGCCCGAGTCGCCCCGGAGCCTCCATCTTAAGGACAGTCCCACTGGCAATCCACTGAAGAGAAGAGCAAGGTGGGGGGTGCATGGCAAAGGCTGGGGGAGCGGGGAAGGAGAGGCAATGTGACGATATTTCAACTTCAATTTTTTAATTAAGAAAGACAGAGAAACGAGTTTCAACCCTAGGTGGAACTCATTTCCAAGTTACCTCCTGGGTGCACCGGTCATGCCATTCTACACATTTCGTCAATACAGTGCCCAATAAGAGACCCCAGCTTGGTGTTGTGCACGTTAGTACTGGAAAATGAATAGTGTCTTCAAAGTGTTTACTCAGTACTAAGTAGTTTAACCTTCCACTTGGGGGGGGGGGATGCCAAAGAGGGAACTTGTACCCATGTGAACGTATTTGTCTCTCTTGACAAAAATAGAGAAGGAAATATTACTGTGTCCTGACATTTGTAACCAAGATTATGACAGTGCACAGGGACTTTTTGAAGCACCACTGGGGACTTCTCACAGGCTTTAACTATAAGCAGTATATCTGGAAAGCAACATCACCCTAAAACATTTATTTTTCTCCATGAGCACTAGGAAGTATTGATTGGGAAGTGTGGATTTATCAGCCCATTGAGTCTTTTGGAAAACAACTTCCCACTCCCTCTATGTTCCCAGCATGTCCTCCCAACTTTGTACCTAGATTAACTTCCCCTGGCATCATGCTTCTTCATCTTGGGCACATAGGTGGCTTAACCACATCCCTCCATCACTTTGTAAATCCTGGTATGAGGCTTCCAGAACAGCAAGAATAAGCCCACCTGGGAGAGGCTGTGCAGAAAGAAGGGATTGTGGATCATTTCAGCAGAAATCAAGTTTGTTCCTCAGAACAAAAGGAACTCATTATTCAAGAGCACGTAAGATAATAACTGAGAAAGTACATTTTTGTTCTTTTTTGTTTGGTTGATTTTTCCTAGGGGTTTTGTCTGGAGGCTGGTTTGTTTGTTTGTTTGTTTTTTTAAAGATAGGGTGCCATTATGTAGCTCTGGCTGTCCTGGAACTCACTATGTAGAGGCTGTCCTCAAAATCAGAGTTCTGCCTGCCTCTGCTTCCTGAGTGCTGGAAATAAAAGTCAAACTAACTACCCAGGAATATCTGACTATCTGTCTTAGAGACAAGTTTTGGGTTTGGTTTTGTTTGGGGGGAAGTTCTATCCATCTATTTCCATTTCTTTAAGCAAGAGATTCTTAATTCTGAAAGCTCTGGAATAAGTTTGGGATGGAAAAAAAGTACCCAGAAATCACCTGTGTGGTGGAGGTACACTGCAAAGTTTCATATGACTGTGGTCTCAAGCAAGAAATCACTCTTCAGCCTCACTACCATCATGTCTGCTCTTATCCAGCGCTAGGCCAGCAGCATAGGGAATAGTTCAATGTGCTTCCTAAGCTCCTAGGGCCCATCTTACATTGATCTATAACTGACACCTAACATCTATAACTTCCAAAAGAATGAAACCAGAGAATTCTTTATCACTCAGTGTGTAATAACCTAACTGACAGGAGACCAGCAAAGATGTCACAATAGAGCAAGCCTCCTCTCTCCATGGCTAACTCCTTAGTTGGGTTCAGTGGATTTGATTAAGGGACAAATGTGCCAAGCTTAGACAGGTACATGTGCAATCCCAGCAATTGACAGTCAGAGAAAGGAGAATCAAGGGTTTAGGCTAGCCTGGGTTACATAGTGACATCATCTCAAAAACAATAATAATAATAAAAAAAAGTCACCTGAGTTGCATCAAATTTTTCCAGAAAAGAACTAGTTGTAACCTTTTTTTAACAGTTATTCTGCCATAAAAGTATCTAAGACAAGGCAGAGGATATATCTTAGTTGTGAGTACTTGCTTACGTAGGCAAGGCCCCAGATTTGATTCCTACCACCACAAAGGAGAGGAAGAGGTGAAAAAAAGAGGAAGAGGAAAAGCAATGTGGTGTGTGTGTGTGTGTGTGTGTGTGTGTACATACATATATACATATGTGTATGAACTACATAAGTTATTAAAAGAGGAAAAAATAAAAGGAATAATGCTGAAATGGTATATGCCACATGTATGGCAGAGTATAAAGGTACCAATATATAATATACCTAAGAATTAAGAAAGGAAACCACAAAAAATGAGACATGCAACTTTGTGAAATGGTCACCCAGCATCTGTGTGTATCCAATGGAGGCCAGTGGTGCTGGAGCATAAACTCCTGTTGTCCAATACAGGAGCCAAAGTGGCCAGAGTTCTGTGCTCACTCCCAATTCATAGGATGAGCATGAGACCTAGGCTCACTCAAGTAGGTGCTCCCACCTGAACCACAAGACTCAAGAAACATTGGGAAAAATATAAGAGTGACTGAGGAGTTGGGCTCAGCTCAACAGAAAAAACTCCAGGATGGTGACAGGTGTTGACAGGTCCTTTAAGCTCTCTATGACTTTCTGTTGGAGGTATATCCTAAACCAGCAGTGAGCTGCCTTCCTTACCACCTCTGTCTCTCCAGCCTTTGCTCTGATCTTGTGAACGCCTTCATATCCTTCCAGGAAAAAAAAATATATATGTATGTATGTATGTATGTATGTATGTATGTATACACACACACACACACACACACACACACACACACACACACAATTTAGCTGGGGTTGGCTTATTTTGTCTTGTTTTATTTTGTAGTGTAACTGAGCCTACCATGCAGAGGAAATGAATTGGCAGTTCACAAATAAAGCAACATAGACTAACATTTGTCAGTAAACAGAGAAGCAGACTTTACCAGTCATCAAAGAGTATGTAAGGAGGGCACCACGTTCGCTTCACAACAGTAGCAAGTGTAAAAGGATCATTAGAACCCAGGGCTGGCAAGAAACAGAGAAACCAACAATACAAAGGTGCCCTGGGAAGAAGCTGTGCTGACCCTGAACCCTCAGAAGGCATATTGTGAAGTTCATCTACACTTTAGATGCGCACATTCTTGATCCACCCTTCCTCAACTAACATTTCCAAAAGAAAAGTAGCTAAAAGACAACAACATTTGTAGTTCAGAAAGGAAGGAAGGCAATATAAACAGTCATCAATCCAGAAAATGTATAGTTACAATAAATCCTTTTAACAGAGCAACTTAAAAGGCCAAGGAGTACTGAGAAATATCTCCCGGACATCATGGAAGGGAAGAAAAAGTTTGCAGCTGGATAGATGTTGTGTGACTATCTGAAGATTTTAGTGGGCAGGATATCATCTCCCTTCCCACCCCAGCAGGATGTTATGTCTTGTTTATATGACTATGAGGGTTACTTCTAGGTCATGTCATGACTGAGTTTAGGATCATCACAGAAACACAGATCTATATATGTCTACGAGGCTGTTTCCACAGAGGTTTAACTGAGTAGGGAAGTGTAAGGAGTAAGGTTTTTTCCGCACGCCGCTGAGTCTTGTCCCCGCCTCCGCGCCAGCCCCAAAAAACACACAAAGACTCTGTATATGATATAATTCTGTTGGCCAGTTACTAGTTTCTTATCGGCTAGCTCTGTGTTAATTATTAACCCATTTCTATGTATTTCCACATGGTCTTACCAGCAAGAGGCGGCTGGTGGTTCTAGTCTCTCCAGACTCTCCATGTTGACCCCTCCTTCCTCCTTCCTCTTCCTCCTTGTCTCCTAGTCCCTCCTATCTTCCTTTCCTATTGGCCAACAGTGTTTTATTCATTAACCAGTATGAGAAACATATACATAATGATATCTCCCATCAGGGAAGAAACATCTTAAATGTGGGAGGTAACATTTCATGGGCTCAGATCCTGGACTGAACAAAAAGGAAAAAGCAAGCTGAGTGCCCCTGTTCATCTCTCTGATTTCTGACTCCAGACACAATGTGACTAGCTACCTCATGCTCTACCACCATGCTTTTCCTGTCATGATGGACAGTACCCTCAAGATACATGAAAATAAACTGCCCTTCCTTGTTTTGGTCAGGTGTAAAGGTAACCAACACAGTTATATTACACAGAAAAACAGATTTTATGGATGTGATTAATGTTACTCATCAGTTGACTTTTGAATTTAATAAAAGAAGGGAGTTTAGGCCAAGTGTGGTGGTGAATGACTTTAATCCCAGCACTCCAAAGACAAAGGTAGTTGGATGTCTCTAAGTCTAAGACCATCTTGATCTTAACAAAGCGTTCCAGATAAACCAAGTCTACACAGTGAGACTCAGTCTCAACTAAAAAACAAACAAAAACCAAAACACACAAAAATGAGGACTGGGGAAATGAGTCAGGGGTTAAGAGCACTTGCTGCTTTTGAAAAGGACCTAGGTTCAGTTCTCAGTGTCAACATGGCGGCTCTCCATTGTCTTTAACACTGGATACAGGGGATCGAACACCTTCTTCTAGCCACAGGCACACATGTGGTGAACATACCTGCATTCAAGACAAAACAATCATAAACAAAAAATAAAATACTTTTTTTAAGGTGGAATGTAGGGGCTGGGGTGCACGCTTGTCCAGTTAAATCCTAACTAGGAAAAGTAAGAAATTTACATTAGAAACAGACCATTCTCTTATGGACTTGAGTTGATGGAAGGGGAGTACATAGAGAAGAGCTGACCATGACCTTGATGACATTACTGTGATCCCTGGTCAACAGTTCATCTAGAAGAACTTCAGGGTGGATTGTCCCTGGGTCTTGCAGGAAAGAACACAGCTTGACTGACAATTGATTTGGCAACATCTGGGAAATGATATAACGTAAAGAATGCTGTGGATGTTATTTTTAAACTACTGTGTATTGTTTTTTCCCACAAATATAATTAGGACATTTTTAATATTTGGAAAAATTGGAAACGATAATATACCTGGAAGGCATCTGTGTGTCTGTGGACTTTCTTCTATGAAGAAGGAAATAATTTAAGCCATGAGGATGCTGTGGCAACATAGACTTAGAACAAGTCTTTATAATACCCTATGCTTTCTTTTTACTTTGTTTTACCGTTTCATTAGCAAATACAGTTCTATGTTATTAGTAGTTTACCTATATGCACAATTATACCCTTCTTATTCAAAGATCCCTCCAAAACTGAGGGGCTTAATGTCAGTGAGGACTCCTGAGTCAGGAAGGTCAGAGGTGTATGAAAAGTGTTTGATGAGAATAACTTGTTCGAGTAATGATATTTTGAGTCTTTGATTGTTATTAATGCTTGGTTATCACTTCACCAGTTGTTTATTATGTGCATTATGTGTCATAATCCTGACAACAACTCTGAAAGCAAGTATTATTATTCCAGACATTAATAGTGAAATAAGGCTTGGTTCATAAGTGGTAGAAGCCAGGCCTTAAATCTGTCCATACAACATATCTGTGGTGGTCTCAATAATAAATACCCCCCCATAGTCTTGGGCATTCTGAACATTTGGTCCCCAGGTGATGGTGCTGTTTGGGGTGTGGTCTTGTGAAGAAAGTGTGTCACTGGGACCAGTTCTTTGAGAGTTTAGAGTTCACACTGTCTGCTTCAAGCTTGCAGTTCAAGATGTGAGGTTCTAGCTTCCTGTTCCTGTTGCTATACCCTTGCTCTGCCACCATGACCTCTCACCTTCAAGCCCAAAACAACTCTTTCTTCCATCAATTGCCTTGGTCATGGTATTTTAGCACAGCATTGAAAGGTGACTACTAAACTATCCAAATCCAGATGCATACTACCCTAAAGAACTACTTTTTTTAAAGCCTAATCTGAAAATAAATGATAAATTTAATGTATTGTAAGTGGGCTTATTTGAAATAACATGAGAGTAACATGACCTCTGCTAGAGACCTAAATATTTCCCCCTCTCTCTTTTTGCAGCTTTAATTTGCATACCTAATTCCCCCTACCCCCCATAGAAGAATGACACTTGTGAAAGCAGCTGGCACATGGCAGAAACTGAATAAAGGTTATTTTAAATAAAAAAGGAACTTCAGCCCAGCACTTGTGCAATCTATTACAAATTCTATTTCTGAAACAAAGAAATCCTTTTTGACAATGCTCAAGAAGAAAGAACAACTGTGAACTATGTAAGCTAAGCACGCTCAGATCTGATTGGCTGCCTCTGACAACAATCCCTTAGTGTATCTTACATGAGGCACAGTATAGATATGTGTGTGACATTCACTATGAAGATCTACCACAGTTTATTCTTTTGTTAAATAGCAATACATTATCAAATATATTCCAAAGCCAGGCTTGATGGCGCAGGTCTATAATCTCACTGCTTGGGGGGGGGGGGCTGAGGGAGGAGTACAGTATGTTCCCAGAACAGCCTGAGCTACACATTGAATTTCAGGGCATCTGAGGCTTTGAAAGGCACCCTGAACTTTTCCCCAAAAAGCCATCATTGCCTAAATACGATAGTTTCTACTATTGTCACATATTTTTGAACACTCGGGGTTAGAAGAAGATGTGGTAAATGTGGAAATCCATTTGATCCTGTGGATAGTTGTAGGTGACAACCTCTCTGTCTCTTTGTCTCTGTCTCTGTCTCTGTCTGTCTCTGTCTCTGTCTGTCTCTCTCTCTCTCTCTCTGTGTGTGTGTGTGTGTGTGTGTGTGTGTGTGTGTGTGTGTGTGTGTGCCTTTAATTAACTTCAAAGGTTGCGGGTGTTTATTTTATAGCATGGCCATATTTATCCACCCCATTAAGTTCATCTATCAAAACATTTGGAGAAAAGACCAAGACAAATCCAGGGAATAATAAGAACAATGTACTGAGAGGATATGATGCATCAGACTTTTAACTGTCCATAAAACTTGTTAAAGGGTAGCAGCAATGACAAGCAGCGCTCACTAAGGCCTTGCAGTGGGCTAGCCACTATCGACAGTGTTCTACATCTTCCAAGTGGATTTACAGCAGGAGCTGCTCTCCAAGCAGAAGCAGAGGAAGTCAAGAGTCTTACTCCAGACTGTGGATCAGCAGGGGCAGCCTGTAGGGAATTTTCTTAAGTAGTAATTGGTGGGGGAGGGCGCAGCCCATTTTGGGTGGGGTAGAGTCATCCTTTGACTGGGTGGTCCTGGGTGCTGTGAGAACAACAAACTGAGCAGGCCAGTAAGCAGCATGTTTCCATGGCCTCTGTGTCAGCTCCTGCCTCCAGGTTCCTACTCTGTTTGAGTCCCTGTCCTGACTCCCTTCAGTGATGAACATTGTGATGTCTTTGGAAAAGCATTCTCCCCCACCTGGTAAGTTTGATAACAGAAGTGTTAATTCTTTCTCCATTTCTGTCATTGGGTTAAAAAATAAAACGGTACTGTCCCCTGTCACACTAACTGGTGTATACAAAGTGATTCCCTGAAATATAGGACAGAAAAAATTGTAGAATTCAGATCTTGTAGTAGAAAGAACTAGCAGTAATAATTTCACGTCTGGACTTCAGAGATCCAGCAAAGTGCATACATGACTTCAGGAAGAATCTGTCTTTTAGAATCTGCCACCCCAAAGATGATTGCTTATTCTAGAAGCAGATATGCTCCACCTTCCCCAGAAATCTCAGTCAGGAAGGAAATGGAACAATATAAACAGCATCCTGAGCTAGAGAGATGGGTCGGGGATTAAGAGCACTGGCTGCTCTTCCAAAAGGTCAGAGTTTGGTTCCCAGTACTCACATGGCAACTCACAACCACCTGTAACTCCAGTTCCAGGGATATCATGCCTTTCTGGCTTTTGATGGCATTAGACAACCACATGAGTCACAGACATACATATAGACAAGATACCTATACACATTAAATAAAAATAGATTTAAATAAGTATTTAAAACAGCACTCCCAAACATACCCTATACAGAAATAAATACTTGCATTGAATCACTCTATACTTTTTAAAAAAATGTGTTAAATCCAAAAAGAAAAAGTAAAAGAGAAATTTTTGTCGTGAAAAATTTAATTATGGGTGATTTTATTCTCTACTTTTTAACATTTTCCTTAGTTTTACAGATTTTTATAATAACCATTTGTTAAGTTTTGCCATTTTGACCATATAACAACCATGTTTTATTTTCAAATTAAAGTTCTAAATTTAAAAAGAGAAAGAGAAAGCTATTTGTTACTTTACAGACAATAAAACAATGGCCTGGTGCTGTGATTTTCCATATCAACATTGTCTCCTAAAGGAAGTGCTCTTAAAATAAATGAGTGGTTGAGTAGTATAGAGGCCACACAAGGGCCACAGTGGCTATCCTCAAATGGCTGCAGGTCTAGTGAGTTAGCCCAGCACATAAGAGCACTGTTGCATAAGAAAGTAGACCTGTCAAAATCCCCAGCACCTAGATAAAAAGCCAGGTCAGGCTGCACAGGGAGGCAGGGACAGGGGTGTCTGTGAAAGGCCTGCCTCAAGGGAATGAGGTGGAGAATATTAGAGCAGGCTACCAGATGGTCTCCTCTGGCCTCCAGGTATACGTGTTCCCCGAGGTTACTTCTGGCCTCCCAGTTTGAGATACCAGAGGACTGGGATAAAGGTTTGGTTTAATTTCTTCTAAGGCCTGCCTATCCTTCATGTCCTGAGATGCTGTTGGGTCCATTCCATACTGTAGTAACAAAATATGCTGAGTGAGTTATATATAAACACGAATTTATCACTGCACAGTGCCAAAGGCTAGGAAGTTCCAACCATGCTGTTGGACCCTATTCAGCATTCGTCAAGTCCTTCTGAATGCATCCTTCAGTGGAAGATGGAAAGACAAAGAGCATAGGCATGTGACAAAGAAGGAGAATAAACCCATTTTCACCAAGACCCACTTCTGTGATACCTAACCCACTCATCTATCTACCCACAAAGGCAGAACACTTATGAGTTAACATGGTTGCAATGAGAATTAGGTTTTAACCCATGTATGAGAGAAACACTCAAATTATAATGACTGGTTTTTATCTTCATGTGTATCCTTAGTACTATGTGCCCTGATTTCTTCTTCAAAAGAAATCAGGCATATTAGGTCACTAGCCTGTTTCTTAATTTAATTACCTCTTTAAATGGCCTATCTCTAAAGACAATGATGTGCCAATATACTAGCATGAGGGCTTTAACTTATTGATTTCATGGATGGAGGTAGGGAAGTACCTAATATAATCCATAACATCTAGGAAACAAAAATTGAAATGAGTCAGGCAAAAAAAAAAAAAATATGACTTGTTCATATAGTGTCACCAATAGGGTAATTAATTAATGTTGGTAAAGAATGGTTTCTCAACCACAAAACTGACCTTTGCTTGAATGGGCTGCAATGGGCTAAGTTTAGCACCACGCTGGTTTCTATTCAAGGTTGTCAGCATTACCATCCCACTTACCCTGGAGTTTCAGAAAGAAAGAAAAAAATTCTTCCAGATATTGGCAATTTCTCCCTAGGGAACAAGTCACCCACCATGAAAACTACTTATTTAAAATGACTCAGACAGAGTGCCAAATGGAGACTTTGGAGCCAGAGGGGTGGGAATTTCATCTTCAACTCGGCACAGTGGTGTCACCAATTCAACCCACAGGCATTCTCTTTATTTCTTATTTTCTACTATTTAATTCATAATCTTAAACGTGTCTGGTAGTAGTTCTGCTTTCGTAATTGCTCGTAGATTCTAGGACTGCTGTTTACTAGGACAGTTAGTTTACTGTAAGGCACTCTTCACTGTGTGTCTCCAACACTCCCTCCCTTATGGATGTTTTATCGCCTTCCTCTCATTCTTCGCCCCTCCTCCTTTCACTTTTGAACTACGGCCTTCCACAGATGTACACTCTCTAAGCATCTTCAGACAATAACATCTTTTCTCTCTCAGCTGCTTTACCCACCTAGATTACTTTTCCAAACTCCATCTTTTATTTAATCCTTATCCTACTCATCAGAGTTCCCTCCCACTTCTAATCTTAACCAGAATCTGAGTGTGCCCCATACTATCCTGAGTTTTATGCTTCAACACTGACTGTCATCAAAGAGGGTCCTGTTACTAATTGCCTAGTATGATATTTTATTGTGGTAACATCAAATAGCAGTGGTTCTTCTTCCAGTTAACACCTGACTCAAGAAATAAAATAGAGGTTATACTAGGCATCCCTAGACCTTGGACTGAGGACCTACTTTCTGAATTATATACTCTATATCCAAGTCCATCTCCAGCATTTCAAATAGTTCAAGTGATGATAGAAAATATATAAGACAGGCAGAAAACCGGCAACACAGCATAGCTCCTCTAAAAAATATATTAATGCAATAATAAGTTAGCTAAAATCCCAAACATGAAATTCAAAACAATGATTATATGTATTCTTAACTATAAGCAAACAGTTGGACAAAATAAGGAAGGTGACAAATGATATAAAATAGTTCAACAAAGATCAAAAAAAACCAATCTGAAATAATAAAAATAAAATAATGCAGTAGATTCAAATTAAAAAAAAAAAAAAACTCTTCAGAACGTTTCAGTAATGAAACATACCAAAGCAAAAACAGACTGAGCTTCGAGACTAGGTAAAAATTTAAAACTGCCAAACACAGACAAGGGTAATATAAGAAGATACCAGTGGGAATTTCAAGATACATCTGTGTGGTGCTTTGGTGAGAACGACCACCATAGCACCATAAATCTGAATTTTGGTTCACAGTTGTTGGAAATGTTGGTGGAAGGATTAGGAGGTGTGACCTTGTTTGAAGGAGGTGTGTCACTGTTGAAAGTGAGCTTGGCTCTCCTATATAAATTAACAGTTAAGAATATGCCCCCACAGACATGCGTACAGGCCAATCTAATGGAGGCAATTCTTCAATTGAGGTTGACTTTTCCAGTTTGCAATGATACAATTTTTTAAAAATATCTCTTGACCCTCAAAAGATCAAGCTTTCCGGAGCCTCATGGCACAGTTAATAATACTCCTTGAGATCATTTGAGAGTATTATTTAAGCTGCTATATTACTGTGTATTTGGCCTGTTTAATTTTAATCTACTTTTAAGATAACAATGTGACAACCTTAATATGCCTTGGATTTCCCCATGTGATCAGTTTTTATAACCTAAACTAACTTATAACTTTAGGTTTAAATTATATCCTCCTTTAAACCCCTGCGCCAGAGTAACGAATGTGTGCATTGTGGGAATCATTGGCCAAAAGCTGTCAAAAGCAATCTTTTACAACAAAAATGTCTTTTAAAATGCTGGAAACAACTTGTGCCTATAGCTTAATAATGTCTATTTGTTGTTATGCTTGCTGTTCTGTGTCAGTTGAGGTTCGTAAAAGACTTCTTTCCAGGTAAAACTCTGTTAAAGATTTCTGTAAAATTCCTCATTTCTTTCCCACAAGATGCTTTATTTCTTATTCAGTAAATATCTGAGTATTTTCTCTGATAAAAGAAGACCATGAGGAAATACTCAGATTGATAGAAATGAGTTAATATTTAAGACAGAGCTAGCCAATAAGGAATGCTAGTCCCTGGCCAACAGTTTCATAATTAATATAGCGTGTGCACGTTCATTTGGGGCAGAAGCAGTGGCGGGGCCTGCAGGGCCAGAAAACTCACCTTACAATAAATCTTGTATTAGGGCAAAAAGTCTTAACAAATACAGGACAGTGGAATAATTTATTTTTTCTGATAAAAATGGAATAGGACTACAAATCAGCAGCAAAAGAAACACTAAAGCAGACATAAGCTCATGAAGACAAAATGACACACAAAATGGAGTTCTCAAAGACATCAAGAAAGGAGTTAAAACATTCCTACAATAGAACAAAAGCACAACAGGCAAAAATCTATGAGGTACGATGAAAGCAGTCCTTGGAAAGAAGTCTATAACTCTACGTGTCTACAGTGAGAACCAGCAAAGTCTCAAATAGATAACTTAATGATGTACCTTAAAGCTTTAGGAAAAAAAAGAATAAGCCAAACCCTAATCAGTACGTGGAAAGAAATCATTAGGGTGGAGGCAGAAATTAATGAAATGGAAAGGAAAAGTTACTAATATGAAGAATCAACAAAACAAAGAGTTGGTTCCTTGAAAAGATAAGATAGACAAACCCTTAACCAAACTAATCAAAAGGGAGAAGAATCAAATTAATAAAAATGAGATGGCAAATGCCACTTGCTGCCAAGTATGATGATCCAAATTCAGCCCCTGGAACCTACATGATAGAAGAAGAGAAGCAACTGCGGTGGGCAAGCACCATGGCATGTATGCAACCACACACGCACGCACACACAAACACACGCACACACACGCGCACACACACACACACACACACACACACACTAAAGGAGAAGGGGGAGAGAAAGAAAGAAAAAAGAACCAAAGAACCATTAAAAAAAAAATACCAATGAAGTTCTTAAAACCATTCAGTCTTACTTAAAATATATCTTCAATAAATGGAAACTCTGAAAGAACCAAATGAATTTCTAGACAAATGTGCATCACCCTTGTGTTGATCAGTGAACTCCACCCAGGTGATTTCTCACAGATACTTTCAATCAGTGGCCATAATAATGCTGAGAGCTGGGCAGTCAAGCCTCGCTTTATAGATTAAGAGATGGATCTGACAGGATAAGTGATTTATAAGGAGATCTTGGAGCTGGTAAATCTAAAATGGCATCTAAAACTCTGTGTTGTTCTACTGTTAGGATGAGAAAGGCATTGTTAAGCACTTTATATAGAAATTACACACATTGTCATGGAGAGCATCGCTGACCTTTTCAGGACTACTCACACACACACACACACACACACACACACACACACACAATGATGTCACTTCTTAATCTTGGTAGGCTTGACAGTTTAGCAGTTCCTATCTGAATAAACAGAGGTGGGTCTTAACTGTACCAAGGAACTTGAACCATTCTGCATCATCACCTATAATGATCTACTAGCACCTCCTGGGAGTGTTCTAAGGGTTAACCAGATGCCATGTGTTATGTGCCTGCCTCACAGGGCTCCAATAAAGGTCAACTATTACCACTTATAAATCAAGTTAAATAATTCTATGGAACTCAATTGCTAGACTGCTTCCTTATACCAAGTAATCAGTATATTACTTTTCTGGGACTTCCTTAACAAAATAGCATAATCTGTGTGACTTAAAAGAACAATTAATTTATTTTCTCACAGTTCTACTTTTCAAAAATGTTAGCAGCACCTCATCCAGGGAGATTCTGGGTAAATCCTCCCCAGGCCTCCCACTGCCAATAACCATTGTTCCTTATCTGACATCTTCATCAGCCCACTGCCTGTCTCCTCTCTCCGCATGCCATTCCCTCCTGTGTGTCTCACTGACCACACTAAAGGAAACACAGCATCATCTTAACCAGTTAAACCTGTAACAAAATAAAAATTAAATTAAGTTAAAGACAATGCCTGCATGAAGAATGTTTTAAATAAGGACAAATTGTCTTCACATTGTCCCTGAGTTACTAGTTGAGTTTCTGAAAGGGAAATCCATATCCAATCAATTCAGTGTCCTTGGTTCCCACACCAAGGCTGTGATGGGTAGTGAAAACAAAACTAGTTCACAGGCTCTTCCTAAATATATCTGTGGAAAATCATGGCTGTGGCTAGAAGACAAAATGTACCTCACTCCCACTCCTGGGAATCCACAAACTTGGACACTTTCTTCCAACTGCAATTGATTTTATACACTATTTAGAGTGAATTCAGTTCCCCCACTTAAGCAAGAAATGAGAGTCAAAAGATTAGAAAGTATTTCCCATTATTTTTGTTCATATAGTTTAGGGAAAATTTTTATAGGTGAAATTGTTTGCATTTAAGGGGCTGCTTCTTAAAGCATGGATGAGGACCAGGGAAAGAATGTAAGGTATACCCAGAGCTTCCTGGATCAAGACAAGTTGAATGAAAAGACAAGAGAATCTTGCTGTGGTTATGACTGCATGCTGATGTTAAGCCAAAAGATCACAATGCAGAGTTAAGAAAAGTGTCCCTCTGATCTGTCTGATGTCTAATTTTCCTATTCTAATGAGAAAGCAAGTGCTCAGACCCTGTTATAAGAGACCAGGAACTTAAATTACTGGTAAATCCCTAGCCCCCATGTCTCCCACACACACACAAAAAATAGAAACAATAAAGAAAGAAAGAGAAAGAAGAAAGAAAGGAAGGAAGGAAGGAAGGAAGGAAGGAAGAAAGAAAGAAAGGAAGAAAGAAAGAAAGAAAATAAAGAGGGAGGGAGAGGAAGGAAGGAAGGAAGGTAGGAAGGAAGGAAAGAAGGAAGGAAGAAAAGCAAACAAGAAAAATGCCCATTGCTTTGCTTCCTTTATTACCAGGTAGCATCCATTCAAAGAGTAAATGGACACAGCTAACATTGTTTCAAGTTAGTAAGACATCAACACATTTGAAACCACTAAAAGCCACATAGCACAATATGCAAGACATACAGATTGCGTCACATCAAGAGCAAGTCACAATGCAGGCCGTTCGTTATAAGCAGTTTTAAGGATCTTAGAAGAGCAGTCAAAAAGTAGAGAGAGATTTAGCTGAGGCAAGCTTCTGAATCTCTGAGTTTTCAAGGTGGCAATTATTATTAGGTCTTTGAGCCAGAATTCCTCATGATTGTGTTGTAAACACTGTGTGGAATTGCTAAACACTTAAACATCCAAAGCTTTGTTCCATAAAAATTTCTTCTCTAAAGTAAAAAAACATACATGCACATGACAATTAGTTTCATGGTATAGCTAAAGAATATGATGCTTGATAGAAACATAATGGTGACTACATTTGAAAGATTATTGAAGAAAAGAATGTAATATGTTTAATTAATTATAAAAATTTTGAAGACTGTATTTTGTGACCCCATTTCCAATAGACTAAGTTTCCTATTTTCATTGTACACATTTCCCATGTTATTCCATAATGGGCAATGTTGAATCTGTCTGATTCAATATGTATGGATTCTAAAATGATTTGGACCAGTGTTCTTGTGTCGCCTAAAGGAGGTTACTTTCTTATTATGACAGAAAGTACAACTTCAATGCTATGATTGATTGAGAAGCATTTTCCCTGATTAGTTTCAACATAAAGTCCTGTCTATCCCAAATCATTGTCACTTTTCCCACTAATAACTGAGTTTGCTGAAAGCTCCGAGTTTGAGCTTAGAAAACTTGTAGAATGCTAAGATGGAAGGTTATAGACAAGATGAGGGTTGCCATGAAGCTGATTCTTCTGAAAGAACAATGTGAAAAGACATTATGTTTTTCTTTATTCCAATTATCTACGAATGTCTTCAATTTTGTTAATATTCACTAAGCAAGCCCAATAACGTCTTGAATACAGAATGTAAGCCCATCAAATTACAAAATAGCTAGTAGTCATTAGACCAAAGCTAATGAGCTGCATCTTACAGCTTTCAAAGTTTGAAAGATACAAGTAGGGGCTTGTTTGATCCTATAATGAAAGAACAGAGGAAAACCTAATTTTGGGAGGCAAATACAGTACCTTAAGTAACTGCAAAATAGCAATTTATGACCCTTAGGAAACCAAATTAATGTGGGAGCACAGCATGGGGGAAAATGTTCTTTCATGTTAAGTCCCCAAAGATTGCTGAGAACACTCCTTGTAAGACACTGCCTCCCCATTTCTGGAAAGCAGGAAATAAATACTTACACATGAAGTTTGAGGTTTTAGAAGCAACAGTCAAGGAGCAAGGAGTCTGAAATTCAGTAACTTTACCTCCTACCATGCATGAAAACACAAATTGCTGCATTTGGGGTCATAACGGTTATTTCAACCTTTGAAATATGGACTTACACCCATAAGTGAAACAATTTGCATATTAAACCCACTTTATTTCCATGACTGACATCCCTCCAAAACAAAATTCTGAACCAAACCAATGGGTACAAATGGTTAAGGCTTTATCCAGGGTATAGGGGTATGTGCATTTTATCCCAGCATTCTGAAGAATATGGAAGGATTCTGAGTTCAGAGCCAGTCTAGGCCACATGGCAAGACTCTGCTTCAAAAAGAGAACAGGGACATTGAGGTCTTGATTGTAATGCATAAAAATAAAATATGAATAAAATGTAAATAGAGCACATAAATATTTAACAAAATTGAAAGTGAAAGTGTGCATCAAGTCCACTGAAAACAAAAATTTAGGTCAGGTTATAAATTTGACATGTAGTTGAAAAACAACTACACATTTTCAACATCAAAACCATAACGCATTTTTTTTTAATGTACTTACTGGATGTTTAACTTATGTTGGATAGGTTCATAATTTTGAGTTGTATATAGGTCTGGTTCTGATCCTCTTCTTGGGCCAGTACCTAAGCACAGATTAAACTTTTACTAATGACCCATTCACTGGTCCAAGTCAGACATACATTGAAGCCTAAATATACATTTCTCACCCTCTGGAATGGCAAAGATATGCATGTATAATATTGCTCAAGGGAATACAGAATGGAAGTACCATGGCTGTCAAGAGAGAACATGTCATTTATGTCAATATAGAGCCACTACATGCCAGGAAACTACCACACCAAAATAAGAAGGCATAAACTTGAACAAAGACAACACCAACAGATATGCTAATGAAGGGGGAGGGGGACTCAGGAGAGCTCAACCCTAGACCAAAAACTATAGACAAATAAGGAATGCAGAGAGAGGGAGAAAGAGCACAGCCCTGGAAACACAGATGTCAAGGGTGGAACTGTTTGGAAGGAGGAAAGGTAAGGGAGAAAGTATACCATGATATTGTAGTTTCAAGTATACAGTGTTTTTTTTTTTTAGATGAAGGAAGAACTTTTCAGGTTTGTTTGTTTGCTTGCTTGCTTGCTTTTTTCACATCTCACATAAGGAAACTGAGACCCCCAAAGAAGAAGAATTTTTTATACAATGGTATGATCTATTAGTGTCCTATAAGTTAGGCCAAGTCACCTTCCCAGTCACAGCAGTGGAGCCCAGCAGAGGGACAGGAGGAGCACTCTCCCAAAGAGTATTGCAACAAGATAGAGTGTTCTTCACAAAATTTCAAGAATTTTATTAAAACAGAAACATTCTTGGGCCTCCTGGAAATTTCTAGCAATAAATTCAAATATTGACTCTCAAGTTCACAGATGCCACGACTATTGTGCTTAATTCAACAACATGATATTTTCTGTCAAGCCTGATGGCTTTGGAAGACAGAAAGAGGAGAGTCTCAAGTTAAAGACTGCATAGACTACATCTTGAGTTCAAGGTCCTTTTGAGCAACTTAGTAAGATTCTATCTTACCTACAATGGTTAATTTTAATTAGCAATTTAACACAGTTTAGAACCACCTGGAAGGAGAAGTTAGAGTGGCATTGTCTAGATCAGGTTGGCCTGTAGACATGTCTGTAGGGATTGTCTATTACGCTAATAGAAGACCCATCCTAAAAATGGGTACAACCCTGGCCTGTGTTTGGGTCCAGATTTGGGTAAGAGAAGAGAACTGAGCAGAATATAGTCATACACTTTCTCTGTGCTGTGGGTGTGACTAGCTGCCTCAAGTGCCTGCCTAGACTTCCCCAAAATGGTGACTAATAACCTGGAATTGTGGTCAAATAAACTCTTTCTCCATTAAAAATGCTTTTGTCTGGTTGTTTTTATCACAGTAACAGAAATGAAACTAATTGGGTCTATAAAAAATACAAAGAAAAGAGAGGGCTGAGCATGTACTCAATGGTAGAAGTCTTGCCTAGTGCTTATAAGATAATGCAGTTATAATTTTTATCATGCAGTCAATAATCTTTACCCCCTCTGCCTCAGTTACTTTTCTAATGCTGGGAAGAGACATTCTGACCAAGGTAACTTATAATAAAAAAAAAAAAAAAAGTTGTCTTTTTTTTTTATTTTTATGGGCTTGCTACATTTTTAGAAAGTGAGTCCTTGATCATCATGGCAGGAAGCATGGCAGCATCCAAGTAGGCATGGTATGGAGACATGGTTATAAATAGGTTATATATAGGCAAGGATACAAGAGCGTTTATATCCTTCTCCACAAATAAGGATGCAGAGGGGGGAGAGAGAGAGAACTAATTTGAAATGATGTGAGCTTTTGAAATCTCCAAACTCACCCCCCAGTGACACACCTCCTCCAACAAGACCACACCTCCTAATCCTTCCCAAACAGTTCTATCAGCTGGGAACCAAGCATTCAAATACATGAGGAGCCTATGGGAGATATTTTCATTCAAATCACCACATGCTCCTAAAACACAGTAAAATATACCCAAAGTTGACCTTGGTAGTCTCTCATAATTCTATCTTCCTCTGGACTCACACCAGGGTTCCCTGATGGCAGTTAAAACTAATGTCTGTTTTCAGTTGCTATCATTAAATACCCTGACAGAAGCAACTTGATGGGAGAAGGATTAATTTCAGCAACTCAGGGTACAGCCTATCATGATGAGGACATTGAGGCAATGGGAACTAGAAGCAGCTGACCACATTGTTTCAACAGTCAGGAGAAGTGAACAATGAATGCATGTTAGTACTTAGATTGTTGTTTTCATTTTATGTAGTCTAGGATTCCTTCACACAATTAGAATGAGTCTTCCTACATCAGTTATAGCACAATCAAGGGCATTTCCAACAGGCATGACCAGAGGCCTGTCTCCTGGGTGATTCTAGGTTCTGTCAAGTTGACTACACTACCCATCACAATTACCTCATAATTTTTCTCAAAATTTTTGCCCTCCATCTTGACAAAAGTATTTTTTTAATTATATGTTCTCTTGAGTTTAAGTTATAAATATATAAATTGTTGGCTTTAATAGTTAAACACCAAGGTCTCAAGAGGGCCATGCATAAAGCCAGTGTCCTGAATAACTGAGGTCAAATAGAAAACCAAAGGCTGCTGCTCAGAATTGTGTTTACTCAGTCCATGAAATAAACTCTAAAACAAAGCTCGGCTTTCATTTCCACAAGCATGCCATTCTGAGCTAATAGGCACAGGTAATGAGCTGCTCAAAGGAATGAATGCAAAGGACTGTCACGGGCAGAATGGGGCTCGGCTCTGCTCTAAGTATGAAAAGAAGTTAGGGGTACGGCAGGAAACTGTTTCAAGCGTACTTGAGTCGCCCAATGTACAGACCCGTCCATCCATCGGAAAGAAGGAAAGCCCTTTTTTGGTCAAGATCCAAACAACATAATGAGGCCAAGTTGAGAGAGAAATCATTTCCACTGAAAATGTGGGAAAATGGGGTGATCATGAGAGCTGTGGCAACATGGTCTGAGCTGCCTCATGTGTCACCACGTTGAAGGTCACTCATGGTATCTGAGAAAAAGCAAAGTGACAACTTATCAGGGATGACATTCAGGGCGTGCTCTCTGTTTCTGAGAGCATGAGAGAAGGATGCACAATCCCAGGATCCCCGCCTCCCCTCTTCCAGCTTCAGTACGGCCTCCTGGGAGACAACAGTGCAAGATAAAAGGACAAAACCAGAAACCTTGAACCCAATCCCAGTCCCACCACTTTTAGCAGAATGACCTTTACTGAATCATTTAACTTTTCAAGGCTTTCCGTCTGTATTCTGAGTTGCATTTCTCTCATGAGCTTGACATATTACATGTACAGCTTCTGAACATCACATAGTAGTGGGGTGGCAGAGAATAGGCAGTATTAGTTGTTACAATTACTATGACTGAAAGTAGAAGAGCAAATGAGCTAGCCACAGCCACACTGAAAAGGTGGCCCAGCAGGACAAACACACATCTACAGGAAGAGTTGCTTAGGCAGAAGACAAAGGGCCCACTGTGGCTGCCCTGTTAGCATAAAGGGTTACACGGCCAATTCATTGAAAAATCGTGAGGATTTGAAAACTTTGCCTTCACAGCATCACTGATGAATTGTCCTACAAAGTTTCCCATCAGGTTAGGCTCAAACATCAAGCCGACCAAAGCCCCCACAAGTATACCCCATACTCTTCATATATTAGTAGGAAACACCGAAATATATATTCCTTGGCGGCAGGCTGAGAAGCAAAGCTTCCACATGCTGGCCATGGCCTGAATATGTATGTCACTCCATAACTAATACACTGGGACCTAAATTCATGTGAATGCGTTAAGAAAGGGGCCCTTTAAGAGGCGATTAAATCATGCAAGCAGAGCCCACATGAAAGGATTGGCGACCTTTGAGAACAGCGGGAGGAGAAAGCGGGCCCTTTCATGTGTTTCTCTCTTCCATCACAGGAGGACACAGTGTTTTCTCTGTCCTTGATGCTTCTGTCCTATGGATGTACCAAGGCTTCACCAGAAACCGCAGGTGCTGACTCCTGACTCTACCATGACACTGGACTTCACAGCTTCCAGAATCAGAGGAATAGATGTCCATTCCTGGTGGATTACCTAGCTTTATGCATTTTATTATCAGGACACAAACAGATTAAGACAGGTTGCTTTAAAACAATAAAACACAGAGGAAACCATTTCTAACAAATTCCTTTTTGAGGTGTTTTTCAGGTGTCTTTGGCTCACCAATATGTCCCCTTTACCCACAGCCATTATTTCATCGCACAGAGGACTCTGGGCAGTGTCCTTCCTCCTCCCCTCCCTGACCCAAACCCCCTGGTCTCAAACAGCTCATTGCCTACACTGTCAGCACAGAGGCCTCGCCTGACCTTCTCTACCACAGCAGCTCATTTACACTCTCTCCTACTGTGCTGTGCAGGTTTGGTCTGTGATCCTCCAGGAAAGTTCTCGCCATCTCCACTTTCACTTAGCAGAGTAGCATGAGATTCCCAGGCCTGTATGAACATAAGACAGGGTTAAATGTGGATTCTCTGTGTGTTCTAGTTGTGAATTTGTGAATTGAAAACCAGCACCTTCTTACTGTAACACCCTCATCTACTAACACACATTTGATTTTCATATTCGCTAGAGAAAAGAAACGTCTTACTTTAATTTAAATCTACTCTCATGATCTTTTGAAATGAATGTCATTATCAAGGGTTAAAACTGAAATACCAGGTCACAGCACAATAATTGCAGAAGTAAATCTCTCTCCTCAGAAACATCTCATTTTAACTCTACTGAACATCTTTTTTTTTAATAACTAACATGAAGAACATACTCAATACATATCTTCCACTGGGAGGGAAAACAAATGGGACTCAGTGAATTCACGATGAGACAGAAATGAGCAGATTTGCTAGTGGTTTTCCCATTTTACCATCAAGAAAACAGAAATCTTAAAACTATTAGGGTTGTCACTAGTGTCATGATTTTGAAACCTAGTCAGACGTATTTGATTCCTTCGTATCAGCATTTCTAAACTTTAATGATTTACATATCATTACTCTCTAATCTGAGTTAGCTCACTTTGCTTTATGTTAAAATAGGCAACTGTATCATGAATGTTCATTTATAAACACCTCAGCTCAATGTGCAATGCACTCGCAAGGCCACTGTCAACATGTATCTTCAACCCTGGCGCTCCAGATCCTCAGACTAGAAAGCAGGTAATGTAAGGAATAGGTCTCTTTAACACTTATATAACTCCAAGCCTCCTGTGGAGCATCCTCCATATACAGGACACCAGGCACTGCAAATTACCTCAGGCTTTACACACAAACTCAGATAAAGAAAAGTACTACACAGACAGTTCCAGTTGCTTAGACTTCCCAGTTGTGATTTATTCTGCCATAGTCCATTAGTGGTGAGCATTTGAGTCCCTTCAGCTTCTGATGTTACATACACACACACACACACACTCACACACACACACAAAATATGTGTGTGTGTTTTGCCTGCATGTATGTCTGTACACCACAACAAGTGTATAGTGTTCATGGAAACCAGAAGAAGAGATTAGGTCCCTAGGATAAAGTTACAGCTAGTCATGAGCCACCGTGTGGGTTCTGGAAATGGAACCCAGGTCCTTTGGAAGAGCAGACAGTGTTCTTAACTGCTGAGCCATCACTCAAGATTCCACTTTAGCCCCTGAAAGAAAGTCTGCAACTATCCGCTTTCCAACCCATTCCTCCCTCTCCACTCGCAGGCCCCTTCTCTGATTACAACCTCTGTTTTCTCCCATCCTAGTTCCCCTGCCTGCCTCCCAGCAGAGATTTTACCTGGCTTACTAAGGAAATTTGTTTACAGCTGTTGTCTCCTCCTGGGATGGATAACACTGTGTATTTTCCTATTTTCTTTCACTATTGTGTCCACATCAATGGGGCTTCTAATTTACCATGCTACCCAGAAATCCCAGGCTCTGGCTTGAGCCCCAGGGCTGAAAAAGAAAAGAAAAAGAGAATAATAATGAGGGGGGAAATCTGTACGTGTTACTATAGACACCATTAATTGGTTTTTTTGTTTGTTTGTTTGTTTGTCTGTTCATTTGTTTGTTTTTCTTTGTTATTTGCCAACTGGACTTTGTGGCTGAGCAACCCATATAGGGAGAACTACTTGTATAATCACATTGTGGGGCCTAAGTTTAGGATTTCAACATGGGAACTTAAGGGTAATGGGGGACTCAATTTAGATTATGATAGTACATTCAAAATACTTAAAACTCTGTGTTTGATTCAGCTTTATCAGAGTAGATGCTAACCACAGTTCAGGAAAGGTGTGTGCTCAGAATTTCCAGTACCCCTGCTCAGAAAGTAAGAGGTTGATCTGGTAATCTGATATTCTACTTCGTGCAGGTTCTCTAGCCAAGATCAGTTGAAATTGCCAGGGGAGTGTTCCCCAACACACACACACATACACACACACACACACACACACACACACACACACACACACAGAGTAGAAACAGTTGGATGGACTGACTAAGAACTAGACACCTTGCTGGAGGTGAAACCCTGAAATAAAAGATGCTAAAGTAGAAATTCAGCCCCAGCATGGGGGGGGGGGGTGGCTCGTGTTAAGTCATACCATGGAGATAAGCTGGGCTCCCAGGCATGCTGTAGAGTGCAGGGCCGAAGTGTGATAATACAAGTCAGAGGCCTTACCCTTGCCATGACTCTCACTGAGGTCATCAGGAACCAGCAGTTCTCTCCCTCACACCCCAGTGCTGTGTTGTACCCAGAGAGGTTCGAGAAATACCTGACTTGAATACAGACTGTGGATATGGAATAGAAGATTTCCCCTACAAGTTCAATTGGGTTGGTTTTTGCCTTACTGCCAGCTCATACCAAATCGACCCTGTTACTCTTCAAACAGGATGGACTTAAAATGCCTTTGAATAGAACCTGTCCAAGTCTAATGGTCATCAAAGGGAGGAGGAACTTATCCCATTGCTCAGAATGAGGTGCGTGTGTAGCCCACTGCAGGAGGGGGTCTGAGGTTGCCAGGAGCATTGTTTGGAGGGCAATGTGTGAGCATCATATTTGTAGGTACAGTAGCAAGGCTGTCAAGAGTATTATTATAGGGAAAGAGGTACATAACCTCGAACAAGTAGAGTCTCAGTTACTAAACCATTCACTATGCTTGCCTGCCTTGTCATTGGCTGTCACCATGAGTGTAGACACCTTTTACATAACCTCCTTGGGTCTCGGTTTCATCAATGCCAAAACCTGCCTGGATCTATTCCACACACATGTATGGAGCAAATCATATTCTAAGCATGTACTGAGAACCATGGAGCCAATGCTGAACAAGATTTATAATCTATCAGGGGAATAGATGTTCAACAAATAATTACACAAGCAAAGATTTAATTTGAGAAAAATGTCACAAATGACAGTAATCAACTGAGCAGTAATCAAGTGTTGAAGGCATGGTCACTGATCAAGCTGGATAGATGACAATGAGGAAAACAGAATTTTTCCCAAAGCAATTTACCAGCAGGAAAAGATTGGACGACTGAGCAGTTGAATAGAGACAAAGGATGAAATAGAGGTTGTTCTCATGGCACAGACTGTGTCACAGACAGGAACTTGCTGGCACGTTGTACAACACTGGGAAAAGACCAATGTGAGAGAATGCGGAGTTTCAGGGGAGGTTTGAATCACTGGTAGGATGGAAGGGGAGACTGACTAGACTGTTCTAAAAGAAGCGACAAGCCATTCATAAGTTTTGGTGGGTTTTGTTTGCTTGTTTTGGTTTCCTTTTGTTGAAATAGATAAGGTCTTATGATGTAGCCCCTCTGTTCTCCAACTCTTGACACTCCTGCCTTCCTCTCCAAGGAGATGGGATTACAAACATTCACCACCAGGTCCAGCTCATTTATGAGTTTCAAGAAATTGTCTGAGATCAGAAGAAATTTACACTAAAGAATAGTGAGCTAGATAGCCAAATCTATGGTTAAGAACATGTGTTGCTCTTGCAGAAAACCTGGGTTTGGGTCCCAGGACCACATGGAGATTCACAACCACCTGTAACTCCAGTTCAAAGGGACCCAAAGTTTCTCTGGCTTCTGTAGGCATGTGGTGCATATACATACATACATTCAGTTTCAATTACACACACACACACACACACACACACACAAAGCTGAGAATAACGGAACATACCTTTAATCCCAGCACTCAAGAGACAAAGTGAGGCAGAGCTCTGTGAGTTTGAGGACAGGCTGGTCTATACAGCAAATTCTAGGCCAGCTAGAGCTACACAGTGAGACTCTGTATCAAAAAAAAAAAAAAAAAATAAGACAAAACAAACAAAGAGAACATTGGCAGGCCATTTGAATGAGGAGCTAGTCATTTGATTGCTTGGTAGCTCTGTTCAGGAAGACTTAGAAGCTGGGAACTTGCTGGAAGAGTATGTTGCTGGAGGTGGGCTTTGATGATTCAAAAGACTGACACCATTTCAGGCGTGTTCTCTGCTCCCTGCTCTGTGGTTCTAGCTGTGAGCTCTCAGCTTCTAGCTTAGGCTCCTTGTCTGTCACCAGCTATCCCCAGCATTGTAGATTCTACCCCTCTGGAACCACAAGCCCCACATAACTCTTTCTTTTTTAAGTTATCTTTGTTCCAGAGTTTTAGCACAGCACTAGAAGTCACCACTAAAAATAAGTTAAGCCTTCTGGTTCATCCTGTACTCGAAGCACTTGGGAGACAAGAACATCTATGAGTTTGGGAATAACCCAAGCTACAGAGTGAGACCCTGTATCAAAAGAAAACCAACAAGAAACAAAAACTGAAAAAAATAAAGCAAAACAAAACCAAAAACCAAAAACCACATGTGTCAATGAGACTGCATGTGTTGCCAGTAATTATAAATGAAATTCAGAGCTCTACCACTGTGCCACACCTCCACTCCTACAAGCTCTTCATTAGCATCCTATTCTTAGCTGAATAGTGATTTAGTTTTCAAGCTCATAGAGATAGGTTCTTCTAGTGTTGAAACAAAACGGTAAAAAGAAAATAGAAATGGATAGAAACACTACTCGATAATCAAAGCCAATATATCTGTTCCTTGTTGTATACATTAAAGAAATGCAAGTGTTTAGATTAAGAAGGCTGCTAAGATCCACCAGTCCAGTAAGTGTCAGCTCTATGTCTAGCGCACAGAACAATATGGTTCTGGAAGAAGGTTCAGAGAAGGGAGGAATGCTTGTCCCTAACACTGTGGAGTAACTACACTGTTCACGCACTCTGAGAACACTTTATCTCTTCCTCAGAGCAGTCCAGCAAAGCCCTGTTTATTTCCCAGATGAGAAAACTTAGGGTAAAAGGATTCAATTTTACATAAGTGGGAAGGTTTGAACTCACAAACCTTCTGCTTTAGCAGACTCCTCATTGCCCTGTACTACCCGTGTTGGGGCAATTCAAAAGGCTATGGTCAACACTCAGAGTTCAATATGGTGGTCTGGGATTTCTCTTGTATTCTTGATGACAGGAAGAAAGAACATAAATAATAAAATCATTTAGACATAACTTTTCCACTAAGAAAAGGCAAGAGAAATTATAGAAGGAAAGAAAGTCTCTTTTGATGACTTTAAACTCAGCCTACATGACCAGGAATTTTCTTCCTCAAACCAGACCCCCCTACCCTTGAAAAAAAATCAAGGGATGAGCAGATGGATGGATGGATGGGTGGATGGATGAGTGGGTGGTGAAAGCATACATAGATTAAACAGAAGGAAATTGATAACCCTCTTTTTTAAATTTCTACCTAACTTTTTTACTTTACTTCATGCTATGCCTACAATTATGAGTATGGTTTAGTTACTTTGTGTGTAGCAGTGAGGAAGAAGGTTAAAGTCACTGTCTCAGCAGTCAGCTTGGCTGGGTTCTGACAGCCAGCTCTACCATACTGAACAATGTACCATACCTTCTTTATTGCTAAACCAGAGCCCCTGGTTCCCAGGTTACTTAGCAAAAAAATAAATAGAATAAGTTATATTTTAAATAAAATAAAGTAAGGACACTGTTGTTATAGTATTACTAAATACATGAAATTATTTACTGTTTTTAGAAGCTAGGCAAACATAAACTTTTAAATGGTTATGTCAAGATAATAGCAACTAAATCATTGCTTTGAAATGTAAATATAGAAATTAATTGCAAACAAAAATCTTAATTTCTTCCTTATAAATATTTCATAATACCAAATTATAAGCACTAATGGAATTCCCTAGACAGTATTTAAAATAAATCCCGTGGATTGATACAAATAACATGGGGCAAGGCAGGGATAAGCACAGACTTTGATATTTTGTATAAAGTATTTGCTAAAAAAAAAAAAATGCACTCTTCCTCCTATAACCAAATGCAATAGCTTTACACTTTGGTAAACACACCAGAAGGGGAGCACAACCAGAAGGGGAGAGCTGATTGTGGTTACTGGAGGAGGCAGGGAGCACAATGATCATCTTGGTCAGCACTATTCTCCCTTTGTGTTTCCTCTACTACTCATAAAAGAAAGAACCGGAGCAGACACATTCTGAGTATGCTCAGTTTAAGGACGTATGTTCAAAAGGAAAACGTGGCAGATGCTAATGTTCTGAGCATGTTTGATTCAAGGTCTAGTGCTCATGATCAAAACTGAATTATGAAGTAAATGTGGTTGCATATCCTATAATCCCATCACCAGAGAGGCTGGAGTAAGAATAGAGACTCTATGTTGAAGCCAGACTAGTCTACATATTGAGGACCAGACTATCCAGGGCTACAGCCATATGATGAAATCCAGATTCAGAAAAGGAGGTGGCAGACATGAACCACTCTGAGGCATGCTCAGTTTAGTATTGTTAAAGCAGTTTCCTTTGGATTGCCTGAAGGGGTGAGTGTGGTTCAGGAATCCTAGCTGATTCCTTGCAAGTTTCTTCAAAGAGTTTAGTGAAATTGCAAAACTATGTCAAAGGTGTGCTAACAGTCTTTTGAAGGGGTTGGAACATTCTCTCCCACAAGTGTGACTTTCCCCCTAACAGTGCCAGTGTTGCTTGGCAGCTGACATGCTCTTTCTATTTTTAATAAATATAGTTTGAACCTTAATAGATTTGAATTGGTTGAAATATTAAGTGCTCAGCCTTTTTCATCCTATGCTTAGTACCTATATATGTTTGTCCTGCTGCTATAAGAAACTACTATACTCTTTGTTGCCTAAAATAGCAAATCCATATTAGTTTCTGGTCACAGAACAGGGTTTATCTCCCAGCCTGAAATCAAAGTATCTGTGGGTTTGCATGCCGTTCTGGTAGACTGGTACTATTTCTTTTCTGGCATAAGGGTGCCTACTTTAATTAGCTCATGGTCACTTCCTTGTGTTAAAAACCAATGACTTTGGAAAAAGTCTTTCTCATGTCTCATCTTAGTCAACTCAGTCTCCTCCTGTCCCAAATATGTGGCTTAAACACTGGGCTTTACTTCCCACAGGCCTAGAGGCTGGGTGTCTAAGATCAAGAACAAGCATGGTCAGGTTGTGACAGGGCACACTTTCCGGCTTGCAGATAAGCTGTCTTCTTGTTCTGCCCTTGTACATGAGTGTCTTCTTAGCAAAACACTAATCATAGCATCATGAGAATCTCCCACCCAAGTGTTCCTCTGATTCTAATTGCCTTTCAAAGACCCTGCAGTAGTTTTAATGAAAATGGCCCCCATAGGCTCACAAGGAGTAGCACTATTAGGAGGGATGGCCATGTGGGAGTAGGTGTGGCTTTGTTAGAGGAAGAGTATTACTGTGAGAGTGGACTTTGAAATCCCCTAAGTTGAAGCTACTCCCAGTGAGACAGAGCACTTCTGGTTGCCTGCAAAATGTAAGACTTCCAGCCTCTTCTCCAGCACCAGCTCTGCCTGTGCACCACCATGTTTCCCACCATAATGGTAATGGACCAAACCCCATTGGGGTAAGCCAACCCCAATTAAATGTTTCCTTATAAGAATTACCAGGGTAGTGGTATATCTTTAAGAATTACCATGATCATGGAATATCTCCACAGCAATAGGAATCTTAAGACAGACCACCATCTCCAAATCACACAATGATGGGACTTTTGCCCAAGAGCTTGGCAAGGGTGGGGACACCATTCAGTCTACCTTATGCTTTACCACTTCCAATGTCTTCTTCTTGCCACTCCTTCCACATTTAAAGATTTCTAATTACAATGGGCCTACCTGGATAATCCAGAGCCCTGTCCCTACTTTAAGGTCAGTTTATGAACAACTTGCCTGTTAAGATACCATATTCACAGGTTTTAATATGAGGTCATGGGTTCTTCAGGTTTTTTTGTTTTGTTTTGTTTTGGTTTGGTTTGGTTTGGTTTTTGGTTTTTTGGGGTTTTGTGTTTGTTTGTTTTCTGTAATAGTACCATATCTCTCCCACAAATGCACTGTGTGTCTGTACAAATGTGTCTGTACAAAGATGTTAAACTAGAAGAGGAACTAAGGAGTCAAATGTAATGCTCCAATGTGTTTTTGACTCCTATGAATTTTAACAGTTTTTTTGTTTGTTTGTTTGTTTGAGATATTTTGTTATTTGTTGTTATTGTTGTTTTTAGACAGGGTCTCACTATATAGCCCTAGCTGGCCTGGAACTCTCTATGTAGATAAAACTGCCCTAAAACTCACAAGATGTCCTCTGGTCTTATGGCATAGCAACATTCTTACTTGGGGAGAAACTTGTGTTCTAAATGGAAAAGTAAATGACATGAAAATTTCAGGAAGTCCCTGAAACTGACCAGTTACACTAATACCCTCTCTCAGTTTCAGACAAGTTGAGATGCCTAGAACAGGTACAGACCAGCTAGGCTGCCTTGGAAGAAATGTTAGCAAAGCTGTTGATCAAATCATGCTGTGCCTTTCTGGATTTCAGCTTTCATGCCAGGTGAGCTCTTGGGGATGGAGTTTTCTTTGAGCCATTTCTGCTCCTGTAAATAACTCTCACCCATATTCCTATAAGTAACTCCAATAAAACTCTTGGGTTCATCAAGTTGAATTTTAGTTGTATCCTTACTTTGGTCTGTTATTGGTTTCTTAACTAGAGAGAGTAAATGTTTATTCACATCTTCATAAAAATAATGTCACACAATAGACCTCCATGTGCATACACATACACACACACAGAGAGAGAGAGAGAGAGAGAGAGAGAGAGAGAGAGAGAGAGAAAGAGAGAGAGAGAGAGAGAAGAGAGAGAGGGAAAGAAAGAGAGAGAGAATGTAAGACTAAATTATAAGTTATGGAAGAAAGAGATATTATATATGCTGTATGTGCACTTAACACATAAATCAGGAGACTTTGAGTAATGCAGATTACTTTCAATCATATAAGAGGACCTTGTCCAATCAAGTGAAAGACTTAAGAGAAAAGTCTGGGATCCTGATAGATGTCATTCTTTAAATATGTTTCTCTTTTTGGGAATGAATAAAGCCCTGTTGGCCAATAGGAAAGCAAGAGAGGCAGGACTAGGAGACAAGGAGGAGTCTGAGAGATGTAGTAGAAAATAGTCAGTTAAGAGTGCAGGTAAAATATTAAATGCATGAGTGTAAATTTAAAATTATTTCCAAAACCCCACATTTCATGATACAATTCATATTTTAACTAAAAAAAAAGAATTGTAAAAAAAAAGTTTATAAAGAAATTGCATTGGATTCCCTTCAGTATCAACAACTGACACTTCAGTATCAACAACCACTTAATTTCCCCATAATATTATCAAGGACAAACATGTACAAATATATTCCTAAATATAGCCTGCTTAGTCTATGTAATGTTATGTATATAACTATTTTCTGAGATGACTACTTGGAATTGAATAACCAATTGCTGTACTCTTCTTGGCAACAACTATTTCTTCTACTCTCGCCATGGCTTAGCTGCCTGTTATCTATTTGTGTAGTTGATAATTATAATCTTTATACCAGTGGTTAATTTCTCAAAGAATGGATTTAGTAAACTGTTGCTTTTTGACCATTTCCCAATTGACGAATAAGTAACTTTCTTCCAAATTTTGCAAATTGATAAAATTGTATTATTATCTGAGTGTTGGCTTCTATGGGGACATAAATATATTAATACATTTTGAAAAATGTATAAGTACTCTGATCACTGTATACTAAGCCTCTGATAAACATTCTAAAAACTTAAAAAAAATAAAGCGTGATATAATTCTATTATAATTATGATGTAATTCACATTACATATAACTATATTATTGTACAATAATGACAATTTCAAAAAAAAAAAAACAAAGAAAGAAAATGGTCAAGATTTAGAGACTTGAAAGAAGGTGTCCAGACCCTCTCTCTGGTAACATAAGACCATGTGGAAACACTTAGATTAATAGAAATGGGTTAATATTTAAGACAGAGCTAGCCAATAAGAAATGCTAGTAACAGGCCAACAGCTTTATATCTGATACAGCATCTCTGTGTGTTATTTGGGGCTGACAAAGCTGTGGGACCAGGCTAGCTAGAAAACTGCTTGTAACAGGATTCCCTGAAGAAAAAGGATTTCAGGGCTTAAGAAACGGTGCAGTGGTTAACAGCACTTGCTGCTCTTGCTGCTCTTGTGGAGAACCTGGGTACAGTTCTTTGTGCCTCCATACTGGCTTACAAACATTGTAACTCCCAAGTACTCTCATGATGCACATTTATACACATAAAATAAATAGCAGAGAAAGGATCTCTGCCTTTAGACTGCCATTGCATGCATGGATACAAAACTATAGCATCTTCTCCAATGGAAATTTCCAGCCTTGGTGGTTTTGAGACTAAATATTTCTGTTGTCCAGGCTATGTTGTCCATACTACATAGCCTAGGCAGGACGTGAACACATGCCAGTCCTCCTGCTTCAGGCTTCCAAGTGCTGGGATTGCAGGCATGAGCCACCATGCTTGACTAAAATTTTTTTATTATAGGAATTTAGAAGTTGGCTCTGTTTCTGTGGAAAAAAACAGATAGCGCTATGTAAAAATGGATTCTGAAATTGTCATAATTCAAAGCCAGGCCCATACAGGAAGGTCACTATGATCTTCAGGCAAGATTGATCTACACAGGAAATTCCAGACCAATCTAGGCTACAGAAGACTATTTCAAGAAAAATTTTTTTAAAAAAAAAGTATAAAATAGGGATACATGTCACATGCCTACCTGTTCCATAGTTTTCATGACAGAAACTTGTTTGAAAATGACAATAATGAAAATATCTTCTTCCTAGTGTTCCAGCCTTGGTATCAGGAAAATAAAGATTTTCCCTGTAGAAAATTGAAACTCTTGAAAATTAAAATATCAAATCTAAAATATAAACAAAAATTCAAGCTTTATTTACCTAGGTATATACACAGCCTTCAGTTTTTCACAGGCTTCCCAAAGACTCCAATACCGAAATCTTTGTCTTAAATTATTTTCTGAAATATCTTCCTAGCATGTGACCATGGGTCAAGCAAGGGCCTTGAGGGAACCTTGGGAAGCCAAAAGAGTCCCAGGTGCCTTGTTAGACTTGGTATAAGTGGAGCTGAGCAATCCTGACATGCAAGTTCCTGTACTAGTGCATTTTCAGAAAACAGCAACAACAAGCAAACAAACAAAAACATCTATAGGCTTTATCATTGAGTTGGAGTAATAAAAGAAAAAAGAAAATGTGCCACCACCATAATTTTAAAGTTGTTACAAAAATAGGAATTTGTCTACTCAGTGGACTTCTCTGGCTTTCAAATGTCTAATAATCAAGCCCTATGAGTCCTTGGCCCCTCAAAAGTACGGCTGTGCTGCGTGGTATTTTGTGTTCTGACAAATAAAGCTTGCTTAGAGCCAAAGGGCAGAGCTAGCCACTAGCTGAACATAGAATTTTGGAGGACTGTAGCCAGAGAAGAGACAGGAAGTGGTAAGGCTGTGCTGAGAGAGAATCTCAGTCCTTTTGAACAGAGGAGCTAAAGAGGTAGGAAGCAACTGGGGGATGCTCCTGTTCTCTGAACTTTCAGGTTCTTACCCCAATATTTCTTGTTGATAAAGATTGATTAAGTTAATGCTTCACTTCTGTGTCTAAACTAGAAAGTGACATGTTTTTATGAAGGACTGGAGAGTAAAGTCTCAGGTTCTGTGGGCCCCTTCTCAGCTCCAGCTTATACACAGAAGCAACTGAAAGTCACGTGGGAAAGAATCAACACAGCATTGTGCCATTGAAACGATCCTTTACACAGTTCTTACCTGCCACCGGCATTGCACTTCTGATTGTCTGCTACTACATAGTGTTTCAAAGTCGTTTTTAGAATCAGCTATACTAAACAAGCAGCAGATTGAACCTAGCCATGAGGGTGCAGTTTGCCATTCCTCTCCATAGACAGCAGATCTTGACCATGATGGGCAGGGTAAATTTTGATCGCTAGAATATACCCACTTATCTCTAAATGTAGAGGAGAAAGACCAGACATTTCTCAAAAGAAGTAGCCAGCAGATGTATGGGTGAAAAAAAAAATGTTCTGTATCACCAATCATCACAGAAATCAAAACCAGAAGGTACTGCCTCACTCTGATTAGAATGGCTGTATCTAAAAGGCACAAAATAACAACACTGGGAGGATGTTAAAAAGGGCTCATGCACTGTTGGAGGGGATGTAAATGAGCTCAGTGAGCATGAAACACAGTATGCAAGGTTCCTTAGCAAACTTAAAAAAGAACTACCATTTGAGCCAGCAGTCCAACTCGTGAGTTACAAAGAAACAGAAAGCAGAGTACGGGGAAGTCATCGGCATGACTGTGTTCACTGCAGCATTGTCACAATAGTCAAGACAGGATAGTAACCTGAGTGTCCATCACCTGATGAATGGGTGAGAGAAGAGAGGCACATATATGCAATAGGACACTCCTAAAAAGGAATGAAATCCTGTCATTTGGAACAACACAAGAGGAACAAGAGCTCATCATGTTAAGTGAAGCAAGCCAGACACTGACAAATGCCGCATGATGATGACAATTACAGAGGTGACTACCATGCTTTTGGTCAGACCTTCAATGTTCTCCAAAGGCCCATGCATTAAAAAGGCTTGGTCGCCAGCTCTTTGTGGTGTTGGTGGCACTCTTAGCAGATAAAGCCTGTGTGAGAAAGTTGAGTCACCGTAGTTGTACTAATGAATGTGACACTGGGATCCTGGCTCCTTCCTGTTGCTTGTTGATCCTGGGGCCACCATGAAGGAAACTGGTCTTTTCTATTAAATGTTCTCATCACAATACACTGAGCACTCACAGCTCAAAGCTTCAGAGCCAAGATAGCATGCATGAACTCAAACTTCTGAAACCCTGAGCCCAAATAAACCATTTTGCTTTTATTCTTCCAAGTACCAGAGTTTGAACCTGAACACCTGACATAATAAATCTTTTTCTTTATTAAAATATTTCCTGTTTTGGTTATTGTCATAATGATAGAAAGCTGCCTAATTCCCAGAGGCTAGGGAGAGTAGTGTAGACAGAAGAGAGTAAGAAATTTGTCAACTGATACAAATTTACTGCTAAGAAAACTAAGTCAGATGTTCCACTACATATGTGATTATAACTAATAGAATTGTATGTTTCAAGATAGCTAAAAAAGATAACCTTGACTTTCAGCACTACCAAAAATGTATCAACATCTGAGGTGAGGAATACATTCATTATTCTAATTTGATCATTGTATTATATCTACATGTACCAAAACATCACTCTACACCATAAATATATAATTACTGTGTGTCAATTATAACTAATTTTTCAAAAGAAAGAAAAATTAATTTGATGCAACATCACAGTGATCAACTGTGGAAGGAAGCAGCTTCACTGGTCCAGATATTTGTCAATATTTAAATCACAAATTAATAGTGGATGCATTCATTCAACTCTTTTCTTCAACACTTATTTATTTACTTTCTAATGCATGGTTCATTAACCTCTACTACAAAGTTTGACTTCAGCCCACCCCTTTGTCCTTCACTCAGTCCCACCCTGCCCTCCGGAAAGACTAGAGGGGTAATGGAAGGTAAGAGAAGGGATATGGTTCTGGAAAGGCTCTTTCTGTCTCCGTGCTTTCCGGTATAGCAGGGCAAGCTTCAAAAGGCTATTGGAAAGGGTGAACAGGAGATTTTCAATGTCCTTTTAGAGTCTCAGCTTCTTTGCCATGAAATCTGGCCATACTTGGGCAAGAGAATTTAATTCTGGGTTTGAGCTGAACTTCCCATAAGTGTAGTGTTTTCTGGGAAGTAAATGATTCATCTCTAAGAGGTAAAGGAACTTTTCCGGAAGAGTGACTATTTACCAAATGCCATTAAGTTTCTCAAAGCAGTTATAGCCCATTGATTGACACAATGATTGCATTGTGCTAATTCCTGCCTTTGGCAAGGCCAGTCTATATAAAGTCTGTAGCATGCTCTGTAATCATTCCATGCTTCTCCTCACCCATTTCTATCTTCTTGCCTAAAGCAGTTGCAGGTAGAGAAGGTATTCAGTTAAACCAATCAATCACCATGAACAAGGTGCCTTTTACGGTAGCCAGACACTCTGGACTGATTTTATCATGTGCAAATCAGCTGGACAAAACAGCCCTACAGACTACAGCTAGGATATCTGAATCTTCTTCGAATCCCCCAAGACAGCGCCCCTTACCAGCAGGAAGTAGTTTGGAAAGAACGACGCCCAAATTCCCAAATATTGTGTATAAATGTTTGTTTTCATTTAATTGGACTTTGTTATATAAAATTAAATAAAAAATTCTCTATATGCATAAAAAAAAATCTAATCTATGATCATCTCTTGATAGTGTCATGTTTCCCTTGTTTTATTTATTTCTATTTCCTTGCTTAAATCTGCTTAATATCTGACTTCCATTGACCCTCATTCCACAAGACCCTTCTTTTATTTATTGTTTATTTTATTTTTCCTAATTTCTTGGCAGTCTCATACATGGATATAAGGAATTTTAGTCATTCCACTCTCTCATCCCCTTCCCTCTCCTCCCGAAGCCCTTCTCCATCCAGATAATTCTATGGTGTGTGTGTGTGAGTGAGAGAGAGAGAGAGAGAGAGAGAGAGAGAGAGAGAGAGAGAGAGAGAGAGAGAAAGAGAGAGAGAGAGAGAGAGAGAAAGAGAGAGAGAGAGAGAAAGAGAGAGAGAGAGAGATCCACCAAGTTTAAATATGGTTGCATGCATGAGCATGGGAGGGAAGTTATTTTACTAGAGTGTGGGCAGTTTATCAGCAGACACACCACTGAAGAAAGTCACATTCTCCATCCCCCAGGACCAAACTATCGATGTTCCTTAGGAACAGATGGACTTTATGAGTACCTCTCTCTTCCACGATGAAATACTGAGGAATTCAGTTTTACATGAGTCTTATGGAGGTGAACACAGCTGCTGTCCATGGGTGCAACTACCATATCATGTCAGGAAATATTTTCCCAAGTGTATTCCACTGACCTGATATTCTGATGCTGTGAGGTAGGAACAGGGGAAAATGTAAGCCACACATCTTTAATTTTCTAATTTACTCAACAATTTAGGACTACATAAATAAATGGGTTTTTACTAGACTTGAGATATCTAGTACTGCTAGGATAGCATTCAGTCACCAATTTCAAATTATTAAGGATATAGTTTACACTTTTTGTACTAAGTTTTCAAAATGTGGAGGCTATGATATGGTTCATTAGGGAAGAACACTTGCTGTACAAGCATTAGGACTAGAGTTCAAATCCCTAGCACCTACATAATTGCTGGGCATGGTTGAGCATAACTGTTATCCCAGAGCTGTGTGGAGTCGAGACAGGAGGATCAATGACACCAGCCTAGTTCCAGGTTTGCTGAGAGACTTTATCTCAAGGGAATAAGGAAGAGAATGGTAGAGAACTTAATGTCCCCATCTGTCCTCCATACTTGTACACACAGGTGCATGCATATACATACGTTCGTACATTCATATAACACACGCTACACTCTCCCACACACGTGGTTTTTAAGTATGCATTTTATATTTACAGTATCCCTTAATTTGGGTGAGTCATGTTTGACACCATACTGGATATCCTGGGTCTAAATGCCACAAGAGGATATTAAATAAAACCAGTCATTTAGACAAGCCTTATTTGTTTGACATTTTGAATTAGTTTTTATTAATTTTTTAAGAGTTTCTTACTTTTACAATGTATTCTGCTCATGTTATTCATAGCCCTCTGAACACACACACTGTGTGTGTGTGTGTGTGTGTGTGTGTGTGTGTGTGTGTGTGTGTGCATGTGTCTTTGGCACGGGGCCACAGTTGTTGTGTTCATGATTGCAGCAGCCATTTTATACCCAGAGAATCCTCCCCATCCTCCACCTCTCCTTCTTTCCCACCACTCCTTTAGAGTGTTTCCCTGGCCTTATAAGGTAGATGTCCTATTTATGGCTACACACTCAATATCCTTTATTCTCAAGACTTTGATGGTTAGTGTGCTCTTATTTTGACCATCAACAACTGCAAAAGGAAATACCTTGAACTAAGGATGAATGCAACATCAGTCAGAAGACAATTAACCTACATTCCCATTTAGTGAAACATCAGGAACAGGGTCCCCCATACAGCCCATGACCTTCATATCCATAGGCCTTTGATTAGATTTGCAATGCTAAGCATGCATTCTCTCCCAGGGAACAGGCTGAGATCCAACCAAAAAGTAGTTGGTTACACCAGGAATAGGCATATCACTATTGAAGCCATGAGCATTTCTTGGCCAGCAGGTATTGTAGCATATAGAGTTCAAATCTGAGTTAGATTGTTGATGACTTCCCACCCACCCCCACCCCTCTACCCCTACCCCCACCACCCCCCACTCCCACTACCGCCCCTGCCAAGAGCTTGGGTAGTACCTTCTGGCACTATGAACATGAATCAACAGGTAGGAACTTCCAGCTCAGTTCCAGTATGATTTATTTATCTATGTCTTCTATTGTATGTGTTGTCTTCAGCAGGAATGTCTTACCATCTATTTCTGATGTACAACCAGGAACAATGGCAATAATTTGTGCCATTTTGACAGCCTGACTCCCAGACAACTGGCTTATAAGGAAATATTTCCCACCTGGTACAGTTGCTAATAACCTCTAACTTATGGGGGCAATATTTTAATTAATTTATAAAGTAGTATGTTCCTATATGGCTTTTTCTTACATCCTTAGTTTTGGATGACTCTGTCCTCTCCCCTCACCTGTTTTTGTCCTCAGCTAAACCTTTCCATCCATAGTACTCTTCCCCTCTATTTCTATGGCAACCCCCTCCCCTCAGTCCTCTTCCCTGCCCACCTCCTGACTGCTTTGTTGATTCCTGGAATAGACACAGACATTTAAAACTTTGAATATAGAATCTGCATATGAGAAAGAAAATATATTTGTTTTTCTAGCCTTAGGTTACCTCACTCAGTGTGATATTACCAGTTTCTTCCATTTTCCTGCAAATTTCAAAATTTCACTTTCCTTCAGGACTGAAGAGAATTCCTTTGTATAAATGAGTCATATTTTCATATTATTTAATACTTAGAGAAACCACTTTCATCCAAATTTATTTAAAATTTTCTAAATTAATGTACATAATATTAGATTTTATTATGGCATTTTTCAAAAATTTGCATTTGTTAATTTTCCTCTGCACTTCTTCTCTTCTAACCCACCTCCTCTTGTAGCTTTCCACCCCTCATAGGCACTTTCATGTTATAATGTGATGCTGGAAATTATCTATTGGATCACCAAGCTAATTCCTTGAGATGGACAAAGAACTGATCATCCAGGACAGACAGAAGAGAACCAGAGAAAGCAAAAGTAGCTTCTTTATCCCTTGGGGTCGGAAGGGCCCAGCTGGAAATCAGTTAAACAAATCTTGGCTTGGATTTTTATAAGGTCCCTGGTTCCTCCCCTTTCCCTTATTGGTCCTATTGGACATGTCCATCCCCATGCCTTCCAGTCCTTATTCTTCAGAATGTATTCTTGGAAAAAGAAGCCTCTGCCTAAGGAAGGCTTCTACTTTCCTTGTTGTGATGATTTGAACAAGATGCCCATGATAGTCTAGAGCTTTGAACTACTTAGTCCCCAGTTGATGACATTGTTTAGGTAGGATTAACAGATGTGACCTCACTGGGGATGTAGTTTGAGGTTTCAAAAGCCATGCACCATTGCTGCTAACTTCTCTGCTTCCTGCTTGAGACCCAATATGTGTGCTCTTGGCTATTGTTCCAGTTTCCATTCCTGCCTGCTATCACGTTTTCCCACTGTGCCGGTGATGGACTCATCTCTCTGAAACTATAATCCTAAATAAACCCTCCCCTCCCTTTTGTAAGTTGCCTTGCTACTGCCAAATCTCTCCAGAGAAACCATGCCTCAATAAATAAATAAATAAAGGATTTGCCTAGCTATGTCCCTCTAACACTCCTTCAACGTCTCGTGTATCCTATTATCCTACCCATTTCTCAACACCTCTTCTCTTCTATTACGGCTTCCTTTCTAGTTCCATATCCTATGCTTAAACTCAACTGCTAAATTAAATTTTAAAGTTTATAAAGTATATCCTAGGATTCACACATAAGAGAAAACACTTAACTTTTATCTGCCTTGCTACTAACATATAAATTGAGCCACCTTACTGTGTTACATGTTTTCATACAAAATTCATAATTATACTTTTCTTTATAGTTGAGTAAAATTCTGTACATTTATCCCATTGAAACTGTGTATGCTTATTACATTTTTGCTATTGATCCATCTAGTAATGAATAGCCAATCTGGCTCTATTTTCTTGCTATTGTGCATAGTACATTTCTTGAATTGTGAATAAGCATGAATGTGAAAGTTTCTCTGTGATAGAATATGGAATTCTTGGGAGATATGCCCAGGAGTAATAAAGCAGGGTCATGAAATAGTTCTAATTTTATCACTTTTTTTATAAACCTCCATACTGATTTCTATAATGACTGTACCACTTTACACTCTCATCAGCAGTGAGAACAAGTCTCTTTCCCTACAACATTGCTAGAATTTGTTGTCTTAATAAAACCATTCTGACTAGGGTGTCATGGTATCTCAAAATAGTTTGAATTGGCATGTGCTTGATGATTGAGGATACTTTTTAAAAATATTTATTGGTTGGGCTGGAGAGATGGCTCAGCCGTTAAAGGCTAGGCTCACAACCAAAAATATTTATTGGTGTTTGTATTTTTGGTCTTGAGAACTGCCTGTCCATTTCAATAGCCCATTTGTTGATTGATAGTTTTACTTATTGGTGTTTAGTTTTTGAAGTTCTTTATATATTATAGATACTAACCATCAGTCTGATTACTGGTAAAGATTTTCTCCCATTCTGTATTCCATGTGTTCAGAATACACTTCTTTTTAAAGTGTTCTCCTTTGTTATTCTCCAATCCATCCCCACCAACAAAATAGAAACATGTTTTTCCTCAGGTCAATACTCCCAACTGTTCTAATTTGCTTTCTAATGCTGTAACAAAACATCATGACCAAAAGATCTTACAATCCCTCATAGAGGAAGTTAGGACAGGAACTGAAGAGGAAGCTGTGGAGAGATGCTGCTTGTGCCTTGCTCCTGCTGTTTTGCTCAGCTTGAATCTTTTATACAACCAAAGACTACCTGCTCAAAGGTGGCACTGCCCAATGTGCTGGACTCTTATCAGTCATTAAGAAAATGCCCATAAACTTGTGAACAGGCCAATTTAATGGAGACCTTTCTCAATTGGGTTTCTCTCTTCCCAAATAGCTCTAGTTTGTGCCAAGCTGACAAAAGAAAAAATCAAGTTAGCATCCATTTTTCATTCTTCCTTAGCTAACGTCTTCATTCTATGAATGGGGAAAAAGATGGTACCTAGGAAGGTTGAGAATTGCCCCAAGGCCACACCATTGGTAAGAGCAGTCACCTATATTCAGTTTTACAATGCCCAGGTTAAAATTTGTCTCACCGCTCTAAAGAACTAACCCTTCCTTTCTCATTTCTCCCTCATAGAAATAATTCCTTCCTTCTCAGATATGGCCAGAATTAAGATCAGCCGTTGAATATAGGAAATGCCCAGTGGAAATGCCCTAACTTCCTCTATGAGGGGTTGTAAGATCTTTTGGTCATGATGTTTTGTTATAGCATTAGAAAGCAAAAAGTGGACTACTCATACTGAGTAGTCACTTTTCTTTTTATTTCTTTAAACAAAAGACTGATGCACCACCGCATACCTAGGAAGGTTACTCACTACCATTCCTCTGCTACATTCATCTATATTGGTAATCTCCCAGGTGCCACGAGCTGTTTGTTAGTGTTGTTTATTTGTGGGTTTGTACTTTTTCTGCTAAGAATATATGTATTTTTTTCTGTGCAAACAAGTACTGCATGATCTGCAACTAATGCCTTTATAAAGAGGCAGTCTCACCATCTAGCCTGATTGATTACTTCTCTCAGATCTAAAACAGAATCCTCAAACAAATAAACCAAAAAACATTTAAGGAAATTATCAAAATGTTTTCCAAGGGTAGAAATTTAGAGATAAGAACATTTTTCACCCTGACTCCAACACAATAAAAACCACTCGTGAGTATAAAATGGCCTGGCAAGAGTTCTTTCTAGGTTGAGTACCCAGAGAGTTCCACTTACACTCCTGTCAGCGTAGAGCACAACACCTGATTTCTTGAGCACTTTTAAGGGTAGCTATTGACCTTCTTTTCCCAATAGCAGAAAGTAAAAGGGAATGGCAAATAGGATGACCTAGATTTTAATGTCACATGTCAGGAAGTGTACTGAGGAGCTCATTTCACTCATTTTTAGAGGTATACATATACACTGTATATGTTTTCCTTTGACTTTACAATATGGGCTTACATGAGATGGGCTGTGTAGTCCAGCAGTGGCTGTCTGCACTCGGGAAAGGCTGAGAACCCAGTAGCTGCTCAATTGGATGAGGCTGGATGCCTCAGGAGTGCCAGTCTCTAGCAATGGAGGGTTACTGTGGAACCACTGGTCTTTGCTCTAGGTGGGAAGGTCAAACAAACTAGGTTCTGACCTCAGAAAAGAAAAACAAACGGCAGCCTCAAAAGCCTCAGAGGCAGCAGTGCACACACACCTCACCAGCAAGGAATGAAGGAAGACAAGCAAAAGCAGAGTTGGGTTTTCCTCAGACCTGTTTATGGTGGAAACACAGAGGTGCTGGCTACTCTGAAAACGGGGATTTTCACCTCAGTTAGGCTTCCAGGAAATCTTCGCATGGATTTCTTAGTTTGTATTCCAAATTTAACCAAGTTGGCAAACAAGACTGACCAGCATTTTCAATAAATTAAAACCCAGGATTTCTAAAGATGGCTCAGGGGTCCGAAGCAATTACTGCTCTTGCAGAGAACCCAAGCTCAGTTCTGAGAACCCCTGTTGGACAGTGCACAACTGCCTTTAGCTCTAGGACTCCAACACTCTGAAGGCACCTGCACTCATGCACGCACATGCACAAACACCACACACACACACACACACACACACACACACACACGATTTAAGACAAAATAAATCTTTAAATTAAAAAACGTCATTCCCATACATCTCACTAATCTGTTCTACAATTTTATACTTTAACTTTAACTTTAATATGCAATGAATAAAACATATTTCAGCAAAATCAAATTTTGTAACATTAGCAAAATCAAATTTTGTAACATTAGAGCTTCCAATATAAAGGAAAGGGGGAAAATGCTTTGTAATTGGAGTTTAAAGATTAAATGTATGATTTTTTGTGAGTTTTGGTATACAAGCTAGATTTTAGAGTGGGGATATAGACCTACAGTTGGAAAGATGGAAAAAACTTAGAGAAAAACACACCAAAATGGGACCATTGTTTGGGGTTTTCAATAAACGCCTACTTGTAGCTAAAGCTTTTGCTCTTTCTGAATCTGGGGAGATGAAAGATGAAGGATTTCCTAGTAACTGTTGTTAAGAAGAAACCCTGGAAATCCCTCCACTTAGTCCCCCGACTGCTGTTAGTGAGTACAGTGAACACCTTTATTCCGCACTGAACACACACCATACAACACATGGGAAGCATCCCCAAAGTTCCATGTTTTCTTACAGACCTTGTAAGTATTACTTCAAGTATGCCTGCCTTGGAAACCACAGCTTTTATAAGCAGAAAATATGATTCTCTCATATATATCACTACACATACATACACACACAGTGTCATACTCAACTTTAACCAAATGGTTGCTAAACGAAACTTTGCATTTATTTGTTTGTACGTGTTCATGTATGTGCATTGGTGCATACATGCCATTGTGCCCATGGTCAGAGGATAACCTATAAGAGTTGCCTGTCTCCTTCTTCTGAGTATGTGCCAAGAGTCAAACACAGGTCCTTGGGACTGGGCAACCAGTACCTCTACCTAGTCATCTCAGTGGCCCTGTTGCAGAGATTGGTAACTTGATACTTGCATCCTAGCAGACAGGAGAAGTTAAAGGAGAAGGCGAACTGAACTGTAGAAATTTGAAGTTAGTTGTCCTATTTTTCTAATAGTGAGATAAAGCCATTATCAATTCATATCAGTCACGGGGCCTCTGCTCCAGGGAACCCAGCTGCTGCTGTCGTTTGTGTTGTTGCTTGCCTCAAGGGGTTTTCACTGCTTGGTGTTTGCTACATCATAGATGAGGCATTTAAACAACTGTTTTTTGTTTTGTTCGCAACCCACTGTGCTAAAATAATGTGATCACTGTGTGTACCTTATGTTCTTTAAAAGATGGTTTTAAATAAAAGTGTTCTGAGAAATAAGCCTTTTTTGAATGTTTTTTGAGCAATTACCACAATCAGGACTAATTTTGAAAGTAGTCAATTAGACAGCAAATGAGAAGTAACCTGTCCAAGGACTGCCAAACACTGGACACACCGACTCTTCTTGATTTCACAAGGAAAGGTGTGTGTGTGTATGTGTGTGTGTGTGTGTGTGTGTGTGTGTGTGTATGTTTATTTTTTAAATGCCCATGATATAATTCTGAGTGAATTTTCTTTTTCTATGTAAAAAAAAAGAAAAAAGAGAGCAATCTAGAACAAAAGTTGCTTACAATTTACTCCAGATGGAAGGAACTAACATTTAGTTTTTATGTTACAGACTCAATATATTCAACTGTATTTCAATAAATGTACAACTTAAAAAAAAAACTTAAGCCAGTAAACATTAAGAATAGTTTTTGCTAAATTCTTTCATCAAGTGAATTAACCGCATGTTGTTATACAAATGAACACTTAAAAATGATGGGCAATGTAAAGCATTGCTTATGGATATGTGCTTACTTGTTGCAGACTGAATCTTGGAAAGGCTAGTTAGCTTGTTGGTTCTTTCTGAGAAAGGGTTTTGCTGTGTAGTGCAGGCTTCTATTTTTCTCGTTTGTTTTTTAAACTGAGTGTCACTCTATCACCCTATGTCATAGGCTGGCCTTGAACCCATGATGACTCTTCTGCCTCTGGTTTGGGGATTGCAGGTGTGTAGTATACTACTACACCTAGCTCAGTTCTCTCTCTCTCTCTCTCTCTCTCTCTGTGTGTATGTGTGTGTGTGTGTATGCCTTCATATGGTGATATTTTGTTTGTGACCTCACAAATAAAGCTTGCCTGAGGGTGGGGTAGCCATAGACAGGCAGTGGTGGCACACACCTTTAATCCCAGCACTTGGGAGGCAGAGATAGATGGATCTCTGTGAGTTCAGACTAAAGAGAAACAAGAGCCAGGTGGTGGTGGCTCACACCTTTAACCCAGTATCTGAGAGTCACATGCCTTCTATCCCAGCACTAGGGAGGTAGAGTGATATGGCTGGGCAGAGAAAGGAACATAAGGCAGGAGGCGAGAGGAGCTCATTGCATTCAATCTGAGGGCTCATAGGGACACAATGGCCCCATTGGTCTGAGGAGTCAGTAGAGGTAAGAGGTCTCTCCTGTGGCTGCTCCTTTACTTCTCTGACCTTTTAGCATTTATCCTGATGTCTGACTCTGGGTTTTTATTATTAGCATCTATTAGAACTCGTTCTACATCTTCAAGCGTGTGATGCAGGAGCATAGGTACTATGCCTGTATGTGGGCATCAGAGGATACCCTTGGATGTCTGTCCTTGCCATACACTTTGTTTGAGATGGGTTCTCTGCGTTTTTCTACCGCTTATGCCAGTCCAGCTGGCCTGTGAACTCCTGCAGATTCTCCTGTCTCCGTCTCCTAGCTTCCTGCAGTAGTGTAGGGATTACAGATGTTCGTGCTTCCCACTTGGCTTTCACATGAGTTCTGGGAACTTGAACTTGGGTCTTTACCCTTGAGCTGTAAGCACCTTTACCCACAAAACCCATTCCCCAACCCTCACTCCAACAGAGTATAATGCCACTTTCAAACACTTAAGTCACCACACATGTAACTAGTTTCCTAATCATGGATATAACCTTAACAGGATAACACAGTGGAGATGTGACCTTACAGAACTATGCAACTGGACAGAGGAGAAAAGTCACAGAGGGTTTCCTGTGAGGTTGGATTTTCCTGCCATTTCTGCCATCTAAATAAAGTTCTAAGAAGAAAAATATGGGGTGAACTCAGAACTGTTCTAGACATAGCTTTTTTATTATTACTATTTTAAATCCATCTATTTTTATTTTATGTGTATAGTTCTTTAGTCTGCCTGCTTGTATATGAACCATGTCTTCCCTGGGGGGACAGAAGAGGGCATCCGAGACCTTGATATCGAAGTTACAGATGTTTGTGATACAGAGAACTTAGCACATGCTCTTAACCTATGAGCCATCTCTCCAATCCTTAGACCTAGTTTACTGATGAAACTCCAGTTGACCTCTAAGACATTGCTTATTAAAGATGTCATAATAAAGATCGTTAGTAAGAGTTCACGTTATAATTACAATGCAGACCACTGCACCTTCATGGCCTCCTCCATGAAGCCACATATATTAATATGCACTTCATTGTTCACAGCATCCAAGAACACAGCTTTCTAAACACAATTTCAGGATCTAAAATCCAATAGAAAAACAACAACAACAAAAAAAAAGCAACTACAGAAGTGCCTATTAATTCTTGCAACAACTGTTTCTTCAAACATCTACTAGGTAACTGGTGTGATGCTGATAAAGAAATGAAGAAATTAAACAAAAAAAAAGAAGCTTGGATAACTTATGCATACCAATTCACACATATATTCATAATATGGCATACTATCTTTAAACAAATGTATTATATATTCAAAAGTGATCTTCTGCTTTCGGCATAGCAGAAAAGTCAGGCCTCTGCACACACAAGAAATTGATGCTCTTACCTAACATGGTGGCAAGCATCTGTAATCTAACATTTGGAGATAGAAGCAGGAAGATGGGGCTTCCAGGTCATACCTGGCTACATGGCCAGTACAAGGCCAGCCTGAGATACATAACATATCCTCAAAAAAACAAACAAACAAGCAAGCAACAACAAAACTTCACACTGCCATCAGTCAATATGAGTGTAAGAACATTACACAGAAGTACTGGCTCCCAGAACCACTATAACAGTATCAGTTTTAACAACTTCCGCGTGTTATATACCACTGCTAGAATGCTGTTTGAAATTAACTCTAGTCCTCAGAACAACCCTGCAAGCGGGTGTTTATTTCCATTTTACAGATGATGTGTAAAGATGGTTCAGAAGGTCTGGGTTGGACCTCGGAGTAGATTGCATGGCATTCAGAATGTCCTGGTTTCAAACACTACACACCAAAACCGGCTTATTATCTGCAAAAGGGAAAGTTGATACATTCATATATAAAATGCTAAATTACAATGACCTTCTCAGGACAAGCCATGGCATTCTGAACAACATGCCATCTTGCAGCAATAACTTTACCAGTCTCTGGACAGTCCCAGTGGCCATCTAGTAAACTTCAACTGTCCTTTGGTACTGCTCCAAACCCTGTATAATCATCACTCTATTCTTTCAGTTGTTTTCCAAGATTGATAATAGTGCCCACATTACAGATATAGAAACCCCGATTCAGAGAGTCTAACTAATCCACCACACAGCATTCACCCTGTACATACCCAGTACTGTCTAACCTTCAAGAACTCCATTATCCTGAAATGTTCTTTGTAAACTGCTAACATCCTCTTCTCTGTGCCTGCTGTGACCCCTGCCTCGAGTCTCTTCTCAGTCTTCAGGGTCAAACACAGACATTTCTTCTTCAGCCTCAAGGCACTGTAACCAGAGCAATTGTGTCTGCTGCTAACCTAACACTTACCTCATAGCACTATAATTATTTGGATGTATTTCTACCCCATTGGAGGTGAAGACCTTGACTACAAAGATGTTTCTTACTCACACTGAGTTCACACACAGTTAGAGTTAGGCTCCTAGGTTGACACTCAGTGAGGCCCTTGGTGACAGACCTAACAACACATGACAGCATGCAAGCCGATAATTTAAAAGACTTCCTCAAAAGCTAAATTCTGATTGCCTGCATTTATTTATTTATTTACTTAATCTCTTTCAAGAGCCTCATGGAATGACTGTTACAATGTCTCCCTCTACCTGAGTGTTTGCCATTGCCCTTAACAGATCATTCTAACCCCTATGCTTCCAAGTTCTGTCTCAGACAATTCCGTCATTTCACATCTAAACACACACACACACATGCACGCACGCACGCACGCGCACACACACACACACACACACACACACACACACACACACACACACACAAAAGGGAGGAATCTGGGGATAAGGGCAGAGTGCAAGACTGTACAAAGCCAAGAAGGAAAAAGAGAAAAAAGAAAGAAAGAAAGAAGGAGGAAAGGGGAGGAGAGACATAGGGAAGGAGAAAGGAAAAAGAAAGTTGGATTTTTTTTTAAAGAAAATCTAGATTAATTTTAATAATTAACTGAGTATTGAGTATACATAAACGAAATGCATTTTTTTCTTTCAAATCTTTGGATTCTCAGCACAGATGTTGATTGTTTCCTTGCCAGGGAAATGTGATAGCCACAAGACATAGAAGAAGCCCACTGAACCATGGTGTGGCTCACACAGCCTCGCACGTAGGTGAGCAAGCATGTTTGCACTGACTTGTGTCTTTGGAGCATCTGCCACGCTTTGTGCTCCTCTAGGAAGAAAAGTAAGTGGCTTCCTTTTCACTGAACAGATTAGAAAACTGCAGCCTGGGGGAGACGGAGGACTGGCTCCGCACCTTCCCTTTTACAATCTGAAATTTAATTCCCCAAGTTTGCACTCGCCAGGTTCTACCCAAATCCAAGGCAAATTTTCCAAAACAAATTTCAAATATAGTATTTTTTATCAAGATAATCAGGTCATTTTTTAAAAATAACTCCTTTCTGCTTCAGAAGAGGCACAAAGGTATTAGTCTCCTGCAAGTTGCCATGTAAGACAGTCTAATAAAAAGATCTGCCCCCTCCCCCGCCCCCCTTTTTGAACTCTTTCCTGAAAAGAAAAGTTCACGGATAATTGGCTGCTTTGTCTGGACAAAGCGTTACTGCTTCATGGTCTAAAAAACACAGCCTACTTGTCCAAATTAGTTCAAGAAGTCTCCCATTTCTGAGAGTAGGGCTGGCTGCCAGCTCTAGAAGACAGAAAAACAGGCTCTTGGGAGATGAATCATTGCGTGTCACATAAAGACTGAGTGTGTGCACACATGGGCATCTAAGTGATTGCTCAAGATTTTCCAACTGTCCCTCCATCACACATAAGATGTACCTTTGCCAACCAAGTTCAGCCTGTCCTTTTCCTGGCTATACTGTTTACCAAGAACATTGCCACATGAGAAGGCTCAAGATGTACAGTACACAGGGACACCAAGCCGACACAGTAGAGGACTCAGCTGATGTTACAGGACACATAGTTGCCAGCCACTGGTTGTTTCTCAATCCTGTTTGTAAAATGGATTGGTCAACCTTATGACTGTCTACTTCATCTCATTCCTGAAATGCAACCTTCTTGGGGGAGAAGACATAATCGATGCTTTCCACTCTTCAGAAATTTGCACAGAAAAAAAATGTGCCCAGGAACAGACGGGGAGGTCATAAGGCCAAAGAAAAAGACCAGCAACAAAGTCACTTCCCAGAGGTGAGAGGGACACATAGGTGGCTGCAAACAATGGGTAGTTTTATTATTCTTATTGTCAACATTCAGAAGTACCGAGACACCAAGTGAGCATATGGATAGTTGACAGTGGATGGAAATGCGACCAAAACAATTTCAAACTCTAAAGGCAAAGATTCCAGATGTCTCAACACACATTCCTTCAAAAGCAAGTTTACAGTGGGCAGAAAGTAAACTGCTTGGACTTACAAGAATAATTAATTGATGTGCTCTTTAACTGCCTTGGCATAAATAACACATTCCCTGGGGGAAAGTTGTATTTAATTATCCTATGTTCGCTAGAAAGTAAAAAAAACTACTGGGTTAAAATAAGATGAAATGTATCCCTTTCTTTATAAATATTTATGATTTTAATCTGGTGTAGTGGTATATGTCTATAATCCAAGTCCTGAAGAAGTAGAGGCCAGAGAATGACCTGATTAAGACTAACCCAGGCTTTAATCCCTCCCAACTTGAAAAGTTATTTTAATTTGATGGAGCCTTAACTAAGAAATTCAAAAATTACAACTCTTTAACACTAAATAAATATTGGCCCATTTCATACTCCATTTCATCATGTGACTATATAATTTAATAGTTATAAATACCCATAGAACATTCAGAGGCCAGAACAGCTTTGCCAGCAGCATTCTATGGTCAGACCACGCCTAAAACATTTTGCAGGCGGATTCTTTTGAGACAGGATCCACCAAGTGTCTCGGACTGATCTGGAGCTGTCTGTGTAGCCCAGGCTAACCTTGAACTTGCTGTGCTGCTCCTGCCTGGATTTCCCCAGTTCTGAGATCACACACATGTACTACCGTGCCAGTTTAAATGCTTTTTGTTGTTGTCGACAAGTACTCTGGAATGAAAGCCTGCATATCTCTTACAGAGCATTTAAAATTTCTTTTCTAATGTAAAAAGAATAAAAGCAAACAAGCCTTTAAAAAAAATTGATAACTTCCCTACTTGAAATGCAATTTTCATGTGATGTACTAGTGTAATTTAAATGTACTTAATTTGAGTTAGAGATGCTGGCACATGCTTATTATTATAGTATTTAAGAGGCTGAGGCAGAAGAAAACTTAAAAAAAATCTTTAAAAGACTTACATTTGATATTATAATCCACAGAGTTTCTCCACTTTAAAAAAAGCAAAAACAAAAACAAATAAAATACCAACCAACCAACAAACAAACAAAAATACAAAATAGAGATTAAGGGTGTAACTCAGAGGAGGGGCAGGCCATGGCCTCAGGGATTAGAGGTTCTGAGTTAGATCCTCAGGAAGGGGGTCTGGTACTGAGCATGATGATGTAATTCTGTGGTCTCAGCCCTTGGGAAACTGAAATGGGAGGGTGACAAGTTTGAGCATAGCCTGGACTATGCATGGGGACCTCATTTTTGTTGTTGCTACTTGATTTTGAAAGAAGCAAAATTAATGGGGTTTTCTTACGTTATAAAACAAGTAAGTACATATTGTTTTTCAAAAAAAAAATTAAAATTGGAGTCAGACCTGGAAGGTCAACTCTGTAACCTAGGTACAAAGGTGTCTAAGGCAGGAGAATCCTAAATTAAAGGCTGGCCTAGGCTGCAGAGTGAGTCAGGGACAATGTGGACAACTTGGTAAGACTGTCTCAAAATAAAGTGTAACAGCAAGGCTGAGATATAACTCACTAGTACAGAACGAAGCAGAGAGCTTGCCTAGCACACATGACCTCTAGCTTCAACCCCCAGTTGGAAATTAGAGCAAGAGGAAGATGGGGGGGTAGAGATGACAGACAGACAGACAGAATAGAAAGAAAGAAAGCAGGGAGGGAGGGAATTGTAGCCTAGAGAACACTTTAATAGCTTGGTTTGGCTCTTGTCACTTTAAATGTTTTCTTGTTCACTTCTAGTGGATGAAGAGATTTGAGGCTCATTACCTGACATTTCCATATTTCTCAATTTTTAGCAAATACAGTATTGTCACTGTTTTGGGGTTTTTTGTTGTTGTTTTGTTTGTTTTGTTTTTTGTTACTTTTGTTATCTAAATAATTGCCTTAGAACCCTAGTTTCTTTTCATACAAAACTTCTTTCTGGCTTCTGAAAAAGGCCATATGCAAAAAACACCAAACACATGGATGTGTTCTGTCCAGTGGGCCCCTAGGCAAGAAACTGGGTCAGACCTCTGGCTTGGAAAATTAATTGACAAGTCTCAGAAAAGGAAAAGCAGATCCTCCTTGCCCCAACCAGAAACATCACCATCACTCTGAGGAGCCCTGAGTAACACTGATCATTGTGAATAAGCAGGTTCATCTTACAGAAAAATGGGAGGTTTGTTCAATTTATCCCAATTTGCAAATAAGTCATCCTTTGGGTCCATAGTTGGGACTAGTGTGGAAGAACAAATAGAAGCCATCTCGTTGTACTCATGGTTGCCTACACAAGATCAAGACACCAGTTAATGTTCTAGTAGGCACCACTAATTAGGCTCAGTGAATTTTGCTGAAAAAATGAAGAGCACCTGAAGGGGGTGATGTGTCTGCACCCTCTCTCTCCCCTTTGTACCGCATGCTTCCCCTCAACCAGCAATTAGATAGACTAATGAAGAGAGTTCTTACTGGGGAAAACAGAAAGTGATTGGTGGGTGAATGAAGAAAAGTTGGCATTCAGGCTTCCCTGATCCAGGTCATAGCCATACTGATCTCAAAACAAACCCCTAGGAATGAGTACTAAAAAAAAAAAAAAAAAAAAAAAAAAAAAACTTGAAAAGAGGGTCCCTATCAGACTTCAAAATTAAAGGGAGCCTGCATCCTGGTCATCCTGGTCACTCTAGTGGTAAAGGTCTTTGGAGTGGACAGTGAGGTTCATCTTTCTAGAGTTAAGCCCATCCCATTGACATTAGAGTCAACAGGAATAATGGGATACTCTTGGCAGCCAACTGAAGATCTATCTATCACAGCTCCTCAGAAACTCGCCATAGTCTGCCTGCTTGATTATGATGGCTACCAACTAGCACCAATCTGAACGATTTTTCTAAGCTTCTTTCTATTTCCTTTTACAGAGCTTCCAAAATTCCAGCCAGGGAAGCAGGTAGGCTGGCTGCAGATGTTCACATCTTCCTCAATTCCTCCCAATCCAATTCCCCAGTCTCATGCCTAGCTCTGTAGTAGACCACCTGCTGCATTTTCTCCTTCCTCTCTGCCCCCATGTCCTATGGATCACCTAGATCTTCCCCCTAACTTCCCTCTTCCACTCATCCCTTTATCCCAGGCCCCAACTCCAGCAGGCATTCTCTGAGAACCCCGCAAACAAATCTGCCAAAGAGTGAAGTAGATAGGCAAGTTTCTGATTTCCAGTCTCCATTCTCTCCTCTACATACAATCCCCCAGTCTCACCCACAGCTCTGTAGCAGATCACATGCTGAGCCGACCCTTCTTCGCTGCCTCTATCTCCAATGACTCAAAAATATCTCTGTAGGCAAATGTGTCTTTACTGCCTGCCAGTTCCCAAATAACCAACACAAAGACAATATTAATTACAAATGCTCAGCCAATAGCTCAGGCTTATTACTAACCAGCTCTTACAACTTAAAGTAACCCATATTTCTTATCTAAGTTCTACCATGTGGCTTCATTTTGTACACATCCTGCTTCTTCTGTGTCTGGCTGGCAACTCCTCTGACTCAGCCCTTCTTCTTCCCAACTTCCTCCTAGTCTGGCTCTCCCACCCAATCTCTTCCTGCCCAGATATAAGCCAGTCCTCTTTTTATTAATCAATGAAAATAACTTGCATTTATAGTGTGCAAAGATAGCTCCACAGCATATCTCCATCAGTGTTCCTCCCCATTCACCTTATTACCCCAGGCCCCAAATCCATCAAGCATTCCCTGAGAAATCACCAGCCAAGCCTGTCAGAGAGTGAAGTAGGTAGGCAAGTTTCTGATCTCCACTCTCCCTTCTCTCCTCTATATACAATCTCCCAGCTCTGAAACAAACTACCTGTTGTGGTCTCTCCCTCATTGCTCATGGACTAAGCAGATGTTGGTGAACATCCTACTGTCCTCCCTCCCTCCCATGGACCCTTTCAGCGCTCTCCCATCAGTGTCAACTCCCAATATCTAGAAACACAGTTTACCCAGAACCCCCTGTGGCCACACCTATCAGGATACCAGAAGACTCCTACTAGATAACACACTAGTCACCACACTCTCCTAAGAACCAGAGAAGGCAACAGAAACCAAGGAAAAAACACTCACACAACAAAGACAAAGCAGGTTTTCAGCACCTAGAATTTTGATTCCCATACTCAAATGCCGAAACCCTAGCTTAAAGATACAACGAATAACTGCCAGGATATGTCTTCACTAGAACCTAGAAACCCTACTACAATAGACCCGGAGTTGCAACATAGCTGAAGCACAAAACAAAGACCTTAAAATAACTTTTATTATTATGATAAAGGTCCTTAAGAACAAATGAATAAAATCTATGAAAATACGAACAGGGGAAGGAAATAAATAAAATAGTTCAAGACCTGAAAGTGTAAGTGAATTATTTCTGGAAATGAAAAATTCAGGAACTCAAGCAGGAACCTCAAGGGCAAGACTCACCAACAGAACACAAGAGGTGGAAGAGAGAATCATAGACACTAAAGATAATAGAGAAAAAAAATGGATACACGAGTCAAAGAAAATGTTAACTCTAAAAATTCTCCTGGCGCAAAACATCCAGGAAATCTGGGACACTATGAAAAGACCAAACCTAAGAATAATGACTATAGAGGAAGGAGAAAAAAACCCTTCTTCTTAAGCCAGGCAGTGGTAGCACACACCATTAATCCCAGCACTCGGGAGGCAGAGGCAGATGAACATCTGTGAGTCTGAAACCAGCCTGGTCTACAAGAGCTAGTTCCAGGACAGCCTCTAAAGCAACAGAGAAACCATGTCTTAAAAAAGAACCAAATCCTTCCGATAACAATGAAAATGTCTTCAACAAAGAAGTTTCTTCATAGAAGAAACTTTCCCTAACCTAAAGAATGTTTATCAAGGCACAAGATCAAATTTGAGCAATATTTACCTATAATCCAACTTTACAGAAGGTATTAGAGGAGAGCTCCAAACCAAAGAAGTTAACTACACTGAAGAAAACACATGAAATAAGAAATCCCACACCAAAAAATCAAGAGAGAAAACACACACACACACACACACCATCACCACCACCACCACCATCACCACCACTAAAACAACAAACAAAAATAAACAAACACTGCTCATTAAAATCCTAATAAAAAGACACATATTAGCAGAAATAAAGTGAAAACAGGATCCATTCTTCTGCTACATCCAAGAAATACACCATAGCATTAAAGATAGACATTGCCTCAGGGTAAAAAGATGGAAAATGATATTCAAAGCAAATGGATTGAAGAAGAAACTGGTGTAGTCCTTTTATTATCTGACAAAATAGACTTCAAACCAAAACTAGTCTGAAGAAATAGGGAAGGACACTACATACTAATCAAAGGAGAAATCCACCAAGGAGACATAGCAATTACTTTGTTTGTTTGGTTTGTTTGTTTTGTTTGTTTCATTGTTTTTTGTTTGAAACAGGGTCTCATAATATAGTTCTGTCTGTCCTGGAACTCACTATGTAGATCAGACTGGCCTGGAACTCATAGAGATCTGTAACAGGTCTTTGTATTGCCAGCTCCTGAATAATGACAGGGAACTTTTTATTAAGAGTAAAAGCTTGGCCTTAGCTCGGGTTTATTCCCAACTAACTCTAAAACCTTAAATTAACCCATTTATATGTATGTTCTGCCACATGGCTTATCTTCCTCAATACCATACATTCAACTTCCTCTGTGCCATGCTGGTGAATCTTTTACCTCTCAGATTCTTCCTCCAATTACCTCACATATCCTCTCCTGCCTAGCTATTGGCCATTCAGCTTTTCATTAAGTCAGTCAGTAGGTGCCTTAGGTGGACAAGAAAGGACAGAGACACATCTTTACAGAGTGTTATCAAATATCCCCTAAGAGAGATCCACCTGTCTCTGACTCTCAAGACTGGGATTAAAGGTGTACACCACTATGCCTGGTTTAAATTCTTAATATTCATGTATCAAACACAAGGGAACCCAGGTTCATAAAAGGAACACTATTATAGCTTAAAGCACATACTGATCCTTATACATTGGTAGTAGGAAACTTAACCCAAAGACAAAAGACTATGTCTTGTTTTCAATACCTCTTGTAACTTTCTCCAAAACTGACCACATACTCAAATACAAAACAAGTCCCAACAGATATAGGAAAATTGAAGTAACATTCTTCATCCTTTCTGATTAAAACTAGACATCAACAACAATAGAAAAAAGGGAAACTTTTACAAACTCATGCAAACTTAACAACTTACTACTAATTGAAAAAAAAATGGTTCAAGAAAATAATTAAGATTTTCCAGAATTCAGTGAAAAAGAATATACAACATACTCAAACTTTATGTGACATAATAAAAGCAGTTCTAAGATGCAGGTTTGTAGCACTAAGTGCCTATGTTTAAAAAAAAAAAAGGAGCAATTTCATACTAGTAATTTAACAGCACATCTGAAAACTCTTGAACAAAAAGAAGAAATCACACCCAAAAGGAATAGACAGCTAGAAATAATCAACTCAGGACTAAAATCAATAAAACAGAAATAACAATAAAAAATACAATGAAACAAGAGTTGTCCTTGGAGAAAATCAGTAAGACTGGCAAACCTTTATCCAAATTAACTAAAATGCAAAGAGAAAATATTCAAATTAACAAAATTAGAAAAAAAAATGGACATAGGACAATGGATACCTAGGAAATCCAGAGAATCAAGAGGACATACTTTAAAAACCTGTACTAACCAAATTGGAAAATCTAAAAGAAATAGACAATATCCCTAATACATACCACTTAACAAAGTTACATCAAAACAAGATAAATACTTTAAATAAAATATAACCCCCATTGAAATGGTAGTACAATTAAGCATCCCAACCAAAGAAAGCCCAGGGCTAGATGGTTTTAACTCAGAATTGTAACAGACTTCACTGAAGAGATATTGTCAATATTCCTCAAATTACTCTATAAAATAGAAACAGAAGGAACATTATCTAATTCTTTTTACAAGGACACAGTTCCCCTGATACCCAAACTACATAAAGACCCAACAAAGAGAGAATTATAGACAAAGTTCCCTTATAAACGCACTGAAAAAGAAAAACTACAAGATCATCTCATTTGATGCAGAAAAGGCCTTTGACAAAATTCAACATGCCTTCATGATAAAAGTTATAGACAGATTAGTGACACAAGGGTCTTACCTATACATAGTAAAGGCACCTGACAGAAAGCCTGTAGCCAACATCAACATAAATGGAGAGAAACTCAAAGCACTTCCACTAAAATCAGGAACAAGACAAGAATGTCTACCATCTCCATATCTACTCAGTATAATACATGAAGTTTTAGCTAGAACAATAATTTTATTTTGAGACAGGATTTCTGTGTGTAGCCCTGGCTGCCCTGGAACTTGCTTTGTAGACCAGGCTGTCCATAAACTCAGAGATTTGCCTGCCTCTGCCTCGTGAGTGCCAGGATCAAAGGTGTGGGTCACTACCCCCAAATAGAATCCTGTTTTCTAATGAGAGACAGAAGTGGGGTGGATCCAGATGGGAAGGGGAACTAGAATAGAGGAGAAGGAAATCATAATCTAGATATATTATCCATTTGCAATAAAATCAGGGTGGGTGGTGAGAAGCATAGCTTCCTGAGTAACCTGGTATTTATGATTTGACTCGTCAAACTGAAGCTCTTCATGCTTTCAAAGGTGAGACAACCAAATCCAACCAAAGCGACCTGGATTGTTTCCCCTTGACCTACTGCCAGTTTGTCAGTACAAGGAATGACCCTTCAAAGCCAGGCCTGAAAGGATGTACCCAACCTGCTACCTGGAGCCCATATTGTCCTCAAAACCATTGACCATGTACAAATCCTGAGATTATCATGTTTTACATCTTCCACTTCTGAGACAAGCTGCTGATTTGAAATACTCTACTAGGTTTATAAACAAAAAGATTGTTGCTGTTGTTTTGTTTTGTTTTTAAAATATTATCACATTCCAGAGGGAACACTTGCTTACTTGACTGTGTAACAGCAAATATTTGGGTGGTCTGGGAAAACGCCATCTTGCTCCTCCCAATACATAAAGTGTCCCAATACATAAAGTCACACACAAGCAGCACCTCTGATCCCACAGGCAATAGCTCTGATTAGTTTGCTTGGGGAAGGTATCTTGGTAGCCAAGGGAAAACTATATGTCCCAAAACAATGGTCAAAAGAAACTGCTGGGACCATGCATTAGAATTTGGGCCTATCCCAAATTCAAGGTTCAACTAGACTCCCTGGCAGGAGCGGTCCTCCAAAATAGGAGAGTCTTAGACTAACTGGTTTCAGGAGAAGAGGGAGCTTGGACACATCTCTGGGAGGAATGCTGCTTTTAACTCAGAAATGTGGAGAAGCCCAACAGCATATCAGTGATCTCTGAGGGGCTGATGTGGTTGATTATCAGGGCAATAGTCTTTTGGCTCCAGGCTGAACAAACTAGACACTGTCAGCATTCCTTACCTTCCTAGCAGGCCTACCCCCACCTTCCACTCCTCTACTCCCCCACCCCCACCCCCGCCAGACCCAACAGGTCAATTTACAGATGGCCCTTCAACAACAGCTGCCATCCAGAACAAAAGAGGACCCTCATGTGACCATGCCAAGGGAGACATCTGTTCAACTCTGGATGAACAAGCTGAGAAATTCTATGGATGTTCTCCAATGGGGCCCCGGGAGATAGAACAGCTTTAGGAACAGAATAGGAGAGACTGTTTCTGCCCTACTCACTCAGCATGAAGCAGTTCCAAGAAGGATGACCTTCCAGCTACTGCTCCCCTAACAAATGAGGCATGCAAGCATAGGAGCTAGTATAATCTGGGATCCTATTTTGTGGAGATACCTTATTTGTGATTTATTAAAGCTTGCCTGGGGATTCAGAAAGCAAAGTGAGCTATAAACCATATCAGGAAGGCACACACCTTTAATCCTAGGACTCAGGATTAAGAGGCCTGTTAGTTCAAGACCACACTGACTCCACGAAATTGATCCAGTTCTAAAGAGTAACAGCTCACACAAAGATGATCTCAGCATTTGGGATCACATGCCTTCAATCCTAGTACTCATGAGAGGTATTTAAGACAGGAACAGGGTCTCGGAGCTGGCATTCATTCTCCAGCCACATTGAGGATAGGAAGGCATTCAGTCTCAGCATTCTCTAGCCACTTTGAGAAGAGCACAGCAACCTGGGATTTCAGTCTAAGGTTTGGTGGAGCCAGGATCGACTTTCAGTCTCAGGTAAAGGTAAGAGCTAGTGGCCAGCTGCTTTGCTTTTCTGATCTTCAGCTCGAACCCCAATATCTGTCTCTGGGTCTTTTATTTATCATGCTACAATATTTGGCTTTAGTTACTCACACACCACCCCTTCTTCTAATAATATCCTAAGCAACCTGGCTTCTTTATCGGCATGCACTATGCACACATATTCTTTCTTAACATGGTTCTATTGCTGTAATAAACACTTTGACCAAAGGAGACTTGGGGAGGACAGGGTGTATTTCACCTTACAACCCTTGGTCCTAGCCCATCACTGAAGGAAGTCAGAGCAGAACCTCAAGCAGGGCAGGAACCTGGAAGCAGGAACTGAACAAGAACCACAGGGGGATGTTGTATACTGGCTTGCTTCCATGGTCTGTCTAATGTGCTTTCTTATACCGAATAAGACCACCTGTACAGGGATGACACTGCTCCCAGTGGGTGGGACTCTTGAATATCAACCATCAATCAAGAAAATGCCCCCACAGACTTATCTACAGGCAGTCTGATGGAGGACTTTTCTCAATTGAGTGTCCATTTTCCAGATATCTCTAGCTTCTGTGTCAAGTTGACATTAAAAAAAAAAAAAAAAATCTAGCCAAGATACACCTCTTTCTAAATCACGTAATGTCAAACACCATGGCAATTTTAATGTAATTGGCCCCAATAATCTCACAGGGAATGACACTATTAGGAGGTATTGCTCTTCCCCTAGTGACACACTTCCTCTAGTAATAACATACCTATTTGAACAAGGGTACACTGCCTAATAATGTCATCCCCTATGAGCCTATGGAGCCAGTTTTAGTCAAACTGCCACAGTCAATAAACAAAGTTGCATTATTATGACTAATACCAGAGTGCTGACAACTACAGTCTCTTTGGGTAATTCTGATCTCATGAGTCTTGTGTCACTCAAAGATAATACACAGACATTGTGGTTAATTAGAGGAGCACCACCCCCTTATAGTTTATCAACTATTAAAATAAAATCATGTTTTAAATTATTTCATATTGAAAAGATAATACTCCTGTCAGGTGTCATGTGATTTATCTGGAGTTTCTGGTCATTCATGTTGCTTTTGTTTGTTTGTAACCTCACTAAAATAACTTTAAAACAGGTTTTCAAACCATATTCTAATATGTAAATAGCTATCTCATATGTACTTCATGTTTTCCTTGAAATAATTCTATGAGTCAGCCAAGCTCTGTTTGAACTGGACAGATGTCTTTCCAGGTCTGCACAGGGGTCATTCTGGCTGTTGTGGAATCAAGTCTCATATCTAGTACCACTCTCTGTCCACCTGAGAAGACCTAGACAGCTGCAAACTTAAGGAACATAACCTACAAATGGCCATCTTCATTTGTGACATCTCTGTCAAGTTGGGGGAATTCTCCAAACTATTGTGTTCAGTTTGATGGTTTTCTAGAAAATCTCAAAGAATCTGCTAAAGTATTATACTCATGAGTAAGAGTCACTGTAGAGGATATGAAAGTGGGAGAGGCACTAGTTGGAAGAAAAAGAGGGTTGGCAGGAGTGGGGGGTAAGAGAGGAAGATGGGGTAAATTTTTATATATATATATATATATATATATGTTCTTAAAAGCATCAAAGAATAAAAATAAATAACTTTAAAGGGGTGGGGGAGATAAGATTTGTCAAGAAAGGACATTGGTTGAAATTGGCCAAGTGGCATCTAGGGCCACTTGGATATAGAGCTTCCTTGTCTTTGTTTATGGGGTCAGAAGAGTGACAGGAAGGTCCAGGAAGTGTTCCCTGAGGCTCCATAACAGAAACAAAACTGGCTGCCTATATGGCTTGCTTTAGTCTCTGATTTCCAGCCCCTTGCAGTGTGTGGTGTTTGAAAGAAAATGGCCCCTACAGGTCCACAGAGAGTGGCACTACTAGGAGTTGTGGCCTTGTTTGAGTAGATGAGGCTCTGTTAGAGAAAGTGTGTCACTGGGTGTGGGCTTTGAGGTCGCAGAAGGTCAAACCAGGCTTAGTTGTGGGATAATCTTTCTGTACCCTGTGAAGATGTGTTTTTGCCAAGGTTGTTTTAATAAAAAGCTGAATGGCCAGTCGCTAGACAGGAGAGACTACATGGGATTTCTGGGGAAAGGGAGGAACTCGGGGTTAGAATCTAGATATGGGGGAGATTCGAGCAAGACACTGAGGAAGTTGGACATACATTACGGAGGAAAGGAAAAGAGCCACCTGGAAGGACACAGATTAATAAAAACATGTTAGTTTAAATTATAAGAGCTAGTTGGGAATAGGCCTAAGCTAAGGTCAAGCTTTCCTAATTTGTCATTATTTGAGGGCTGATAGCCCAAAAGAAAGTATGATTCAAAAAAAAAAAAAAAAAAAACCTTAGTACATCTAGTGTCTCACTGTCTCTTCCTGTTGCCTTCAGATCTGGATATAGAACTCTCAGCCACCTCTCAGGCACCATGTATCCCTGTGTGCCACCAAGCTTCCCATAGTGATGACAGCGGACCAAATATCTGAACAATATGCCATCCCCAATCAAATGGTTTCCTTTACAAGAGTTGCCATGGTCAAGGTGTCTCTTCACAGCAACAGAAATTCTAACAAAGTGTTACACAAAGTCCTCACGCTAAACTATTACTGTCTGGCTAACAAGGATTGTCAGGCACACACAAACACCCTGTCCAGAATGACATTCCAAGGTTAGAGAGTTTCCGATTGCCCAAAGTCTTTGGTGACATGGTTAGTTCCTTATTACCCAAGCCAACGTCTTCCTCCTTTTTTTTTTTTTTTAATACTTTCACTTTGTTGACACGCCTTTCCAAATGTGGAGCATGAATGTGAAATTGCCATTTTAAACCTCTGACCTTCTGAGGTTTCACAATGGATTTCTGCTGTTTATCTTACCGGACTTGGATTCATGCAGTTCCTTTGAATAGAAGATCTCGGCTCTTATCTCAGCTGGGCAAATTTTATTCCCATGGTATGGACATTTTCTCTTTCTAGGACTGCTACCTTCAGCTCCAAGCCCAAAGCTCCTCCAAGAGTTTTCAGGGCCTATAGGTGACTTCTGTTCTTGAAGTCCCCAGCTCTCACATCCCAGAGTCCTTTTTCTCCCCTTCTGTGTTCTATATAAATCTGAAATACATTTTCTTTCTAATTGTTTCCTCAAACCCACCTACAATACCCTTCGGTCTTGTGGATTGTGTGTGTCTCCCCCTCCATTCTCTCTCTCTCTATCTATCTATCTATCTATCTATCTATCTATCTATCTATCTATCTAGGGCCTTGTAAATTCCAGGCAAAAACTGTTGCCACTAAGCTACAATCTTGGTTCTCTCTTCAGTTTTTGTTTTTTCATTATCCTTTCAGACTGTCCTTCTCCTCACTCTATAGCCCAGGAACACTTAATTTTATGATTCGTCTGCCTCGGCTTCATGAGGAGTTTGGATTACAGGTGTGTACTATCAGGCCTGTGTTGCTACCTTGAGAATTTATGGGTATTTTAAAGATAGGTATCTGTCTTAGGGTTTCTATTGCTGTGACGAGACACCATGACCATGGCAACTCTTATAAAGGAAAAACATTTAATTGTGGTGGCTTACATTTTCAGAGGTTTAGTCCATTACCATCATGTACAATATGGTAGTATCCAGGTAGACATGGTACTAGAGGAGTAACTAAGTATCCTACATCTTTTTGTAGGCAACAGGAAGTGAACTGAGTCACTGGATATAGCTGTAGTATATATAAGGCTTCAAAGTCTACCTCCACAGCTACACACTTCCTCCAACAAGACTGTGCAACCACTCCAACAAACTCACACCTCCTAATAGTGCCACTGCCTTTGGGGGCAATTTTCTTTCAAACCACCTCAGTCTTCATATTTTTCTAATTATCTTTCAATGGCTACATCAGTAGCAGGAGAGCAGAAATAAATATAAAGGGACTTGCTGCCTGGAAACCTGAGTTCAATCCCTGAAACCCATGTGGTAGACAAGGACAATGGACATCTGAAAGTCATCCTCTGGCCTCTACAGACACATTATGTCACATGCACATGGATGGATGGATGGATGGATGGATGGATGGATGGATGGATGAAAATGAATAAATGTAAAATCTGGAAGTGAAACCTCTTGCCAGGTACCAACCAGACAGCAGCTCTGGTAAAGATTTGACTTTCACCCCAGAAGATGTTTTTGAGGCCTAGTTCTGCCCTTGTCTTTAGATTTTGTGGAACCAATAAACTTTTCTGAGTCTCAAGTTGCTCTCTACACATACTTATAGTACATGAGTCTCACCAGGCTGTAGGGCTGAAACACAAGAGCAGACATGGAAGGTTGCAAAGTAAACAGAAAACAAAGTCTATTCTCTAAGGGAGGCTTTATTCAGAAATCAACAGAATTGCCGAATGATGGTGGCATATGCCTTTAACCCCAGTACTTGGGAGACAGAGGCAGGTGGATCTCTGTGAGTTCAAGTTCAACCTAGTCTACAGAGTGAGTTCCAAGATAGCCAGGGATACACATAGTAACCCTGTCTTGAAAAAACAAAAACAAATAAGCAAACAAAACACAACAAAACAAAAAAAAGAGGAAGAAAGAAAGAAAGAAGGAGGGAGGAAAGGAGAATGAAAGGAAGGAACGAAAGAAGGAAGGGAGGGAAGGAGGAAGGAAGGAAGGAAGGGATCAACAGAATCTGGAGATCTGGAGTTGTGGGAGTACAGCTCTATGACTCCCTCTCCTTCCCCAAATTAGATTTAAAAGATTATTTAAAAGCAAATCTCTAGTTTCTCATGGCTTCTACCAGATAAATAAGCTAGTAGTAGATATTCACTAACTGTAAAGGTCATTCAAAACACTTTAAAGAATTGTTTAAAATCAATCACACTAATACTTGCACTCAACTCAGCAAGACTATTTTCAAGGAAGTCACATAACTCCTTTTTCACAGTAAACTATTGAGTTACCAAATGACCTGTACCTGATGTAAAAGAATAAGAACTATTACTTAAAATTGAAGCTTGAAAAATGAAGAGGTTTTCATTTGGTTGAGGTAAGTGGAGGGACATTCTGAGAAAGGGATCTGTATTCACAGAAGTTACAGATGTTTAAAGAGAAGCCTTTCTTTGGCTATCATAAATGCCCTTCCCAGAGAGTGAGATCAACAACTAACTTCTCCATGGAGCCCTCAACTAATGCCTGTTGAAAACAGGATCAAGCACCCATACATAAACACTGAGTCGAACTAGAACCCAGATGCAGATGGAGAGGACAAGACCATGCGGCAGAAACACATAGAGACAGCTTACCTGAATAAGGAGGAGCTAACGGGCCCCCAGACTGATAGCTGGGAAGCCAGCATGGGACTGATTCAGGCCCCCCTGAATATGGGTCTCAGCCAGAAGGACTGAGCAGTCTGAGAGACCTCAGACAGTGGAGCCAGGATGTATCCCTGGTGCATAAAAGGACTTTGCGAACATATCCCCCATGGAGGGATAACTGCCTTAATCTAGAGACAGGAGAGAAGCCCTAGTCCCTACTTCACAGGACCTGTCAGATCTACATGACCCCAACTGGATGGCATTCCCCTACATATGGAATTGGGGTGGGGGATGGGAGGGGAGGGTGTTTAGAGTGCATGTGAGAGGGCAGAGAGGGTAAAAGGGAGAGAAGGAGGGAGGGAAAGCTGGGGGGAGGGAGGGAGGGAGAGGGAACTGGGATCGACATGTAAAACAATAAATTAAATTTAAAAAAATGCTTTGACTCCAAAATTTAAGTTGAAGGACAAGTTACTGGGGAAAAGGATTTCTATTATTTTTCCACAGAAAATGAAAAGATGTGGATTCCTTCCAGACTAATGTGGTTTGATCACGCCAGACCGCCTGAAACAGAGTACAAGGTGATCCTACATTCCAAACAGCTGGACAAAACAGCCCTACAGACTACAGCCAGGATATCTGAATCTTCTTCGAATCCCCCATGACAGCGCCCCTTACCAGCAGGAAGTAGTTTGGAAAGAACGATGCCCAAATTCCCAAATATTGTGTATAAATGTTTGTTTTCATTTAATTGGACTTTGTTATATAAAATTAAATAAAATAAAAAAAAAAGAGAAGCCTTTCTTGCAGGGATTCTTCAAGATTCTTGGGCAGGGCAGCTTGAAGAACAGGTTCTATGTAGAAAGATATATGTGATCTATGACATTATAGAAGACCTTTTATAACCATTTTATAGCCATTAGACTTCATTCTGTATGTAATGGGGAGGTCTTGAAGGTTTCATTGTTAAGACGGTCATAAAATAAAGTAGGGCTTAATAGGCATCTTATTTATTCTCTACCAACCCCTTTTACATCATCTCATGTATTCCACTAAATTCTGTGATGGTAATGTTATCACTGTGGCTAGCATTACCTTTATACTTGATCTGGAGTCTGTGGCTTGTGATCCCAAATCCAGGATTCTTCAGACCACATTCTAGTGCCACAGAAAGGGTGTATATAAGATACCCTGAAGAAAGCAGACCCTGAAATCAGTAGGACAGCTCCTAAAGAAAACCTCTGAGACAGAATGTTCAGGGACCAATGTTTAGCAAAACAAGCCAAAAAAAATACCCAGACCACTCTTCTACCCAGAAGTTGGAAGAAGCAGAATTGTACAATCTCATATCTCTTTGAAGACTGCCCTGGAGTTCTCAGCACTGAGCTAGGCAGACAACAATGCCAAATGTGCCCAATACTGTCATTCCTTTCAGCTGGGCACTGACATGCACTTATTCTGTTCAGAGAGTCATGGCAACAAAGAGAAATAGAAATCAAGGGCAGGGAATGCCTTAATCCTCACAGCATGTTGAATTATATTAATGTTCCTAATCACAGGCTCAAACTACCCAGTAGAATTAAAGTAGGAGTTTCTCCCAACACAACAAGGACATGTTTGTCTAGATGGCAACTGTAAGATCCCCAAGGACATGTGGGTTATATGGAAACTGAGCAGCAAGCTCACTCCCAGCTGTCCATTAAAACAGCCAAGAGTGTGCAACTGGGAAGAAGCCAAACAATTATTCATTGTTGAAATCGTGGGTACTGTTATTGATTTAAAAGTTTCCTTGCTAATGATGGTGATTACACATGTGAACATATTTTTTAGGGAAGATCTCATCTTTGTTAAGAAAGACCTGTATAGGATGAAAGTTATCTAACAGTAAAATATAAAGCAAGTAGAATATAAAAATGTTGGTATTATGTTACTTTTAAAGGTTAATGTGGTTAAAACACTAAACAGTGTCTTTCACGTGTTCATCTGTTCTGTGTTGGAGTGGACCGAACCTTTGCGAGACTCCACAGCCTTCTCATTTATTCAGTTTAGATACTGAGAAGGGATGAAGGGATGGCAGAGATGTGGTGGGAAGACTTAATTCTCTTTAGAGAAAGTCCATGAAATTCTGGAAATGGCTTATTTTTTAGTGATTAGCACAGGGAACCCTGTCTTTGCAAGGCATTTTTTTTTTTTTTTTTTTTTTGTAGATGTTCAAGGCATAAAACTACTGAAATTGGAGTTGAAGTCATAGGAAAAAAGACAAAAAAGAGATAGGAACAGATGGAGATCTGATCGCTCATGTACGCTTCTGCCATCAGTCATTTGTTGAGCAGGGAGAAAGCTATTGACCTAAAAGTATGTAATGGCATGTAGAACTTGACTAATGATCCCCAGAAATTCAGTGTATACAACCAGAGCCCCAGCTTCCAGCTCACTTCATCCATTTGTAAATAGTCATGCTGTTCACTGGGTATTTATAAATGTCAGGGACTCCTCTAACCATGAGAAATCAGCTATCAGCAAAAGAGACACATTTTCTGCCTTCATGGCACATACCAGATCATAGGGGGAGACAGTAAGCAAAAATATGCATGACTGATAAGAAAATAGTTATGATAAAAAAAACAAACTAGTAGCTGGGCATTCGTGGTACACACCTTTAATCCCAGCACTTGGGAGGCAGAGGCAGGTGGATATCTGTGAGTTCCTGGTCCACAGAGCTAGTTCCAGGACAGGCTCCAAAGCTGCAGAGAAACCCTGTCTCGAAAAACAAACAAAACAAAACAAAACAAAAAGCAAACTAGTATAAGAGAATATTGCAAGATAAATAAATGTAAGGGGATGTGTATGTATTCATATGCATATCTTCTCACATGAGGTCCCAAGGAGGGTTTCCTTGTATAAGGGATCTTTAAGAAGACAATAAGGGGTTGATGAAAAATGGCTCCATAGGGAGGGCTCTTGCACCAAGCCTGCTAACTTGAGTTCAGTCTCTGGGTGGCAGAGACAGGAGGGTCACTGGAGCTTGAGGGCCAGCTGGTGTAGCACATTGGTGAGCTCCAGGTTCAATGAGACACGCTGCCTCAAAAAATCAGGTGGAAGGGTCCTAGAGATAGCTAATTGGTTAAGCGTATGCACCGCTCTTCCAGGGACCTTAATTCAGTTTACAGCACCAAGGCCAGGTGGTTCATAAGCAACTGTAGTTCCAGCACCAGAGAATCTCACATCCTCAGAGCACTCACAAGCACACATGTAATTTTAAATGCTAAAATTAAATGATTTTCAAAAATAAGGTTAAAAGTGATAAAAGACACATGGTGTCAGCTTCTGGCCTCCACATGTACCTTAACCCATACACACATGTAAACACACACGCACTCATACACATATACATAAACATGCCTCACACTCACACACACACACACAATGAAAATGATTATTTAGGATGAGAGATATTCCAGCAGAAGAAACAATAATGTAAAGTCTCTAAAACAAGACAGTACACAGCCTGTTTGTGGAAAAGCAAAGAAGCCTGAATAGCAGGAAGCCAGTGTGCGAGGACAAGAGCAGTAGCTTGTGAATTCAGGACATTTCTCTAAGGGAGATGTGAGTCATCCTCGGTATTGCTCTCTGGAGTCCAGCAGTCAGTGATGCAGTAGGTTTCCTCTTCGTGTGTTCTATTAACACAGTAAACTGAGTATGTTATAAAGAAAGGGGGGTTCATTTGGGCTCACAATCTGCTACAAAATTGAAGGGGTGCATCTGATGGTAGTCTGTGTGCTAGCAGAGTCCTGAGGCAGAGTAGGACAACACATGGTGACAGACAGGGTATGTGTAAGAAACCTAGCCAAGCTGGCTTCTAGAGCAGACTCACTCTCAAGATAACCCATTAACCTAATAATCCATTAGTTCATCAACCCATAATTATATACAATAAACTATCCATGAAACTAGAGCCCTGACAACCTCTTAAAGGCCCCACCTCATTCTACCTACTAATGTTTCCATACTGGAGATTAAATTTCAACATAGACTCTTTTGTTTTGTTTTGTTTTTAGATCCTGGGGATTAAAGGTAGGGCACACCCAAGCAATAACATGTTTTTGAGTGTGGAGTAGGGGTTGCTGCTGTTATTTTGTTTTGTTTTGTTTTGTCAAACTGTATAGCCCTGTGTAGCCTGAAACACATAGAGATTTACCTGCCACTGCCTGCCAAGTGCTAAGATCAAAGGAGTGTGACACCAAAGAGCCACTAAAGTGGCCCAATATCATGGTATTTGGAGAATAAAAATTATATTCAAATAATAGCAACCTTAATACATATGTAATAAACAGAATCAGAAATTTCATTTTTTGTTTTGTTTTGTTTTCAAGACAAGTTTCTCCATGTAGCCCCTGCCTATTCTGGAACTCAGAGCTCTGCTTACCTCTGCCTCCCCAGTGCTGGTATTAAAGGTGTATACCTCTACGCCCAGCCAGAAATGTGTCCCTTTAGGCAAGAAAACTGTATCAAAATATCACTGGATTTCCTTTTGTTTGTTTATATTTGTCATTGTTTCAGTTTGGTTACTTTCCTGGCCTCATCATATAGCTGAGGATTTCTGAATTTCTGAATTTTCTGCTTACAGCTTCCAAGCTCTGGGATTACAGGAGCAGGCCACTGTGCCTGGCTTTAAATATATTTAATTTCTTAACTCTTCTGCCCAAAATCAGAGATGGGAAGTGTATGATTTCTTTCTCTGATGTAGTTCAGAACATCCCTATCTCTTATGGAAAGTACCACCTCCTTGTCCCTGCCTTGAGAACAAAGTGTCCCCAGTGTTTACAGGGCTACATCTCCCACCACATCCTGAGTCAGTTTCTGATGTTCTCCTGCTCAGATTACACTGTGGTTTGTTCCCAGGAAAATGATGGCCAGTGAAGGATGGATGCCATTAATAACTCAGATCCCCTGGCACATAAAACACATCTGGCTTCAAATCAAAAATGGGAGAAACTGCTGCAAAATTAGCAGCTTCACTCTGTACCCCTGGACTTCACAGGGTGTCTATGAATGTAGTTTTGGTCAGTGAGTTCATTTACTTCTAGATTAAACAATCTGAGCCACACTGGAACTACTCAGTGAAAACGGATTTACTCTTCCGTTTGTGTGTGTGGACGAAGCCAACTCAGCATCAGAGTTTAAGTGAAGCCAGCTTTTTCCCCATTTTCTTTCTTTTTAAATCAAATTTTCTTATTTACTTATTCTGAAATATTTGTCTCACACTCAGACCTGGAACTCATTATGTAGCCCAGGCTGATCTCTACTTCATGGCAATCCTCCTGTCTCGGCCTCCCAAATGGTAGGATTACAAGCGTGAGCCCCCATGCCCAGGTTGGAGTCAGGTTCAATAGTTTTTTTTTTTTTTGTTTTGTTTTTTTTTAGGTTGTCTTAGAAACATCTTAGTAAATAGTTCTGTATCTTGTGTTTACTTTAAAAGGACGATCTGGGTCCCATCATTTCCTCCTGGGTGAATCATGGTTTTCCTGGTCCTCTTTATAATTTATGATCAAATTGTATTCTATTCACTATTCTAAGCACATCAAGATGATTGTACAATTAAAGAAAAAAATCAGCCTTTGCTTTGTAAAATGTGGGTGTGTTGTATATGCATGCAACATGTGCTGCTGGTGTGTTTCCATTAGAGTGCACAACCCACCCAATCCCAGCTTTTCTGTGTACATGTATGTTGTTTCTTTGTTCTTTCAGGGCCATGGTTAGGCTAATTCCAGAGCCATGTAGGTGGAGGAGTGTGTGTGTGTGTGTGTGTGTGTGTGTGTGTGTGTGTGTGTTACTGTTACCCCATCCAGCTCTGTGGTATAACCTTGGTTCAGCCTCCCGAGTGCTAAGATTAGAGGCAGGTGCCACCAAATATGGCATAATTCTCTTTTAAGGACATTTGGTTAATTCCAGGTCTCTCTCTCTCTCTCTCTCTCTCTCTCTCTCTCTCTCTCTCTCTCTCTCACTCACACACACACACACACAACATTACACACTGAGTTTGAACACTGATAATGAAGCAGCTTGGAATGTGAATTTCAACTGAAACAAGGAAACACCCAGCATTTACTAGATCCATTCTGAACAAAGGCAGGCCAGTAGATTTGAATGTTCGGTATTAAAAACCAAATGAGCCAAGCATGGTGGCACATACCTTTAATCCCAGCACTTGGGAGGGGGAGGAAGGGGCAGCTAGGTGTCTGTGAGTTGGAATCCAGCCTCATCTACATAGTGAGTTCCAGGCTAGATGGGGCTACATAGTGAGACCCTATCTCAAAAAAGAAAAAGAATAATATCTTTTGTTGTTTTGGAGTCTGTGTGATTAAGTCTGTCTGTCTGTTTTGTTTTTTGTCACTGTGACAAAATGCCTGAGACAAACAACTTCAAAGGACAAAACATTTGATTTAGCTCATGATTTCAGAGGTTGCAGTCTATGGGCACTTTTCTTGTTTCCTTGGCAGTTAAGACAGAATATTAAAGCAGAGAGTAGATGACATAGGAAGCTGTTCATTTCGTGATGGCTGAGAAGTAGAGAGAAGTGTAGGGAGGGAGGGAGAGGGGGAGAGAAAATCTGTAGTACCAGTTGCCTCCTCAATGGCGCACCCCGGTGAACTAACTTCCTTCCACGGGGCTATACCTCCTGTGCATCTACCAGCTAACTATGAACAGGGTGACAATCAAGCCTTTGCTGTAAGATCCTTGTGGGAATACCTTAGATCTAGACCACAGCACCTTGAGAAGCAGGGAACTAACCACTTACTAGCACAGCCTTCTTTTTAAGAGACAAGGTTTCTCTGTGTAGCCTTGGCTGTCCTGGAACTTGCTCTGTAAATCAGGCTGGCCTCAAACTCAGGGGTCTGCTGTTTTTAGCCTCCCTAGTGCTGGGACTAAAGGTGTGAGCCACCACCAGCTGGCTTTTTGTTTTATTTAGAGTCTTATTATGTTGTCCTGGCTAGCTTGAAACTCACTGTGTAGAATGGCCTTGAGATCACAAAGATCTGCCTGCCTCTGCCTCCTGAGAGCAGGAATCGAAGGCCACACCCCTACATGCAGGCATGGAGCAATTCTTAGCTGGCAGCTTTATGACTTATGTTACTCATTGGTACAACAAACTTCCTGACAGAAGAAACTTACAGGAAGTTTCTTCGATTTATTTTGGCTCATGGTTTGTTATGGTGGGACATTGTGGTGGCAGGAGCTTGAAGCAGTTGGTCATACTCTATCTGCAGTCATGGAGTGGAGAAGGGTGACTATTTGTATTCATTTCACTTTGCCTTTTTTTATTCATGTCTGTTTCCTTACTTAGCCTTTAGATGATACTGTTAATCCCAATGGTGAGAATAAGACCACTACCACAACTTAAGTCAAATTTGAAGTAAGCTTGATTTTTTTTTTTTTTTTTTTTTTTTTTTTTTTGTGGTGTACCCAAGAGCTGGACAGGGACTGCCTCCTAAGTTGTGTTAAAGAGAGCAGTCCCTAATCCATTTATTGGGCCCCTTTAAGGGATAAAATCATGAGTTTTACAAAAGAGAGACAATGAGGCAATAAGGAACAAATACAGGGAAAAAAACTCAAATAAAATTATGTAGTCACCACGTGATTGGGGGGGGGTCACAGAAGCTAAGGTTATTCTCAAAAAATAAGTCAAGGTCATGGGTTGGGGAAGGTCAGCTTACAGGAAACAGAGAGTAAACTCAGCTCTTATAGAAAATAGAAACTTGGTTTTAACAATACAGCATAGTAGCCCCTACCTTCAAAATGGGGTAAGGCAGGTTCCTCATGACCACCTATGTTCGGGGTGAGTCTTCCTACTTCCTTTAACCCAGTCTAGAAAGTCTCTCACAGACATGTTAGAAGCATGTCTCCTTGGTTATTCTAGATCCTGTCAAGTTGGCAGTTAATATTAACTATCACCACAACTATGGATATCAGGCCTTGATGGCATTGCTCTGCCTCCTCTTAACAGGGAAGGAGGCTGGGACAGCAGGATTCCATGAAGAGACCTTGTCTCAAAAGAAAAGAAAAACAAACAACATAAAAACAAACATAGCCAGGCAGTGGTGGTGCATGCCTTTAGTCCCAGCCCTAGGGAGGCAGAGGCAGGCAGATCCTTGAGTTTGAGAACAGCCAAGGCTACACGAAGAAACCCTGTCTCAAAAAGACAAAACAAATATACAAACAACAACAAAACCAGTGAAGGAGCAAGGCCTTGTGGTCCAGGCCTTTGATATGCACTGTGGTACAGTACTCTTGCTTTTTCTATCAAGTGCATAATAGCCTCTGGCAATTTCTACATCATCAAAGACAGGATTAGTAATTATGCTTTCATCTTAATTCTCCTATGAGAATCAAAATAATATGCGCAAACTGCTGATGATAGAATCTGTACAACATGGATGCTTAGCAGTGTTACCCATTGCCACTTCAGTTCTTAGAATATGATAGGAGAGAAATAACGAAGACTTGCCTGTCCTGTGATTGATTACCTCTCTCTTTACCACTGTTGAAAAGAGGAGAAAGGAAAGAAGGGATAAAAGAGGAGGGCGGGTAGATTTAAATGTACGATTTTTTAAAACTTTTTTGAAATAGTAGTTTTATTAATTTTTGGGAATTTCATATAATGTATTTTTATCATACACACCACCCAAACACCTCCCAGATCTGAGAGTCAAAGTTACATTTTAAGTTTTACTTACTGTGCCTAAGAGATCCATTAAACAAAAATGCCTCTAATCTGTAAGCCCCTTTCCCAAGGACAGATAGTTCTTGAAATGCTGGAGGCTATTGTTTATGGGAGATAACAAGGCAAAGATTTTCATTCCTCTACAAAAGTTTGTTTGACCCTTCTGCACTGGATGTGCTTGGTCAAATGTGAGCAGGAGGTACATAGACAGGAAACACATCAGGAGGTATGCTTGTCCCTGATGGGAGCTGATGGGAAATACAATGCACTGGGTTTTCCTTCTTAAGCCCTTGCAAAACTTGATTCAGGAACCTCTGATTCAGGAATCTCTGAGGAACCAGAGATTGACCTGGCCACGGCTCATCTACCTGAACAATATTTAATTAAAGCTTGCTTCAAATTTGACTTTAAACTGTGGCAGTTTTGATTATTGGGATTAACATCAACCCTCTACAGTCTCACCTCCCTATCTACCCACCTTTGAGTTTTCATTTCCCCACTCCCCATCCCCACCCCTGCACCACTGAGTCCAGTGTGTGTTGCGTCCAATTACTCTTAGACATAGGACCTGACCTGGAGTGTGACTGACCTACCAGAGGTCACATCACTAAAGAATGCTGACTCTCCCTTTCCCAGTAGCTCCTCAGCTAGTGGTGGGATTTAGTATCCCCTCCCCTACTCCATGTTGTGATTTGTGTCTGGCTTGAGCTTACACAGTCTTACGAATGCTGTCACAAATCACTATAAGTACATATGTGCAACTTCCCTATTGTGTCTTAAAAACTGTTTCTTACAATCTTTCCCATGAGGTGTGATTTGTGTATGCACACAACTGGAGCAGACCAGTTTCATATTATCTGCACGTTGATCAGTTGAGTACCTCTGTGTTAGTACCCCCATCCACTGCAAGAAGCAGTTTCCCCAATAAGTGTTGAAAGATACATTGTAGAATGGGTATAGAAATAAGTCACTAGAAGTCATATTCATATTATCCCCACTTAGTAGAAGAATAATGAAGGGCTCTCCAGCATTCCCAAGCATGGCAAACATGCCACCATAACATTCATGCCACTCCTACACCAGTGGGCCTGTCTTGTTAGAACAGTCAGTGCGTACCTTCACACATGGGTATCACCTTTCCAGTACTGTGAAAGCTAGTTAGTAAGGATGATGCTTCCTGATTTCTCCGTGTTCTGTGTGTGAGTCCAGTATGAGGTGTTTTTACCAATACAATCTCACCATCAAGTTTGAGGTTTTGTTTTGTTATGTTTGTTTGTTTTTCTCTTTTTGAAAGCAGAGTTTCACTGTGTCATTCAGGCTGGCCTTAAACTCACAACTTTAAATAGCAAAGATTATTATGTTGCAATTCTAGGGATGTAAGAATGTGTATATATCTTTTAAACATATTAGTATGAAGTGTTCTAATGAATGCTAAGAACCCTGTTTTGAGGGCTTCCATGCTGCCATGGACAGCTTGGGAGGCAAAGGCAAGGAGATTTCTGTGAGTTTGAAGCCATCCTGGCTTCAGGGAGTTCCAGGCTGGCCAATGCTGTAAAGACCCGATCTCAAATATCTGTCCTTACCTTCTTTTAGATATTAAATGAACTAAAAATTCATTCATTTAAATAATCAGTTAAAAATCATTAAGTCTTATATAAATCATTCATCTGATTGGGTATTTCCTCAAAGTCGTTGTCCTGACGCCTAATCAGTAAGGAAGGTACTCCCTAAACTCTCAGGTAGAAAACAGTTGGGGATAAAGCTTTTGAAAAGACAGAAGGGATTATAAACTAAAGCTGTTCAGAGGTTCCTCCATGTGCTTATGGGAGCATCTCATCATCTACAGCTGAAGCCTAGCTCTTACCCTAAGACTATATTGTTCCAGAAAATCTGAGAAGATCAACACACAAAACGGAAAGGTGTGTTTTGGCACATAGTTTGAGGCCAAAGTTGTTTGGCTCTGCTGCTTTGGGGCCTGTGGTGGCACAGAACATTATAGCAACAGCTCATACTCCACCTCATAGTGGACAGAAAGCAAAGAGATGGGACAAGGAATATCCCCTTAATGGGCACACACCAGTATTAGTCTGCCTCCCTTAGGCACCAATCCTCAAACACATGAGCACTTGGAGAGCATTCCAGATCAAAACTATAGGAACCTGTGATCTTTGACCTCCAGAACTTCGAACCAAAACAAACCAGGGTTTGGATTTGGGACTGTGCATATACTAGACAAGACTCTTGCACTCAGTTATCCTAGCTCATCTTCCTTTCTTTCAAGTTACTTGACCCCCAGGTATTTATTTTAGCAACACAAAACGTGTTAACAGAGTTTATTTCTCCACTTGGTTATTACAGATATCTTGGCTGCTTCTAAGTTTTGGCAATAAAAAGGAAAGTTGCTATAAACATCTGTAAGCGAGTTTTGTGTCAACACATCTGTGTTACAAGTAAGGTTTTTCTTCTGCCAGCCTGGGCCCACTACTGCGCCAGCCCCCAATAACACAGAGAGACTCTATATTTGATATAATTCTGTTGGCCAGTTACTAGTTTCGTAAGGGCTAGATCTGTCTTAAATATTTCTATTAATCTAAGTACGTCCATGTGGTCTTATCTTATTGGAGAAAGGGAGGGGGCATCTACCCTGTAGGCCCTCCATCTTGTCTCTCCTCCCTACCACTTCCAAAATCCTCCTTGTCTCCTAGTCCCACCTATCTTCCTTTCCTATTGGCCAAAAGTGCTTTATTCATTAACCAATAAGAGAAACATATTTACAGAATGACATCTCCCATCACATCTGTATTCCCTTTTGGTGTACACCAAGGAATGTGACTTCTGGATTATAGAACAATGTATAATTTGGGGAAGGGGTGGGCATCAAACTAATTTCTAAAGTGGCTTCATTGCACTCTCAGTGAATGAGACTTTGTTATATCCTTCCTAGGCTTTCATGGCTGCCAGTATTCTAGATGGTTGGCCTTTCTAGCAAGTTTTAAATGGTGTTTAATGGGAATTACTGCTCTCTTTATTTAGAAACAGCTTTTACCTTATAACCCAGGTTAACCTTGAATTTATGGTACTCCTGTGTCAGCCTCTCAAGTGTTATACTAGGAAGCAAGCTGGCAACACTGTTTAAATTTTCATTTCCCTCATAACAGACCATGCTTAATATCTTTTCACACATTTGTTTGCCATCTGCCCATCTTTGGTGAAAGTTTTATTTACTGTTTGTTTATTTTGCCCTTGTTTGCTTTTTTCACTTCATTTTTACAAGCTTCTGCATGGGTGTGCAACCATATATACACCCCTACACACACCCATACTCTTCCATCTACATGGCTCTTGAATTACCCTAACCACGGCCCTGAAAGAACAAAGAAACAACATACATGTACACAGAAAAGCTGGGATTGGGTGGGTTGTGCACTCTAATGGAAACACACCAGCAACATGTTTATTTAATGCATCTGAATAAAAGAGACAGGTTTCTTAAATATGCCTCAACCAGAAGGTAGGGTTAACTAATCTTGGTAGGAGATCTCTATATGGGAACACCCTCAGGCTGTAAGCATCTGGGAGGAGAGGGCTATGGTCTATACCATCACCATCTATATACCAACCAGGGGCAAGGCTTTGCCATTTCCCTGAGCCTGACCTGGAAAAGGCTTTGTCATTCCCATGGTCTGAGACACTGGGGTCCTTGGCATGGCCACACTCATGTCAACAACACACATTCAACTCAGGATTTCACCTGATGCCCCCAACAAACACATGATTTTCCTTGCATGTTGTTTTTGTTTTGTTTTGTTTTTGTATGTTGCACAGTTAGAGATAACTATGCTGTTGTGAATTATAATACATTAAGAATTTAAATCAGATGTATATCAAAGCTACAGTTCAGGAATTCTGAGGCAGCGTTCAGAGATTGGATAGAGACAGCCTGTTAAGGGCTGTCAAAGGTTAAGTCACAGCTGTATGCAGCAAGCAAAGGACTAGGTAAGGATGCTTGACACCAAAATAAGAAATGCAGCCAATAAGTAAAAGAGCAATCCTCCCAGTGACACAACTCTGAACCAAGGGACACAAGGCCAGCATCTCACTAGACCCCTGACAATCAAGACACATACCTCATGCTCAGCTTCAGTCTACCCCACACAAAGGTAGATAACCCTTGGGTTGTGAGACTTTTATCAACACAGGTGGAAAACATTGCACAAACTTAAAATGTCAGCCCATGGCTCTTTGTCCAGAATTTGCATTGTCTAAGGCACAGGCCCACCCTGTCCTGTCCTCACCTCCTTTGCCAGTCTCTGCTGGGAACCCTCCCTTCCACTTTCTGTAATTCTTTCCTGTTGCCTGAGAGCTGGGGGCCATAGGACTGTTAATCACTAGGAAAGCGCTGCATCATCTTAGGTGCTGGACCTGAGTCACCAGCCTGGTCTTTTGACTATTTTACTGACTGACTCCACCCATGAACCCAGGTTGTTTCTGGATAACTCTCAGCTAACCGCTGGCTTTGGAAACAAACTTAACAGCTTGCATCTGACTTTTTCAGTCATGAAGATCTCTCAGAGTTGTTAAAACCAAAGTATCTTGTTTCTTAAGGGGTGATAGCATGGCAAATTACATGTACATCTTAAGCCATCCATTTCCCTTGAATTCAATTCTTGATTTATACAATAGTTTTGATCTCTTGGCCTTAAAATTATTTATTTCTATATTGATTATATCTTAATTGTGTCAAAAGGTCTTGCATTTGGTAAAAGGCTACTTTAAAGATTCTTCAATGACAATGCTTTTAGTGAAAGTACATATGACATTTAAAGGTCAGGGCTGGAGGAATGGGACGGTTTAGCAGTTGAGAACATCTGCTGTTCTTACAGAGGATCTAGGTTTGGTGCCCAGCACCACTAGTGGTTCACAACCATCTGTAACTCACTCCAGTTTCATTGGATGGATGTGATACCCCCTTCCGACTTTGGAAGGCACCAGGCATGAACATGGTGCACAGACATGTTGCAGGAAAAATACTCATACATATAAAATTGAAAATATACAAATTGATAACTGATACATGCTTCATTATTTTCTTGAGAAAAAAATAGCCAGCCATTCATTTAGCTGAGACCAAATATAATCCATTACCAACTACATGTGTGTTCACATGTGACGGTCAGAGGACAATTTGTAGGAGTCAGTTCCCTGCTTCCACCCACAGGGATCAAACTCAGGTCTTCGGGCACTGTGACTGCTAAGCCATCTCCCTAGCCTGTTAACTTACCGTAGCCATTAATTATTGCAGAGGCAAACATTGTAAAAAAGCTGTTACATTTCGTTTTAACTGATCTGCTCTAAATATAACTCCATAATCCTTTTGGTTGGCAATTTCAAAAATGTCTTTTAAATACTGAGTTGGTTTGCCCTCATCTTTGAAATGTGGGAAGGACTAGAAATAAAGGAACATGATGCAAATGTCAAATCACACCCAAAAGATTTCAAAAACCCAGAAAAGGCCTTGATTTTCCCTGAGTTCTCCCAAAGTACACAGAGAAAAAGAAGAGCTCTTCATGGCAGGATAACTTAATAATACCAGAAGTGATTCTATCTTTATCATATGTGATGGCTATTCTTGGTTTTCAACTATATCTGGGTTGAACTACAATCCAGAAATGGAGGGCACACCTGTAAGTGATTTTTTTTTGGCTTGGTTTGAAGTGGGTGAATCCACTACTAGTCCAGACCTTTGAGGTAAGAAGATGCACATCTTAAATTTGGATCTTGAGGTGGGAAGACACACTTTTAAGGAGTGCCACACCTTCTGCTGGAAGCCTCTCTAAGGACACAGAAGGAAGCTTTTGCTCTTTGCCTGCTCGCTCTTGCCTTGCTAGCAAGTGCAGTCATTCACTGGCATTACACCTACTTTTTGGGGGATTCCAGTTATCCTGAAGACCAGATGAGACATCCAGTTTTGTGGACTGTGCAACTTCTCTACTCTTGGACTTTCTGTTCACAGGCCTACATTGTTGGGTTAGTTGGACCATAGCCTGTAAGTAATTCTAATAAATTCCATACACACACACACACACACACACACACACACACACACACACACGGGGGGGGGGGGTTCTGCTACTCTCTGGAACCCTAATACATTGCATCAAGATAAAATAAACCAGGTCTCTATATTCTAAGGTAGATCATGCTTTTTCGGCAGATGGGGTGTGGGTAGAGGTGGGGGGGTGAGACAGGGTTTCTTTGTGTAGTCCTAGTTGTTCTGGAACTTGGTAGGTAAACCAGGTTGGCCTCAAACTCAGAAATCTGCCTACCTCTGCCTCCCAAATGCTGGAATTAAAGGGTGCACCACTATGCCCAGCCTTCTTAAACCAGTTTTTTGTTTGTTTGTTTTGTTTTGTTTTGTTTTTTTTACAGAGAATTTCAGAATTTCACTGTGTAGATCTGGCTGTCCTGGAACTCACTACATAGACCATCTTAGCCTAGATTTCATAGAGATCCACCTGCCTCTGTCTTGTTAGATCAAAGGTGTATGGTGCTATGCCTGGCTTAGAACTTAACATCTTTGTTTTCCATTTTGTTTTCTCCCAAAGATTGGGTTGGGGTTACTGGACCTATTGATTTTCCCAACAAGGCCATACCTATTCAATATCTAGTCTCTCTCATTCTCTGTCTGTGATATTCTATTTGTTGGAAACCAGCAGTCTGCTGACCCAACCCCCTGACAATGGGCGGGACATGTATGGCTAAGTCCTCTCTCTCTCTCTCTCTCTCTCCTGCTTTCAGTTGGCCACCAGCTGCCTCCCTCTTTTCCTCTCCCCTCTTTCTCTCTCCCCCTCTGTCCTCTTCTGTTCCTGGTGCCTCTATGTCTCTTCTCCCTTCCCCCTCACTCCCCTTTCTAAATAAACTCCTCATTTAAGCTCCATCTGCCTGGCATGTCATTCCCTCCTGCCTTGGTCACCCTCATCTGCTATGGAATCTGCTATGGTCCCTTGCCACCCCGCCCCCAGCTCCAGCTTTTATTTTTGTAACTGTAGCAAAAGAATAGCACCATTCCTTAACACACTCAGGTGTTGCCTGCTTTGGTACCAGTACTAAGCAAAGGCAGGCAGATCTCTATGAATTCAAGGCCAGCCTGGTCTATAAAGCAAGAACCAGGCCAGTCAGGACCAACATGAGACTCAGTCTCAAAAAACAAAACAAACAAACAAACAAAAAACAAACAAACCCTCTGTCTCTTTAATTGGCCTATCAGAAAAGGTAGTGGAGCTTCAAATAGAGACCACTAGAGCTGAGGCTTTTTTCCTTAAAACTCTAGTTACACTGCAAGCAATTTTAATTTATGTGGCTGTGCACTTTATGAACACCCTAAAAGCATAAGTACATGTAGACAATACACAGGTCTTATTTAAATTATCAGATTTTCTATTACTTGTCAATTTTAAGTTATAATATCAGTCAGTTTTACATTTTTTCTATCATTAAGCAATCCAAAACTGTGTCACTATAAATAAAATAGAAGACTCTTGATTTTGAAGATATAAAGTCTAAGCCGATTATTGATTAGGCTTTCCACAGATGTGTAGGCATCAACAGCTTGATTCGAAAATGACTATGTTGTTGTTTAAATTGGGCAAGAATCTTGTAGAACCTGTTTTTGAAAGGGGAGAGTAAAGGGAGACAGACAATAAATTATGCTCTTTTTAAAAAATTCTCTTATTTTTATTCTCAATAAGCAGGGTTTCCACTAGCCTTTCCTCCCTCTAGTGCTTCAGGCAAGTCTCCTTTATCATAACTACCTCGACAAATAGACCGAACAACACTTTTCTCAGTAAATTACTGTGATTAATTAAGGAGACCCTAAATGCAAAATATGTGACGCTGAAAATGGCTGGTAAATGGTGGCAGCTATTTTTATTATTTACTAGTTTGTGGACATAAATTCCAAAGATCTAGAACCAATGACCCAGACTAAATCTCAAATACATTACTTGATCATAGTAATATAACCAAGGGATTTTTTAAAAACACATTATGTCCGAAGTACTCCACTTGCTGTATGATTTGGAGCATCAGGACAACAGCGCCCCTCCCCCACACTGCTCCCACAATATCAAAATTACGAATCTCCCGAAGTAAACAAGGTTTCTGTCCTCCTGCCAAGGCCAACTCTAATAGTACCTAGGGGAAAAGGCCTAGGACTCTTTTAAATATAGGAGGTGAAGAGACCTAGCTGCATTCTAGTTGTAGCTACGGTATCCCTAACCATTTGTGTATGTTTTCTTTAGATCGGTGGACTCTACATTTGCTCCTAGAAACCGTGAAGAGGCAAGCAGTGTTTCTGTTCCTGCTCTAGGCAGGTATCCAGCACCTTGCCCTTGCCTTGGGGTCTGGCTTGTCCCCTCGCTCCATTTCTTCAGTCTCGTCCCGGTTCTCCGGGTTTCACTGGAATCGCCAATTTCCAGGGTTTTCTAACAGTTCAGAACACGGCGGCGCGGGACTGGGGCTGGCGGGCGGTCGCAGCTCAGAGCCAGCAGCGAACCACGACCTTGGGCGGCGGCGGGCGGAGGGCGCGGCGGCGACACCCGGAACCGCGCCAGCCTCCTCCCGGCTGCTCCTGCCCGTCCCGCGGTGAAGGTACAGCCGCGGAGTTGGGGACCAAGCGTGAGAACTGGGCTGGCCGGGGAGGCTGAGGGCGGACAATAGGGTTAAAAATAGACACGCCGCCTCCGCGGACCGGCCGCAGCAGCTCCACCCAGGGACCCGCCGGCCGGAGAGTGACTAGGAGACGGTGACCGCAACCTCCGGACTCGCCCCGCCCCCAGCAGGCGCGGCCCCGCCCCCAGCCGGTGCCTGCAGGCCAGGGGCGGGGCCTCGGCCCTCAACGTCACCGCGCTGCGGCGTGCCGGCCGGGTTTTCGCTGACGCACAGGCCCCGCCCCCGCCGCCCTTTCCCTCAGATCCCGAGCGCCGGTCGGAGCTGGAGCGTCAGTCGGCCGGGCCGTGGAGCCGTGTGCATCTCGTCAGGCGTCCGCTCGCTGCCAGGAGTCGCGCCGCTTCCCTGGCGGAGGCGGGAAGCCCGAAGAGCACCGTCCTCCGGCTCTCTCGGCGTCCAGGCCTCCCCGCGCGCTCCGTGCGCCTCGTCGCCCGGCCGGGACGCCGCTGTGGAGGCGTGAGGCGCCGGCGGCCGAGCGCCTGGAGCGGCGGTAGACCGCGGCCTGCGGGTCCCCTCCTTGTCCCCCGCCGCCCTCCCACCCTAGCTGCGGCGGGGCTCGGCCGCCTCGGCGTTTCTGCACGAACAAAGGAGGCCCCCGCGGCGCCGGCGTAGCTCCGCCCGAGGCCCGGCCCGCTCCGGCCCCCGGCGGCCGCTAGCCCTTCCCGGAGGCCTCGGTCCGGCCCACAGCCCGGCGTCGCGCGCCAGCTCGCTAGTGCATCCGGGCCCCGCAGGGTAAGTGGCGCGGGCCGGGACGGCGCGGGGGCGGGAGCACGCCCGATCCGCGAGCACAAAGACGGGCCCGGACGGACGGACGGGCGGCCGGCCGGGACAATGCCCGGCGTGCTGCGGCTCCAGGCGCCGGCCGGACGACAGACAAAAGCCAAGGCGGCCGCCGCGCCCGGCTCTCCCCGCACCGCTGAGTCGTTCCGGCGAGGGGCCGCCGAGTGCATGACTCAGTGCTTTTTGGAGCAGGCCCTGCCGGGCTTCCCGGAGCGCGGCCTGCGCTGCAAGGGGGATGGGGGCCTCTGGGCACCGAACTCGGTCGAAATCGCTGGAACCCGACCCCACGGCTCTCTGCCGGAGGCTGTTTAGTTTTTCCAGTCGTGGTTAAGCTTCTCCCCCAAGATCCCTTTCATGGAGGCAGATCGAGCGCCTCTCCCTTTGTCTACACGAACATTAACGTTTTGCTCGCTTCCCATGCCCTCCGTGGAGCTATGTTTTTTGAGGAAGATAACGATATGTTAAATGCCCACTGAAGCTGCCTGAGAATATTACCTGGATAGTTAAGGGGAAATAATATATAGGTCAGAGCCTCGTTTCTTAAATTTGGTGTTCAGCAACTATAGGGAATAGGAAAATAAAAATGAATTTTGTTATCTTCTCATTTTGATGATTCCTTTAAAAGTGAGATTTCATAACCTCAATTGGTGACAATATTTTACTTTTACCTTTCAAGTTTGTTCTTAAAGTGTCCTGTCCAAAATGAGGAATTTGTTTTAGTTGTGCATTTTTTTTTCTCTCCTTTGTGCTTTGGACCGACTGGTATTAAATCAGAGAAGGGACTTTAAAAAAAAAAAAAACTGGGAGGTAACCGAGACCTGGAGACTTACGGACTTGCCCAAGGTCAGGCTCAGTGGCACATTAGAGCCTAGAATTCGGGTCTGACCTCGAGGTTAGTGAGTGGTCTTGTCATTCATGTGCACCTTAAAGAGCCCATAGTTTAAAGAAAAGCTCATTCATTTCAGTTTTTGAATTGGAAAAGTATTTGGTTAGGCCTGCGATGTTCGTTTTAAGCTATGAGTTAAAAGCGGTAAAATTAAAAAAAAAAAAAAAAACTAACAAAAACCCCAAAAAAAACAATTTGCAGCTATGCCTGGAAGGGCTTATGGATGAGTACTAAGTCTCTGACAACTTGGTCCCCCTGATCCCCCAGAATAGAAGGGAAATACAGTCTATAAAGTAACAAACACCCTATAGTTTTCATTAAGTGTATGGAGTATTTATGCTTCCGTGCTTTCTCCAAGTATGCCTGCTTACTCCTCTCATCCCTTTTCAATAACCACATTTTACTTTGTTATTTATTCTGCTTGGGTATTGTGGATTGAAGGTGAGGTTTTATTTGATCCAGCATTTGAAAAACCTGAAGGCCTTAATTGCATTTTGTTTTGTTACATGAGATATATGAATACTGACTGCATCCATCCTTAGATCTTGGAGTTGTGTAGGAGTTGGCAGGCTCTGAGATATAAATAGAAGCTGATTTCAGAGGCCCCTGTTGACTAGGCTTTATGTGAGAGCCTCCATCCAGCTCAGCTTGTCACATTGCAGCCTTGTGACAGGCTGAAGCGCCCTCCCATGTGATCTAGGCTTCTGAAAAATATTAAAGCAAGCTGTGCACATGCGATGGCATTTAAAATCTGACTTACTAGGGGAGGGGGAGCCTTATAGAAGACTGGTGTCTTGTTTTATTTACAAGATTGAGTTGTGTTTTCTGAAGGTAGAACCCTCATCTAGGTGTGGGTCTTCTCATTCAAGGAAAAGTGCTTTCTGATTAACTAAAAAACAGGGTTGATCTGCCCAGTTGGTCTTTAAATTCCCTCAGTATACTTTTAAAGAATGTCATGTGTTGCTGTGGAAGCTAAGAGTAAGTAAATGAGATTAGTATAGTTCTCAAGTGGCCTGAAAAAAGGCCCAACTTTTTGCATAGGGTAAAGGTCAGCACGCTGCATGGAGAAAATAGAGATACATAATTTATTATTTGAATGTTTTTCTGTGCTTATGTTACACTCAACATTTAAAAACCTCAACTAAAAGTGTTTATTAAACTGCATAAGTAATCTTGAAATATTTACGATGTCCTGCTCTGAAATGAGTCAGCTAAATTCCACTCACTATTTGAAGAGGCAGGGTCAGCAAAATTACTACTATTCTCAACTGTGGCTTTTAATCACAACGTACAAGCTTGATTTGCTCAAATAAAGTGCTCTTGTGCTAACAAAAGGAAAGATTTCTGTCATTTAACTGTTCAAGATTGGTCTTTCCTGGTCAAATTGCTTATTCCCCTTACTTCAATTTTTAAATTTGGTAAAGAGTTAATAGGGTGTGTCTTACTGTGTAGTAGCTGGGGAAAAGTGATGACCATACTTTCCTCTTACCCAAATGCTCCCCAAAAATGATTTTTTGCATAATTCTTTCAAAAGTAATTTTTCCTGATGTGTGTTTTCTCTTGCACAGTGGGAAACCTAGTAAATTTAGCTCATTTTATGCCAATTTAAACAATTTTTGGAAAGTCTCAGGTATTCTTGCTATGTAAAATTCTTTCTGGTAGCCTAACATTGATTATTAACCCTGACCAAAGAGTATGTTTTTATATTGCTTACATCATCAAGTTTGGAAAGATTTTGCTTTTTGATGGGAGAAAAAGAAGTATTTGTTAAAGCTTAATAGAGACTGGAAGATCTGTGGCTGATAGTTCCTGCCTTCCAGGTTTCTAGGCACTGAGGCTACAGGTGCCTGTCTCAGTGAGAGTATTACTGATGGGGCCCAAGTGTGTCTTTCAGACTGGTTCAGGGTGTGATTTTAAGAGGACCTGGGTTCAGTTCCCAGCACCCACATAGTGGCTCACAGCTGTCTGTTAACTCCAGTTGCAGGGGATTTAGTCCTGAGGCACCCGGGATATATGTCCACATGCGTACAGGCAAACACACATGCAATAATCTTTATTTTTAAAAACTACAGGGCTAAATACAGATTCAGCCAAATTGAACTAACAAATATCAAGAGGTAGTGATTAGTTGCATCACTGTGGTGTGGTTTTTGTTTTTTCTGTTAATGTGTTTACCCTATTGAAGCTAACATCATTTGAAATGGCTGACTTATAGGACAAGAGCAGAAAGTAAAAGTGACAGTTTTCAAAATTGATTCAAACAACCCTGATAAACTGGCAAACTGCCATATTCAGAATCTAAAATTCAATTAGTAACAAAATCATACACTTTATTATTTAATATAATTTTTTTTGGTCCTAGAACAATTCTTTCACATTCTGTTTTTTTAAAAGTCAATAAGATATACTCATTTCTGCTTAACATAATCTTGGTTTTTGTAACAGATTTGGTGTTTAGAAATAACAGATATAGTAGTGGTTGTGTTGTATTCAATTTCTTTTTGTGGCATGCTAATTTCTAAAATTCTGTTTTGTTTATAGCAGAGAAATATGGCTCAGGAAACTAACCAGACCCCAGGGCCCATGCTATGTAGTACAGGATGTGGCTTTTATGGAAATCCTAGGACAAATGGAATGTGTTCTGTTTGCTACAAAGAACATCTACAGAGACAACAGAATAGTGGCAGAATGAGCCCAATGGGTAAGTTGTTTCCAAGGTGGAGGAAAACAAAAAACTTGAACTGGTGGAGAGAAAACCTAAGAATCAAGAGACTGTCGAAAACTGAGAGAATACCTGACAAGAGCTTAACATTAAGACAACAGCTCAAGTGCTTACCAAGACTACCTCAGGGACAAATGACCATTCTACAAACCTACAAACATCTTGTGATATTTTTAGTGTCCTTTTTGAAGTTTTAATACACATCTGTTCTTTGGGATATGACTTTCTTTTTTTTTTTTTTGTCTGAATGTCAAGTGTAGGATTGCAATGCAGTGAAGGTGCTTAGATCACTAAATTAAATGCAAGTATTGATATTTACTGTCTTTACTAAGTAGGTTTTTGTAGTGCTGATTTGTTTTCTTACAGATCCCCCCCCTTTTTTTTTTTTTTTTAAATAGGGACAGCTAGTGGTTCCAACAGTCCTACCTCAGATTCTGCATCTGTACAGAGAGATGCTAGTTTAAACAACTGTGAAGGTGCTGCTGGCAGCACATCTGAAAAATCAAGGTAAGAGTGAACATTCCAGAGACTCTAATAGAAAGTCAAGATGTCTGTGCTATTCATATAATCAAGGTTGTTGTATCAGGTGGCCTTGGTTTTGCCTACATTGTGCACTAATGGATTCCATTAATATCTGGCTATTGGATCACTGAATAAAGGTGTCTATTACAACATACTCCATAAGCCCCTCAAGGCCACTGTTAAAAATGTGTTTTTATTTCTTTGTAATTGAGATTAGGGGTTCTTAAAGAATAAGACTCTGTTGATTGTATTATAGTGCCTCACAAGGTGTTTCTGTACAGCTGCTCCTTTTGTCCTTAAATTATAAGCACAGTTAAAACACTTTCTAGAACTATAATGTGATGCTATACAAATATGCAGCCATCAGTTGATGAGCCATTTATCAAATTATTTTTACTCATTTATGTTGGGCATCCAATACTTACCCAAATTTTTAAATTAATCTGGTGCCATTTGATCATGTTGGAAATAATACATAATTTAAAGTTGAATTGACAACTTATCTCAAAAAATAATACCCTTAACATCTTTAAAAATAATTGTTTGCTTGAACTCAAATAGAAATGTGCCTGTGGCTGCCTTGCCTGTAACTCAACAAATGACAGAAATGAGCATTTCAAGAGAGGACAAAATAACTACCCCGAAAACAGAGGTGTCAGAGCCAGGTATGCTTTTTAAGTTTAATACTAGTTCAGTTCTGAATTTCGGAAGTATGAGAAAGAATTGAGTTGGTAATGGGATGATTCTCTCCTTTTGTTGAAGGACCAAAGAGGAAGAGCTATAATATAATTTACAGGCCAAGCAAATAAGTAGTATCAAAAAATATAAACTAGCTAATATTTTTACCCTCTTGCTCATTCCCTCGTTACAACCTCATTCCTAAAATCAGTCCAGTAGTATGGAAACTCTATGGTAAGAACCTAATGACTTTAAATCATGCCAATGGGAAGTTTTATAACAACTCTGTGTTGTAGGAAACAGTAAAGCAAGAGCACATAATGAATACTGAGAGTTGTAAAAATGTGGGATTCCTATTACTTGTTGTGAGACTTTAAGAAGTATGGAAAGGCTTTTTTGCTTTCAATGGGTAATAGCTTTGGAGCTATTTTTATAGCACAATCAGAAAATTCAATGTTTTAAGAACACTGATTTGTGCACCTATTTACTCAGATCCATTTGTTTTTGGTAAATGAAGTGTGAAATGATGGGGGCAGAAAAATGGCAGGGGAGGGGATTGTAGTCTGTCTTAAAGACTTGCTAATATGCCAGGTTTTTTTGGTTTTCTTCCTATACTGTATCAGTCTCATGAAGTCAGACTTTTAGTCATGAAATGGCAGGCAAATCTGTATTTGAAATGAGTCCTACTATGAAAAAACTGACCAAATGTTTGTTTTACACACACACACACACACACATTACTTGGAAGCAGTTCTGTAGCTAATCACATTTATTACTACTTGATAGGAATCTATGATTCATTGTTACTTGTTTTTTGCTTTTCTGTCCCCTTCCCTTGTATGTCTGAGGAGCTTATTGTTAATGTTTTAGGTGTGTGCAAAGAAATGGCTTAACACTCATTTCCAACTACCTACTCCAGTAGCATTAGGAAAATATTAAGGTTATCACTGTTCCTTAGGAAAAAGTAGGTGGAACATTTTCTGCTGGTCTGCTCCTAGGCTGTGGATCCCATTGTGTATATTTGCTAATGTGACTTTTGAGAGATCCGTTTACATGAAAGCAAACTGCTTGTCCTAGAAACTTGGTCATATTAAGCATTGGAATTGGTATATTGCTTAGCCAGTGGTTTTAGCATTGTATGACTTAATTTGCTATTGTTTTGGATTACCCAGTAAATCCTTGATAGTATACAGTTGGGTTATAATATAAATACAAGCAATTAGGCTTATAAGCAAATACAGATAGGCTTTAATATAAGGATTAGCAATTGGTATAAAAAACTAAGGATTGGGGCTGTAGTACAGCGGTCTGCAATTTTTCATTCATTTGTGGCAAATCTTGATAGAAATTAACAAAAGGACTAATAGATGGGGCCTTTTGATATGTCAGTCAGAGTCACAGTAAGTATGTAAGAGTTGTACCTTTAAAAAGAACAAAACCTAGTCTGAAACCTAGTTTGGTTGTATACCTGTAATCCCCACCACCAATGGGATTAGGCAAAATGATGGCCTCAAGTTCACAGACAGCCTGGGTACAGTATCACACCATGTGTCAAAACAACAAAAACAAATACTGGTCTGCTTATCTAAAATTAGTAATTCAGAATCATGTGCACTATGTTTGATAGCCTTTGCTTACATTTTAAGAAAATGGTTGCTTGTTAGAATTTCTCAACTGATCATTTATTAGAAGTATATACTAGTATAATTGGCAGGAAATATTCAAACTTAAGAAAGGCAACTTATACATTCTGAATCTTAGCTGTTTCTCTTAAATATTATTCTTAAATATTAATTGTCAGCTATGGATTTCCAGACAGATTTCTAATTTAATAACCTTGTCTTTCAGTTGTCACTCAGCCCAGTCCATCAGTTTCTCAGCCCAGTACTTCTCAAAGTGAAGAAAAAGCTCCTGAGTTGCCCAAACCAAAAAAGAACAGATGTTTTATGTGTAGAAAGAAAGTTGGCCTTACAGGTATGAACACAAAACAATTCATATCGTAAATCACTCTGAAAGGAGCTATTGGTTTTACACATTTTTAAAAAAGAAAATGGATCCTAACATGTGCAGAAAAGGGTGAACTGGTGGTTAAAATGTTGGATTTAATTTCTATCCAGTTGCAATGTTGGCCTAGTTGTATAATTACCATTAACCTCAGACCTTGTGAATCATTTTTCTTCCTTTGAAAAGGTAGCTGAATTAACACCTACTTGGAGCCAAGCATGAAATGGTCTAGGTGTTTTTTACAATAGAATTTTGTAGTTGGTTGTGTATAGTTTTCATTTGAGGTACTCAACTCTGATGTGGTGTGGTAAGACATTTGAATTCAAGTCATCCTCATTCTAGAACTTGTATGAATTCTACCCTATTGTCAGGAGTTGACAGTCTTCATAATCAGGCACTGAAAATCTGTTCCTTTTCTCTAGTGAATAGGGTGCTTGCTTTCCTAATTGCTACAAGTTGCCAAGTGATTCCTCTTGTTTGTGCAGGGTTTGACTGCCGATGTGGAAATTTGTTTTGTGGACTTCACCGTTACTCTGACAAGCACAACTGTCCATATGATTACAAAGCAGAAGCTGCAGCAAAAATCAGGAAAGAGAATCCAGTTGTTGTGGCTGAAAAAATCCAGAGAATATAAATTACTACATGTGAAGAGACTGAAACTTTGTTTTTATTTTAATATATCGTAGGAAAACATTAAAGAGCAGATGCATGGCCATTTTCCTTTGATGTTCTCCAGAGTTTTGCTTTATACTTGTCTGTCTTATAATTGATATTTTAGGATGTTTGGGTGTTTGTTACAGGCAGAATTGGATAGATACAGCCCTACAAATGTATATGCCCTCCCCTCAGTAAAATTGGACAAAAATCTGCACAACAAATTGAAATACACAGATAATAGGAACAAAATCCAGTTCCATGTGCCAAATTAAATGAATGAAATCTCTGCATGTTTGCAGCATATCTGCCTTTTGGGAATGTAATCAAGGTATAATCTTTGGCTAGTGTTATGTGCCTGTACTTTAAAAAAACAATGGTACACCAGAAAAGGACTGGCAGTCTACTACCATAGTCAAACTTCACCTTAATTTCAGCATGACTTTTGGAAGCAGGAAGAAAGCTACAACACCAGTATTTTGGTGCCATGTGTAAGCCTGGTTAAATTGGTCTTCTAAAAGCTGTCAATTAGGACATTCTGCGAAAGGTAACTTCACAACTGGTTATAAGTAAAACCATCAAGTCAACAACAGGGTGCCTCAGATAACTTGGAAGCTTATTGTGCTGGCCTGCACCAGAAGATATTTGCATTCTCATTACTAAAATTGTAGCACAGAACTGCACTAGGATTTGTTTACAAGAAGAAATTAAACTCTACGTTTGGTTTTCACATACAGCAGCTCTGTTAAATAACATGCATCTGAATTTTAAGTTGCAAAGGTATCTGAACAGTTAATTTTTCATGTGCATCTTTTGTTGAATGTTTTGGTTCAAGAAAGAATGTTTAAAGCTTTTTAAAGACTTCAGTTCTTAATGTAACTGTACCCTTCTGCATGGAAAATCATAACCAACATGGCTGCAGTAGACTTCTTTAGTGGTATCCAGCACCACTTGCAGAGGGCTGCTTTATCATATTGTATTTGGGTGTAGGACTCTAGTGTTCTTGGGTGTATTGCATGGGCTGCATTATCTACAGCATTGTACAATAACAACTAGAAAAGGCAGTATACTTCACTGATGCTTGTCTGGTAATATCACTTCTGTGTTATAATGGAAGGTTTTTTGTGATGTATGAAACTTGTGTTTTTTATATATAAATGAGTATAGTTAGATTAGTGTGGTAATGCCTGTTTTCATCTGTAAATAGTTAAGTATGTACACAGGGCACTACTTCTGATTTATTGCAGTGTTCAGTCCTAGTTTTTCATTATTAAAACATTACGTTTTGCTTTGATTTTATGTACTTTAGTTCTGAGTTAGATTTGCAGATGTGTACAGATAGTTCATATTTATGTATTGCACATAATCATGCTATTCAGCATTGATGCTATATTGTATTATGTAAATAATAAAAGCAGTGTACAGAGGGTAAGTTCTTGTTCATTGGGTTTTTAAGCCTTAGATCCCAAAATAGGAAAATAGGGAGATTTTCATATTCAATTTTATAATTGTCCCTATATTACAAATTTATTTTTCATGATCATTCTTGAACTCAGTCTCATGAGTACCATGAGCTGGTCATGAAACTTCCTCAGGTGTGTCACATGTTGGGCAAATTTTGAAGAGCTCAGGTGAAATGGTCCTAAAATTTGAGAAAGGAATGAAGTTTAGACAATTGCATATATGTATTCTTTTTGTGTTTCTTCTGGTCTTCTGGTGAGATAAGAATCCTAAATGATTAAGTATGTATGACTTTTTTTAGCAGAGAACAATTGCTTTATTTCTTTATGGGGTTGGCTCTGATGTAGAGAGGAAAGCAAGCAAAGCACCTTAGTCTGAGTATGCAATTGTTATTCTTAAATAATAAGGAATAACAGTAAATGTCAGGCCAACTGAAATCAACAAAGCCTTTGCTTTCCAGGGATGACTTTAGAGTGGAAACAAACTGGTTCACTTCCATCCATTCTTGACAAATGCTACTGTTGCATCAAGTGGAAATGTTTTGCAGAAGTCTGTGTGTTGAATAGTAGTATCTCCCTTAGTGTGTAGGGTATTGAATCAGTTGAATTAAAAATACACCATTTTAAAGGGAAACTTGATCATTTTAAAATGACTTTGTCACCTTACAAATGTTGACAAAAGTGATGCTTTACTGTTTTTATTCTGGTGAGTGAATCAAAGGTCTCATGCAGGTTAAAAGCAAGTACATTTCTGAGTGCTATTTGGGAGTTAAAACTTAGATGGTCAAATGGTGGACCCTTGCTCCCCCATCAGTGTGTGGAGTCTTCGGTAGCAAGACATTACAATGATAGCATAATCACATTTTGGGGTAGGGAGGTATATAAGGGTCTCAACCCTAGTTCAGGTCTGGTACTCACTGTGCAGCCCAGGTTAATCTGTTACTTGTAATCCTGCCTTAACCTCAATGGTGCTGGAGTTAAAGGAATGTGCACACACTAGTCTGCATATATATATATATATCATCCATATATGTCTGTGTAATACATACATATATATATGTTCTATATACAAATCTTAAGAGTCATGTCACTATATATGTCTATTCAAGTTTTAAGGTCTTTGTCCAGAGAGAAAGACGACATAGGGACTTTGAGATCTGGATTTACATTGGTATTTAGGAACATCTGGGGAGAATAATTTCAGGGTGTAAGGCTTCCTATGTCTCTCGCATTCTAGACTAAATTTAACTATTACTGTACATTAAAATTCAGCACGTTAGTCCCGTTAGTCCAACTCTTTTCAAGTAGCTAGGGTTTCTAATCCAGTATTTGGTTACAAAGGTAAGGTAGGTTCTTGTGCTAAGGATTTAGTATTGGGCTGTCATTGGTTTAAGGCCACACTACCCTGCATCATTTATTAAAAACAGCAATGAATTTGAAATTACTTAAATATTTGGTATTTAATTTTTCCAAGGATGGTATTTAGAGCTTGTATTAAGAAATGAGCCTGGTTGCATAGAAAAGCTAAGACCTGTAGCTTTTTGATTTTGAAATGACCTTTGTACCTCAGGGTAGCTTTGAATTTATGGCAGTATTGCAAGATTGTGCCACTGTGCTTGGCTAGTTGGTTGGTTTTGTTTGAGACTGACTGCCAACTGTAAATCACCTTGTAGCCCAGTGCTGGATTGTAAACGTGAGCCGCCATGCCTAATTTAAAATCTCTACTTGATAGTCATTTAAGTGATTGGAGTCATTCTTCTGAGTTAAAGTTCTTAACTAGTAACCCCAAAAGGGTAAATATCTACTAAGATAGTAGCAGAATGCTAAACATGTCTGGCTTTGTTTTTATATGTTCTTGTGGTTTCAGAATGACTATGGCTTGTCACATACCCACCAGTTGAAGTATGTATTCATTTTAGGCAAATGTCATAACTTGGATGAGTCTTTGTGTAAATAACCTGTGTATGTACAAATTCACTTGATATATATCTTCCTTTGAAACAATTCTTAAAAGTGGATATTGTCCATAGTATTAGATCATAACCTTGGAGAATGTTAGTGTCAGTAAGATTATGTACCCGAGGGCTGGAAAGATAACAAGTGCTTAATGTGCTTCCTTCGAATGAAACTTCAGTTTCCAGCACCTACAAAGGATGACTCAAAATGCTTGCAACTCCAACACTTAAGAGGACATAGCTTTTTCAGGCACTGTATGTGCTGCTGCCAAGCCTAACAATCTGGGTTTGAACCCTGGGACTCAGATACCTACCTGTCCTTTGACCTGTATGCACACACACACACACACACACACACACACCCCCCCAATACACACACTTAAGTAATCTAAGAACTGCAAATTGCAGGATCCAATTTGTATTCCCCATGTGACGTTTCTGTCTAAGTAAAAATGAATTATGTAGTGTAAATAGAAATCTGTTTTGTTCACAACAGCTCAATTCTGCTTTCCTTTTAGTAGAGATACATTCTTCACATGGGTTGTGTTTTTTTTTTTTTTTTTTTTTTTTGGAGGTAGGTCTCTATATAGCTCTTGTCTTAGAACTTGCCATGTAAACCAGGCTGCTGTTGAGCTTTTGAGGTTAAAGGTGTGGGCCACTTTACTACATGAGATTCTTAATAGCAAGCTGAATTAATAGGCTACTCTTAAGCAAATTGATACTCTTGAATGTTTTTTTCTAATGACTTCTCTCCCCACCCCACCCCCAATTGTCAGCATGGTACCTTTAGATTATAGCTATCCGTAAACTAATTCTAGCACTCCAGAGGCTGAGGAGGATTACTTCAAGTTTCAGGCCAGTCTGTTATTACACATTTTAGAATTTGGGGTTATGTGCATCTGAAATGGTGAAACATACAAAAGTAGTTCAGAAGTTAATTTAGTAATTTACTCAAAGGTTAATAGGAAATCTTTATCAAAGTTCAGGCAAGGGCAGGAACTGTTCACAAAGGAAATAGCCCATAAACTGTGTGTTTCCACACTAGCTCAAACACTCAAGAATAAATTTCTCAGGCAGGTCATGTGTGTAATCCATGGCAAGTTAAAGTTTGCTGCCGCTGTTGTCCTGCCCCTTCACTATAGAGTCAAACATGAGAATTACACTAACACCTAAAGAATGCTTGAGGTGTCATCTTACTATCAAAACCCCCAGCTTTTCTGTTCCGATATCCACACATCAGAGAAAAGTTATTTCCCAAGGAAGCCCTCCCTTGAGCTTAAGGTATATAGCTAATATTTCTACATAGTGTATTAAATGGCTTCTAACATTAAGTATTGAGGTTAATTTGAAGTCATTAACTTGTTAGAATGGTTAATTTGCCAACTTGTTAGTCTTTAGCTGTTTCCATTTTACATTATTATACAGAGATAAACTAAAACATTTTTAGCTAAGATTACTCAGTTGACACCAAGAGTAGATCTTGTTGAATATCTAGGGTCACATAACCAATGTTACTGCCTGGATTGTATCAGATGAGAAAAGTTGATAGCAAATAGTCTCAATTTGAAGCAAGTTCAAACTACTCATTTTGTCACATTGACCATGGCTTTTAAGCACTGGGGCGATAGGAAAGTGAGGCTTTAGTGAATTAGAGTAGTTACCAGTTGTTACTTGATAAATTGAGACCTGTAACTAGCAGGAAGCCCACATATAACTGGTGAGTCGTCTCTGTAAAACAGCTATGTAATTCAATAGTAAGAGGATTATACCAGTAAGAAATACTAGATGAAAAATTGTCAGATGACAGTAACTCTTCCTGGTATGCTAGAACCAGGGTATGAAATGGAAAGATTAACAGTAAGGTTGCCTTTATTTAATCCCTTCATTGGGCTCTAATCTTCCACTCACATTTTATTATGAGTTTTCTTTAAAGTAGTTTTCTGTGGTTTTAATAGTATGTATTTAATTCCTACTGGAAACATCTTAATGTGAAGAAACAAGGTCTGGTTTAGGCATACCACAAATGCAATGTGTTTAAACAAAAACTAGAAATGCTGGGAATTTGCTTACATGGAAAACAGGTCCTGTTCAGGCTAGCACACCCAGTGCTTCATCCTTCTTGGAAGGGATGGTGATACACAGCCATTCCTGTCTGGCCTGGAGATAAAATAGCCATGAGCTATAGTTACTAAGAACATCAGGAGCAGGATGATAGGGCAGAATTCCCAGGATCCAGCAGGAAACAAATGCACTGACTGGTGCTTAAGTGCTGAGCTAGTGTAAATTATTTTCTGACCTAACTAGAGTTTTTCTGTCCATCTTCTGGATTAGGGAGGCTGGTTTTTTAAAGATTTTTTTTTCTATTCAAGTATACCAGGCAGAGGAGGGGTAGGGGGAACATTCTATATGATTGACAACCAAAAAGAAAAAATTAAATTTACTTAATCAAAATACTGTTTAACTGAGAGTTTGTACAGTGTTTTAAAAATCCATATACAGGTGCTGCAATAGAAATGTTAAGTATTAATTTTAAATTTCCTGACAACCTCATCTGAAAAAGTAAAAGGGGTGAAATTAATTTTTGTGTATTGTACTTTATCCAGAGTAGTATCAATATCCCGGCACTTGGGAGATAAAGGCAGACAGCTATCTTGTCAGTTGGAGGCCAACTTGCTTAAAATAAGTGAGTTCCAAGCCAAGTGGGACTACTTAGTGAAAGTGAGTTCCAGGCTAGGCAGGGCTACACAGTGAGACTCTGAGAACAGTCTGACTCTGGAAGAGTTAACTCCTGAACCTGAGTACCTTCGTCTATATAGATTAAATGATGTGGGTAATAGGTTGGATAGTGTTAAACACAATTTAATGTAAAATATTTCATATATATATATATATATATATATATATATAGAGAGAGAGAGAGAGAGAGAGAGTGCTTGTGTGAGTATCTGTCATGTGGTATGTTTAAGGGCCCTCAGAGGCTGTTTCATCCCATGAACTGGAGTTACAAGTCTTGTAGCCATTTCATATGGGTGCTGGGAGCCAAACTTGGATCCTCTGGAAGAAAGTGCTCTAACTACTGAGCCATCTCTACACACACACACACACACACACACACACACACACACACACACACACCTTTAAAACAAACAAAATCAGGGTCTTTACTGTGTGGCTCAGACTGGCTTCAAATTCAGTGTCTTCCAGCCTCAGCCTTTCCAGTGTTAGAATTACAGCATGCATCACCATACCTGGCTTTTCAGTTCACTTTAACACAGCTGAGAACCTCTGTGCCTAAGAGGCCTGATTCTGATAGTTGGAGTGTAAGAATCAGTCTTTTATAGTGAACTAAAATCAATGTGATGGACTGAAAATGGAACCCCACCAATAGGCTTTCTTCATTGCCTTCTGTTTTTAAGATGGAGTATATAAGTCACTGAAATTACATTCTATATTTGGTATCCGTTTCTTGCTCTTGGAAATTGTATTCTATATTTGGTATATTTCTTGGTCAAAACAGATCCGTGTCTGGAAGATTGTATATCTAAATAGCCTTCTGGGGAAGACTCTTGAATACTTTAAAAGAGAATTATGTGTCACATAAGCCAAGGATACCAACTTTGTCTCCTTTTCAGAGACATTAGAAGACTAGTATCTTTTCTCTTTGTTTCAGGCAACAAGAATGGGGGGTAAGTTGAAGGAGAATATACATTGATAAGGCACAAAAATAGCACTCTTCGTTGGTCAGGCATGCTAGTGCACATCTTTAATCTTAGCACTTGGGAGGAAGAGACAAATGGATCTCTGAGTTTGAGGTCCGCCGAGTGTATATAGGGAGTTCCAGGTCATCCAAGGCTGTAAAATCAGACCCCGTCTCAAAGTCATCATCTTTCTGTGACAGTAAGCTTTTCCATCTGACTATATCAAGATCCTATTCTTGGACTGTGCTCTGGAGCCATGGCAGCTAGAACAGAACAATACAGTGATAGCCAGGAGACCCTCCCTTGGATTCAAGTTACTTCTCCCCAGCTGCATGTGATCTTGGGAGTTAGACCACATAAAGAAGTAAAAGATTACAGCAGGACTCCATGAGTTTGCCACCCATGATGAGGTGGGACTTCATGGTGACGCATCTGTTTACAGGATTACCCACACACCTCACCTATGCTCTGTAAGAAACCACAATAAACTCATTCTTCTCACCAAAGTTGAAGTTTGGTGAAATTATACTTCAGTTTTTGGTGACACCCATCAAGGTGATTCGAGTTTGATTTGTCTCTCCAGGAGAAAGTAACAACACTTGCCTAGTTAGTCATTGTGGCTATTGTGGTTTGAATGAGAATGACCCCAAAAGGCTCTTACGTTTGAATTCTTGGTTCCCAAATAGCAGAACAGCTTGGGGAGGATTAAGTAGTGTCTCCTTGGAAGAGGTGTGTCACTGGGAGTCAGCTGTGGCCATACCAGGTGCAGTCTCACTCTTCTTTCTAACTTCATCTTGCAGATAAGATGTAAGCTCTCAGCTATTACTGCTATTGTTCCAGCACCATGCCTGCCTGCCTGCTACCATGCTCCCTGCTGTGGTGGTCATGGACTAACTCTCTGAATCTGTAAGCCAGCCCACAATTAAATGTCTTCCTTTATAAGTTGCCTTGGTCATGGTGTTTCTTCACAGCAATACAACAGTAACTAAGACAGTGACACATGTCTGAAATACAACACTCAGGAGGTAGAAGCAGGAGGATTGCCACAAGTTTGAAACCTGCATGGTCTACATCACAAGTTCTAAACCAAGCAGGATTACATAGTGGGACCCCATCTCAAGAAAGCAACTTTCTTCTCATCGTCATCATCGTCTTGCCTTGCCATTTTCCAAATATCCTTCTATTACTCCTCTCAAACACAGACCATGGTCTCACTTTGTTTGATGACTATTTCCAAGCCAAGAATATGAGTTTCAAATGTGCTACTTACACGTTTGTTTTAACTGTTGAAGTCCAAATTTTTATTATATTCCTAGCTGAATTGAATGATGAATAAAACTAATTCACTCTACACTGCTGTTTCCATGGCTGAAATAGTAGAGAGGTTCAGTCTCAGTCTAATAAGGACAATGATTCATTATCACTCCTCTATGTATAATTTCTACTTAACTTGCATCCCTATTATGGTAAGGATATCTTAGAATCAGTCCTTAAGCTCTTCTAATCCTTTGATCCATACACAAACTTGATAAAGTCTGTTTAAGTCAGTTGAAGAATGGAAAAACAGCTTAAGTATTTCAATGAAGACATTCTCAAACCTTGGATCACCAGAATCATCTGGAAACTTAAAAATAACCACACATGCATGCCTGAGTACTCTTGGGTCTTAATTCGTTCCCAGTGTATCAGAAAAAGAAAACGGGGGGGGGGTTGTATTTTTGTTGTTCTACCCTATGTGATTTTGCCAAGCAGCCATCAGAAACACTGTTTTGAAATATACTTACTATCCCCCATAAATGAGACTTATACAATAAAAACAGAGGGGAATTTGGATAGTCTGGAGGCTCACTCACTTGCCTAGGGTCCCCAGTGGCAGCAGTGTTAGGAAATGGAGTGCTGAAAGATGATTGGATCATGAGGGCTCTGGCATCATCAAGAATTAATGAAATGACACATCACAGAGGGATTAGGAAGTGGTAGAAATGACCAAAAGTAAGCTCTGGTGAAAGAAGTAGGTCTGAGGTGCCATCAAGGTTAGAACTTTTCTCTGGCCCTTGATCTCTCTTTTTATCTCCTGGCAACCATGAAGTCAGAAGCTCAGCTCTGCCATGCCATCACCACCACACTGCTCTGCCATACCACAGGCCCAGAACAGTGGTGCCAAGCGACCACCGACTAAAACTGTCAACCAAATGAATCTTTCTTCCTTCAAACTGTTTTGTTGCCATTTTTTTTTTTATTTTGTTTTTGAGGTATCTTGTGACTATGATGAGATATTAACAGTGGGTGTACTTTGTCTCATGAGTACCCAGGAACACATTAAGTCACTTCACAAAATGTTGAGATGGGACCAAACCCATTTTGATCTTAAACTTCAATGTTTCTCAATATGTACCTCAGACTTCAGCCTGGTGGTTCTGAAAAGCAACCACTCAGACCTATCATTTCCTGGAGTTCAGTGAAATCCAACAACAAACCTCCAGCTTCAATGACTATAACCATTCCTCTTACCCATTTGTTCACTGATAACTTGTTATTTACCACCCTTGAAGGAAAGCTACATAAAGCTTCCAGCCACTCCTCCTATGCCACCACACATGCCCAGATCCAGGAAAGGGGTGAAGGGGGGGCACTGAGAAAAGAGATTCACTTTTCTGATGCAGTATGAGTTACTTACAAGTTGAGTGAAAATCTAAGGCAAGGAGGTCAGACAATTCCTAGTGTCCCACAGCTAGATCTCCAACTGCATATTCCTATCCAAAGTCATTTTCAGACCAGAAATCACCTATTTAATTGAATGTAAATACATAATCAAAAGATATGGAACCATCAAGATAGGTCAACTAGTATGACCACCACCAAGAATGGCTGCCTGGGTCCAATTCCTGGAGCCCACTTGGTATAACAGCATCATGTAAGGAAGTGTGTCTCATTGAGAAATACAGGGAGGAAAAATCAAGGACCTTGAAGTTCCATAGTTCCAGCTTTCCCTTAGATCTAATGTGTAAGGAGTTTGGGGCAAGCTGGTTAATACCTTTGTTTTCCCAATACATGTTTTCCCAAACATGACAACCAGTGTTCTAAACCCAGTCAAATGAAACAATATCCAAGGAGTTCAGCACAGTATTTATCAGAATAGACACTGAGACTCAAACTTTAACATCCCACTACCACCACCTGGTACTGAGCCTAGCACTTAACAAGGCAAGTGCTCCAACACTGAATAACTCTTCCATCACCATTCACATGTAATTTTTTGTTGTAAGTTTTACTCTGTCTTCTCTCATCCAAAGCTACCTCAGTGAACAAAGAAATGCCTGAGCTAGAAAGGAGTATAACACACATCAAAGTCAATCTACGGAACTGATAATTGAGTAGACAGAGTGGTCTTAGCTCTGTGTGGAAGGGAATAAGGTATAACTGTTGACATAAACCCTAGAAGCAAGGACTCTAAAACTTACCTAAATGAGATGACCTTCATGGGAAAAACATGTCATCAGCTGTAGCTCAAGATCAGCAGAGTTTCAGGATCTGGGAAAAATGTAGACCTCAGTATGCTGTTCGGAAGGATCAATAAGTTCCTCCTTCAGAAAGCAGTGAACTTTAGGATCAGTTTACACAATGGCACACATAGACAAAATAGACTGAATGGCCACCTCCCAAGTAATACAGTTCTTCTCCAGGAGAGAAAGAGTAACAGGGGACCTGCAGAGGAGACACAGCACTGAGCTACGAGGCAGCTAACATACATGTCTGAGTAGTTATCTTACTAGTTTTCTCTTTTTGGGAGGCACCATGTGTGTTTGGATGTTGTGTACATGTGTATGTGTATGTATACAGATGTACATACAAGTCATGTGTGTGAACATGCACTGAAGCCAGAAGTCTATGCTGTCTTCCTTAGTTGCTTTCCATTTTCTTTTATTGAGACAGGACCTCACCAATTTGGTGAGCCAGGACCTCACCAATTTGGTGAGATCAACTGATCAGAATGACCCAGACACTGGCCTGGCTTCACTACCCCAGTTTTGGGATTATTGACACATTTGTTAGGGAATTCGAACCCAGGCCTTCATGTTTGCATGAAAACAAGCACTTTGCCAACTGAGCCATTTCCCCACCCCTCTTCTTGGAGTCTCTTGACTTAGGTATTTCCTGGATGCAGAGCCATCTTGAAATTTGCATTGAAGGTATCTCTAGGGCGATCTGTCTTAAGCTGGCTACAAAGAACTTCAGTAGAAAATGATCTATAGCCTGCTGTCTCACTAAGTCTGGGCCTACTCATTTGACATTTCTTTTTCTCTTAGAAAACTGCACCACACTATACATTATTTAAACCTGGAAAACTTAATATGACATTTTCCGCCTAGACTAACGAAACTGAGCCGATGGCATTCTTTTTTCTAGTCCACTAGGAGAAGCCTAGAAATTGAAACCAACATTTATTCAGTTCTTTAGCAGAGTTAGGACACTGATGGCATATTTTTGAAAGCTATGAATTATATACTCATGCAGTCAGAACCCCACTATAATATCAGTTGACAATGATCAGGGGTCTCACAATGTAACAAAACAGAACCCCCAAGCAGCCTGACACACAGCTGCCCTTACAGAGTGACTACTCAAAGGTGAAGTCCTCATGAAAAAGCCTATTACCCTTATAATAGAAATTCCAGATGGCCTAGGGAGTTGGCTTGGTCAGTATGTATATAAAGAGGAGGATCCCTGGGCTTGCTGAGAGGCCCATTTAGCTGATTCATCAAGCTTCAGTGAGAGACTCTGTCTCAAAAATACTATGGATAGCAATTAGAGAAGACACTGAACCTTGACCTCATATTTTCTAGCCACCAGAACTATGTAAAATAAGTTAGTTACTCCTAGTCCTTAAAAGCTAAGCAGACTAAGACAGTGGTGATCTGAGTCGGGAACACCATCCCAAATATGACACAGCTATTTGGCATTTTAAAATAATCTACACCATAAGGACTATCATGGTGATATTTATGATTCAATAAAGATTACCTGAAGGATCAGAATGCAAAGCCAGCCACACTACTTAGCTATAGAAGCTGGGCAGTGGTGGCACACACCTGTAATCCCAGGACTCAGGAGACAGAGGTAGATAGATCTCTGTGAATTCAAAGCCTCCCAGGGCTACATTAGAATGAATCAGTTTTAAAAGAGAAACAGAGCTCATGCCTCTAGTCCCAACACTAGGGAGGTGGAGACATGAGTGATATGGCTGGGTTGAGAGAGGAATATAAGGTGCAGGAGACTGGAACTCAGGGCAGCCTAGGATTCTGAGGTTTGGTGGAAAGCAGGACAGCCTGGAGATGCAATCTGAGGTTCATTGGATCACCCCTTCTGTTATAAGCATTGACAGAAGTGAGAAATCTCTAGTGGCCAGCTGCTTTGCTTCTCTGAACTTCAGTTTGAACTCCGATATCTGTCTCTGGGTTTTTATTATTCATGCTACAGACTTTTTTATTTTCCAATTTTCACAATATGAAATGATTTCTGATGACTGTTTTGTACTTTTTAGCTTGTAGATACATTCTAAAGCAAAAGGTCTTAACAAACATTATATTATCAATGATATTTCCTTTAGAACTTCCAAATAAATGAATGGATGTGTCCTGGACATTCACTATTTGTATAAAGCCAGTAATACACTTACTAGATCCAAAAAGTATAGCGAAGCAATAGGGGTCTGTTGAACTAAAGTGGGCAACTTGATTATTGGAGAAATATTAAGAAGTGAGTCCAACTTAGGGAGTCCATTCCACATAGAGGGACACTCTCTCAGCCTAGATACATGGCAGGAGGGCCTAGGGCCTGCTCCAAATGATATGAAAGATTTTCAAGATCCCCCATGGAAGGCCTTACTCTCCCTAGGGAGCAGAAAGGGGATGAGATAGTGGGTTGGTGGGGGGCAGGGGAGGCTGGTGAGGGAACTAGGATTGGCATGTATAAAAAGCTTGTTTCTAATTTAATTTAAGAGAGAGAGAGAGAAAGAGAGAAACACACCACACACACACACACACACACACACACACACACACACACACACACACAAGAGAATCCAAATAGAATATTTGACATTAGATGCATTTTCCTTTGGGCTTGGAGATTTTAAAAGGCAAGAATTTTCCACTATAGAACTAAGAAAACATCTATTTACATACCTTTCATATCAAATAATTTGCAATCTCCTTGCACCCTCCTGCAATCACCAGTACCTACAGTACTTTTGCCCAAATAACCTAAAAATCCCCTCTGTGTTTTTTTCTCTCTGTCTCTGTCTCTCATTTTGCCAATTTATTCGTGTGTGTGTGTGTGTGTGTGTGTGTGTGTGTGTGTGTGTGTGTGTGTGGTACATGCATGTATGCACATGTGTGCAGGAGTGTACCCATGAAGGCTCATGGAGGCCAGAGGCTGGCACTGGGGTGTTTTCCTCAATTGCTCTTCCACCTTGCTTTTTGAGTCCGTTTCTCTCATTAAACCCAGAGCTTTCCTGCCTCTGCTTCCCCATGCTGGGGTTGTAGACACATGCTTACACACCCATCTTTTTATGTGGCTTCTGAGGGATCTGAACTCAGGTCCTCATACTTGTGCAGCAAACATTTTACCTACTGAGCCATCTCCCCAAACCCCAAATGTGACATCTCTTAAAGGCTAGATCCGTTCGTAGCAAACAAACTATACACATTCCATAGAACTACAGACGATATCAAGAAAACTGAAATTTGTCTATTTGTCTTCCCCACCCCAACCCCCACCCCACCCCCGTTCTGGAATCTAGAAGTCAATATGCCAGTTGTGTTTCTCTCTTCTGGAGGCTCCAGGGGAAAATCTATTCTAATTTCTGGCTGTTGTAAACAATTCTCCCTCCCCTCTCTTCTCCATCTCTGCCTCCATGTTACCTCTCCCTTCCTCCTCTCCCTTCCTTCCCTCCTCCTCTCCCTCCCTTCTTTCCATGTGCTAAGGATGGGACATAGAACTTCATGCACACTGGGCAGATGACTGACTGCATCCCCAGCTCTGAAGCAATCTCAAACGTCTAGACTTGTAGCTGTATCATTTCAGTCCACAGCTGTCTTCGTGGCTGTTTGTAGCGTAGTATGTGTTTGTGCATGTGGTTATGTGTCTCTGTGTGTATGCAATTCTTTTCTTTTTCTTGACAACAGTCATTAGTTGCAGAGCCACCATACTTTAATATCACCTTAAAAGTCCCCGTTTCTAAATAAGGTCACATTAATGGGCACTGGGGATTAGAACCTAGGCACTTCTCTTTGGAACACAATCCAATCCATTGTCTAGCTAATTTTTAATAAGGACTAAAATTTATGATTGGGGAATCTTGCTTTAACTATTACGACAGAATGCAGAGAGAACAGTCATGTTGCCTATCCGAATGTTTCAGTTGAAATATATATATATATATATATGTATGTATGTATGTATGTATGTATATATATATATATATATATATATATATATATATAGTGTGTGTGAATTTAATTATCAGATCAAAATAATTGGCAAAGCTCTCACCTCAGAAGTATTTCTTTATGTTGAAAACATTAAAAATCCTCTTTTTAGTCTTTTTTTAAATTAATTTATTTTCTTACATTCCAATCCCAGTTCCCCCTCCCTCCTTCCCTCTCACTCCCTCCACTCCCCCCTCCTCCCATCTGCTCCACAGAAAAGATAAGGCCTCCCATAGGAAGTCTACTAAGTCTGTCCCATCATCTAGTTGAGGCAGGACCCCCACATCCCTGTGACTAGTCTGGGCAAGGTATCTTATCTCTCCACATAGAATGGGCTCCGCTAAGTCAGTTTGTGCATTAAAGTTAGATTTGGGACCCACTGCCAGTGGCCTCATATGTCACCCTAATCACACCATTATGTTCAGTCTTATGCAGATTCCCCATTTGTCAGACCTTGGTCAGTGATCTCTCATTTAGCTCGGGTCAGCTGATTCTGTGGGTTTCCCCATCATGGTCTTGACAGTATTGCTTCTCTCTCACTTCAATTGTACTCTAGGAGCTTGGCCCATTGGTTAGTTGTGGATTTCTGTTTCTGCTTCCATCTGTTTCTGGAAGAGGGTTCAAGCTTCTCTGGGGTTATGGATTGTAGGCTGGGTATCTTTTGCTTTATGTCTGGAATCCACTTATGAGTGAGTACATACTATATTTGTCTTTCTGGTTTTGGGTTACCTCAATTAAGATGTTTTGTTTTGGTTTGGTTTGGTTTTTCTAGTTCTGTCCATTTGCTTGCAAATTTTAGGATGCCATTGCTTCTTGCTGCTGAGTAGTACTCCATTGTATAAATACACCACATTTTCTTTATCCATTCTTCAGTTGAGGGGCATCTAGGCTGTTTCCAAGATCTTGATGTTATGAATAATGTTGCTATGAACATAGTTGAACAAATGTCCTTGTGGTGTGAATGTGCCTTCTTTAGGTATATGCCCAACAGTGGAATTGTAGGGTCTTGAGGTAGGTTGAGCCCTAATTTTCTGAGAAATCGCCATACTGATTTCCACAGCAGGTGTACATGTTTGCACTCCCGCCAGCAATGGAGGAGCGTTCCCCTTTCTCCACATTCTCTCTAGCATAAGCTGTCATTGGTGTTTTTGATTTTAGCCATTCTGATCGGTGTAAGATAGAATCTCAGAGTGGTTTTGATTTGCATTTCCCTGATGACTAAGGATGCTGAACTTTCCTTAAGTGTCTTTCTGCCATTTGAGATTATTCTGTTGATAATTCTATGTTTAGATCTGTACCCCATTTTTAATTGGATTATTTGGTAGAAGAACATTTTTTAAAATCCTCTTTTTTTTTTTTTTTCTTTTCTTTTTGTATTTGTTTTTCGAGGCAGAGTTTCTCTGAATTGCTTTGGAGACTTTTTATCAATCACTTTGAAACATTCACCTAATTATCAACCATTGTTATCCTTCCTATCTAACTGCACCACTGTACCCACTGACCATCTCTTCACAGGCTGAAGACTATCTGAAATGCTCTGTGTGCTTTCCAGAAGCTAAGGTGAGAAAAGCTGTGTTTGCTATGCATGGTAATAGTGTGCCAAGGGTTAAAGGCCACAAGCTAGCCAGGGCAATACTTGGCAAATTTCTTTACAAAAGTAAAAAAAATAAAAACATAAAAAATGTAAACAATTTGTTTCTGATTATAGGTCATTCTCATCCAGGATTCTACTCTTTCAGAATCTTCATTTTTAATGTAATAAAGTTCTTTTTTTTTTTTGCTATTAATTTCTTTTAAAATAATCTGTAATTCAGATTTTCCTTTTTCCATGTAAATAGGTTGATAAGCTATTTAAGTTTCAGTTTTAATTATACTTTGTTAAATGTATGCAGGAATTAAAAAGAGTAATTGCAGCAGAATCAGCTGATATCTGAGGCTAACTGGGGATAGAGAGTAATGTTCTTTGGGGCTCCCCCAAAGATCCTTTCGAAGGCTCATGCACCATGTCTGGAATCATGTAGACACTCTGGAAGATTTAATTAGAAACATTTCAGTTCACAACCAAGATACACTTTTGCTAGAAATCTAAATTTTTTTATCTCATCTGTAAACATTTTAGTTCTCTTTCTTATAAATTATTTAGATACAACCATTTGAATGGAGGGGATCCTCATTTTTCCTTTTCATGATGATTAGGTAATGAATGCTTCTTTGATAGTTTGATTTATGCATTTTATAGTAAACATAGTAAGATATTACATTGTATCTCATAAACATGTGTTAATATTTGCTAATAAGATAACATTTTCAAATTGGATTTTTAAATAGTTCCCTGAAGGAAACTATTGGCTACTCTGGGTTTGCCCAAAGCAGTTCTGTGACTCAGACTGGTCTTGAGTCTGGGTGTTTCTCATAGATGAAGTTACAGCTATGTTTCAGATAGTACTGTGGGTTCTGTGGTACTGTGTTTCCAGAACTCCCTCCCTGAGCCTTGATTCTACCTCCACCTGACAGAATTTAAGTAAGGCTGTGCTCACTATGCTGTCTCTTTGGAAGCTCCTGTTAGGGCATTGGAGCATTTATTGTCCTCTGAGGTGTCACCATGAGCTATCTTCCTGGTCACTGGTGTCTTTGTTTAGATTTCCCTGCACTGGCCACTAACAAGTGTCTCATTGTACCTCAGGTTTAACCATGGCTCGGTTCTGGTTTGACAATTCAAGTATCTGTTCTTCACTTTTGCTTCCAGAAGGAACACAAAACTCTGAGCAGATGGGGAGAAAGAGGAAGCCGAACACACACCAAGGAAGTCAATAACTCATCTTTCTCCTAAGTTGCCTATGGACATTTTGTGACTTGTTGAGGTTAAAAACACACCCCTCAGCTGATCTTCTGGTAAGTGATGGTATTGGAGTTAGAACAGTCACATTTTACTTTAGGGTTTGAATCTCTTTCTCCTTACAGCTGAACCCCAGAGATGTTAGAAGCTTTTCACAACTGGCTTTGTCAAGAACATCACATTTTGTCAGTTTGACTGTTAAATGTCTCCACAGGCCCATATGCTTGAGACTTGGTCCTGAGCTTGTGGAGCCACGAGGTGACCTTTAGGGTGTGGAAGTAGGAGAAAATTGACTTATTCTGGGATATGGTCATCCTGGTTTTCTCTTCATTTTTCACTTCTTGACCACCATGAGGGGAATGGCTTTATTTCTTATGTACTAGCTAGGGTGTGCTGCCTCACCAATGGCCCCAAAGCAATGGGCTAACTAACCTCTGTATTGACACCTCCAATTGTACTAACTTTTGTCAGAGAAATGGATACAAGCATCTATTCATCCCAGATAGTGTACCAATGACAGACAAAATAGTAGTTCCATCAAAACCCAACTTTGAAAACCAAGGAATTTATTTGTGCTTATTTACATAGCACAGTGAGTGGTGTCTCCAAAACAGATGACAGCCTTATAACTGTGTCAGTCTCCTTTAGGTTAACCTTCCACTTTGCATACACACTAGCACCTCCCAAGATCACTTTCAGGTGGGGAAATACAGGAAGGAATAATGGTCGGGTTCCCAGATGAAGATCCCGTAGCTTTCTGTCCATCATTCTGTTAGCAATGTCAACAACTCTATTGTCATCACTGCAGACATAGCTACCTCTATTCAGGTTCACTCAATTAGTTGCCATAGCTACCAAGCCAAGGTAACCCAACTCCACGATGATAATGGGGTGAGCATGTTATGCTGGAGGAAAAGGGCCCTACTCCAAAACTGTGAACTAAAGTTAACCTTTCTCATTCTAAGTTGATTATCTCGAGTACTTGTTATAGGAGCAGGAAACTGACATCTATTTCCTCCTTTTCTAAACAGGACTGCATGCCTTCCCTAGGTAGACACTAAATGTCTCTACAAGTCCCTGACTCACATTTTTCTCCCTCCCAAGAGGGTCTTTTGGGGCTTTCAATTAATCAGCTTCCATTTCAAGACCTGGTGTTCTCTCTGTTCCCTCCCCATCAAGCCTCACGACATAGTGCATTTCTTTCCCTAGTACCTCCAGCCTGTGATCACTAATCTTCCCTTCAGCTGTCAGAGAGGCCTGTTAATCAGCCAATCTCAAAATTCTTCTCATGACAAAGAAGAAACACATTTGTTCATGAAACAGCCAAAGCACATTTAAATCTATCCATTTCATTTGCTTTCTCGCCACTCAAGAGTCTTGGATATAGAATAGAGGCTGAGTTTCAGTGACAGATGGTGGATGGTAATCTTTCATTTTGCCATAAAGTTAACCCTCTCTCAGGGGCCAGGAAAAGACCTTTCACGTGAAAAATCAGTGGCTGTGTAGTGCATGTTTGTTAGCAGATGGGGGAGGAAAACAAAAAGCTCCTTTCTTTCTCCAAGCCCAAGAGCATGCATACCTTTCCTTTTAGGCTAACCTACCTTGTGAGACATTATGACAAAGTCCTCTGCTTTATTTATGATACCATCAGTGTCTGTGCATGTTAATTCATGATGATTGCACTGTACTGAGCCCCAGCGATAAATTAAAAAATGAGGCTATTAGAGATAATCCAATAAACAAACCCATGAAAAGCTGTCTTCCAGTGTTATTCGTTGCTATTTTTAAAGAAGGAAGATGACTAAATGGAATATAATGCTGAACTTGATCTTTTTTTGAGGTTGATAAATGGAGACTATAAATGTGACTTTAAAATGCCTTTTAAATCTTATGCTGGCTAAGAAATTGCAGGCTTATGTGTAGATGAAGCATGCATTTTATTCTCCTAACAGTTAGTTCAGCCAAAGTGGGGTATGATTTAATGAGGGGAAAACTCCTGATATTAAGGATCATGATAAAGTAGATAAATCACATTGATGAAACAAAGAAATCTCAAGTCTAATCAATAAATAACGGGCCATAAGACATAGTATCAATGAGAAAAATCCAGAATGTTTAGAGATGATATTTTTAAAAGACTGGTATGGTGGCATATCCATGTAATTCTAGCACACAGAAGGCTGAGGCAGGAGAATCAAGAGTTCAAAGCTAGGTTGGACTACACTTGACTGAGAGAGACACACAAAGAGAAAGATCTACATATCTATACCTATGTCATTCATACCCATATGTATTCATATGCCTATACTTATATCATCTATGTCTGTACCTATAGCTATTCATATCCTATATGAGGAAATAGAAAAAAGAGTTGGCATGGTTCCAAGTATGACAGAAGACAAGGTGTCAGTTCAGAGGAAAAGGAGAGGACCCAGATCTGAAGTCTGTGCTGTCCTAAAGGAGTCCTAAAGGAGATTGGCTTTCATGTGGTTTTGAATAGCAATGCCCTTTCCTCCTTTCTGTAGCTTTGCATAATAGTGATGAACAACACATCCAGTCACATTAGGAAACCTGGATTCCATCATAATCTTGATCAGAAGCAAGCCTTTGCTGTACACATCACCATTTCCTACATTGACAGCCTAATAGGGAGACACTAAGAATCAAGAATAATGCCTTTAATAAGGAAATGGAGTTAAGGGCTGGAATGATGGTGACTAGGAGTTCCTTTTGCAGAGAATCTGGATTTGGTTCCTACCATCCACATGGATGCTTACAACCACCTTAACTCTAGTTCTGGAGGATCTGATGCCTCCACAGGCACCAATGAGGGATTAGATTCCCTGACAGACAAGGATAGGCATCACAGCTATGTGATAAATGTATTGTACTTCCAAGATGTCTGGCTTCTTCCTTATCCTACTGATCTGAGATAAAACCATAGCAGCTTAAAACAAAGACCTGGAAATTTCTTATTTTCTTCCACCAATAGGATCTCCATGCTCATGTACAGCCTAGAGGACTTCAAGGCCAATCAGCTACCAGCCCTAAATCAGGAAAGAGAAACCATTCAATCAGATCCATACTTATCACTCTACACAAAGCACAACTCCAGATGGGTCATGGACCTCAACATAAGGCCAGATACACCAAACCTGAATACATAAATAACTCAAAAAAAGAAAAAAAATCCCTAAATATCAAGAAAACAAATAATTAAAATTAAAAATGGGGTACAAATCTAAACAGAATTCTCAAGAGATAAAACACAGATGGTTGAGAAACACTTAAAGAAATGTTCAACATACTTAGTCATCAGGGAAATGCAAATCAAAACTGCTTTGATGTTTCATCTTAAACCAGTCAGAATAGCCAAGTTCAATAAAACAAATGACAGCTCATACTGGCAAGAGTGTGAAGTAAGGCAAGCTGGTGGGACTGCAAACTTGTACAGCTTCTATGGAAATCAGTATGGCAGCTCTTCTGGAAGGTGGGAATCCGTCTACCTCAAAATACAGTTATACCATTCTTGGGCATATACCCAAAGGATTTTACATCCTATTACAGAGACACTTACTCATCCATGTTCATTGCTCCTTTATTCATATTAACCAGAAATTGGAAAGAGGCTGTTTGCAAACAGATGAAAGGACTAAAAAAATGTAGTAAATTTTCACAACAGAATATTGCCAAGCTATTAAAAATGAAATTTGCAGGTAAATAAAGCTAGGGAAAAAAATCATCCTGAGTGACCCAAAAAGAAAAATAAGATATGTATGATGGGAGATGTCATTCTGTTAATACGTTTCTCTTATTGGTTAATGAATAAAGCACTATTGGTCAATAGGAAAGTAAGATAAGCAGGACTAGGAAACAAGGAGGATTCCAGGAAGTAGTAGGGAGAAGTCAGCCTGTAGAGACCGGAAAAAAAACATGGAGGACTGCAGGGTAGAATGCCAGACCCTCTCTCTGGTAAGATAAGACCACATGGAAATACTTAGATTAATAGAAATGGATTAATATTTAAGACAGAGCTAGCCAATAAGAAATGATAGTAACTGGTCAACAGCATTATATCAAATACAGTGTCTCTGTGTGTTAATTGGGGCTGGCGCAGCACTGGGACCAGACCAGTGGCGGGAAAAACCTTACTCATAACATATGTACTCATATGTGGATATTAGCTGCCATGTCTTAAATAAACTGGATACAATCCATATAACCACAGAGGTTAGTTATAGAGCAAGGGCAAGATCTCTCTAGGAAAGGGAAATAGAACAGATAATTATGAATGGATGGGGGAAATGGAATGGGAAGATCAAATGGGAAGGGGAAGAAAAGACGGGAAGGGAATAAAGTGAGAGCTACTAAGGCATATGGAAATTTAATGGACGCTTCTTAAAATATGTACATATATGAAAGGAATCTAAATGAAATCACCAAATAATGGGGGAGACAAAGCTCCCACTAGACATCTCTTTCCACCAAATGAAATCTCCGGTGCCAGGAATGGGTTATATTTAATTGAATTATTGGCCAAAAGGGCCCCATGGAAATCCCTCAAACAACCCAGGCTACTATTGAAGCTGTTGGTTGTTTTCTATAAGCTGATGGCAAGGTCCTGTTGCTGAAAACAACACTTAACTAACTCATTGAACTGGTGCCTAGTTATAGGCTTCACCCCTACTGACTAGTAATCACAGTACTAGAAGGATACTCTACATGCTACCAGAGGAGTTAGGTAAACATCAACCCAGCTACAAACCCTTTGATCTACAGTGGAGAACTGCCTGCAAGGTGCACTGGTACAATCGTGGCACAAAGGTTATAGTAGCAACCAATTAGTATCTGATTGAATTGAAGGCACACTCCATGGGATAAAACCCATGTTAACACTACTCAAGTGGCCAAGAACCCGAGATAGATAGGTCATGAGCCTAGAGAAAAAACAAATACTATTGTTTTGCCAAAGGAATATAACAATACACTGACTCCTAACAACATTTTATTATTCCCAACTGATAACCACTTGTAAGGGGGAAAACTAGTTTTCTTCAATGGCATATCACTGGGTATACAAACCACATCTCTGGATAGGCCCCATGCCCAGCAGTAGGTGTCCAATACAAAATGAACTTAATGGTATTTCTTAAGGTTTGTTTTTTGTTTTTCTCTCATAATGTTTTGTCTATTTCATTGTGGGTTCTTTATTTTGTTTTTGTTTGTTTGTTTTTTGTCTTTTTGTTTTGTTTTTAACCTTATAGGTCTTTTGCTTATATAATACACTTTCCAGTTTTGTTTTTATGGGATTTCTGTGTCTACAAATGTGCATGTGTCTGTGTCTTTTTTGTGTTTCTTATGCTCCTTCTCTGGCTCTTCCCTCCCCCCCCCATTTGTTTTGTTCTATTCTGGCTTGCTAGTTTTCATTTTATCTAATTTTATTTTATCATTATTATTTTTTTAGATGCCTGTTTGTTTTCTAATGAGAGAGAGAAAAAAGGGTATCTGGGTTTGGGCGGTGGAGAGGTGGAAATCATTTGGGAGGAGCTGGAAGAGGGTAAACTGTAATCTGACTATATTGTATGAAAAACTTATTTTAAATAAGAACACAGAACACTGTATTTTTAGGCTTCCGAGTCTCCCGTCTGCCTTGCCGAGGGTCTTTCTTCCCATGAGCTGCTATGCGTGTTTGCATCGCCTCGCTTCTCATAAAAGCCTATGCCAAGTCAGCAATGGTAGCCAGTGCTTTTAATTCCAGTGCTCAGGAGGCAAAAGTGGGCAGATCTCTGAGTTCTAGGCCAGTGTGGTCTACAGAGCAAGTTCCAGGACAAACAGGGCTACACAGAGAAACCCGGCCTCAAAAAACCAAAAACCATAAAAACAACCTGTTTCTTACACTGTTGAGTCTATGTGCTATGTTTGAGAATTTCCTGGCTGTTAATCAGTAAGTTGTGCTTGAGATTTTTCCTGCCTTTTAATTCCTTAACTGCCAGAAAAGTACACACTTGACCAAAGGCCTTAGACTAACACCAGGCACACATGTGGTGCCCATAAATGCATGTAGGAAAAACACACATACGTGTAAAAGGAAATTGATATCTTTCCTAAAGGGTGGCAAAGTGGGCAGGAGAAGCGGAGACTGAAAATGAAGCTTGGTTCTCTAACCTCACACATCATTTCTGTGACAGAATGGATCCTTCTTCTGGTCCAAAGGAAGTGACCTGTGCAACACTGGAATAATATAAAGGGGACATGTCTTCCTTTTCTGGGTAGTGACCCCATGCCAAGGACATTCAAGCCTCTCAGGAACTTGTTATTCCAACAGAGAACTCTGCCCTTGTCCCATGAGGTTTCTGTTTTCTTTTTACCTCTGGAAAGAGTGAAGAGATGCAACAAAATATACAATCTTAACATGTAAGAACTGAGACTCATACCCACATCCTTCAAATCTTGTAGATGAATATTTTTTTCAGAGAAAACTCTATAGGATCTATGCACAGGCCAGCTTTCTTATGGATGAAATGACACTTGATGTGAAGTGGGACTAATCAGAATAATTTATTAGAATTTTCCAAAGGAGCAGAACCTCCAGAGAGGTAGAATGGAATTATGCAGGGGATTTGTTGGATTAGTTTGCACAATGGCTTTCTGCAAGCTAGAGAGCCAGAAAAACCAGCAGCTGTTTGGTTCAACAGCCTGGTAGCTTCAGAGCAAATATGTGCAATGATGAAGCTTTAGTCTGAGGCTGGTCTGGAGCTACTGGGGCAAGTTTGCATTCAAATGCTGAAGAACCTTGTCTGATATCTGAAAGCTCCCATTCTCGAAGAGCCAGCATGTGTGTCCGTGAATTTTCCCATTTGGCCGCTTTTTGTTCCAGTTGGGATCCCAAACTATTGAATGCTTTCCCCATTCAGCATGGGTCTTCCACCCCAGTTCACTGACCCCTAGGCCAGTCTTCTCCAGAAACACTCCCCCAGACACAGATGTATGTCTTACCAATTTTCTAAATGGTTCTCAATCTAGTCGAGTCACTAAGATTGGCAGTTACATTAGAGAAATAGACATTGGCAACCATGTGGATACCCAGTGAGGTTAAATGTTGGCATTAGAGGCCAAGGTCTGTAGTTCTACCATAACCTTAAGAATACACAGAATGAGCTGGAGAGTTAGTTTGGCAGTTAAGAGCACTTGTTGCTCACTCAGATGACCTGAGTTCAGTTCTGAGCATCCTTATGGTGGTTCACAACCATCTTTAAATCCATTTCCAGGGGGATCAGTATGCTCTACTGTTTTCTGTTGGCACCAGGGAGACATGTAGTATATATATACATACACATAGGCAAAACACTCAGACACATAAAATTTTTAAATTCTTTTTTAAAAGAATACAAAAACTTGGAGCTTTAGATTCATGGTTCTGTGTTGAATTCATCAATGCCTCAGCACAATTAATTAACTCTCCTCTGGCTTCAAATAATTTTTTAAAAAGTGTTACCAGAAGTATAGAGTATATTCTACAACTGTCACTATGAGAAGAAAAATCATATACACATATTCTACATAAAGTGATAGAGGCAATTAATCAAGAGATGAAGAAGGCCATTTCATATTCATCATAGGAAAAATCCATCAAGATGAAATCTCAATTCTGAACATCTATGCCACAAATACAAAGGTACCCACATTTGTAAAAGAAACATTACAAAAAATTAAATCATACATAAAACCCCACACACTTATAGTGGGAGACTTCAATAACCCACTCTTACCACTGGACAGGACTACCAGACAGAAACTTAACAGAGAAATAAAGGAACTAACAGAAGTTATGACTCAATTTGTTTTAACATACATCTATAGAATATTCCATCCACACACAAAAGAATATACCTTCTTCTCAGCACCACATGGAACCTTGTCTAAAATTGACCATATGCTTAGTAACAAAGCAAACCTCAACAGGTACAAAAAAATTGGAATAACTCCATTTCTTATTGGATCACCATGCTTTAAAGTTAGAATTCAACAACACAAATTGCAGAAAGCCTATAAACTCATGGATATTTAACAGTGCTCAATTGCATCACTCCTGGGTCAAGGAAGAAATAAAGAAAAGAAATTAAATACTTTCTAGAATTCAATGAAAATGAAGGCACAACATACCCAAACTTATGGGACACTTTGAAAGCAGTGCTAAGAGGAAAGTTCACAGTACTAAGTGCCTACATGAAGAAATTGGAGACTAGTAACACAACATCCTTAGCCATCAAAGAAATGCAAATCAAAACAACTCTGAGATACCAACTTACACCTATCAAAATGGCTAAAATCAAAACCACCAATGACAGTTTATGCCAGAGAGGATGTGGAGAAAGGGGAATATTCCTCCACTGCTGATGGGAGTGCAAACTTGTACAGCCACTTTGGAAATCAGTATGGCCATTTCTCAGGAAAATGGAAATCAGTCTACCTCAAGATCCAGCAATTCCACTCTTGGGCATATACCCAAAGGATTCATAATCATACAACAATGACATCTATTCAGCTATGTTCATAGCATTTGTAATAGCCAGGACCTGGAAGTAACCTAGATGCCCCTCAATCAAAGAATGGAAAAAGAAAATGTGGTACATTCACAAAATGGGATACTACTCAGTAGAGGAAAAAAAAAAAAAAATGACATCTTGAAATTTGCAGGCAAATGGATGGAACTAGAAGAAACCATCCTGAGTGAGGTAACCCAGACACAGAAAGACAATCATGGCATGCACTCACTCATAAGTGGATATTAGACATAGAGCAAAGGATTACTAGCCCATAGTCCACAACCCCAGAGAAACTAGGAAACCAGGATGACCCTAAGAGAAGCCCCCCGGAGAAACAACCAGACACAGAAAGAATCATGGCATGCCCCCAAAAGGGGGAAAAGAAAAAGGGAAAGGGCCCCTGCCCCCCTGGAGAAGGGGGAAAGGATAAGATCTCCTGAGCAAATTGAGAGCATGGGGGGAGGAGGAGGGAAGTAGGAGAAAGAGGAGGGGAGAAGGAGAAGGAGAACAGGAGGGATCAGGAAGGTCGAGTGGGGGGAAGAACAGAGAAAGAGAGCAAGTAAAGAGATACTTTAATAGAGGGAGCCATTATGAGCTTAATGAGAAACCTGGTACTAGGGAAACTCCCAGGAATCTACAAGGATGATCCCAACTAAGAATCTAAATAATAGTGGAGAGACTACCTTAAATAACCCCTATAATGAGATTGATGACTACTTTAAATGACATCCTACAGCCTTCATCCAGTAGTTGATGGAAGCAGAAGCAGAGATCCACAGCTAAATATTAAGTCAAACTCCTGGAATCCAGTTGTAGAGATGGAGGAGGGATGAACAAATGGGTCAAAACCATGCTGGAAAAACCCACAGAAACAGCTGACCTGTGGGAGTGGGCGCTCACAGAACCCATACTGACAGCTGGGGAGCCAGCATAAGACTAAACCAGGCCCCCTGAAAGTGGGTGTCAATTGGGGGAGCCTGGGAAGTCTAGGGAGCCTCTGACAGTGGAACCAGTAATGATCCCTAGTGCATGAATGGGATTTTGGAGACTATCCCCTATGGAGGATATTCTCTCTGCCTAGAAACATGGGGGAGGTGCCTAGATCCTGCCCCAAATGATGTGACTGAGTTTATGATTCCCCATGGGAGGCCTCACTCTCCTTGAGGAGTGGATGGGGAGATGGTGTGGGAAATGGGAGGGTGGGAGGGAGAGGGAACTGAGATTTTTTTAAATTTAAATAAAATAAAATAAAAATAAAGTGGTAGAGACTACATTAAAGGTAAAAGTGGGAAGAAGTGTTGACTATTTTCACCAAGATTGTGTTACCATAATTGCTTTCTTTTTTTAAGTAGATAATTTTAGCTATAATTATTAATGCATATTAATATGTACATGTTAATAGATTTCACAGTGACCTTTCCACACATGCATATATCAGGGTAATTTCTACTAATGATATCATACATTCTGATTTCTCAAAAGTGACATGTGGGGGCTATGGGACCTGGTTAATATAACAGTTGATAAAATTAGTATTCTTACTAGTGTGTCATCTTTGAAGCAAAAGGAGTGACTTCAGAAATGAAGAGGTCACAGGAGAAGCAGCAGAATAATAATGTCTCAATAATCAGTGAAGTTCTATTGAGATAATGAATGCTTCTAGTATACAGAAGAAGTGGAGATGAGAGGCATTAAGTAATGAAATGGCACTAAATAGATGTTCCTGGGCCAGGATTATGAAACAACCTAGGTCAGAACACAGACTGGGGCAAGTCTTAATTTTATTAATGTAAAGTTTTCTCTTCTCTGAAGCTATCTTTTATTTTGTAAATTATTTTTCAATGGTGGGTTTGCTTATGTGAGCTTTGAAAATGTCTTTTTAATATTTCTTTTATGTGTGTGAGTGGTTAGCCTGAGTGTGTGTAGGTGTACCATGTGTGGGACTGGTGCCTAGAAGACCAGAAGAGAGCGGATTTCCTGGAACTGGAGATGGTTGTGAGCTACCTTGTGGGTGCTGAGAAGTGAGCTGAAATCTCTCTGCAAGAGAATATTAACAAGGACTGAATGGTAGGCTGGTAGAAGGGGAGGCAGTGTGTTAGAGCTGTCCCTCCAGGCTTGAAAGCAGGTTTCAGTATCAAAGGCCCTGACAACAACGTTTCCCTGGACCAGTGTTATTACATAAATGTAGCTGGAAAACTCCTAATCTGAAAACCCAGAATCCAAAATGCTTTAGCCCCTGAAACAATTTGAGTTCTCACAAGATGGAAGTAAAACAAACAAACAAAAAACAAGTAAAAAACCAAACAACAACAACAACAGAAAACAAAAAAACAAAAAAAAAACCTTATACTGGACCTCATGTAAACATTGCAGTCAAGACACAGATATGCTGCACACATAATATAAAATCTGGAGTTTTGGATGCAGCTCAGTGGTAGAGTTCTTGTCTAGTATGCTTGAAGCTCTACTTTCAGCCTTCAAGCAAAATAAATAAATAAATAAATAAATAGTATCTAATTATACTAAGACCTGGTGCTTAAAGATGAAATGAACTTCATATTTAAACTTGAGTTCCATACCCACCATATCTTAGTATGTTAAAATATTCCACAATCCAAAGTAATCAGAAGTCAGATGTGCTTTTCATCTAAAGCTTTTTGGATAAGAAATATCTGGCCTGTATTATCTATGCATTATTAGCATTGGTGAAAGCAGAAACTAAGCCTCAGTGGAGATGATATGCCCAAGTCATACAACCTCAAGATATTTAACTTGAGCCAGGGACTTTCATATCCTTAATTTCCCTGGGGGACACCACCTGTGAGACCAGCACTTGGGCCACAGGACCTTCTTCCATGAAAAAGTGTCGATGTCCACTGGACATTTTGTTCCCCATGACTTTCCAGGAATAGGCTGGGGCTTCCAATGCTGGCGTCTTCCCGGAGCCATCTAGCATTGTTTCTCCTCTTACTGTTTTCCTAACAGGAAAATAAAAACTATGGCTGTTAAATATTGCCTGGTGAAATAGACTTTCATGAGGCTGCATCCCTTTGAAGACTAACACGCTTTCCACCTCTTGAAAACAAAATGGGATGGAAGGTAGAAGCCATGACTAACAAGAATAAAAGAGGGAGATTGAAAGCAAGATTTCTCTGCTGAAACCTGGGCAGCAGACTCCCCTGTCCTTGTTTAACCAAGAATAGGATATTGGGATGCAAAACTCCGGTTCGGGGAATTTTAACCCCTGAAGCAAAACATCAGAAGCAAAAATCTCCTCCTTCTTCCTAAGGTTTGGGACATGTAAGGGGGAGGTGAAGGGGAATCTAACATGTAGGGTGAGGAAAAAGAGGAGATGGGTTAGAATGCTTGGGCTCATCTCTGGTTCTATCACTTACTAGCCAGGGAGTTTTACCAAGCCCATTTTATAAGATTGCTACAGAAGTTTGATGTATAGTTTATGAAACCTGTACAGAATAAATGCTAAATGAAGTTTAGGTGCAAATATACTAATCTAGCCAGAGGAGAGGGCTATTGAGTATTATATATAACTTTTGCTGTCTCCTATGTGTCCCCCCCCACCCCCTCTAGCTCTGGAAACATTTATCAAAGCTATGCATTAGACTCGGTGACACAAAGGCTACAAGAATAAAACAACTTGGACCACAATGTAATGTCAATCTGAAATAATGGGGGACATCAGGGAAGCAGAGAAGGCCTTAGAGAATAAGAAGCCACTTGAAAATTGAGATAGCACAGATGCCCATGGTGTGAGCATAGAGATGTTTTGAAAATAAGAGGAGTTACAGATTAAATGTAGAAAAACAAAATGGGAGAGCAAGTGGTGTACACAGCAAATTGTTTTTGTTTCCCAACCGGGTGTCAAGTCCATTTGTCTCTGTATACTTTCCAAAGTAAGATTGTTATTTATATTTGTTAATTGTGAGGGGGAAATGTTGAAAGAAAACTTTGATTTCTAAAGATAAATTGTAAAAATTTCAAGTTTTTGGGTTCATCAACAATGGGCTATTGATGCATAGCCACACTTGATGTTGAAGTCTGTCTAGGGCTGTATTCATACCAAAACAGCAGAGTTGAGTTCTTTGAATATGTCTGAAGAGCATAACATACTTACAGAAAAGCTAATTGGATCCTAGTTTAGATGAAGCCTACCAGAAAACAAGGCAAGTTCTGCTGCTCCATGTCAGCCATTCGACCCTTGGTAAAAGTCTATGCTCTTGACTTTGCCTAGTGTTTCCCCAGTCATCTGTGACTACCTTTTCTAAATCTTGCTCTCCCAAGGGCTATTTGCTAAATAGCTGACAGTAATTTTGCAGTCCCGCTAAGCTCTAATGGAATGATAACCAGGGAGTTTAATTCTGCCTAGGTTACACTTACACATTTTGAAAAACCCAAAACAAAGAATTGCCTGAGGTTTGCAAATGAAGCCTTTCTTCAATATGTGCCTCGTGATACAGGCAGCTAGTTCTGGCACTTATCAAAAGCAAAGTTTTGTTGGTTTCATGATTACCTCTTCAACTGGTTAGGCTAATAGGGGGCCATTTGCTGCTAAACTGTTCCTTGGGGGAGGGAAAAAATGTCAGGAATTACCTTTCAGTAATTGATAGCTACCAAAAGAAGTGAGCCTACTCCCCTCTGATTAGCAAGAGGGCTTAGGGTAGCTGTTGTTACCCTGGAGTCTTTTCATGAAGGTGAAAATAGCTTCCTGATGGATTGGAGCTGAGATTAGAAATGCTGGATACAGGTTCCCAAACATTAGCACTGGGAAGAATTACCAGGAAACCTTTCTAAATCACAGAAAACACAGAGAGTCTGTGGGACTTGTATGGAAGTACTTCAAGAGAACTGAACTGTGACTTATAGTAATTCATTAATTAAATCAACAAAAAGTCTAGTTCATCATAAATATTTATAATCTTGGATTACTAGTTTATAAAGGTTGGCCACTTTGCCCATAAACTGAGGGTAGACTATTGCTTGTTTGGGGAGTACAATTGTATTGGATATGGTAATGTTTTCAGCCATGCTGCTTTGTGCTAGAATAGCAGAGCTGTTGAGTTTAAAGGCAGAGACGTTCTGGGCATAGGGCTTTGAAACATTCACTATCTAGCTTTGGGCAGAGATTTTTTAAATTTTAAAACAATATTTTCTCATTTTTCATACCAATCCCAGTTCCCACTCCCTTCCCTCCTCCTGTTGCCCCCCACCTTCCCCTCATTGACTCCTCAGAAATGGTAATACTTATAGGACATAAGAGTATACAGAGAAACCACCTGTCAAATCCGGATCATTAGCCTTGGTGGCCTAATGAAACATGTCACTGGTCCTCTATATACTTTCCAAATGTTTCAGTCTATTGACGCAGCAAGTGCACTGCTATGTTGCTACTTTGCCAATTTTACTACCCCTGCCCTAACTCTGCTGAGTGCCCTTGTATAACTAAATGCAAGGTTTTTGAGAATGCTGGTAAAACATGTCAGGAGGCAACCTCAAGAGAGGTTGACTGTTCACAACGAGGAAGCCTGGGACTCATTCCACATAGGTATTTCCCAAGCAAGGAAAACCAGGGGCTTTACTGAAGAAGTTCACACACACTTGGCACAGGCCCATCATCATTCTTGTGTGTGTTGAACTGTGCCTCTTCATACATCACCTAGCTATTTGTTTGTTTATTTTTAATGGCAGTTTTTAATGCTTCTGGGCAGAGATTTAGTGTTGTAAGGAGCAAAGTTCTCTTCTAGGTCATCTTACAGCAGTGGTTCTCAGCCTTTGTAAGACTGCGTTCCTTTAACACAGTTCTTCATGCTGTGGTGACCCCCAACCATAAAATTATTTTGTTGCTACTTCATAATTATGATTTTGCTACTGTTATGAATTATAATATAAATATCTGTGTTTTTCTGGTACTCTTAGGCTACCCCTGTAAAAGGGTCATTTGACCCCCAAACAGTTTGCAACCCAAAGTTTGAGAACTACTGCCTTACAGGGTTGGGCAAGAAGACTCAGAAAGTCTTACCCAATACAGAGTTCTATTCTAGGTCACCACAGAAGTTTGTCTTGTGGCCCTTATTGGAAACAGAAGGCAAATTTAAAGGCTAATTTATAGTCCCTTGAGGCTGTGTTTGTTTGTTTTCTTGCAAACATAGGTGATTGTCACTCACTTGGTGACTAAGATTTTCTCTAGTCTCAAATGGTGCCATGGGACATAATTAATAACTCACTGTAATTACAGGTGATGGTATCAGAGTTGAGGCTCTCAATAGTAGCCAGGTGAGGTCCCTTCACGGTATCTGTGCAGAGCAAGGAGAAGCTCTTCAAGCACTGGTATTAGTGTTTGCAGGTGCAAGCTGTGGAGGCAGCAGGCACCTGTGGTACCCGCTGCTGTTAGATCCTTTGTGCTAGCTGCAGATACTGCCGCAGCCATTAGTTCTGGAAGCGGAATGGCTAGGGGGAAGCCTAGGAAGTTGTGATGCCTTACTCACAGCTGCATGGTTACATCCATGTAGAAATACATGCTAGCATCCCTCCATCCTTGACATAGCCATCCTGTCATAGCCTCCAGTCCTGGAAATGAGTGAGACTCTTGGGCTCATGAGGGCTTGAGAACTCTTAGGAATGCTTCACATGAACAGGGCCTGTGCTTCGTCTTCTCTAGCTCCTGGCAACGATCTCTCCTTCAGCATCAACTCTCTGTTCTCTCTACTTCTGGTCTATCTTTTGTTTGGGCACTGGCCACTCTCTTGAACCATGAAGAAGTGGCCTCTTCTTCAGCTGCCAATAGCCTACCACCTCACCACTTTTGCAACCTGGCCTACCGCCTACTTGGCTCTTGCTTTAGCTATCAAGCAACAGCTAGCTGCCTGGCTGCTTTTGCAGCTTGGCCTTCGAGCTGCTCAGCTGTTACAGTCACTGACACTCCACAAGTTCTGCCATTGCTGCTGCTCTATCATCGCCTCATCCTGCATCTGCAAAGGCAGATAAGAAAAGACCACTTAACACACACACAGAAGCTTATGCTAATTGAAGCCTTGGCCCTTTACCACCAATCATGGCAGTTCTTTTGCTAGACCACCAGAGGAAATTTCCATCTTTGTCCTACAGGGCTGCAGGGTCCCTTTGGGTTCACTAAGGCTTATGGTAGCAGGGAGTATGGTAAAACTGATACAGCCTTGGCTGTGATCGCTGAATAGGTTTACAAGGCATGGGTGGAGTGGTCAAACCACTGGCCCAGGCATAAAGGTCCTCTATAGGGCTGTTCCACTGGTAGTCCTTTTGTTCAAGGCAACCAGGGAGTCAAGAAAGAGTCCAGCAGTTGCTAATTAAGAGGTCAAATTGCCCTTCTCTAACATCTTTGCTCTTTTAAAGGAGAACACACATGAGAAGCAATGTTCACAGTAGAGGATTTATAGCTAACACTAATAATGATTTTAGTGGATTTCTAACAGTACTTAACATCTGCCCAAGGCCAAGTTAATACTCCTGAATCACAACCCCTATAAGGAGCAAGGAATTTGTAGGAAAGCACAGAATATAATGATGTTGGTTGGTGGCTTGTATCATCTCTGGATAAAGTGACATGGAAAAGAATGAACTCAGACATGGGATTTCCCAGTTCCAGATGCACAAAAACAATTTAGAGATTCCTACCTGTGCCGTGGGGAAAAAAAAATCTTCCCTCTAGCAGCCTCTTAGGTGACACTATTCTGAGGGAGACACGAATAAATGTTTACTAACAACAGATAGGGAATCAAGGAGAAAATAAAGTAAGAATATCACCAAAGTCCAGTTCAGTGAACCAAGGGAGTTTTATCAGGGTTATTTGTAGGAATATACATGAGGAGTTTCACAGGAGTATAAATAACTCAAAGATAGAAGTATCACCACAAGTGTACCCCAGCTGCTAACCTACCATTAACAGAGGACACATCTCCATCAGTATTATTTTCTCTGCCCTTTCCTGTGAGAGTTGATAGTACAGTGTTTATGGAACTGCTATTGAGGGGTAAAGGAGATACCCCTCAATGCCCAGTCATTTTTGCCTCTAGACCAATAATCAGATGGGAGGTGAGGTACACATTGTAAACCATGAGGAGGTACACTAAACTCCTAAAGAATTTAATGGGTTCTCTAGTCCATACAAGTAGAAGTCTGAGGTGTAGATTTAAGGGAAATGAGATTATAGTGGAGGGACCAAAAAAAAAAAACCAGTCTGAGTTTATCAATATGGACCCACTGGGCAGGAATTCTATCTTTAATGTTGAAGCTCACACAGTTAAGAAAAAGAAAAAGGCACAAGCCATTTATTTGATTGGTTGTTTGAACTTTGGGTGAAAAGATGACTGTTATTGAGCTAGAGATGTCTGAAATACCTTGGTTTAACATCAGTGGAGGAATTCAGAGACTCAGGAAGATTGGAATGTTGCTGTGAACTTGCCCTCTAAACCTAATCCTCTAAAATTGCTAATATCAGGAAAAAACAGATTAGGGGGATGAGGTCCCAGCATACTCAAAAAAGCTGTTCCATTGTTCTAGTCTTTGTCCAAGTCACTATATCTGGAAATGTGGCTATTCCAATAGATAAGTTAAATGCAACAGATCTAGTTGGAGAAAATAGCAAAAATCAAGTGGTGGAACAGAACAATCAACATCAAGGTCAGTATGCTTATCACATTAGATGCCATGGGTAAAGCAATGCTTATACTGGCCTGACTCACGTATACCATTGATATTGGCTATTTAATCACGGTACTCCCAGAAATGAAATGTACTTAATGTGTGAAAGTATGTGTGCCTGCAAATCTTCACACAATGCAGGCATGCATGTATGTACCCACAAGCTGATCACTTACTCAAAGCCAATAGGGTGAAAACAACCTTAAAGGAAACAAATGTTCACCATAAATGTTGAGAGCAACATGTAGCTATGTTGATAACCTCTGTTTATGGTTTTGAGTGCTCTTATGGGTGAATAGGTATGCCAGCTAGTTTTATGTCAACTTGACTCAAGCTTGAATCATTTTGGAATAAACCTCAGTTAAGAAAATGCCACCATCAGATTGGCCTGTGGGCTAATTTGTGGTGATTGATGTGGAGGACACAGCCCATTGTGAGTCGTGTCACCCCTGGGCTGATGGTCCTGGTTACTGCAGAAAACCATGCTGAGCAAGCCATGGGGAGCAAGCCAGTGGGCAGCACTCCTCCATGGATTCCACATCAGCTCCTGCCTCCAGGTTCCTGCCTTGAGTTCCTGCCCAGAATTCTCTTGGTAATAGACCACAAAGATATAAAACTAAATAAAACCTTTCTTAACCAAATTTCTTTTCGTCATGGTGTTTTAACACAGCAAGAGAAACCCTACTAAGATAATAGACTTCAGTAAAGTAAATCTTTCCTTTGTTAATTCTGTTAAAACATTTGATTATGACGAGAGATTCCTCATTCCTTTCCCATACCACATTTTCTGTGCTATTCAGTAAGTGTCTTAGAGTTTCTATTCCTGTGAAGAGACATAATGACCACAGCAACTCTTATAAAGGAAGACATTTAATTGAGATGGTGACTACAGTTCAGAGGTTTAGTCCATTATCATCAAGGTAAGGAAGCATATTGGCATGCAGTCAGAAAAGGTACTGGAGAGGAAGCTGAGAGTTCTACATCAGATCCACAGGCAACAGAAAAGACTGTCACACTGGGCTTGGCTTGGGCAGCTGAGACCTCAAAGCCTGCCTACACCTCCTCCAACAAAGCCACACCAACAAGGCCACAATTCTTAATAGTGCTACTCCCTAGGAGCCGTAGGGACCATTTTCTTTCAAACCACCACAGCAAGTATGGAACGAAGCTCTTTGTTAGAGAGAGAAAATGGACATAGATGGAAGACACAGGAAGAGAGTGGAGAATTCAAATTTGGGCTCACTCTTGGTCTAAACTACTCCAAGAGGAAGAAGATTTTCACTCTTTGATCAATATATACAACCCAAATCGAGGACCATCTTACATAGGGACATTTCTAGGAGCCCAGTGTTGTAAGACAAGCAGAAATATTTCTTCCTTCTACGGTACCTGCCTCCTCTCTCCACCAAGAAAGAAGAAGGCCTAATGGTGCATTTGGTTTTTAGAGGCAGCATGTTGTCACTGGGATGTGACACTATTTCCCATTTGCAAAGTACCTCAGAAAGCTCCTAGTTTTGAGTGGGGTCAGAAACAGGAAAAAAAGCTCTTCAACAGGCCCTGACTACCATGCAGGCTGCTCTACCATTTGGTTAGTGTGAATCAGCAGACATCATGGCACTTGAGGTATCTGTGGCAAACAAGGAGACTGTTTGGAGCCTTTGGCAGGCCCCTCAGGGCAAATAATAGTAGAGGCCATTGGAATTTTGGAGCAAGTACCTAACATTATCTGCAGACATCTGTCTTCCCTCTGAGAGACATGAGCTTTAGTACAAACTGAATGCTGAACAATGGGCTATCAGATAACCATCCCACCTGGAGTTCTCATTATGAGCTGGGTATTATCTGACACATCAACCCACAAACTGGAATGCATATCAGAAATCAATTATCAAGCAGAAGTACTACATGATTGGGCCCAAATAGGTCCCAATAACATAAGCAAGTTATGTAAAGAAGTTTTCTAAATCCCTTTGTCTTAGTAAATGTTCTAGTGCTATGATGAGACATCATGACCACAGCAACTCTTTTTTTTTTAATTTTTTTTCTTATTTTACATATCAATCCCAGTTCCCTCTCCCTCCCTCCCATGGCCCTCTCACCCCCTCCCATCCCATCCCTTCACTCCACAGGGAGGCATCTATCAAGTCATTTGGAATAGGGACTAGGCCCTCCCTTCTGCCTCTAGGCTAAGGGAGTATCCCTCCGTAGGGAATGTGCTCTCAAAGTCCTTTTGTGCACCAGGGATACATCCTGGTTCCACTGTCAGAGGTCCCTTAGACTGCCCAGGCCTTCTAACTGAGACCCATGTTCAGGGGATCTGAGTGGGTCCAATGCTGGATTCTCAGCTATCAGTCTGGGGGCCCATGAGCGCCCCCTTGTTCAGGCCAGCTCTCTCTGTGGGTTTCTGTTTTCTTGTCACTCTTTCCTCTCTGCATCTGGATTGCAGGAGTTCGGCTCAGTGTTCAGCTGACCACAGAACCTTTATAAAGGAAACCATTTAATTGAGGCTTGTTTATAGTTCAGAGGTTTAGTCCTTTGTCATCATGGAGGGAAGCATGGCAGATTGTAGGCAGACATGGTGCTGGAGAGTAGCTGAGAGTTCTACAACCAGATCTGCAGACAATGGGCAAAGCAGAGACAGTAAGCATGGCTTGAGCATTTGAAACCAAAGCCCACCCCAACAAGGTTATATCTACTCCTAATCCCTGTCAAGTAACACCATTCCCTAATGACCAAGCATTCAAATCTATGAGCCTGTGGGAGCAGTTCCTATTCAAACCACCATACCCATGATTCCTACTTTAGCTACAATGTTTGCTGTCGCTAAGAATATACTTCTGGTCTCTTGGAGTATATTCTATGATTGGCTCAGAAAGAGAAGACTGGGGCCCAGTGTACAAATGGTTCTGCACACTATGCAGGCACCATGCAGAAGTGGACAGCTGTAGCAGTATTTCTCCTCTTGGGGGACAGTGGTGAGGAACATCTTCTCCATGGGCAGAATGCCATGCTGTGCTCATGACAGCATTTTGCTCAAAAGGAAAACAGTCAAATGTAAAATTATACATTGTTATGGTCAGTGCTGATTGTCAACTTGACAGGATCTAGAGTCACCTAGGAGACGGGCTTTTGGACACACCTGTGACAGGCTATCTAGATTGGGTTATCCCCTGACCATGCCTGTGAGTGGTTATTTGGATTCAGTAAATTACAGTAGGAATAGGTACCTAAAAGCTGTGGTACTGTCCGCTGAGGTTGAATCCTGGACTACATAAAAAGAAGGCTATCAGATCACAAAGGCATCTCTCTGTTACTGAAGATGTAACATGATCAGCTACTTCTAGCTCCTGTCAGCTTTATATCCCTTACATGATGTACCGAATCCTCAAACTGTGAGTCAATAAACCCTTCTTTCTTTAAGTTCACTTTTGTCAGTTTTTAACTCACGTGTGCGCATGTGCACACAAAACATTTGAAAGAAAAGAAAAAGAATATGGAATAATAAGAATGCTATCGTCATATCACATTGTTAAGTGAAGCTACAGAATGAAAATAAAATATGCCCAGATAATCATAGCTATTTTTAAATACAAAGAACTAAAAACAATGAATAAAAATAGACTGAGGGAAATTTAATGGTTACAGAATGGTAAAAAGCTCCTTTGAAATGGCTATTGTTCTACTCTCAGCTTCAGGACATACTCTTTTATTAATCATTAATTATGTATACCTTCTGTATACACATGCCTTTCTTCATCACTGAACATTAATGGCCACATTATGCACTGGGACAATACCTTGGTTCTAAAAGTCCTGCTTGGGCTGGGTGAACTGAGGCAGCTGCTGCTGTGGAGAACAGAGGAGGGGGTCATCAACTCACAGGTTGTCCGTGAGCTCCAGGAGGGCAGTGAGTGTGAGCTGTGCCACTTCGGTGGCTCAGGGGACACTGGCTGCACCCAGCTATTATTATTATTATGATCTCTGTGAGGACAGGACTGTCAAATACTCGTATGAAGAGTTATAAAGAACATTAGCTCAAAAGGGGCAGCAGAAAAAAGCTAGCAGGAAGATTCACTAGCTCTCAAAATTGAAGAGATTTCTCCCATTTTAATTCCTTCAGGTAAAAATACACCAAATACAAGGCAGTTTTCAGAACGGAATTCTGGGCCCGCCCCCTCCCTCCTCTTCCCCCAAAGAGCATCTCCTGTAAATCCCTCAGATACAAAACAGATCAAAACAACTGCTCTGGTAAAAATAGGGGTCAGACCATGTGTTCTGCTCCTCCTGATCCGTGTAGATCTGAGGCTTCTCACTGAACAATCTGGAAAGTGCTATTCAAACAAATGTCACTGACTGAGGAGCTGTCTGGAATGGAGCACTGTACTAGGGTCCTATTGTGGTTTGAAAGGACAGCCAGGGAAAAGGGTCCATTAGGAGCAGCTGTGTCTACATTCCCAGCTACTTGAGGAAAGTGCCTGTGCCTGTCTACAGCCCCATCTTCCGAAGAGCCCTGACCTTATTTGAGCTAGAATTGCACAAAGGAATTGTGGTCCAACCCTGGCCCAGTGGGTTCTGACTATCCTTTTGTTTACTATTCATCAGTAGGTGGCAGTTCCAGCCGCCTTTGATTTCTGTGGCTCGGGAGCAGTGGGATGAATAAACAGCCTATCATTTGGCATTGGCATGGTTCCTGGTAGCCAGGGCCAGGCAAGGTTTAAGAAGGATTAGTCTTAGATTAGAAAAGGGTGGGGTTAGTGCTAACCCCCACAACCCCATATTGTGGTCTCATAAGTTTCCTGAGAGGACAGTGGGTTGACAGCCTTAGCCTTGCTGCCCCCGAAGTCCACTGGAGTCCACTCTTCTTTTCCAGAAGCCCCAGGCCATGTTGCTTCTGCTTGTGGTTCTCCCATGAATTCTGGGTGTCCTTGGGAATTTGAGGATAGCTCTAGTACTTTTTTTTAAAGAGAGTTGCCACAAGTGCTTGGCACAAGCATACATACACTTGCATGCATGTGAACACACACACACACACACACACACACACACACACATGCATACACGTGCGCACACACACACATACTCCTTTCTTATTCTAGTAGGTTCTGAACCACTCAGGCAGGGGCTATTCAGAGGATCTGCCGGGCTCTGTACAGGGAGGCTGCATTTGTCCCTCGTGGAGGCAGGATGGTGCCCTGCCAGACTCTTCAGTGACCCCTGTCATGCTGAATGGACCTTGTCACCAGGCCAGGTTCCCTTGGCAGTCTGGCTACTTGCTGGGGGCTCTGGCAGGTGCTCTTGTTTGTTACACAAAGTCTTGCTCCATTCCCTGGCGACAGCTTGCAAACCCAAACTATTTCATCTCCCTGGACAAACAGGTGAGAGGAGAGAGGGAACAAACCAAAACAAAACAAAATAAAACAGGACAGGCAGCTTATAAAAGGCACCACTTACTAGGTTCCTTGGAGAACGGTCCTTTTACCCCATGTGCCCTGCTCTGCTTGCTAGTTTGCCCACAGTGAAAGAAGTTGTAGGAGGTCGTCCCCCACACCCTCCACCCCTCAGTCTCTCTCTCAGCAGGGCTTTGCTGTACTATTTTAAAACTTAGGAAGGGCTCACATTTTTCACACTCGAGTAATTAGTCTCATCCTGAGGGTCTTATGGAGGTGGGGAGATAAACCTACAGTGTCTATATAAACAGCGTGGGGATGGGGGTTGGTACAGAGAAGGCTAGGAGAAATATTTTTGCCTTTACAGCTCTTCTGTTTACCACACACAATCCTGGCTCAGAACCCTTGCAAGTAGACTGTTGGACCCTGACAAGCCCAGTCTGCCATTTGATTTTTGGGTGACAGCAAACAAGCTGTGTGACCCCACTGAATTCCAGTTTTCTCTCAGGTTAAATACTGTACATGCTTCCTGGCCCGGTGCTGAGAATATGGGCCAAGTTGTACCAGATTTCTGACTCCAAGTGAACTTTTAGTGACTGTTGACTGCTAATATCATAAGCCACTCCTCATCCCTCCAGACACCACCCCGTGCTGCTGTTATGGGAACATCCGTGTCTCCTCAGAACACACGGATTGAAACCTAACCACCCATGTTACTCTATTAGACTTTTGGGAGGTGATGGAGACATGACAGGGGAGCCCTAGTGCATAGGATCAGTGCCCTCACAGCAGAGACCAAGCGTGGGCTGAAGACACAGCTCAGCAGTTAAGAGGGATTGTTTCCAGCTTCAAAGGACCTGGGCTCTGTTCATAGCAGCTATGTCAAGACACCTGTAACTCCAGCTGCAAGAGATCTAACATTTTCTTCTTAACCACCTACCCACCCATCATCCACCCATGGTGTGTGTGTGTGCTCTCGCACGCACGTGCATACGTGCACATACACATAAATAAGTAGATAAACTAAATAAATAAAATTTGAAATAAAGAAGAGAGCTCTTGGAAATCCTCTAAGAGTTGCCTTGTCCATATCGACCATGTGACAGCATAGTAAGAGAATCCATCCATGAAGCCAAAAACAGATCCTCACAAACACAGAATCTGCTAGCCACTTGATCCTGGACCTCTCAGGTCCCAGAGTCTTATGAAATAAATGTCTGGTTTTTTTACGTTGTTAGAGCATCCCAAATGGCCTAAGACAAGTGCCTGACACACAAACACAGGCTCACTACCATTTGCACAAGGACCTTTCACTTGCTACACAGAGGATGAGCAACTACATATTCAGATTCATTTAAGAATATGGATGAACACTGCCATTCTTAGCACTATTCTTAGCAGGGAGGCTGGGGAACACAGGGTATGTGGTATAGTCTACTACAGAGCAAATATAGTTACAAATATTTAAACTCCTCTCTCCCTTTTACTACCACAGCCATGCCCATGGAAAAAACAATAGGGGTTTCTATAAAGATTTATTATAGATACAAGATGTCCTGTGCCATTTTTCTGTATTGTCAACAACCTTCCCAATGGGTATCACCACTGTCATTACCACACTTCAAATGTAAACATGGGCTCAGGGTCATTAAGTGAATGGCCCGTCCACAGGGCTCCTAAGTATGAGAGCTAATTATAAATCTAGAACCTCTTGCTGTATGCTGCTGTCATCTCTCCAAGTTCTTATGGGAGTGTTGCTCCTTTTTTCCACTCCCTAAAATGATGCATCTCAGTAGAGAGCCCTTCTTTGCTTGCTTCGATAGGCCCAGCAGTCATTCCATCCCAAGCACAAGTCTCAGATGGCTTAACACTGTCCAGAGCCAACTTGGATTTATTTAAAACTGGCTTCACATTGTTTCTTAAACTGCTGGATAGTTTATACTTTAAACACCCATGCAGAAGAAAACCATGGAGGCACACTTATCCTTCAATGCTCCTCAGTGAAGAGGGAGCAATAACAAGATTCACTTACAAAACCCCTAGTGTTTGTCACTACACACGAAGTATTTCAAACCATGTGATGACGCACAGTAGGTCTTTTACAAGCATTTATGTGGTGGTCGCTCGTAAACGCTTCCTCTCTGTTGGCTCTCGGCAGTTTGGGATCGGAACTAAATTTCCTTGCCTAATGTGTGTGCTTTTCTCTGCTTCTGAAAGTGGTAGTTTAGAAAATGTAAGAGTCTGAGAAGGCAATAGGTGGCCACATTTCTTAGCGTTTGACCAGAGTTCAGTTTCAAAACTTATCTGTATTGGAGTAATTCTGGTACAGTTACTTTGGGAAGAATTAGAAAGAAAAACCTTCTGTTTCTGGAATAGTTTAAAGGTATTTTACCATAAGTCATTCTAATGAAGCTGAGAAGGGAGACATAAGATGTTCTCTATGTATTATTATTGCGGGTGAGTCCCCAGGGAACTAAATGAACAGCTAAGCCTGTGGCATTCATAAATATTCTATACTGCATGGCTAGCAGTACTCCTACTGTGGTGGTTTCAGTGAAAAATGTCCCCTGTAGGCTCAGGTCCTTGAGCACTTGGTGCCAGTTGGTGGGGCTTCCTGGAGAAGTTATGGAGACTTTATTTGGTGCAGCCTTGCTGGAGGAAGTACGTTACTGGGGTAGGCTTTGCAGGTTCAAATCTTTGCCTCACTTCTAGTTTGCTCTCTGATTTCTATGTATGATACACACAAACTACCTTCCTGTTCCTGCCACTATGCCATGCATGACAGACTTTATTCTCCTGAAACCATGAACCAAAGAAAACCTTTTCTTCTGAGTTACTTCCGGTCATAGTTTTATCAAAGCAACAGAAGTGTGTGTGTGTGTGTGTGTGTGTGTGTGTGTGTGTGTGTGAAATGGGATCTCACCACATGTACTAGGTGACCTCAAACATGTGACAATCCCCCTGACTCTGCTTTCCAAGTGCTGAGATTACAGATGTGTGCCATTGTACCTAGCAGATCTGGAATTGTGAGCTTTTATAGTTATGAAAGAAAAAAAAAAAAGACTTCACTGGCAATGTGATGGCTCGTTCACCATTTCTTTCTGTTTTCCTTCTATTTATATAAAATTAAGATATTATAACTAGGAAAATTATTTTTAAATCAAGCATTTATGACTACCTCTGTGCATTTGCAGTATAGAACACATGCATGCGTCTTAGGCAAGTATGGTCCAAGAAATCCCATTTTGGTTTCTTTCTTCCTAAAGTGACTACCAAATATTTTAGACCTGTTTTAAAGTCTTTTTATATACTTGCTGCCTATGAAAACATAGTTGAAGGATTGTATTTAATTTCCCATTTCTTATATCAACTATGTTTAATTGATACCTTTTTAAAAACGTGCCCAGTGGTATGTAAAAAATAAAAAGGAATAATTGGGTAAATTTGGGCCTGATTTTCTTTTTTCAATTCTATTTTCTTGTAAATTTTTTTTAATTTTTTGAAAATTTCTTACATGCATATAAGATGTTCTCATCATATTCCCACCTACTCCACCCCCTCTATTTGTTTTCAAAGTCAGATCAGAGGGAAATAGACTTCATTTTAAACGGCATCACATCCTGTGTCATCTGGGGCCCCTAAGTCCTGTGAAGCAATTAGTGATTTCAAATTTACAATCCACAATCTGAAAGGCCTTAATTGCTTGGGTAATTACTTATTTATGTAATATTTATTTAGTTGCTTATCACTCCACTTCATCTGAGAGCCTCAATGAGATTCATAAATATTAACGTATTGTAATTACATTTCATTGCAAGAAAAGCATGTGATACAGTTATCAGTCATTTCAAATCATTATTGTCCTGGTAGCTGATTCAAGGCAGTGTTTTATCTAGGTTATGTAGTAAAGCCATAGTTGTTTGGTGCCACTGATTTACCCTTTAATTGAGAGAATTCTGGATGACATTCCAGCATTGGCAGATGACATGAAGAACTCTGACGCAAATTCATTCTCATCCTCTTAAACACGTCCAGTATTTTTCCTTGAAAATATTAGAAACATTCTGTCTCTTTGCTTTTGTTTTGAGATGGGGTCTTGGTGAGTGGATAGCCATGCTGGCCTGAAGCTTGTGATCTTCATCTTCTGCCTCAGTTGCTTTAGTAATAGGATAACATGTATGTGTTACCATGCCTAGATATTAGAGACATCTTAAATAAAACACACGAAGGTTCATTCTTGAGGTCCTCTAGGCCAGGGATCCTTAAACCTCTTTCATTCAAGACTATTTTTAACCTAAGAAATTTTTACACTATCCTGATACATAGTGTTCTGTGATTGGTATACAAATCAATCATTTACTGACCATAAATCATAAAGACTTTTATTTTAAAACAATTCTTTGGTATACATGTGTCTTCAGTACTTATTAAAGATAAAAATCAAAATTTTACACTGACAAGGTGGTGGTACTTGTTTATTTTTACACAGAGAATTAAATTCTGACTAAATATTGAGTGTGCAAGATGTAGAGCTTTTACAATTTCCCCCCCCACAGTAATGGACAGTTTGATTTTATAACTGCAAATTCTGAGAACTGCACTTCACATAGGAGGGGAAATGGCAGAAGAGCGTTTAGGACCATTTCAGAAATTGTTGGAAATTGTGTACGAAACCCATCTAACTTTATTTAGTGTGTGTGTGTGTGTGTGTGTGTGTGTGTGTGTGTGTGTGTGTGTGTGAAACTCAAGGAAGCTACTCAAAAAGAAAATTTTAAAACCAGACATTCTAACACAATGCAGTCCAAAGTTATACTCATTTGATACTTTGCTGTTGAGGAATGATGATAGGAAAGCATTAGAAGCTTTGTGTCTGTAACTAAGCTACTATGCTTCTATGGGACAGAACTGTGTGTGTGTGGGGGGGATCACTCCAATTCATAGCATTCAGTAGTCTCGAATGTGAGCTACTGGTTCTAGCAGCACTGTTGGCACTGCCCAGTGTGACAGCATGCCCAGTGTGACAGCATGCACAGTGTAGAGTGTAGAGTTGTGTGTTCAGACCCAAGGCTGACCACACAGACCAATGTGGGTAAACGCTGCCTCTGCCTGATGGCTTTTGAATTAATTTTTGATTGTACATTCAGAAACGTTTTACTGTTGCCAAACTTTTCAACTCCTCCGCATTCACTTATATGACCCTACATAGGGTCTTACATCCTTTGAGAGACTTGACTCTAAATAACCTGTGTCATACTTCCTAGAGTGACCTTCAGGAACCAGTTTACCAGGCCAACAAATAAGCAGATGTCCACTAATTATAAACACAGTGATTTAATAAAAAAGATCAACAAACATTTTTCTGTCTGATTAGCATGTTTAGGCTCTGCCCATTGGACTTTCTACTGAGACTTCTGTCTACTGTGGAATCTTTCTTTTGAACGCTCATATCTCTTGCCTGTATTATTTCATGTCACATCTGACCAGCATTTTGGTCAAGTAGGGCAGCACCATATTGTGGATTGTGTTTATAATCTGGTTGTGCACTTATGGCGTTCTACTTTTCCTTTTTAACATGATTTATTACAAATGTTATTTTTAACATTTGAAAGCAAGGCTTTTAAATCTCAGAGCTCCCCTTTGATGTTGTGTGTATCATATTTTGTTAGTCTTGAGTGATGGATCTGCAGGATCACAGGGAAAAGGACCTGAAAAGGGCCCAGAAAGGCAGTGGTGACAGTTACATTCTGCAGCCAGGGTATAAACGCAGTTGCCAAGCACAGCTGAGAATAGGAACTGGATTGGATTGTCAGTCTGACTCAATACCTGGTACATCAATACTCTGGTGTCTCTGAGATCACAAAAGGGTCTCTAGCACTCTATAGTCAAGAAGAAGGTCCGCTTTTCCAAAAGGAAAAAGAGAGGCAGAAGTCCCTCCCTTGCTTCTCTGAGCTATGCTCTCTTCCTCGTAGTCTATTAATTTAGTAAATCAGTACCTGTACATATCACATGCCAATCATTTTAGGTATTTACCATTTAAATGTTGATAACTATGTTATTCCAGTTATCACTATACAACAGATGTGCTCCCACAAAGAACATACTTAGATGAGTTTCTGCATGCTTCCAATTGAACATAATATTATAAGAAGTAATTAAATTATAAAATTACAATTCCCCAAAGGCCTTTGAGTCCAGGTGGCAATTATTTGGCTTAGGTAGACCTTGGGCTCTGCAATTTTCACTAGGATTAATTATAATAATTGTTTGTTAGCTCATCCCATTTTTTTCTGGCATATCTTCTTAGAAACTAATGGAACTTCCTTCAGAAACTACGTTAGTCTGGTATTTTAAAACTCAATTTTAATCTTGAGAAGCCCTCAGTGGAAACAGGAAAGTGACAATTTTCCTTCTGTAGTTCTTTTGTTTATTTCTTCCTAGCCCACACTAGGTAAGGAGAATGTAGGAATCCTGACCACAAGCCCTGTGGCTGCCAAGTCAATTTTTCATTAGCATCTTTATAGCTTTTACCTTTATCTGCTTAGAGACCCACCTAGCACCTACAAGATGAGGAGAAAGGTGTTAGATGTAGACTCCTTTATCTTTATTCATGGCATCTGTACACACCTCCATTTCAACATGCATAAAAGGGAGAAAACAATAGTTATCTGATGTTAATTAATGGAATTGCAGTGAGATTGAATCAGATAAGCAGTTTGAGTAATGTACCTTTCATCTGGAAGACGCTCTGTGTGTGGACAGAAAGTTATTAGCTAACCTCTCAACAGTTCTTATTAAATCACCTCTCTCATCCTCCTCTAGTAACTAACAAAACACAACAAGCTTTTCTTTACTTGACAATAATCTCACTTTCAAAAAGAAAATTGCCTCCTTCTCTGTCCCATTACAATTATTCCCTATTCATCTCTCTGTGTAGCCAAAGGATGTGGTAATGAAACCCAACAAAGAGAAATCAGGATGTTGACTTTACTTGGCAACAGTTGATAATGAGATTTCAAATATGAATAATGTTGTTAAGTAGAGTAAATTAGAAGATCAAACTAACAAATGATCCAGAAAAGCAAGAAGTTGAGTGAAGTGTGTGAAGGTAACAGCTTAAAGACGTAACAAGCGTAACATGAGGCTCGGGCAAGGTGTTCCAATGCACTAGCAGATTGGAAGATGTTGCTGGACTAGTTCTCAGCAATTGCTTAACTTAGAGGAAATGACAGCACAAAAGCCCCATTCGGGACATTGCCTAAGAATGTTCAAAAGATGTGATTAATGCGGTCAAAGGCATTAATGGGAGACCAGAACAGGAGTGTCACTGATTACCCAAACACCTTTCCTGTGTGGTGTTTCCGGTTTCTCAGAGGTGCCGTGAAAGTCAGGCACATCGTCACCAATTACATTTGTGGAACTGAGGCTCAGGCACAGTCAGATGACTTACTCAAGTCACACAGCTAGAGAGGGCGGTGGCCAGGATGTGAATGCAACCTTTCCGTTCTAAGTCCACCCAGATAATAATATTTTGATCGCATGCTGACAATAGAGTTTGCTTAGAGTCAGAGGGCGGAGCTAGCCACCAGTTGACCAAAGCTAACCGTAGAGGTTTTTTGCGGACTGAAGACAGATAGAAGACAGGAAGTAGTAAGGCATGACTGAGAGAGGATCTCTGCCTTTCGGATGTAGGGATCGAAGAGATAGGGGATCACTGGTGGCTTCTCCGCCACTACTCTGATCATTCAGGTTCTTAACCCAATATCTGACTCCCCATTTTTATTAATAAAGAATAATTATATAAGTGCATCTGATTATTCCACTTTGTAAATAATAGAGTAAATAAATAAATAGTCTCACCTACTTCATTTAGGGAAATGCTTAGAAGCTTTCACTCCAGACATGATCTTTCAGGTTCTTCCAGTCTCTAATGTCTATGTCATTAGACATTCTATGACATTCTATGTCAACAGATTTGGTTTCTGAGCAAAATACAGCCATACAAATGGATTAACCATGAGGAGAAATTCTAAGACACATGTCATCATTCAGTTTTGTTAAACAAAGATGGTTACAACATCACCAGGAGACATAGTCTTATTGATCCCTCATTATATGTATGGCCATCACTGGCAGAAATATCATTATATGCCACATAACTACATATATTCAGAAGAGACCTTGGGCAAGTCCATCCAGAGGAAAACCAAGTAGGACTTGAAACCCAGACCCTATTGGGTTTTCTTCCCTGGTGACCTGACCTCTTCTTCTTCACTTCTGACCAAATGAGGCTTAGTACAAAGCAAATGAAAGAAAATAGGCTTGATTATTATGGTTAAAAATCACACAAACATTTAATAATCTTGTAGGAAATAAAAAATTAATAACAGGTCTATACAAACAAAGTTACTCACATGGTGAAATATATAAGTTTTAATTATAACTTGATGCATTTTTTACATGCAAACAAATGTAATCACTACCATCCAGATCCAGAACATTTCTGACAACTGTAGGGAATTTTTCCACTCTAAACCAGTAAGAGGGTGGCTTTGTCTATGGACTTAATTGGACAAGTACTGTGTGCAATGCTTTTTAAATTTCAGGGCATCCAGAATGAGAGACGTCTAAGGGGCGAGCTAAGCACACACTGAATGTTACTTTCCCCATGTTATTTTGCCACAGCTTTCTTTTCTGTGGCATTGTAGCTGCAGTCTTTCCAAGAAGCTGCTCTGGTCCCAGGGTTTTGAGTCAGACTCTCCTCACCTCCCCAACTTCAGGACTTCCCTCCCCTGTCACAATGGCAGGCTGAAAGACAGGCTTCAATGTGTTGCCTCAAGCAGACTTGGGCTGAAACTTAGGACAGAACTAGGCCCACCCTTTGGATTGGTGATGGGTGTTGAATGATGGAAGACAGGAGACTTAGCGAAAACATCTTGCTATGGTGAGCAACAGTCATCTGAGAGAGCCAGGATCGGGAAGAAGGGAGCCAACAGACCTAAGGAAGGGAAGCTGATCTAGCACTAAACTCCCGTGTCCACCCACACCCGAAACAAGATCCCTCCTCTCAGCTCTTTACACTGCTCTATTAAGTAAGCTGGTTTGAATGGGTTTTTGTCACTAGCAGTCCAAATGACCTGATGAGTGAAAGTATCTGAAAGAGCAAATTCATTCCGTGTGAGAAAATAGGGTGTTTCTTCTTTCTCCTTCGCCTCCTCCTCCTCCTTTCTTCTTCTTCTCCTTCTTCCTCTTCCTTTTCCTCTTCCTCCTCCTCTCTCCTCTTTCTCTCCTCCTTCTCCTGATTCTTTTCTCCTCATAAAAGAGAGTGGTGGCAGATACTTTTCATCCCAGCACTGCAGAGGCAGGTGGATCTCGGTGAGATACAGGCCAGCACGGTCAGTTCCAGGCCAGCAGGAGCTGCATAGAAGACGTCCCTCTCAAAAGAGAGAGGTGGAGAGAACAAGGAGCAGAAAGAAGAAAAGGAGAAAGCGGGAAGAGGAGGCGGCAAGAGCTGTAATTGAATTGTTTGTTCAAGAAAAGAATTGAAAGTTTTGCTCCTCAACGACAAGAATGGAAAATATTGTACTCGGGTGTTTGGCTTTGAATGTAAAAATCTTTCACCTTCACAAAACTCTGTTGTCAGCTATATGTAATAACACCGAGAGTTACAGAGAGAAAGAGAGACTGGTGAGCTGGGAGTGAGGGGAGAAGGGAGAAAAGAGAGAGTATTTATGGGTATGAATGGGGGAAGAGAGAAGTGGGAAGGAGGGAGGGAGGAGAACCAAGTACTACAGGGCACAGAATGAACAGAATAGTGGGAGGTGACCGCGGCAATCCTCAGATTTAACACATTTAGCCAGAGGCGTGCAAGCAGGTGCTTAGATCCACAAACTCACCTCAGTTTCCCTAAAGATGTAAGGAAACACACTGGCAAGGCAAAATCGATTTATTTACAGTTTGGCCAAATTCCCAGTTTCTCTTTTTTCCTGTCTCACTGTTACAGTTTTGTAGAAGAGATGAAACTAACGTCCAGAAACATGCATATTAACTGTGAAATATGCATTCGTAATTACATGGGCATGGGATTCCTTGGGAAATTTTAAGACTTAATTATTTCAGGAGACTGGGCCAGGAGTTGGCCTTGGCCATGCAAGACCTCTGGGGACACAAAGGTTGTTGAGCAATGCTAGCGATTCCACAAGCAGTGATGTGGGGATTTGAGCATCACCTTTAGTACTAAAGGTACAATATGACTTGCATTATTTCTCAGTCTGTTTGACAATAACATTATTTTCTAGTACAGACTTTCTCAGCCAATTCTAACAAGAACTAAAAGAAGTCAGGCATGGGGTTACATGCCTGAGATGCCAGTTACTTAGGAAGCTGAGGCAGGAAAATGGTTAATTTGAGGTCTGACTGAACTACATTGTGACTCCAAAGCCAGCTTGGGCAATGTAGAGGGACTCTGTCTGATGATAAAATTTGTGGGGGGGACATGAAAGTACATGTGATCAAGATATAGTGTTTACATATATTAAACTGTCCAAGAGTAGATAAGAGATATTATATTTTTAAAATGTATACATTTAAAAAAGAGGCAGCCAAGCAGTGCAAAGCACTTGCATAGCTTATGTAAGGCCTTGTGTGTTCAATTCTTAATACAAACAAAAAATAATAATACCCAAAGCCCCAAGACAGAAGGATCCTGTCTTCAAGGCCAGCCTGGACTACATAATCCAGACCTGATAAGTTCCTTTCTCAAAAGAGCAAACTACACAAATAAAATATCTATATAAAGAAAAATAATGATAAGGCAGGTTTTTTAAAAATGTGGAAATAATGAATTTCTTTTTGACTTTTGACTGTCTTTTCTTTTTTTCTTTTTCTTCTCTTTTTTTCTTTTTCTTTCTTTTTTTCTTTTTTTTTTTTTTTTTTTTTTTTTTTTTTTTTTGAAGTAAGGAAGGAATATCAATCAACAAAAACGTCCACTTTACTGATGTGTGATGTTGGCTTTCCAACTTCGCCTGAAGGAAAGCCAGGTGCATGCACTTGACAGTGTTGACTGCAGTGTCTGTGTATGCTTGGCCTCTGCCACCTGAAACCAGTTGCCACTCTCTGAGGTTGCCCATCAGTCCCAAAGACATTGACCGACAAATGTGAAAAATGTGTGCATTCTATACACACAGCTATCCCACCCCAACTTGGAAATTTCTACATTCAGCTACTATTTGTTAAGTCCTACTGCATTTGTCTGTCTGTGAGACATGGACTGTTACGTAGGTAGTGTCTAGGCCTTTAAAATTTTCATGAGGAAGACATACACACTCAGGCATACAGTCAGGTGCACACACACACACACACACACACACACACACACCCAGAGAGAGAGAGAGAGCACTATATAATCAGTTCGCTCTCCTCTGGCTAATTACAGCTTTGGTGTGCTGTGTGCAGACCTATGGAAAAGGAGAAGTCAGAAATTTTCACAGTTTGGGTTTACTGGAAAACAGACTCTGAAATGGAAATCAGTTCATTCAAATCATGCATGTATGAGTGTTCTCAGGATACAAACATGTGTGAGCAGAGGAAAGAAAGGACAGCCATATACAAACCAGGAATGGCAGGGCTCCACAGGAAGCAAGGAGGAGATGTGGTCTTGTGGACCAATCACTGGATGAGGACTGCCCAGGCAGAGGTGATAATTTGACTGGGCCAGCTCTGAGTTAACATCCTTCTCAGAAAGAGGCGAAGTAATAAATCTCACTCTGAAGGGAGGCTCTGAGCAGTACAGTGAATCTCACCCACAGCACCTGTCACTATTTCAGGTTTTGGAATCAGTTCATTTGCTGACACCTACTTATTCTAATTTCCATTTTTCTTGCTGGGACAGGATCAGGGGCAGAGCGGGTAGGACAAGGTTGGGGTGCCTCTCCTTAGAACAGGGATCCTCTCCGAGTGTTGTTCACTTATTAATTCATCTGTAAAAGTTGCCACAACGGGGACTACATTATAGCCAGACAGTAACAACTGTTAGCTTGATAGGAGGAATAATGAGGGTCATGGTACTTTGGATTTGTAGTCACACAGAACAGTCAAATTCCACCAAAATGGTCCAAGTGCTTTGCGTGTTTCTAACTTACTGATGTAATGGTGCATCCCATAGCTGAACTGCTTGGCTTCTGAAGGCTGCTGGCCCATAGCTGAACTGCTTGGCTTCTGAAGGCTACTGGCCCCTGCCACTTGCCATGTGAATTCCTGTGAATGAAGGGAATAATGTCACCAAGCTTGTGGGGTCGTGCAAAGGGAATATTGACATTGTCTTTCAAGAGCCTCAGAATTGCAAAGGTATATTTCATTTGTGCTGATTTCTTTTTTCTTTTTTCTTTTTCTTCCCTATTATAGTAAGAAAAACAAAAATAAGATCTACCTTTCATTCTTCTGGTAGACTTTCTTCAGTTTCTCACTGAAATGCCTGTGGAATCCTCAGATTTTACAAGCATGGCTGGAACATGTTGCCGGGCAGATTGACAGCAAGGGCCTCTGTGCTTTATTGCTGAATGGACCAGTGAACAGAATGGTCCCCACCGCATTATAAAGAACAGATTCTCAGAAAGGAAATCTTTATGTTGCTGAAGAAAGTGCCAATAATGCAGGAAAGACAGTGTGGGCACGCCCGACTATCTGATTCCTAATCACCTAAAAATTAGGAACATCAAAGGATCTCAATTAGACATTTTCTCCTTTAGAAAAAGATGCTTTGCCATATTTCTGCTCATTACCTCTATGGAGTTTGTAGAGAGTTTGGAGACAGATCTATGCAAATTTAATCATAGCCTGCTCCCTTGATTAGAGCATGCATTTGGCGTGTTTGTCACGTGAGGAGAAGGAACTTCAACTTTGTGACATGAAAGGATGGACGTGCCAGAGAATTATGCATTCTATTATTTGCTGAAGTTTACAGCTGAGACTCGTGCTTAATGCTGAAAACCTCTAATCAGCGTGAGATTGTTCATATTCAAAGCTGTGCTTAATAGCAGGGAGTAGGAGACAGGCACCTTCCGCCTGCAAACTGAATAGAAACACACATTGTAATCGAAAACCCTCTTATATGTCTTCATATGATGGACTTGACAAGTTTGTTTCAAGAAAAAGGAAAAGGCATTCTTGCAAAGTACTCAGCCCCAGAATTGAAGGAAACCAAGAGGACAGAATTCAGTAGTAGGGCATTTGATTATTATGGGCAAAGCACTGGATTTAATCTCCAACACTGGAAAATAAATTAATAAAATCTAATAAAGTAACGGAGGCTGTGGTTGAGAGCACATGCTGCTCTTCCAGAGGACCTGAGTTTAGTTCCCAGCACCCATGGCAGGTAGCACAATGGCCTGTAGCTCCTATGGGAATCCAACATTTTCTCCTGGTAGCACAATGGCCTGTAGCTCCTATGGGAATCCAACATTTTCTCCCGGCCTCTGTGGGCACTGCACTCAAGTGCACCCCCACATACACACACTTGAAAACAAAGACAAAAATCTTTTTAAAAAATCAAATAATGTAACGAATATTTCCTATATCTGCTGCCAATGCTCCACAGAAGAGCCACAGACTATCTACAAACATTTCAATACCAGATACGAGAAACCCTCTTCTGAGTTGTTGGTCAGGGCTGTCCAAGAGACCCCAAAAATCGATAAGCCCCCACCCCCCATTGCTAAAGATATTATGCACTTCAGACGGAGGATCTAGGGTACCTGAACTGGATCTGACCTGAAAGCCTCCTGCTTAATGGCTACCTCTCATGTTACTACAAGGCCCTATGCAATTTTTGAAAGGAGGGAAACAACCAATAATCCCACCCAGCAACAGTGCCTATGAAGCACAACAATGACTGGCATGCTACAATAACTGTAAAGGCTCAATAATGGTGCACATTCGTTGGAGGTAACCAGCAGCTCTGATTGGACCTAAAGCCCACTCACCAGATCGTGCATGATACCGGATACCAACTCCCAGGGCCAGTGAAATCATGACTCTTGGAGAACTTACAACTACTACTTTACTAAACCAGCACAATCCCTAACTTCATTCTAAATAGTTATCCTTGCACCCACAGACAAGTGTAGTCCTCACATCCTATCGAGGAGACTTCTCTTTGTAACAGACAGAGACCATTCAGGAAATTAACTGATAGAACTACAGAGTCGTGGAGTCCAATCGATATATCTACAACACAACTCCTGCAACTAAGACTCGGGGAACATTGCAGAGTACAGAAAGATTATGAGGACCAGAGGATAAGGGAGTTTGCTGTGGGCCTATGTCTCCTAGAGATGTCAGAGAAGCTATACCCATGAATTCCCACAAACATGGCTGCCTAAACATGACCTGAGCAAGGACAACACTGATAGACTTGCTAATGAAGGAGGAGAGTTCATGAGGGCTAAGGTTTGTCTAGGATTCCCTAGACAAAGAGATACAACTAAGAAACGCTAAGAGGGAGAAACAGTCTTCCCTGGGAATACCAAATGGTCAGCTTTGAAATCATACACATACAAGTAAGATTATGCCAACTGGGCAGCTTGCATTTATACATTTAGAAATATATATACATTTATACATGCACATATATATTAAAGAATATATACATATAACAGTATTTTAAAGAAAAAGACAGTGGGGAAGCAGGGTCTCCTGGGAAGGGCTGGAAGGAGAAGAAGGAAGAGAGAAATAATGTAATTATAGTATAATCTCAAAAAACATTTAAAAATATATAAATAAATATAAGACAGCTGTAAAATAATAGAATAAAAATTTTCAGTTACTAGAAACCTTTCTGTCTTCAAAGAACCATGAGGGGAAATATCAACATTGTACAACTTACATTTTTCAAACTAATTAATAACATTCAATAAAAAGTGATTTTGGCTATCATGTTAATTATAGTATAATACTGCATATTATATAGTAATGTAGCTAGTAAAATTGTATAATTTCAAGTTTTAATTTTGGAAATTTATCTTACATGTTTTGCTTGTATGTATGTCTGTCTGTGTACCACTTGCACGCAGTGCCTGTGGAAGCTGGAAGTGGGAGTCAGATTCCCTGGAACTGAGGGTACAGATGGCTGTGAGCCAATGTATGGGCATGGGAAATAAAACCCAAGTCCTCTAGAAGAGCAGCCAGGGCATTTAACTACCAAGCCATCTTTCCTGTCCCCAAATTGTATGACATTTATAATTATGCTAAACCACAGAAAAGAGGAAGAACATATCCCTTTATCCTTTAATACTTTACCAAAGTCTAAATAAATCACTCAGTAATTGTTTGTGTGTGTGTGTGTGTGTGTGTGTGTGTGTGCGCACACACACACACACACACAAAGTCTTGCTTCCAGAGGCATGCCTGAGAAGTTTAAGGACATCTTACTTTTTTTTACATTGTTTATAACCTTACCAGTCACTTTTTTTGGTAGGGGAGAGGAGGGTTCATTGTATCATTTACTTTGAATATTTATTTTAAGCACAATAGAAACAATGGGAGAATGCTGAAGATGACTGTAAAATCAGCCCCCTTGGTTTACAAATCTAGTATTGCTTCTGAGGTTGCCAGTGTTTATTTTCCCTTTGAGCTCCAGCATATCTAATTCCGCAGGCAGCCAGAGAACACCTTCCTGAGACACAGGCATTGCAACCTCCCCTGACCCCCCCCCAGTAAGTGGGGTGAATTGACTACACATGCACGCATCCTCACACACACATGCACACACACACAAACACATGCACACACATGCGCGCACACACATATGCACACACACAAACACATGCGCACACACACACATGCACACACATACGAGCCCACACACGAGCACACACACGGACACACATGTACACATCATTGTTCTGATGCTGTTTGGGTCTATGGCTTCTTCCATCTAATCTTTACTTCTGAATTTCTGTCTCACTTGGTTAATTGGAATAGGAAATAAACAAAGAAATCTGGCCAGGCGATGGTAATCCCAGCACTCGGGAGGTGAGTTCAAAGCCAATACCATCTACAGAGTGAGTTCCAGGACAGCTAGGGCAACAAAGAGAAACCCTATCCCCAAAAAACAAAACAAAGAAGAAGGAGGAGGGGGAGGAGAAGAAGACATCTTTGAAATACTTTGATGAGTATAGGATTTGAAATGCAAAGAATATTTTTATTCTCCTTATAGGACTGAATTCATTTGTATGTTTGTTTGTTCACTGGATACAAAAGAAATATCCCTTGAAAAACCATCTATATCAACTTGATAAGACCCTGGGTGAGGACGAGGTCTCAGAGCTGACAGGGGTGGAGAGCCGTGTCCCTCTTGCTGCTTCACACTTTTGCCATTGCTGTTTACCTGGTATATACTTGCCTAGGAGGTGGGCATCTCAGAATTACTTGCTTCCACTGAACGTCACTTCCCTATCCTTTTATGACGTGGGCCAGCAGTTACTTAGGAATATTTTAAAGTATTTTTAAGAAATCATCTGGCTGTGCTGTTTTTAGGAGAGAATGGAACCCTTAGGAGGTGTAGCCTAGTTGGCAGAAACAAGTCACTGTAGTGACCTTAAAGGACATACCTCATGCTCAAACTCTTGCTTGAGCTTTATTATCTGGCTTCCATGAGATGACAGCCTCTGCCACACAGCCCACTGTCATTGTATGGTGCCCCCCTGCAGGCACCCGAGATAAATAGCGCAACTAGACTGGGCCCAACCCTCACTGTAACTTAATCAGGTCTGCCAAGGCCCTATATCTCCCAAACCTAAGATAAGAAGAGCTGGAACATTAACAAATGACCCGGGGGAAGGGAGAGGGGTAGGAATCAATGACAGTAAACCAGGCTCCACTTCTTAACACACATCTGTTGAAAGTAGAACTGCATCTCAATATGAAATGGTATTCCAAGTCCTCTGGGGGGGGGGGGGGGGGGGTTGGGAGGGAGAAATTCCAGTTTTTCCACTTCTGTCTGCTAGGAAGTCATTTGGGGCTCTTTCTTGGTACCACAGACACCTGGGCCACTAGTAAGCATATAGAGGTTGGCGTCCAGGATGCCACGCCAACTATCTGGGACACCTAGATGGGTTGACATTCTTTGCAGCTTGGACTGAAGCCCAGCCAAGCTTATTTTGTTATATAATCCCAATATCGAGAAAAAGATCACTACCACAATTTGGGCCAAATTTGAAGCAAGCTTGATTTTTTTTCTTTTTTATTGGGGTGCATCTATGAGCTGGCCAACAACTGCTTCCTAAGGCAGGTAAAAGGAAGTCTCATTTCTTGGGACTCTTTTAAGGAGTAAAATCACAAGTAGTTGCAAAGTAGGTTCACAGAAGGGAGAAGATGGAGCACTACGGGACAAATACAGAAAAAAAAATCTTAAAAAAAAAAAAAAAACCATTGTGTGGTCACCCTGTGATTAGGGAGAGAGTCACAGAGGGTCAGGGAGGGTTAGGGTGGGTCAGGGAGGTCAGAGAGGGTCAGGGAGGGTCAGGGAGGGTCATGGAAGGTAAGGCTATTCTCAGAAACAAGTCAAAGTCATAGGTTAGGGGAGGTCAGGTTCCAGGAAACAGAGAGCAATTCAACTACTACAGTAAACAGAAACTTGTTTTTAACAATACAGCATAATGACTCCCACCTTCAAAGTGGAGTGAGGCAGGTTCCTCGCCTCCAATTGGCTGTATGGGCTTCTGTCCCAGAGGCCTTCGTGAGCACAGTGGCTTACTCTTCTGCAGTCTGCAATCTCTTCTGCAGAGTTCAGTGTAGAGCCTGTTGTCTGTCCGTCTGTCCTAACCCCCACTTGTACTATTTACTGTTGCTGTAGATGTGATGAAATGCCCCACAAAGGCAGCTTAAGGAGTAGAGGACTTCTTTCCTCTGGTCTTCAGGGTGGGCCTCCCCACTTTAACCCTTTCTACAAATACCCTGGTGGACACACTCAGAAGCAGAGTTCTATGGCGATTCTAAACCAGTCAGGTTGACAAGGGAAGATAAAAACCTTCATGCTCCCTCATTTCTTACACCCTGCCCTTCCCCTGTTCAGCTGATACTGTCATTGACATCTGAGAACACTCCCTCCAAGGTCACTCACATGTCCCAACAAATCTGGATACCAATTCCACCCCAGAGGATTATTCCCTTACAAACCCTCACACTTCCTAGTGTCTTTGTTGGGAAACTGGAAGGGGACAATGTCACAAGTTTCTGATACTACCTTCTTTAGCACTTAGTAACCTCTATGGTTAAGCAGACAGATTATGCAGTCATTGCCTGAGGTAAAATCCTGTTCTGGGGCCTTCCAGTAAATAGCTCACATCTCAGATTACCTATATTATTAAAAAAATATATAATACTAGTTTTCCCTTGTAGGTGTGAATGAGTTAAACCAATAATACACATAAAAGAGTTTACCATTTTGCCTAACATTTTTCGAATTCTAATTTGTTGGAGTTTTGTTTTTCTTCAATATTTTCCCCATTCTCAAATAGTTCCACAAGCGACATACTTTCTCATCTCTGTATCACGGGTAGAGAAACAGTCAAGCATATACCTCAGGATCTCCCAGTTATCAGGCCTCCTTGGAGAGATTATGGCCGGTCTGATCCCACATAACTGTTCCTAACCACCATTCATCGAATGATATTTATTAGTCACGACCAATTAGTCAGCAGATTTTATATAGATGTTAAATGTATTTTAGTAGGTGGAGTGAGAACAAAAATGTATAAGAAATGATGTTTTCCTTCAAGACTTTAGAGATGGGGTCTCAGTTCAGTGCTCAGGCCAGCATCGGACTTTTGAACTAAAGTAGTGGTCCCACATCAGCTTCCTGAGCAGCCAGCATGCCTCACCCAGCATTTTAGAGACCTTGTGACTTCGATGGGAAAGCCAGATGTATACATATGAACAGGGAGGTAAAATAACAAATCACCAAATGCAAACAAACAGTGAGAGTGAAATTCATTGCCAGTTCCAAAGACCAAGAAGGACAGCTCATACTGAGCCAGAGTAGTCAATGAAGGAAGGCTTCACAGAGGTGGCCATCGTACCTGCACTGTAGGAGCTTGTGCATTAAAACATACATCCCCAGACGGTGGTGCTATCTGGGGAGGTAAAACTTTATTGTGGGTGGGGGTCTAGCTGAAGGAAGTATGTCACTGGTGGAAGGTCCTTGGGGTTCTTTCCCTGGCTCTTTCTTGTTTTCCTCCCTTCTCTTCCTGTCCCCCATGAGTTAGCAGTTACCTCCTCTGTTGCTTCTACCCATGTGATGTTACTCAATGAGACCAAGTAACCTTGGACTGAAATTTTAAAATCATGAGTCAGTATGAATATTTCTTCCCTTAAGGTGTTCTCTCAAGCATTTGGTCATAGCCACGCAAAAGAAACTAAATGTCTCATAGTTGGAAAAAAAAAAAAAAACAGGTACATAGTGAAGGGATGTCAGAAATCTGGTTTATGAACAAAAAAAGCTACCAAATAGGAAGAAGTAACATGGCAATTCATATGAATAATTTAAAATGACCCAGAACACATGTTTTGGCTGATACATCTGAAGCAAAACTGCTTTAGCAAAGCTCCATAATGCCTTTAACTTCAGGGCACATTTGAAAGCAGGAAGATTTTAATGGCATGGAGCCCCGACCCAGCCAGGCCACATCAAGTGGCCAGAGGGCTGACAGGAATCTTGACACACACGCTGAAATTCTGTTCTAAATAGCTTAAAGAATAAGTCCCTGGGGAGAATAAAATGCACTACTGTTTCTCAACGTGTTTTGCATAATTATAACTTGATAGTGTCTACAAATGACAAGCTGTGTATTACTAAAACAACCAAAGGCGTGGTTGCAATTAATTTTACATTAACCCAATGACTAAGCAAGTCCAAAGGTTTCAAAAACGAGCCAAGGGAAGAGAAGCCAGCCATCATGGTTGAAAATGAGGAAAATCTAAATGGTTTTTGACCTTAAACACTCTACCAAATTTTTAAAGACAATAAAAAAACAGTTTTATTAGGCTGCATAGCATGCTGGGAAGTGGAGTTCATTGAACAAATGCTTTTTCAAAACCGCTCACGTGAAATAATGGGCTAGCACATTTGTGGCAGTTCTTGGTGGATCCCAGCACATGACAGGCATTCTTTGTGTTCTGCATGATTAGGACATTGGAGTGTGGGGCCAGGAGCAGACTAGAGCGCAGCTAGAAGGAACAGGCCTGCCTTGGGACTAATAACACAAAGCTTCTGCTTTGGGTCCCAAGACACATCCTCCTCTATGGAACTGGGAATCCACAGGCATTCCTTTTGACTGCCCAATCTGGAATTCAGGAATCTTCATACCTTCTTCAAATATTCTGAAGTCATCTGGGGGGTTTCTTCAGCCTTTATCTCCGTATCTGACCTTTGGAGAAGATGGCATTCATTGCTGGTGTGAAACCTCTAGCCTTAGGTAACCAATGACTGGCTGTCTGTGTGAGATGGACAGAGTTAGGGGCAGGCTCAAGATCCAGATCACTCGCACAAAGTACCTCAAGACTCATTCAAGACAAAATGTTCATGGATGGGCATTTCCTCCCACCCGCTCTGTTCCAACATGAAGTAGGGAGTCTGTATTCCAATTGCAAACCTGAGGCACTAAATGACTAGAAAGTATGTCAGTGGATAGCTTTTATCAATTTACTTTATATACAAAATACAGACTGGGAGGTGGTAACTCACACCTTTAATCCCACACTTTAGAGGTAGAGGCAAGTGGATCTCTGTGCATTTGAGGTCAGCCTGGTCTATAGAACTAGTTCTAGGACAGCCAGAGCTGTTACACAGAGAAACCCCCTCTCAAACAAAACAAAACAAAACAAAACAAATTACAAATACTAAGACAATACTTAGAAGCATTTGGGGATTCTAACTAGATATAAAGTGTGTGGATTCCTTTTACCTTCTTTTCCTGGGACCTATCAGTATTTGTGGCAGATCTCGATAGAGAATTTGACTGAAAGCAAAAGGACAGGGAAATGCTCAGTTCAACCTTGTCTTAACCTAGGTGGGACTTTCTGTGCTCTGTGTACACATGTGCATGTCTTCTGTTCTTTCTCCTCTTTTCTTTACCTTCTTTGTCACTTCAGTTCTGCCCTGCATGTACTGGAAGACCCACCAGTGTCCACCTTCAGCATTTCCCCAGTGGTCATCAGCAGATGCCAGACTATAAATCACATTCACTGAGGCTCACAAACACAGGAACTCTGTCCTAAAGAGAGTCCTCCTCCCACAGGCGGAGCTCGTGTATAACTCTGTCTCACATTCTGAGGTAGTTCTATGTTCTCCTTCCCTTTACACCTGAAGCTGGCAGTGAAAGCCTTTGCATTAGTTTACATGCACGACATCATATTTCAATAGGTGATTTGCTTTCAAGTCTTTATCTGCTACCTAGTTTTTTTATTTCTGGCCTTCACTTTAATAGACATTAAGTCAGAATCAGTGTTAAAAGTTCTTCTATCTAAACAAAGCTTTTGTTTAGAATATCTGGACACTTGTTATTTTTAATATTTATTTTATCATAGTTATGTGTATATGTGTGTATATGCATGTTTGCATGTGTGTTTGCAGATGTACATGGGAGTTAGAAGAGGGAATGCTTAAATCCCGTTGGGCTAGAGTTATATTTGTGAGCTGCCAGAATTGGGTGGTGGGATCCAAATTCCAGTCCTTTGATAGGGCATTTAGGATTGAGTGCTCAACAGTTGATTATTCTCAGAACTTTAACCAGGTATGAGTCTCTGTATTAACTAATGACCAGTACTAATCGATGGGTATAAACACTATTTAGAACACAGTTTGACAGCATTTCTGTTTAATGACATTACATTTGAAGCAACTCCCTCTCTTCCCGCCCAGGGATCATGAGCTTTTCACCAGGTTTATAGTACTAGGCATGAATTCCCTCCCATAGAACATACCTAGGATCCAATCAGAAAGTAGTTGATTGTCCCCATAACCTTCATGCCACTATGCACCTATGGACATCTTCATATCTTGCCTGCATTGTAGTGCACAGGGCCCAATGCTGTAATACCATTGATGGCTTTTCTCCCCCTGGAGCCTGTACAGCACTTGTTAGCACTATTACAGTTCTCCAGAAGGTAAGAAGCTTCCTGGTTGATTCCAGATTGATTTCTCTGTCCTAAAATGAAAGTGTGCTGTGTCTTCAGCAATGGGGTCTTATCTTTGAGTTATAGTGGCTATATTTGTCAGGGTTCTCTAGAGTAGCAGAACTTATGGAATGAATTATATATACATAGAAAGGAGATTTACTAGAATGACTCACAGGCTCTGGTCTAGCAGTCCAACAATGGCTATCTACAAACAGAAGGTTCAAGAATCAGTAGTTGAGGGCTGCAGAAGTGACTCGGTAGTTAGGGCATTGGCTGCTTTTCCAGAAGATTCAGGTTCAACTCCCAGCACCCACATGGCAGCTCACAACTGCCTGTAATCCCGTTCTAGGGGATCTGATACCTTCACACAGATATACATGCAGGTAAAACACCAATGCACATTAAAAAAATCATTTTTTAAAAAAAGCTTCTATTTTTTAACCTGGGTTCATAGAGGCTCATAGAAACTGAACCCACAACCAGGAAGCCTGCATGGGACTGACCTAGGCATTCTGCATATATGTCACAGTTCCGTAGCTTGGTCCTCTTTGGGACTCCTAACAATGTGAACAGGGCCTGCCTCTGTCTCTTTTACTGATCTTAGGACTCTATTTCTCATACTGGGCCACATTGCCTAGCCTCCATACATGGGGAGGTACTTATTGTACCTTGATATGCCATGTTTGGTTGATATCTATGGGAGAACTTCCCTTTCCTGAACAGAAATGGAGTGTATTGGGGGGATGAGAATGGGGTGGGGTGGGAGAATACATCAGGAGGAGAAGACAGAGCGGAAACTATGGCCATGATGTAAAATTAATTAATTTTAAAAGAGAGAGAGAATCAGTAGTTGGTCAATGCACAAGGATGTCTCAACTGATATTCAGTATATGCTGGTATCCTAAAGAAGGTCTTTCTATCAAGGAGAAAGAAAGTAAGCAAAGAGCAAAAGCTTCCTATAGACTGAGTTTCTATTCCACCTAGTCCTGCCGCCCTTCAGTCCCAAATATACACACAGAGGCTATATTATTTACAAACTGTTTAGCTGATGGCTCAGGCTTCTTACTGGCTAGCTCTCTCTTAATTATTAACTCATAACTATTAATCTATGCATTTCTACACAGCCTTATTTTACCATAGAATGTCCAGCATCCTATCTTCCCAGCTGCTACATGGTGTTTACCTCGAGGCTCTCTCACTGTCCTCATCTTCCCAGCATTCTCCTAGTCCTGTAGCCCCACCTATATTTCCCGCCTATTGGCCAATTAGCATTTTATTACACCAATAAGGGAAACATATATTCACAGCACACAGAAGGACATCCCCCATCAGCTTCCTTCATCCATGTCCTTGGATAGGGTTCCAGCAGAAGGTGTGGCCCAGATTAAAGGTGTGTCTTTCTGACTCAAGATATGGATTAAAGGAGAGAAGATTTATTTTAGTTTCTGGTTTTAGTCCAATCTGAGGGCAAACATGACATGGCAGAGCACTGCATATCATGGTGGCTGGGAAGCCATGAAAAAAACAATAGAGAAGTCCAGTCTACATATAGGACATACCCACAATTACCTACTTCCTTCAAGTAGGCCCACCTTATATCTTCTGTCACTGCCTATAATGGCATCATGTTCTGATTTCATCAAAGATCAGAGTCTTCATGATAAAATAGTCACTGAAAACACATCACAGACTCTTCTAGATGTATGCTTCACTAATCCCCTAGACATTTATTAATTCAACCAGCTTGATAGTCAAAAGATATCCCCCTACCTATGGGCTGGAGGACAGTTGCAAGATCAACTGTTTCTTATTTTCAAAGTAACTTACATGTGTCTAGATTTATACTATTTAAAGATTTATTTACTTTTATTCTATGTGTATGAGTATTTTGCTTGAATGTTTGTCTATGTACAATGTATACATGATGCCCTTAGAGGCCAGAAGTGGGCATCAGATGTACTGTAATTAGAGTTGCAGGCAGTTGTTAGCCACAATGTAGGTATTGGAAGCCAAACACAGGTCCTGTACAAGAATAATAAGTTCTCTCAGCTACCTAGCCACCTTTCCAACCCCAACTTAATTCTTTTAAAAGCTGATTTAGATGCAAGATTGTTGTAATTTTAAAAACACCACGAAGAGAAGTCATGCCTTGCTACAAGGATCACATAGAAGGTTTATTTGAAAAGGAGAGAGAAGGGCAGAGAAAGGGGCAGAGACCAGTCCCTAGGAACAAGAATGGTGGGGGAGAGAGAGAGACAGAGAGAGAGAGAGAGAGAGAGAGAGAGAGAGAGAGGAAAGAGAAGAGATGGGGGTGGGCAAGGCTCACCTTTTAAAAGGGGATGTGGTGAATATAAACAGGAGGTGCTCTTAGTGGCTGTAGCTGAGGACATATCCTGTCAGGACCCCAAGGGCAGGCCAGTGCAGATGTCTAAATACTAACAACTATCTTTGATTAGACAACATGTCTTGTGAGGTAGACAAGTGATTCTATTGTGTGCTTGACAAACTAAGACCTAGCAAAAGAAAGTGATTGAAGACCAGTAATAAGGGAAAGATAAAAATCAAAGGTGGGTCCCTGAGTCCATATCTGATCTATGAACTTCACCGAGATGAATGTCTATAGCTATAACCAAGTCATTGCTTGCTTGTTTATCTACAAAAAGATCTTTAAATGTGAAGACAAAAGCAAGAACAAACAAAATCCCAATGATTCAAATTAAGTCAAAGGAATGTTTAGTTGAATGTAATATTTTTTGCTTAGGTTTTCTGAGTAACTGCCTCATCTTCATCCTAATATTGCTCATGCTTGAACAAAAACCCAGATGATGGCTCTTGACAGCTAACTGCACATGAATGCCCATTCTCACTCTGTGGGAAGTGTTCCTTGAATACTTTATGATTTGTAGATAAACTTTATTTTCTGCCCTTCTATTTCAACACCTCAAGCACATTGTAGTAAATACACTAAAAACTAGAGTCTATGAAAGAGGATGTTAAACCTTATGAAGGAAAATAATTTAAAATTGTGGCGTCATGACAATAGTGGTGACAAAATTCGAAGGAAATGTATATAGTTCTAATTAAGGACCATTGGAAACCCACTTGCAAGACTTTATTTCATTCAAATTCCATGAACTACATATCTTTTTACCTATTTAAACTTACCTCAATTGCATACTTATTTTCACAAGTTATTTTTGCAGGCATTGTTTCTTAAAACTTTGAAATGAAAGCTTATAAAAAGAAAACATACACATTATATATATATGTGTGTGTGTGTGTGTGTGTGTGTGAGAGAGAGAGAGAGAGAGAGAGAGAGAGAGAGAGAGAGAGAGAGAGAGAGAAATTATCTTACTATCCTGCTATCTGTAACTGAGGAACTCCTATTCAATTCTTGGAACTCTGGTCAAATCTGTCTTTAAACTGAGTCATACCCTCTTAAAGAGTATTGCACACTTTTCAGTGCTTCACAAAGTAGACTTTGTGTGATCATGCTGTGTTGAAGCTAATTCACTTATCTTTTGCCCCTAAATAATCTCAGAGACATTAAGTGAGGTGTGAAACAGCATGTAAAATATTCTCTTAAAAATCTGAACTTCATATGATATTTTATTTTTAGGATTTTTAAATTTAATTTAGAATCAATCTTATTTTGTATATCAATCCCAGTTCCCTCTTCCTCCCATCCTCCCATCCTCCCATACCCCTCATTGCCCCCCCATCCCATCCTGCATCCACTCCCTAGGGAGGGTGAGGCCTTTCATGGGGATCATTAAAATCTGTCAGATCATTTGGGGGAGCCCTCTTCCATGTCTCTGGGCTGAAAGAGTAACCCTCTGTGGGGAATGGGCTCCCAAAGTCCATTTGTGCACTAGAGATAAATACTGGTTCCACTGTCAGAGGTCCCATAGACTGCCCAGGCCTCCTAATTGGCATCCACATTCAGAGGGCTTGGTTTGGTCTAATGCTGGTTCCCCAGCTTTACAACTGGGGTCTCTGTGCTCTCATTAGGTCAAGTCAGCTGTTTCTGTGGGTTTCTACAGCCTGGTCTTGACCCCTTTGCTCATCGCTCCTCCCTCTCTACAACTGGATTCCAGGAGTTCAGCTCAGTGCTTAGCTGTGGGTGTCTGCTTCTGCTTCTGTCAGCTACCAGATGAAGGCTCTAGGATGGCATTTAAGGTAGGCATCAATCTCATTATAAGGGAAGGGCATTTAAGATAGCCTCTCTACTATTGCTTAGATTCTTAGTTGGGGTCATCCTTGTGGAACTTTGGACATTTCCCTAGTGCCAGATTTCTCTTTAAACCGATAATTGCTCCCTCTATTGAGGTGTCTCTTTTCTTTCTCTCCCCTATTCTTCACCTGTCTTCCTAATCCCTAATGTTCTCCCCACTCCCCTTCTACTCTTATTTTTTCTAGCCCCACCCCCCCACTGTGCTCCCAATTTGCTCAGGAGCTCTTGTCCATTTTCCCTTCTCTAGGGAGACCATGTATGTCTCTCTTAGGATCCTCCTTGTTTCCCAGATTCTCTGGAGGTGTAAATTGTAGACTGGTGATTTTTTGCTCTATGTCTAAAATCTGTACTTGAGTGAGTACATACCATGCTTGTCTTTCTGTGACTGGGTCACCTCACTCAGGATGGTTTCTTTCAGTTCCATCCATTTACCTTTGAATTTCAAGATTTCATTGTTTTTGTTTGTTTTGTTTTGTTTTGTTTTTGTTTTTTTCTGCTGAGTAATACCCCACTGTGTAAATGTACCATATTTTCTTCATCCAGTCTTCAATTGAGGGGCATCTAGGTTGCTTCCAGGTCTTGGATAGTATAAACAATGTCACCATGAACATACTTGAACAGGCCTCCTTGTTGTATGAATGTGCATCCTTTGGGTATATGCCCATCATGTGATATTTTAGAGACTTGTAGGTTACCATGGCTGGAATGTGACTCCAAGAGCATTGGCAATGCCCCTGGGTTGGGCTCCATTACAGAGATGAAGAAACAGAACCTGTTAAATAATACAACTGTACAAGTTCCTTTGTGTAGGAGAGAGAAAAGTAAGAATCTCAGCCCCATCTTTTCATTCCAATCAGTGTTTCCATTTCAGTTTAACCTTTAGTTTCTCACAGGATAGAAATAAAAGCATAGACCTTTGTTTCTAAAAACTCCCTCATTTATATGTGTGTGTTTATTCAATAAATATATACCATTGATCTACTGATGGGAGATGACATTCTGTAAATATGTTTCTTATACTGGTTAATGAATAAAGCACTGTTGGCCAATAGGCAAGCTAAATAGGCGGGACTAGGAGACGAGGAGGAAAGAGGAAGTTGTAAGAAGGAGTCAGCATGGAGAGACTCGGGAGACCAGACGCCGGCCCCACTATCCAGTAAGATGAGCCCACATGAAAATACTTATTAATAGAAATGGGTTAATAATTAAGACAGCTAGCCGATAACAAACAAGTAATGGACCAACAGCATTATATATAATACAGAGTCTTGGTGTGTTAATTGGGGCTGGCGCAACGGCGGGACAAGACCAACGGTGGGCAGAAAAACCTACTCCTTACAATCTAAGAACAATCCTCAAAAGAAAAAAAGAAAAAAATGACTATACAGTGTGACCAAGTGGGATTCTTTCCATGAATGCTGGTTGGTTTAACATCTGAAAATCAATCACAAAAGACAATAAGTTGACACAAGTGTGGGGGGAGTACATGATCATTTCAATAGATACAGAAAGACGGCTTGGGGGGGGTTGGCACACATCTGTAATCTCAACACTTTGGAAGTGGAGGCAAGAGGATCAAGAGTCCAAGCGTAGCCTCAATTGCACAGTAAGTTTGAGGCCAGCCTAGTTACATGAAACCATCCCTCAAAATAAACAGGAAAAACAAAACAACATATCCTTTAAAAAGAAGAAGAAACACGTTGAGAAAATTCAATATCATTTCATGATAAAAATGCTCAACCAATTAGAAACACTCACCGCTTCTATTTAACTTTATACTTTAATATTTTTCTGGTCATGAACTTGTGCAAGAATTAGAAACAAAGAAACATCTAGATTCAAAATGTATAAGTAAAATTACTTCTTTCCCGGATGACATGATTCTGCATATAAACATTTCTAAAAAATGTATCATCTCAAACTTCACATTTCAGATACATCCCAAACTGAGAAAAACCAAGCATCAAGTTCAGATTGTTCCAGAATACAAAATCAATATGCAAAATACAGTTGCATCTCTATACACTAATAAAGAAAATATGAAAGTGAAATTTAAAGAATCATTCTATTTATCATAGCACCAAGTGGAATAAAATACACAGAAATAAATTCAACAGAGGAGTACAGAAATTACTGAATTGAAGAAAAGATAAATAAGTGTGAATGTATACCATGTTCATATACCCAAAGTTATAGTGTTAAAAAGGCAATGATTTATAATTGATTATGGACTATATGAAATCTCCATCACATTTCCACATGACTTTTCATCAGAAAGCCTAAAATTTATGCAGAAATTCGAGGAGTCAAAAATACACAAAACAATCTTAAAAAAAAAAAAAGAGTAAATTCAGAGAAGTAAGGCACCATGTTTTCTAAACTTACTGTAATTCAGAAATCAAGATTGTGTGGTCCTAACAAAAAGGCAGACAGAAGATCAATGGAATAGAACAGAATCTGACATTTAAAGTCAATTGATTCTTAATGAGGTACTTAAGATTCAATAGATAAATGAAAGTCTCTTAAGCAAATAGCGGACACCTGTGCAAAATAATGAAGTTGAACTTCTACCTTATGCTCTATACAAAGATTTACTCAAAATGGATTATACACTAAAATGAAAGTGCTAAAAGAATGAATATTCTCCCAAAAAAAAAAAAAACACAGAAGTAAATACTAGTAACCTTGGATTAGATAAGAAACAATTTCTTAAATATGACAAAAAGTAGAAATAATAAAAGAATAAAAAAAAGATTGTATCTCAACAAGATTAAGATTTGGGGTTTGAAGATAGTTCAGTCAATAAAATACATGCTTCACAACCATGAAGGCATGTATTTGATTCCTAGCACCCATGAGAAAAATTGAGGCTTGTAATCCCAGCTCTTGGTAGGCAAAGACTTGAGGACCCCTGAGGCTTGCTCACCAGCCAGTCCAGCCTGATCAGTGACCTGAGGTTCAACAAAAGATTCTGTCTCAAAACATAAGGTGAAGTGCAATTGAGGAAGGTCCTGATCCCAACATCTGGCCTCCTCACACATACACACACAACATGCATAGATACAAAAGCTTTTGTTCTTTGGAGAATACTATCAGAAAGAGGAGGGTAGCTCACTGAGTGAGAGATACTTGCAAATTACATATCCACTAAGGATTCGTTTCCAAGTGTTAAAACACTTAAAATTCTATATATTATCTACATAAAGTACAACTCTAGGCCCTCAATAATTTTTAAAAGGTTTGAAAGTTTGAAAATACATTGCATTTAAATTTGCTGGGCATTGGAACCAACCTAGAAAGCTTTGACAACCAATGTTCCAGAGTCTCATGCCCATAGATCTCCCATAATTTGTCTGCTATACAACTGGGAATATGGAGATTCTCTTTTAAAGCTTTCAGTTAAGTCTAATGAACAGACAAGGCAGAGAACCACTGCTTTTATTGGTTTATCTAAGGCTTTTACTGGTTTTCTAAATAAACATGGCCATGACCACGGCCAATTATATCAGTTACTGTTTTGCTGATATGATCAAATGTCATGACCAAACATATAGAAGGAAGAGTTTATTTTGCTTACAGTTTTAGAGGGAGAATCCATAAGGGAGGAGGAGGTATGGTAGCAGGTAGCCAGAGCAAGAAGCTGAGATCACATCTCAACTACACACAGGAAGCGGAAAAAGAAAGTCACTTGAGGGTATAAGCTCTCAAATCTTAACCTCAGTGACATACATACTTCCTCCTGCAAGTTTGTACTTCCTAAAGCTTCCATAACCTCCCCAAATAGTACTGGGGACCAAGTACTTACAGTTGATCTCATGGGTGTTGATCAGCAGTATTCAAATATGAGCTTTTCCTACTCACACAGCTGATATTACAAGCCTGTTTAAGATGGTTAGGCCCTCAAGGTTGGCTTCCCTGACAAACTGGCTCTTGGCTAAGTGACTACTCTTGTCTCTCTGTAAGGAAGAACCAAGTGTGGATTTTTTGTTTGGTTGGTTTTGTTTTTTCCAGATAGGGTTTCTCAGTATATCCCTGACTGTCCTGGAATTCACTCTGTAGACCAGGATGGCCTCCAACTCAACACAGATCCTCCTGCTTCTGCTTCTGCAGTACTGGGATTAAAGGTACATGTCACCACTAACTGATTGGCTTGTTTTTGTTTTAACAACAGAAAACAGGTTCTGTAGACTTACTGTAGAGATTTCTTAGTTCCTTTCTGGGGCCACAGCTACCTCTTCCTTTGGCTGTTAGGTAGATTATGAATATTTACTTGCTGTTCTTGGTACCATGCATTTGACCTTTGGAAAATCTAGGCACCATTGTTGGGTTCATCTGACAAGGTTAAATGTGCCTGGAAGAGGGAGTGAGGATTCAGAAAAGAAAAGAGACAATAAACAGAAGATAGCATTTATCTTCTCATCGCCCTTATACACTCTAAGCAAAAGGGGAGGGCAAAAGACTTCCTTAACAGGATTCAAGGAACAAACAAATGTAATTACCTCCCCAATACCCAAAACACCTGGTAACCATGCCCTAAGTCAAACATACTATCATTTGGTCTTGAGGGTCAAAACATCCAGTAGCCACACCTTAGGCCAATCATCCTGTTGTTTAGCATTGAGGAAGAAGAATAGGTTTGAAGTCAAGATGGAACGGAGTCAATAGCATGAAGGTTTTGATGGGAGCTCTTAGCAGAGCACATTAAGCTGTCATGTTGAGTCTACTCTGAGGCAGGCTATAATGAAGGAAGGCATACAGGCTTTCTCCAAAGTTTCACCAGAGACAATCAGGTGTTAAGCATGTAAAATATATCATTCCCATAAAAGCATTGATATTCCATGTCCCCAAACACCCTCAGGCTTCAGAAACTAAGACAGTTTGTCACATCACACTGGATATTTCTGTTTCTAATGTAGTTCTCAGGAGCCTAATAATCTTTGATATAGCTAAAAATTAACTCTGGTTCTCAGAGAACTCCTGAGTCATGGGGAAGACAAGATTAGATACTATAGTGAGTGAGAATTTCCAAGCCGGCCAAGGAAAAGATGAGATGATAATATTTCACAGAGAACTTGCTGAGACGAGGATAACTAAGGAAAGAAATGTTTCATAGCAGGGTGTCTTCCAAGGACAGCACAAAGCACAGGACCATTACAAGCAAAAGGAAGTGATCAGGGGGACCCTCAGGAGAGATGGGAATTGGAGGGGTGGCTCATATGTCTAGGCAATATCACTCAAAAAGAGGAATGTCTACCTCAGAAAGTATCAGCAGGCCATGCTATGTTGGACCATATGTGTTGTGAGGAGGGTACTGTGTCTCACACCTGTCACACAAGCACTCTGGCACAGAGCTGTACTCTCAGCCCCTCTATTGGGTTTTCTGAGTATTTTCTGTATGTCAGGTGCAATTCTGCAGGGCATGCAATGCAGGCAAGCTCTGACTGATCACATGCGTGCTTCTTCTGGGGCATATTAAGGCCGCAAGTGGAAAGCATTGTGTCTGGTACTGACAGGCTTCTCCCCGACAATCTCTGCCTGCCGGGAAGAAGTCAATGACATATACAGGGCCCATGTCTGGCCTGTTTATGTAACTCACAAGCTCAGACTTCTGGCCACGGGTACCAGAGCATAGATTACTTCTTTTGTTCCCTTGACAATGACATCAATACTTTTCTCCTCACCTCTTCCCATCATTGCTCCGCCTCTCCAAACACCAGTGGGATGAGTCCCTTCACTTGACCTGAGGAGAAAAGTTTAACTGGAAGAGGAAGGGGATGTCAGGAGTAGGTTAGGAAGCAGAATCAGTGCTGGATCATGACTATTAAGATGAAATATGGGCACAAGCTCGGAACAGGAACATAAACCAAGGCAGAGAATTTTTTTTTTAGAACAAAATTATTGTCTGGGATTCAGGAGAGAGAAGCTAGAACCTGCCTATGGCAGAGATGGATATTATGAAGTTTTTAATCTTAACTCAGGTCCCATCCCCAGTCCATCTGTCTAATTTCTAGGAATTCTCCAATCTACATGGTATTGATGGGATGTGTTACACAGGGTAAAATCCTTTCACTTCCATCACAGAATTCATTTAGTGTCATCATAACAAAACATCTGAGGCTGGGCAGATTTCTAAAGAAAAATAGTTTATTAGTTTATTTAGCTGTTAGATCTACAGGTTTAAGACCCACAGAGTCCTAAGGTGGCCCTGAGCCTCACATGGCAAAGCATGTTGTACACTCATGTTTCATTGTTGCACATGTGTGTGTTCTGGCTTCTCTTCTTCTTACAAAGCTGCCAGTATTTTCAGTCCTAGAGGTACCATAATCCACTTCCAAGTCTAATCACCTCCTAAATGTCTCACTTTGAAGCACCACAGTGAGATTAAGTTCCCACCTTCCTAATGCTCTCACAATGGGTGGGAATTAGATTCCCATTCATTAAAAAAATCACCTCTGAATTATAAGATGCCATATGATGCACACTGGACAGTCAGATGAAAAGCGAGGACAAGCTCTGAGAAAGTGCAGCATCCAGTGGTCCCGATGCTCAGCACTGGCTGTGTTTTCCAGAGCTGTCACCAACAGGCCAGAACTGGCCGTTCTCAGACCACACTGGACCATGCTGTTATCTGGCTGTCAGATTGTTCAACATCTTGCTTCTTAAAGCAGCTATCCTTAAATTAGCCTGAGTTGTTTGCAAAGAATATTCCTGTTTAGGTTACCATCCCCCCCCAACACATACTCTTTGTCCAAAATTGCAAATTTCTACATGTTTTCAGCAAACTCAGACCTATTTTTCAAAATCTTAAAACACAGTCAGAACTAGTTTTTATTCCCTAGAGACAAATTCTTGCCAAGGACTATTAATAGTTGAATTGTAATGACAATTCCTATTAAGATAATAGTGTATTTGTCAAAGTTTTCTCTTGGTGGGCAGGAAAAAAAAATAATATGAATTAGCAGTGTGAAAACATTTTTATTGACCCAATGTAAGGAAAACAAAGCAATTGGCATTGTTTTTCAATTATTGTCACAGCAAGATGCCTCTGAATTGCATATAATTGGATTGACTGACACTGGTGATGAGTCTTCTGATATGGGCAGATCTGCCCATACACTCTAAAATTTGCAGAGACAAATCAATTTAACATGCTTTGTTTAGTTTCTGAGATTAGTACTGGGTTCCAATCCAATTGAATATAGCATTCAGATGCACTCTCATTTACATTTTGCCTATAAAATACTTTCCAGTTCTGCCTCATTGCTAGCATTGTTTAGTACTGTGGATGTGACAGTTACTCCTTAGGTGGGAGGACATTTGTTGCACTCATTACTAGATAAATGATTTGACTCAAAAGATGATAATAAGTCACACTTGATTTAGAAAAGTGAACATTAAACTTTTAAATGCAGTCTGCTTAGATTGTACAAAAGATGTTTCTCTTCATCCTGCTATTGCATTATCCAAGAACATGTTCTCAGTGGCATTATGAGACACAATTTTCAACCTGTCTATGGTTCAGTGAGTGTATATGAATGATTATGTATACACATGCTATATTAATAATAATAAAATATTGATCATTTATGTATTATTAATGTGAAAAAGTTTATATGTGATTAAAAGAAGCAAAATATAGGGTAGAAGAGATGGCTCAATGGTTAAAACATTTTGTACCCACATCAGGCAGCTGACAAGTGGATCTAACTCCAGTTCCAAGGGATCTGATTCCCTCTTCAGGCCTCCATGGGTACCAGCACTCATGTGTTCATACTCAAGATGCAGATGTAATTAAAAATAAAATAAATCTTTTTTTAAAATCGTGTGTGGGTGTCCAACTTCAGAGAAGCCTTCTAAGTTTGGATAAGTTTGAGCCCACATCAGAGCCACTCAGTGCAGGCAACCAGTCATTCAAACAGCAAGGAAATGTAAAGGGAAAACTTATAACCCTCCAGTCTTGAGAGAGGTATAAAGGTCCTGCGGAGAAAGGGGTAGTTTGGGTTCACTAGGCAGAGAAGTTCATTTGGTTTCTTGGTTCAGTTCAGGTCCCTAGTCAGCAGGCAGAATTAATTTTCCAGTGTGTGGCCCCATTAAGAATCGTAGTGGTCAAAAGGCCTAGATAGAGTTCATAGCATCAAGTCATGAGTAGGATGAGGCTGGCTGCCCTCCCAGAGGGAGTATAGCACTCCTGAAGATGCTTTGGCACTGGGAGTTAGAGATGCCTCCCCTGACCACAGCCTGGGCCAGCACAGCCTGAGGCTGCTGACAGAACAAGGATTGGGAGGCAGGCTCACCAGATTGCCAGGCCCTTAGAACTGTTGATCTAACAAAAGGCTCAGGAGACAAAAATCCAGACATGGGTGGCTTTGCACTGTCTGAGACTATTAGCCATGAGACCACCACATGGCCAAGAAAGCACATAGTGCACAACTGTGGAGAAATCTTTGCCACAGGAAGTCACTTTTTTGGAGCCTACTGAAAGTACCCTGGAGCCTTTCTTTTAGGGGTGTCTTTCTGGGGTCCTTTAGAACTTAGCATTACACTAGATGTCAAAGAAAGGCTCTTGAGGGTTCCACTTCATCTTCAAAGACCACACCAGGGAAAAGGGCGTGTTGAAGCTGAGAGGCAGGAAGTTGATACTCCCACCACACCCTACTGATGAACCTTCTCATTTCAGTTATCTATTTAGACCAGAGAGAACTGTCTCAAAATGGAGTGCCTTTGACCAGTAGTTTTCCCATGAGTCTGTACGCTGATGGAGTTCAGCTGGGTCTAATGCAGTGACACTCAGAGGACTGAACAGATAGAGGCTCAACTGGTGTGCTCTGGAGATTGTTTGCAAGTATGGCTCTTTCAGAGATACCTGGAAGGCAGGACAATGTAGTGAAGGGTCCCTCCTACCTCCCTTTCTCGTTCTGCCTTCTCCTTCTCTGTCCTTTCTCCCTTCCCTCACTACTTTGCCCACTCTCCATGTGATGCTAGGGCTCCTCTTCTCATCTTGTGTACCTTCTCATAAGTTCTGTCTACATAGCCTCTTCAGTAATAGGCCTTTCTATCTAGACTTCTTAAATCATGGCCTACACCTTCCAAAAGCAGATGCTTCCAGGCTTCTCAAAGGCTTAGGCCCAGAACCAGCACATCACTTCTGCTGAACGCTACTGGCTGAAGTGAGCCCCGGGTGTAGCCCAGATTTTGTGTTAGAGGACAGAGCAGGCAGACACACTGGGAGTCTGGCTAGGTGGGATGCAGTCTTTGAATGACAGGTTTAGCCATCTGTTTTCTATAAAACGGAATTAATATTGCCTAACTCACAATCATCATCATTTTAAAAAATAACCACCTAATAACAACATTTTTTATAAAAATTAAAAAAAGACACGGGGAGCGCCCCCACCATCTGCCCCTAGGACGCTTGGGAGTTATGAGAGATTTTATTTCATGTGCATCTATTAATACCTTAGCCACTAGGTGGCACACTGGTTAAACATTAGCTTCACCTCCATGGATTGCTGCTGAAAAATGCCAGTTTTACAACCATGTAGCAAACACTGGTTTTGTTCAAATAATATACATTTTCCTAGCCTCTGGCTCACATGAAATACTTCTTTTCAATTCGGTAACGGCTTTTCTTATAATTTATGTTGTCCTATAGTGAATGATTTAGATTAAATTAATTTCCCATCAGTGGATGTATGCAAGTAAAAGTTGAGCAACCATTTGGCACAGGAAAATTATTTTAACTCTTTCTCCATGTCTGTTTTCTGAAAATAAGGGAAATATCTTGAATGTCCAGAGCAGAAGAGTTAATACTGTTTACTTACTGAGTTTAAACTACGACCAGACAGTGACATCAATATCATCATCTCTTTCTGCAACTCTAGCTATAAATGAGTCTAGACAGTTAAGAGCCATTTAACACATGAAATTCAAATTTCAATGTTTGTGAATTGATTTGTTTCAGACTGCACATGCCCATTATCTCCATCTGCTTTTGTGCTGACATCGCAGAGCCAAGTAGCTGGCTGGGGACCCTTTGGGGTTCTCCTACTTCATCTCCAGAACTCCAAACGTGTACTGTCCGCCTCTTTAAAGGACAGTTTGCAGTCTCTGAGCTAACCTGCAAACCTCGACCAAATCTTGCTAATTGTGCTACTAATGCCCCTTATATGATCTAAGATCCAACCCAGTTGCTTAACTCCTGTTGTCTAAAAAGCTGATATGCCCTTTCCTTAGATTTTCATGAAGATTAATTGAGCCAATACAATAAACCTCTGGGACAATGCTTGGCATGTAGAATCAGCATGCACTGTGCTAGCTATTGTTATTGTTTCCGTTCTGGTTTTACTTTTCATTGTAAAATATGCATTTATTTCAATATGCACTACATAAGATCTCCACAAAATGTAGATACTACAAATGCAAAAAAGAAGGCTGTGAGATGAATATTGAGTCCCCAGTTCTGGCAGAGGCAACTTCTTCAGAAAAGCTGCAAGCAGCTCCATGGGGGCTAGTTCTCTGTGTATGTTCATAATCTTTTACTACCACAATTACAAAAAAATATTTTTGTGTCTGTGTATAGAATAAACTTCCCAGAGCTAAACTGTAAGGTGAGAGGACATGAGTACCTTTAGTTTTTGAAAACTGTTATTAAATTCTCCCTCTCAGATGATTGCCATTGCTGTCTCAGTCAGCAGTAACAAACAAGGGTACCTGTTTCATGCAAATGTAATATGGTGTGTGTGTGTGTGTGTGTGTGTGTGTGTGAATCTATGTGTTTGGGTGTGTGTCTGTGTATGGGTATGCATATGTGTGTCCCTGGAATTGAACCTAGAACCTGTGCACAGTAGGCAACCATTTTGCTACTGTGTTAAACCTTGTTATAAAATATTTTGTTCCTTTACCAGCAGGTATCAATTGCAAATAGCTTCTTGGCTGGGGTAGGACCTCGCCTCTACTTGCTAAGGTGTTGTTTGGTTTGAACATGTGCAGGTCTTGTGTGTGCTGTTACTGTCTCTGTAAATTCATATGCGTATCAGTCCTGTTGTGTCTGGGTGATGTTATTTAATTGAGTCTTCCACCACCATGGCTATACAATTTTTCTACCTCATCTTCTGCATAAATCCCTGAGCAGTGAGGAGGGGGTGTTTGAAAATGGCATCCCATTTAGGGCTGAGTAATCCAAAGTTTTTCACTCTCTGTACCCTGGCCACTTGTGGGTTTGTTTTAATTACCATCTACTGCAAGAAGAAGCTGCTTGGGTAATGCTCTGGTCTATGGGTATAGCCATAGCTCATTAGGAGTAATTTTACTGCTACATTCCTATAGTTGAATAATGGAGGTATGTTTTCCCCTAGGGCCAATGGTTTATCTAGTCTCAGGTTCTTGGTCACTTTAGCAGTGTCTGGTATAGATCCCATCTCATGGAGTGGGCCTTAAATCCAATCAAAGAATGGTTGGTTACTTTAATGATTTGTGACACAATTACGCCAGTATATCTTGCAGGCAGTTTTCTGTTGTAGACCCTGGGGTTTGTAGCTACCTGACGACTCTATTGATGACTACTCCTCCAGTTGCATGCAGAATACCCTGGGCGCTAGTTAGTAGTCATGAAGCTTCTAGTTGGGCACCAACTTGATTTCTCCATGTGTGGAGACATAAGTGAATAGGACCTTGCCTTTAGGTTATAGAGAGTAACCAATTGCCTTGGAAAGAGCCTGTGATGCTTGAGGGCATCTATGGAACCCTTGACCAATGACTAACAAGATGTAACCCATTCCTTTCACTGTGTTTTACTTGGTGGTATAACATGTCTAGTCTAGTTGTAGCATTCTCCCATTATATGGTGAGTATGTATGTATGTATGTATGTATGTGTGCTTTAGGATTAAATGTATATTTACACACATATTAGGAATAATCTATGGTAGTAAGTGTAGTGAGATAGTCCTTCTCTGGCACTGACCACACCCATTGGGGGGTGGAGCCATGGGCGGAAAGGCGCTCTCTTTCTGGCGTGACTCGGACAGGAGAGGATCGGGTTGAATTTCCTGGTGTTCATCTGTCTAGGTTGTAAGTTATTTCTCCCTGAATAAACATCTATTCGGCCTATTTGTTTATCCTGATCCTTATTTACCGCGATAAGTAAGTTTCTATATGGCTTTTCAAAAGGCATTTGGTGTTACTTGTCCCTATATTTTCTCCTTATCCTGGCCTCCCACCCCCTACCCATTTGCTGCTTCCATTCTTTAAAAGATTTAAAGAAAAACCTGCTTTTGTTGTTAACAAAAACTCAATGTTCTGTTCCACTCTTCATGGATCCCTAAAGTGCCTTATTGAAGTTCTGCATTTCTTTTATGTGTAAATCTTACTTTATTCATATCTTTAATTCAGTACCATAAAATAATTTTCACGTGTGTGTTAATTGCTGTTACAGAACACAGTGCCCACAAATTAGGAATTGTTATTATTGCTAATTCATGTGTACGAAGTTTCTCTTCTGGATATTTTGTCTCAATTGTTCTTTAAAAGAAAAAGAAGCCAGAGGGGTGTGTGTGTGTGTGTGTGTGTGTGTGTGTGTGTGTGTGTGTGTGTGTGTATGCATGTAATCTCTGTACTTGGGGAGTGGAGGCAAGAGAATTAGGTTATTCTCCGGTACACAGTGAATGTCAGCCTCACAGGCCAGCCTGGGCTACAAGAAACTGTCTCACCCCTCAACATCCCCTCCCAAAGTTGTGTAAGGTCTATCACTGTGATAAAACACCATGACAAAAGCATTTGGCGGGGTAGGGATTTATTTCATCTTATTCCATGTAGCATATCTCCTTGGGAAGTTAGGGCAGGAATGTAAGACATCTATCTAGAGGCAGGAACTAAGCAGAGGACATGAAGGAAAGCTGCTTACTGGCTTTGTTCCTCATGACTTGTTCAGCCTGCTTTTTTATACAACTAAGAACCACCTGCCCACAATGAGCTGGGTCCTCCCACATCCATCACCAATCAAGAAAATGCTGCACAGGCTCACCCATGGACCACTCTGGTAAGGACATTTTCTTCATTGAGCCTCCCTCTTCCAAATGACTCTACTTTGTGTCAAATTGACATAAAACTAGTCAGCACAGTACCCACTCCATCGTGGGCTGCAGTTCCTGATACATACATGAGTCAGGCAAGAAAAAATCACCACACATTAAGTCAAACAAAGGGACTTTATTACGGTGGGTGGTAGGAGACAGTGCAGCCGGAGGTTTTGCAAAGAGTTTTCCAGGGTGGACCAAGTCTTAATGTATTTGTTTGACATGTATCTCAGCTTAAGGTCCTCAGGCTTTTTACCCAAGGGACTGGATCCCTGAGCCACCACATCTCAGAAATCCAGGCAGTTCCTCAATATTCAGAAGCTGCTATTCCAGCACACCCTGTTCTGAGGAAGGGGAAGACACCATGAAGACTTGTCCTGAGAGCTGCTCAGGCATTGGGAATAGAAGTTAATTTACAGATCAAATCTATGACTGACTTTAGGCTTCATGCTGTAATTTAGAAACATGAACATGTAATGCTATTGAGAAATCATATGTGGGAACTTTTATGTACAGAAGACCCTTACCTTGATATTACTTATTAATATTCAAAAATAAACCAACAAAGATTTTAATGGTTTCATTAATCTTCAGTGTGTATTCAGCTTTTATGTTTCTGTCTCCTAAACTGTTTCTAATGCACATTTTTGCCACCTTTGTCAAAATAGGTATAGCTGAATGGGTTTATTTCTGAGTCCTCTCTTCTGTCTCAACGGTCGGCATATCTGTGGTAGTTTGAATAAGAATGGCCCCTATAGACTCGCATATTTGAATGCTTAATCATCAGGGACTTGCACTATTTGAGAAGGGATAGGTGTGGCTTTGTTAGAGGAAGTGTGTCACTAGGGGTAGGCTTTGAAGTTTCCAAAGTTCAAGCCAGGCCCAGTCGGTGAGAGGCCTGAATCCCAGTCCAGAAGTAACATCGGAGAAAGGCCCAAGCTTCAGGCCCTGAGTAGTGTCAAGGGAGCCACAAATGTCAGAACCAGGAGCAGTGTTCGAGGGAGGCCCCAGCCTCAGCCCCAGGAGCAAGGAGGAACCACTAGGTGAAGCAACAGCAGCACTTTCCAGCAAGAGCTTCCAGAAACTTACAAAAAGTTCCTCTGGGAAAGATCACCTGTGACCCAGGCAGCATCCAAAGTTCAAACCAGGTCTCTCTTCCTGAGGCCTGCAGTTTCTGATGTGGAACTCTTTAGCTACTTCATCAGCACGATGTTTGCTCAGTTGCCACCATGCTTCCTTCCCACCATGATGATAATGAACCAAACCTCTGAAACTGTAAGCCAGCTCCAATTAAATGTTATCTCCTGTAAGAGTTTCCCTGATCATGGTGTTTCTAAATAGCAACAGAACACTGACTAAGACAATCTTTTGTGTCAATACTGTTCTTCTAAATACGGTTCTGAAGCACAGTTTTAAAACTGATATTATGACAACTGTCACGTTGCTTTTTTTCTGCTCAAAATTGGGGTTTTTTATTATGTTTTTTAATGAATTTAAGCTCTATAAAGCATGTTATTGAAATTTCAATGGGAAGTGTATTGACTCGGCTTCTTTTGGTGAGTTAGTCATTTTTAGACTCTTTAAAAAAGATTTATTTTTATTTATGTGCATGACTGTGTGTGTATATTGAGAAGGGGACTGCAAATGTCAAACGAAGGCACCAGATTCCCTGGAACTGGAGTTATGGATGGTTGTGAGCTGCCATGTGGGTGCTGGGAATCCAATCCAAGTCATCTGTAAGATCCTCAAGTGCTGTTGACTGCTGAGTCATCTCTCTAGCCCCTCATTTTTAAAATTTAAAAAATGTTGCTAATCTGTGAACATAGGAAATCCTTGTCTCTTTGAGGACTGACTTAGTTTGGTGCTTCTAAGTTTTTATCAAAGAGGTTTTGAATTTCTTTGATTAGGTTTATTATTTCTAGTGGGTTGGTTGGTTGTTTGGCTATTGTCAAATGGGATTGCTTTCCTGATTTCTTGGTTGGTGACTTTGTTATTGTTTTTTTTTTTTTAACTAATGAGTTTGTATGTTACTTTTGTATCCTGCTATTTTGCTAGAAGCCTTTACCAAATCTAACAGTCTTCTAGTAGATTCTTTAAGGTATTTTAAGTATAAGGTCATATCATTTACAAATAAGGACAAATGGACTTATCTTTTTCCCATTTATATTTATTTTTTTCTCTTCCCTTATTACTTTAACTAACATTTCTAGTTATATATTAAATAACAGGAACAAAACTAGAAATGCCATCTTGTGCTTGATTTTATATGTAATGCATTCCAGTTTGCCTTTGAGTGAAATGTTGGTTATAGGTTTAATGACTGTCACCTTTGTTACGACTTTCTATTCCTAATTTCTTTAGAGTCATTAACATGAAGCAATATTTAAACTCATCAAAAGTGTTTTTTTCTGTATTTATTGAGATGACCACACAATTTCTGTTCTTGATTCTATCTACAGGCTCTAACTTATTTATAGATTATTGAATGTTGGACCATACTTGCTTTCCTAGAATGAGACCAACTTAGTCACGGTTGTAATGTGTTGTTGAACTAAATTTGGAGTACTTTATCTTTTGCATCTTTATACATCAAATAATTTGGTTTTTTTTTTTGTTGTTATTGTTACCTGGACTTTGTATCAGTGTCTTCCTTCATAAATTGAGCATTTGTTTCTTCCATTTCTATTTTCTAAAATAGTTTTGAAGTGTACAATTGATAGTTCTATAAATACCTGGTAAAATTCCCCTGTGAATGTGTCTGGTCCTAGGCTTTCCCTGATGGGAGACATCCTGTTCAATATCGTTTTTAGCAACTGTTTGTTTAGATTGAGTATATATTCTTGGCTCAAGCAGTAAGCTTTATATGTTAATTTTTTTCTCTTCTAGATTTTTCCAGTTTGTGAGAATGTAAAATTTCATGATAATCTCTAATGATCTTCTTGTTTTCCATGGCTTCTGCTGTAATATTTCAATTTCAACATAATTTATTAATTTGGGTCTTTTTTTCTTTTAGTTGGTTTGGCTACAGGTTTGTCCTTTTTCTTTTCTTCTTTTTCCCCCTTTCCAAAGAATAAACTCTTTAATTGATCCTCTTCATTGATTTGTTGTTGTTGTTGTTGTTGCTAGCTCATAAGTTTCAACTGATTTTTTCTGTTTTTCCCTCCTATGGTTTTAGATTTATTCTATTCTTGATTTTCTAAGGCTTTAAGAAGTATTATCTCAAAGATATAATGTTGAGAGGTCCCTGGTTTTTAACATGTAGGTACTCATAGCTTCCCCTTAGATCTACCTTTCCTACATGCCAATGAACTGATTATTGATGTGAGTGAGGAATGTTTCTTATTATGGGTTGTAGCTCTAAAAACATAACAAACAGAGCTGTAAAGATGGCTCAACAGTTAACATTTGCTGTTCTTGCAGAGGACGTGAGTTCACTTACTATCACACACATCAGGAGACTCACAACCACCTGTAACTCCAGTTCCAGGAGACATGACATTTTCTTCTGACCTTCACAGGCACCGGCACACATATGATACACATTGCAGGCAGTTGCACATGCATATAAATTCTAAACAAATATATTTTGGATAAAAAATCAACTATGCTAAAGCAGAAAGTGTAGTGATCTGATTTCAAAGGGATGAAAACAATAGCAGTGTTAGCTGATAGAAACAGTTTAATAGAGGATGGGTTTCTTTTGCTCACAATACCAGATGTTTCAATTCATCATGGCAAGGAGGACAAGGTGGAATGATTTACATCATGGCAGACAGGATGCTGAGTGCAACAGTAACAGAAATAACATGTCTGTAGAGCTCTACATCCTCCCACCAGGCCTCCCATGCTGTAGTTTCATCATCTTCCAACACTCTAGTTGAATTTTGAATCCATTTGTGACTTAAACTCTCCATTAAGTCACAGTCTTCATGATCTATTCATCTGTTGTACTTCATCACAGATACAACTGAAATGTCTTTACTGATCCCCTAGTCAACTCAAACAAGCTGCCACTCTAGAAGAACCATCATCACGGTACCTTAACTTTAAAAGCCATGTATCATGATATGATGGGAGGTCTATGTTGACCCACGGCTAAATATTTTAGTCTATTTTTTTAATCCATTATAAGTAAAGAAAAAAATATTATCAGATTCATCTTCCTTTCATCATACTGATAGGACTTGCAACAAAAACAGCAAACATGAAAAACACCAATGCAAACTCAAAGTCTCATTTATTTTGTTTCCTGATGCACAAAGGAGCTCACTCAGTACAGTAACAGTAAGCAAATCATACAAATACTGAGGGGAAGAATATCCCCTTGACTACATTCACATATATGTATATATTCTTAAACAGCCACCTAGAGGTTAACAATAAAGTAAGGAATGCTTTCTGATAGGATTACTGGGTAAAAAATAGACAGATGAGTCACTACCAAGTAACAGGTTAATAATGATATCAGTTACTCAAGAAACCTGGTAAGAGCCTGCTCAGGACTTACACTTCATTTCATCGAGGACTTGGTTGGCTTTTGCATGTCACTAAATTTGGACTAGATCAAGAAACTAACCCTTCAAACATTCAATCTCTTGAACCCAGTGCTGGAGATGGGCAGGAAGGTTGGGGTAGACTTGAACACATGCATGGCAATGGATGTCACATTGTTTTGTTTTTCTCAGCAACTTTTCACCTGTCTGCTTCTTCCCAGGCCTTTAGAAACTTTTTCATACCTTCTCTGGAGACATTATAAAGTACAATGTGTGACATCATACCTGCAGCAGTTAGTAGAATAGAAATTGCAAACATCTCCTTTTGGTCTTGAAAAAAAATCATATAGAATCTCTTGTGATTAAAAAAAATATTTCAATCCATTGCCTTTGATATGCTTCTCATTCTATTTGTTAATAGCTAAGGTTACTCTCTTAAAGCATTTGACTATTCCAGCAGCAGCAGCAGCAACTCTAAGAGATGCCCACCAAGCTCCAGAAGCAACCAGTTCTGGGTATCTCCCACAGGTGCACACACAAGGTGAAACTGATACAATATGCTCTCCAACATGCCTTGAAGGCCTCCCATATGCTTGCTTCTGAAGTGAAAAAGCTTAAAAATAGGAATAATCTGGTAGGGAGTAAAGATCCAGAACACACTGCTAGATCTCACAACCATTATGTTTCCTCTGTAAAATTTCAGAGCATTTGCCAGCAGGGATAGCCAAGGGCACATGTCAAAATCTGCTAAGCAATGAAGAAGAGGTTCCCTACCATCTCCTTTAACTTTGAAATTTCTCCCTGAAGAGAAAACAGATTCAATGCTCACAGAATTAACTCAGCAAGGCCCCCTTCTGGCAAGAAGGTAAATATGCTCTTGGATTCTAAAGTCTTCGATAGTGCAAGAACCAGCTAAGATAACACAAGAGAGGAGAGTCCAGTCTCTTTGGTCCAGTAGAAGATTAGAAGAACTTTTCAGGTCCTAATCTGTTATTTTAAATGCCTCCCCTGATTAAATTCAACTTGATTTGCCTACTTTTTTGTTTTGGTTGCACGAAATTTTGGAAATATACTACACATGATAAATTTTAATGCTTTTTAACCTTTTACAATGAAGTTAATCAAAAATTCTAGAGAAACAAGGTAAGTGGTATGGAGTAGGAGGGAGGGATAGTGTTTTAACTTTCCTTCCTCTTTTTGTTTATTCCTTTCTTTTAATGACAGCAAACCATTCAAATAAAAATGACAACTGGGATGGGCTGGGAATAGTGCCTATCTGTAATTCAGAAAGTCTACATTAGGTAAAGGCAACATTTTAAAGTGCAGGACATCTGACCCCATGTATGGGGCATTGAAACAACATAAGTAACACTCAGGAACACTTCACTTGGGAAAATAAAGCACATAAGTTATAAGGGACGCAGGAAAATCAAAGTTCATATAAACACATTGTTTTTTATAGAAGTTATTCAGCTTGTAGCACACTATCAGGACTAATCTGGATGCTTGACAGGATGGTGTCAATTGACTGTTATTCCTGCTTCTAGAATACACTTATTGATATTACTCTGTGTGAATCTCAAGTTTAAATAAAAGCCAATGTTCAATATCAAGATGCACACCCTTAAGGAAGATGAGTGTGGGATCTGCAAAGGCTGGAAGCAGTTGCTGGCTGGTAGAGGTCTTACCCAACACACACCTAAGCTACTTAGCCTGCTTCACTCAGCTTAGATGCCCTGTAATTAAGTTCCTTTGGTAAGAGTCAAAAGATACAGCAGAAAACACTTGCCAACCTCAGGGAGAAATAGGGTAAGGGGATTTGGGGCAGATTATTTTGATGTTGCTGGTGTGCTTGAAATACAAAGTTGGACTTGTTCACTTCTATACCACCAAAACAAAACAAAACAAAAACAAAAACAAACAAAAAAACTGTCTTTTAAAAAAAATTTAAAACTGATGTAATCTATACACAACCAAATCTAAAAGTGCTTCTACCATGAAAATAGATCTGGACAAATTACTGCCAAGTTAGCATGCTATGTGAGACTGAGATTTACAGGGCAGTAGAGGAAGTGTGTGCTTTCACACTTGAAAACACAGAATTAGCTCTATCGCCTAAGGTTTCTCTATTGTAAGATAATATGGAAACTCAGCTAAGTCCTGGGAATGAAATGATATGGTAACAAAACCTGTTCCCTGTTTTTGATTGTTTATAGGTCATGGAACACGTTAAGAAAAATGTAGTATTTCAGTAGAACTCATCACTGCTTCCTAAGAATCTGCCATGTTGTTATAATCTAATTAGTTAGAAAAGCTAAAATGCCTTATTTTGTCTAATATTCTTTCATGTCTAGTACAGTAAGTCCTACTAATAGGAACATTAAATGGGATTTCTATAAACTTTTCATTATACTAAGATTCTACTTCCAGAAAAATTTTAAGGAATTCAAGAGACTATTTGATAAATTGGAGTCCTTTCAATCTATAGGCCTGATAGAACCTTATCCACAGTTCCTTAAAGGACTTGTACTTGGCTTTTTATTTCTAGCTCATTGGTAGTGGGGGAGAACTTCATAGCCACAATGACACTGTGCTGAGTAGATAGGGCATTGAGCAAAGAACCCTGTCCTGTTACTGTTAATGGCTCCCAGGGGTGCAGTACATCCCCGATTTATGAAGACCCCAGTCTACACAGAAGCAGTAACTAGGGCTTGTTTCTTGTCTAATAAAATAGAAGCAACTGTCACACTACATAGCCAGAAATCAAGGTGATTCTGAAGTACACAAAAACACAACTATTTATGCCATGTGGCTATATGAATACTATCTCTAAGAGACTGTAAATCTTTAATACTCAACTTCTGCCAAAGACTTTGAAGCACAGAACTATATTTGAAAAGCGTGTGGCATTCGGGTTCTGACAGTCATCCCTAAAGAAGGCAAAGCATAACAATAACAAATCTCTGAAATGCAAATTCCATAAAGTGCAAATTTCCATAGATAAAGTCAACCTAGAAGCACGATTTAAAACCCAGTAAGTTCTCTTTTTACATGAGTGTTCTCAGTATTTAATTTCCAAGCACAATCAGTGATTTTTCTGACATCTGTTCACAGTCTAGCTTGTGCCCTCATATAGAAATCTACTAGATGGTACACATGGTGTTTCCTACTTTTCACTTAGCTCAGAATGTCTAACCACATAGGGATATTTCTTTGCACCGTATTTCCCTACATGGAAAGGTTTTATAGAAGCACAGTGCCAGCTGTTAACACTGCCCTCTGCATGAGCTTAACACAAATCTAAGCAGCCCCAAAGGAGGCATCATCATGAAATTATGAATGCTCCCAACCAAAGTTGAGGAACAGTACACTTCCTTTGCACAATTTACCAAGTGACCACTGGAAGCAGACATAGAAACAGAAGTCATCCGAAGAATATGGCACTTTTAAAACATACTTTCTAACCGGCACCTGGGCACAAGGAAGATATAGAACCATGTCATCCCAGGAGAACATCATGGATGCCCAAGGGTCTTACACTGAGCTGGAGAATGGAACCACTTGCTTCCCACCCACATAAACCTCCTCAATATTCCGGTCATCTCCTGAAAGAAAAAACAAAGAATCATTTGCACTATGCTTTGGGGTCAATAACTGCCTTAATTTCCTTTGAATGAGATTTTAGGCAGATCATTTATAATCTCCTTGGGATGACTTGATCAAAAGATGGCATTATAGCTAATTGTGGATTGGGGTCTCCATTCTGTATCTGAGTTGGAAATCAACCAATGTTCAATAAACTCCTGTCTCTGCGTTCAGCACATTGAGATGAACAGTCTTTAGATTGTGACCCCTCAAGCTCAGCTTCACCCAGCTTTGTGAACTCACACAATGGGAGGGGAGGTTACTCTTAGACTCTTCTGATTTAATTATGTCTCCAGGAACAGAAGAGACATAAGAGGATGTGGCATAGAACTCTTTTACCCTCTACATCCCAGCTCAGGATGTGTGTTCTTACAGAATTGTTAGACATTATGCCATAGTGTAAGCTCAGTGCTGAGGACTATTTAAAAATGAATTAACACAATTTAACACTGTAACTCAATACTGCCAGAAACTTTGAAAGTAACTCACTTTGTAACTTCAAAGGATTTCTGGTTGCCCATAAAGAATGCTTTCCTAAAACAGACCACAGGCCAATACTGTTTACTGACTTTCCCATCTTATAGCCATAACTCATAGAGTTTAATATAATTTACCAAGAACAGAGGGTCTTGACCAAGAAAAAAAAAAACATGTATTTATAGCCCAGAAACATAGTTACCTACCTAGATAGAGGAACTTCTGGATAACGGCCTAAAATGAAAAATAAAATGGTAAGAAATAGTACTTTGTACATTTAGAAATTAAATATAAAAGGAAATGCCATTGACAGAGTCCAGAAATGAAAATTTACTTCTTAATGACATTTTACATTTTAATAAAAAATGGTCTTTCCAAAAGACAAATAAATAAATAAAAACCTAAGCCCAAAGCAAGCAAGCAAACAAAAAAATCAAATCATAGTTTACTAGCTATTAACAAATGTTTATCCTTACTAGAATATTATTTATTTATTGGTTTTTAAGACAGGGTGTCTCCACATAGTCCTGGAACTTACTATGTAGACCAGGCTGGCTTCTAACCCAAGGATATATTTCTGCCTTTGTCTCCTAGTGCTGGGATTAAAGGTATGTCCCACCATGCCATGCCTATTACTGGAATATTCTTGAAAAACAATCTTGACATTGTCAGATACAGAATATTACATAAATCAATCACTACAAAAATGATACAAATACTTCCAAAGTTGTATAACAGGAAAAAAAAATGACTAAATGAGATGAGGCCTATTTCTCAGAAATTTACTCTAAAAACAGAACAAAAGAATTTAAAAAAAAAAAAAACATACGGGTATTTCTTATAAGTGAACTAAATGAATACAGCTTACTTTAGTAACAATTGTTTTAAAAAAAAATAGATCCCCCCCAAAAGGACAAAAAGGCATTTTATTTAACTTCCCTTTACTTACCTCAGAAATATCACCAACAAAATCTCCATAAAACAGATCAATGGGAGAGTCTGATGCTTTGGGGTTGATCAAGAGAGCATCAAAATCCTTGCCAACTTCGAAGTTTCCAATTTCACTATCCAGCCCAAGGGCTACAAATGGAAGTGAATAGCAGTCAGAATTACCACTGAATCATTATGATGTCCTTGTTTGCAAGGACAGTTGTTGCCAACATGTAACTATGCCTTCCAAAAGTAGTATCTGAACAGTGAACAAGTGTTCTCACTACTCTTACAGGTCACATGACCTCTGTATAGACAGCAGAGAAGGAAAGCAACTAGCTTCCTTCATAACCACTGCCATAATCCTGACGGCATCCAAATTTCAGCTGTACTCCACTGAACCCTCAAAGTAACAAGCTCGACACAAATTTATCTACCTCACCCTTTCCTCTTCTTCCCAAATACTGCCTTTTTGTTCTGTGAAATAAGTTAGTGGTGTTTATTGCCATGAACTGAACCTCAAATTTACAAAAAAAAAAAAAATCTATGTGAATTTTCTAATACAGGCATACTCATCATGAATTCCTTAGTGTGAGTTTTAAGTATATTTAGTATATGTGTTCTATATATGTATGCATATATGTATATATAAATATATGTGTATGTATATATATATATGTATTTATATGTGTGTGTATATGTGTATATATATTCCTTTTCAAAGTCCAGAGACCCTGTAACTCAAGACTGCCAGAAACTTTGAAAGTAACTTACTTTGTAACTTCAAAGGTTTTCTGGTTGCCCACAAAGAATGCTTTCCTAAAACAGACCACAGGCCAATACTGTTTACTGACTTTCCCATCTTATAGCCATAACTCATGTCCATGGTCGTTGGATGCCAAGGAAAAACATGTCTCACTTTTATAACATATTAAAGAATGTGCAGGTGTTGGATTTTGTTGCCAAGATGCTGTTTGATTAATATCTCCTTAAAGCCTGTATTCTAAGAAAGACATTGAGGTCACTTTGGTCACTTCTCATTGCTGTGCTATCTATTCCAAGATTTACCCATGCCTGATGCATCCTGTTGCTGCTAAGGTATTTTGTGACATGAAAACACTGGATATGTTTTCATTTTCTTTTCTGGTGTAACAGAGTATCTGACATGTGATATTTCTATGCACATGCATCCTGATAACTTGGCAATTATCAGAACACCAAATTAGAAATCATGCTCGTGCTTAATACATTACTTTAATCGTGACTCTTTTTCACTTTCAGAAGAGAAAAGGCTTTTTAACCTAAGGAAGTCTCATAGCCATAACTGTTCAAAGCAGCCGTGTGTCTTTGGTGTAGGGAGGGGCCGAGGGGAGCCTGGAGTGAACTAAAACACTGGCACTCTTCTCCTTTATTGGTTACATGCTATTTCTTGTCTTTGACAAAGGAAAACTATACCATGAGATTTAATGACTGCATTCAACAAGAAATTGTCTGTGCCTAGCAGGCCAGTGACGCCTGGCACAGTTGAGAGGATCCCAGGGGGCTGATGGAATATCTAAACTAAATGGGCCATTCTTTAGAACATAGAGTGTTCAAAACTGTGCTAACCAAGAAATAATGAGGGCTTTTAATTGGTGAACTTTCAAGTGGATGTATATCTAGATCTTCCTACAGACCTAGCCATGTTGCTCAGCAGCTCCAATGGCTTCAGGAAGTGCACTTGCCACTTTTGGAATGCTGTGTGAACATGGCTGATACGGAGTGAGTGTGAAGGTGTCATACTTGTAAGTCACACTTTAAACAGGGATTTCTTCAACCCATTTCATTTAAGTCTATACTACAGACAAAAGTTGAGCTGAAGAAATTCCATAACAGTAACTAGTGGCCCAAAAGCATTGATTTAAAAGCTACACTCCCACGTAGAATGAGTTGGCAACTTCCCACAGCAGTTTGATGAGAAACAGCAACATAGTGGAGCAAAACACAAAGCCTAGGATTTAAAAAAAATAAAAATAAAAAAACACCACCTCAGCTCAACCTGTTTTCATCACTAGGTAGGCAGCAGATCACTGAGCTAAAGTATTTAATGTAGACAATAGTGCTGTGGGGGAGGGGCCGCACTTGAGTGTGCCTGAAATGAAATAGAAAACCCAGGAAAGCACAAAGGATATAACTACAATTTCTCTTTCTTGAACTGCTTCTTTGGGTGCTCATCATATTCTGGAACATGCATAGAAGACATTCCTGGCCTTCCATTTATAATTTGGTGTTTCCATCATAAATCAACATAGATCTGTGTATGTGTATTTTAATTGCTCTGGAGCTGTCAGTGGTAGGAAGCTATTTCCATTACACCATATTTCCAAAACAAATCAAAGCAATTATTTCCATTGTATCATACAGGAGAACTAAGAAAAGGCGATGAACAACATTTGTCTATCAGTCAACTGCACCATTGTGTCTTTCTTCATTTAAAGAGGATTGAGTGCATAGGAAGACAGCATAATGGAAGATAGACTGCCCTCTGGAATTATGTTTTCTGGATTCAAAACATAGCACACTTCTCCTTGGCCAATGTATGTCACTAAAGTTCCTTTTCTGTAACATGAAATTAACAGCAGTGGTTGTGAGGACCAAATGATAGCGCATATGCCGGGCATTCACCATAGTGCCCCATGGAAAGAATTCAACTGTCTTGGCAGTCACTTTTATTGATAGCATTATCACCCAAGCAAAGAAAATACTTGACTCAATAGAAGACTGAATTATCTTAACTCACGTGCATACAGTCATTAAAATAATCAACATGGCAATCATGCATTAAACACCCACCAAAGAGTGAATTCACTGAAAGAATGGCTAGTTCATCACACGGATGTGCTTTGGGTATGTTATATGACATGTATGAGTCATTAATGTAGGATTTGCCTTAGTTCACTATGGTGTACCTTTATACTATAGCCAAAGACACAGATTGGCATGGCTGTGTATGGCGTGAGAGAGGAAGAAACTAGTCATTACCTTGGCTTCCTCCGAGAGTGGCTAGTCTGAAGACTTCTTTGAGGGTGAGGCTTCTCTCATTCACCTTATTGATTAAGAGGACATTGGAAACCATCACTGCTCTTCTGATGGCATCAAGCATGGAATAGGAGTAACCACCAGCCACATCTATGGTAGGAAAGATAAGCCAAAGCAGTAGCTTTATGAAGATGGATAGAATAACATGTATGCATGTTGTTCTCTTCCTCTGGTCTTAATGACAAGCATTCTACTTTTCAATTTCTAAAAGTCTTCTCATCTGCAAACATATAGCTATAAGCCAACATTTAAATGAATTCAAATGTCACTTGAATAAAAGCAGAAGTGGTCACTATTTTCAGGAAGGAAAAGGACAGACAAGAAGGAAGCAAGCATGAGAAGGGGCACAAATGAGAACAAAGTAATGACAATACAATATCAAAATGCTCTAACAAAATCCACTACTTTGCATGCTAATTTATAAAAACTGCCTTTTGTTAAAATCAAATATATTCCAGAATTAGCCTCTCGGGTTGCTCAAAACAACACAAGTCTTGTGACTCAACACAATAGAAATGACTTCTCTCATAGTTTTGGTGGTCAGACGTCTACAATCCAAGTGTCGGCAGGGCTGGCTGGGGAGTGTAACTCAGTGACAGAGTGTGTGCTGAGACAGTACAAGGCCAGCACTTCAGACCCCAGCACCACTGAAAGTGTCAGTAAGGACCTCAACCTTCAAGAAGAATCCTGATTTGTTCCTTCTAGCTTCCATGCCTCATGGAGAACTGGGCTTACGGCAGTAACTCCAGTCTCTTGTTTCATGTTCGCATCTTCTCCTGGGTCTTTGTTGCTTTCCTCTTCTGTCTCTTATAAGCATTGATCATTGCACTTAGGAGCTACCCCAGTTCAGAATGAGTTCATCTTGCCAGCCTTACCTGGACTCTTATCTACAGAAACCTTTAGTCCTAGTATGACCATAGTTAGAGGTTCTAGTGGACTTCCTTTGGGGACCACAACTCAACCCACTATAACATCCACATGGCTGATAAAGAGATATATATCTATTTCTTGAACACTCACAGAAATTACTCAAATGTGACTATGAAAAGTTTATAATGTGATTTAACATAAACTCACAATTGTATATGTTTAAGAAATGTCCAAGTGTTATTCCAATCTAGATGAAAAGTTTAGAAAATTAAAAATCCATTTTTTTAAAACAATAATTCTTTAGAAAGCTTTAGAATGAATGTAAGTTCATTATACTAAGCTTTAGGAACTTAGCACAATAAATAATCAAAGCTGATATGGACAGTTTTCCATACTGGTTGGCATTACAGAATTAGAAATGAAAGTTTTAGTGACTCAGATTAAGCCCCTAGTCATAATAAATTGAAACACTACCTTTGGCAGAAACAAATGCATGTTATGAAATGAGTTGATGTAATGGTCAAGTAAGATAACATGTTTTATTGGAGAATACATTTTATAACTAATCAAATATCCATTATCATTTTAAATATCCCTGTCATTTCTGGTAGACTTATATGATTATTAGTGCCTATAAATATTACAATTATGAAAAGTAATTGGTTATTTAGTAGCAATTCTGGATTATAGCTGAGTTTTATGTTCAACTGTCTTATATGTCCTTAGGCAAACTTGTATATTTTTTTGTAGAGTACTTTTTTTAAATCTAGAATAGTACTGCTAGAGGATCATCTGGTTCCCTGAAAAGTTTTATCACAGCTACTTAAGTTATTAGTCTATATTAATAGAAAATAATCATGGCTTGGGAGACAGCTCAGTCAGTAAAATGCTTGTCATACAAGCTTTGGGGCCTGTGTTTGATCCAAAAGACCTATGTAAAAAGTTTGGTATGTTGGCATACTGGGAAGGCAGATACACATAGAGCACATGAGACTTAACTGGCAAGCCCCAGGTCCCATTCAAAGACCCTATCATAGTACCTAAGGAAAGCTATCTGAGGTTGATCTCTGGTCTCCATGTACACATGTGAAAACATGCTGTACACACACACACACACACACACACACACACACACACACACACACACACTATAAGCACAAACACTTGGACACACACAAAATAACAAGCATGCATTAAGTCTTTTATGTGTAAAAATTTCATGTAAATTTAAAAAAGTGAAATAATTATAAAATAAGCAATTATAAAATAATTATAAAATTAATTGCCAAATAGCCAATTGTCATAAACCAGTGTTGTGTCATACCAAGAATCAGTATAATAACAACACAACATCGACTTAACCAATCCTCCATACAAACATGTAAGGTATCTGCTATTACCCACTCCATTTTAGAGAAAAAAAATATCATGGAAACTTTTGAGAGGCAGCAAAGAGATCATGGCTACATAGGGTCACAGTAAGAAACAAGATGGCTGCCTTGCTTGTTGGGCAAGAAATCAGGACTGGCAGGGCAGCAAGAGCAAGAGCTGTGTGGATGTCCACACTCAAAGAAATTTTGCTGTGAAGAAAGGCAGCAATGTGGGGCAGGAAGCTGATGGGGTTGTCAGGGTAAGAGAACAATTACATATGATGGTCTGAAAGGGTCAAGAGAGATTTTAGATGGTTGTGTATTGGTAGGGAGAGTCCAGTAGATAGCACATAATGATGGGAAAGAATGTATGTAAATTTGGTGATAGGAACTGAAACAGAGATTTCTGATTTATTTTTATATCCTTGCAACGAGCTACAAGAAGAGGCTATGAGCTGGGAATGAGGAGGGCTTGAGCTGCAACAGAATATTTTAGGAGAAACAAGAGGGATAAAAATCCATCTTGGATTAAGGAGACAGATACTTATTAGAGAAATATAATTATCTCTGTTGCCAGTGTTGAGGGCTGCTTGGAATTTGAGCACAAAATTTAATGTGAAACCCACTGTTCTCTCCAGCTACTCCTAAACACCCAGCTGTAGGCATAGGAAGGGGAACTGTTGAGGTCATCTAGGGCCGGGCTTTTGCAAAGTGAACACATAGAAAATGAAGAAGAGATATTGTCATATCTGCTGGGATCCAAGAGAGCAGCTTTGGGAAGGCAGGAAGAAAACAAGGCATTACTAGACCAAAGTCCACAATAAGAGCAAAGCCTGTTGTTCAGGGAGTATTTTAGTTAGGTTTCTATTGCTGTAATAAAAACCAGGGCAAAAGCACCTTGGGGAGAAAAGGGTTTATTTGACTCACAGGTCAGAGTCTTTATCAAGAGAAGCCAAGGCAAGACCTCAGGGCAGGAGCCTAGAGTCAGGAACCAACACAGAACTATGGAGGAATGTTGCTTACTGGGTTCTTCCCCACAGCTTGCTCAGTTTTCTTTCTTATACAACCCTGGACCACCTGCCCAAGGAAGTACTGCCCATGGTGTCCAGAGACCTCCCACATCAACCATTAACTAAGAAAGTGCCCCAGTCTCATGGATGCAATTTCTCAGCTGAAGTTCCCTTGTCCCAGATTACTCTAGCTTGTGCCAAATAGAGAAAACTAAGCATCCCATGAAGTGATGGCACCATCACTTTAGGATAGGGAACATGGGACACAGTGGCTCCATGTACATCATTTTAACAAGCTTATACATCATGCCCTTTTTCTTGATAATTCTTCAGGTAGTTTTCTTTATACACAGTAATCATTCTAGATCCCAAATTCCGAAATCCCAACTGCAGGTGACAACATACTAGAAAATTTCACATCTGCTATCATGTGACATAGGTGTACTTGAAATGCACTATAAAATTGTCCCAGTCTGTGCATATGATCTATTTGAAATGTAAAATTACCCATTTGTGTGTATAAGCTATATGAAACATAAATGAATTCCAGATGAAGACCTATGCCCATTCCCCTAAATATCTTTTCCTTATGCAGCATATATCACTTAAAAGTTTTAAAATATATTAAAATATACAAATAATGTAAGGAGTACAAAACCAAAACTCAAGAATCTACTGTCCAGTTTCAAAAACAATTAAGTGTTTCCAACAAAGGAAAATCTTTTTGACTTTCCATGAGTTACTTTTAATGTTGTTAGCCTTTTCTCTTTACAACTTCTAAAATAATTTATGCAAGAAGCTGTAGTGTATCTTTTGATACAAATCCACTTCTCTGGATTCCCTGTCGCTGTCACTGTTCTAGATCTGACTGTTCAAACCTCAATCTGAGCTGAAGCATATCACCTGCTCTGGTTACTGCTTTTTTTTATTGTTATTGTTGACACATATTGATTGTACAAATGAGTGGATTTTGCTGTGGCAATTCTATACATGTATATATCTTATCAATCTTTGATTGTGTCCCTCATCCTTTCTTTTCCCACCTTCCCTGTCCTCATGGTCCCTTTTCCAGACCCAGAGAGCCTATTTTCTACTCTCAGGTCACCTTTGGTTTTTGTTTGTTTGTTTGTTTGTTCCCAGGTAAATGTAGGAATATATGTGACCTTGTCTTCTTGAGTCTGTTTTCTACTGTCAGGCCATCCTTGTTTGTTTCCAAAGGTAGGAAGGCATGTGACCTTGTCTTCCTGTAACTTGGTGCTTGGCTGGTGCCAGCTTCCCCTCGCTTCCCAGCTTTACTAACACCCCTGTATAATGACATTTCATTTCGATGCATCACTAATAAAAGAGACTTTGAACGGGGTCATAAAAAGAAATTTCCCAAGCCTTTATGTATATTTGAGAAGTTTGTTGTTTTTACATGTGAAGGAGAGATGACGAGATGACCAGATATATGAATAGTATTTTTGATTAATCATTCATTTGCCTTTGGTATTATTTGTACCACCACCACAAAAAAACAAAAACAAAAAAACTGGCTTTTAGCTGTGCTTTTTTTATTTTGTTTTGTTCTGTTTTGATGTAACTTTATATTCCCAGATTCTTGTTTTGTGGCATTTTTGTTTTGCCACAATGCTCAGTTATGATTTAGCACACAGGGGTGTGTAAGCCCTCTTAACACTGCCCTTTCCTAAGCTCTGCCTATGACCTACTGTAGCTACCCCAGTTCCTCATGAACCAGGAACATCCATCTCAGTACCATCTTTCAGCCTTCCCTTGTGATCTTTGCTCACTGTCTGTCCTCCACACCATCCTGTGACACATGTTCTTCCTTTACTCTCAGTTTTAGTCTCTACTGACTGAATTTTCAGCAAGAATAATTTAATTCTTTCCTTAAGAATTTTGTGAATTGGTATGTGTGAGGTCAAGTGCTTGTGTAAGCCAGAAGATGTTAGTTAGGGACCCCGGAGCTGGATAAGGCTGTTGTGAGCTGTTAGACATGGGTGCCTAGTTTCTAAACCATGAACAGGGAAACTGGCTTTGAGGTAGGTAAAGACTTCAAAATTTCTCCCTATTTCACTGCTGTTTATTATTAAGACACCCATCCCTAGCAACCAATGAAGCTCACGTGCCTTAAGCACAGCCCCATACCTACGAATCAGCTACATCAGAACAGTTATTCATCATTGAGCTCCAGATGGAGGCTGCTTACCTGTCCCCAGCCCTATCTTCACTTTATTCTTCAGGACTTCAAGCACATTCAATAAGCCACTGCTCAGCCTGGAGAAAAAGAAGATGCAAGAAAAAGGAGAGCCAGTGATTTAACAGCATGCAGAAACTGTCAAAGGTGGCGGCGGTCACACTAAAAACTGATATCTTATCTTTATTAGCCCTAAGACCAACAGTCAATCACACCAGGCCAAGAAGGGGTAGAGTAGAGAAGATCATAAGAATCTGCTTCCTGCTTCCTGGCCCAAGGTCACTCTTGCCAGGGGGTACAAAGCATCAAGGGACTACATGGGAAACACTGAAGAATTAAGCTTTATAGTTAGTCTAGAAATCTAATAAAGCTATAGGCTTCCTAGACAACTCCTCCTCCTATAATAGAAAATGTAAATTACAAAGCATCACATTCCTCTATATCCAGAACAATGTATTACCCAAAGAAGAAGCAATTTGTATTAGGGAACAAAAATAATAGCCCAGTGTATGATGCTTTGAGCATCAAAAGCAACCTCAAAAATCTCTCCGACCTCCTCCCTCAAGTCTCTAAACCACACAAGCCAGAATCTCACTGGGCTGTGATCTAACTTAGTAGTACAGTGCTTATTAAGCATACATAGGACCCAGGTTCATCCCCAACAACAATAACAAAACAACCAAAATTTCCATCCTTTTTCCCTATGCAAGCCACAAACCCTAAAGAGAGTGTTCTAATCCTCCATCATTATGACTCATGCTGTCCAGGAAGGAATTCTCAGACATATCTTGGTTGATATACAGTTTCTATTTTGGAAGAGGTCTTGCCCAATTCACAGAAGGAAAACAATATGACACAAGGACCAAGAAGATCTGAAGATGCACTCCCCAGTATCCCAAGTTGATAACTTGGCATTAGGTTAAAACCTCTTTGTCCAATTATACTTCTGTGTGGTTGCCATGCTCCTTCACATCAAAGCATAAAAATAGGGGAGGGGCTCTCTGTGCCCATTGGTCTTCATTTGATTGTCCTGTGAACACTCTGAGTAAGCACGTTTGCTGGGCTTTTCTCTCATTGGTGTCTCTTATTGTAGAAGGTTGGTGATGACCTTATGACAAATAAGTAATCTTCCCTCATGTTTTTCTTCCTCTGTGTTTACAGGGTCAGTGATGATACAACTAAAGAGGATGGAAACCATTGAAATGGGGTCTGATAGTTGAAGTGCTGCTTCCTAGGATAGCAACTAGGAGAGAGGGTTCCTGGCCTGAATTTTGAACCTCATCATCTTCATCCCACTTGATCGAGGGAAAGACAAAGGAAAGCTAACTCATGTAATTAGGCATCCAAGAGGATACAGTGGCCAAGGGGCTCTGAAAGATATGCATTTCCAAAGCCCCTATATGCACAAGGAAAACCTGAAACTCTTGAAGATCCACATTTATTTGAAAAGCTGGATCATGTTTTAAGTTAGAGTATATTCATCCATGGGCTGTTTAATTCTTGTCCCTAGGCTGTAGATAAGGTCACCAAGCCATGTGCATTTACTTCCTGTTTGAAAACGGGGTCTTCTGAGACCTTTCAAACAACTAGAAAAATGTCCTGTGTCTCTAGGAGCCCTTCTTACATTATCATGAACATACATCTGTGTCCTTCACAAAGTCCCTAAGCTTGCAAATACTTTCATCTCTTTGCTGAGATTTTCTACCCACTTCTAGAGGCTACTCTGTTCCTCCACAGTCATTCTATCCTTTCTGCCATTCTTGAGTGTTTGTTATTTTCCCTGTGCCATCACTTCTTGAGGTGGACAACTGATCATTGCTGGACTCTAAAAAATTAGACAACAGGATCCCACTGTGGTTAACTGGTTTGATGTTACTGACATCTTCCCTGTGTGCTGGACTCCCAAGCATCACTGTCTAAAATCAACTCCCACCCAAATACACTATTTCTACAATTCTGAGTTTCTAATCCAGCATCTATGGACTAGATCACATTATCCACAATGTCTCTAAGCTGAGACACAACATTTTTATGTTTATGGGCCTTTTTGTTTTGCTGAAGATACAAGCCATAGATTTCAATTGACTCATTCATGAATTCATAAACTTTAAGAAGGGACACCAGGTAGTGACATACACCTTTACAGGTGTATCTCTGTGAGTTCAGGTCAGTCTGGTCTACAAGAGTGAGTTATATTACATAGAGAAACCCTGTCTTGAAAAGGGGGGGAGAGGGAGAGAGAAAGACAGGGAGGGGGCATGTTTCAAATAAAGTGCTTGTATTTGGGAATTAAATAGGATTAAGTCCATCCTGGGTTTTCCTATATAAGCTGTATCTCAATACATTCAGTAGCATTACCAAGTGCTGTAGAGCCATAACCCTTTTCTAAACTCTAGAGCAGACTGTCTCTCTGGGACATGCATTCTTTCAGTCAGTTCTCAGCTATAAAACTTGAATGCTATTGATTTTAAACTGTTCTACTTCCCCTTGCTGTATGTATGTGCAAATGTAGAGATTTGCAGAGATGAGGAAATCTTTAAATGTATACCCTGCAACAATGCCCTCTTTCAAATGCCTTCTTTCTTCCCCTTAGCACATCTACCTGGTTCCTTCCTCATTCAAACCAGCTATAGAAACAGATCCTATGAGAAGGAACTGAGAAAACAGAAAATACCTATCCACACTACACATCGGTAATCTGCCAAGCAATTGTTGTCTACTTACGATAAGTTAGAGTTGGGACAATGTGCAATGGATGCTCCTCGTTCACTGAAGATGTTAAGCTCTTCTTCAGAAAGGTAGCAGCCATGTGCCATGACTGTCTAGAGAGAAGAATAGCCAACATGGAGTTTAGCACTAAAAAAAAAATGTTTGTACTAATACCCATGGCTATGAACTACAAGAAGATACAGAAACAATGGCTTGGCTACAATGGTCTTTGCAAAGACAGTTTCTATTATTTGAAAGGACAAAATCCCTGTATCCAAATGTACATCAGAAAAGTCTCAACAAATGTGTATGTTCTATCTATCTATCTATCTATCTATCTATCTATCTATCTATCTACCTACCTACTTACCTACCTACCAACCTACCTATCTACCTATCTATCCATCTATTATAGTAGTGTTGGTAATCAGGCCCAGTACTCTATCACTGAACTACAATCTAGCCCCAGCTCTTAGATTCTTTTGGCTGATTTACAATGCAGTACAGAGATAGCCAGCTCACCATGGCATAGGAAATCCAGCCAGAGTGAATACATTATTATGATTTTACCATTTCTACTATAGAAAACTTTTAAGTATCCTCTTTTCTAAATCTACCTGATGTACTTCCTATAGGCTGATACCTGTGTGTATTCCAATCAGGACTTTCTAAAAGAACATAGAAGTTGTAAATATGATTTTGTAAAGAACTATGGGTTAATTATTGCAGATGGTTTGTTTTGAAGATGGAATCTCTCTATATATAGCTAAGGCTAGCCTTGAACTTACTATAGAGCCCAAACTGGCCTCACACTCATAATTTTCCTACCTTAGCCTCTGGAATGCTGGGAGTTTTGGCAAAAGCCACCATATCTGAGAGAACTGTTCTTTATTTCTGTTACTAGTTTAAATATAGGCACCAATAGTTCTTGATATAGACATGAAATCAGGATACTCATATCATAATAACTTTTAGTTAAGGAGGCAAACTTTGTTTAAGAAAGCAGGTGCCACATGTTGGAAACCTCTCTAAACTCTCATGTTGGTAAGATTTGTGAGTTTTCAAGTAACATTTAATTCTTTAAAATGTTTTCTCATTAATATAAAACCTATACCCAATTGCCTTCTCCTTTGGGAGGCATAGTTCAATTGGCAAATTTATTATTTAAATAAAACTTTCTGAACCTCCATGAAAATAAAATTAACATGAAAATTTAAGGTTAATTTATTAATCATATGGTAATACATGTAAAGGAGGATAAAGCTTCCTGTGTAAAATTTAAATTATTTATGCAAAGTATTAACTTTTTAAATCACTTACATTCATATCTCCTTTTGTGTAGTCACTAAGAAATTACTTGCTGCAGTAAACTCTCAAAGCAGTGTGTTCATTTCATGGAAGGCCAAGGCCAAAGGGTATACTGCTTTAATGAGGTCCCTTGCCACTCACATTAATTTTAATTATAGAAAGTAATACATACTCATTTTTCTAAACTTCAGAGCTTAAAAATTGCTTTTATCATTCACTGTGTATCTCTGGACAGTTTTTATATGTGAAATTACACCAAGACATATGTACATGCATATCCAACTATATTAAATGTTCTTCTGTGGGAGCATGTATAGTTTGTTCTTTGTGAATGCTGGATGGAATTCTAATAATGTAAATTCTATGATTTAACCAATTCTTTGGGGATAGTTATTTTCAAACTTTCCTTAGTTATCAACACACCACTTTTACACTCTAAAGAATTATCCTTGAAAATGGGTCTTCTGGGTCGGAAAAAAGCCCAATCATCTTCTAACTATAAAAGCTTCATTGGAAAAAAGGTCATTCTTACCATCCAATGGAAAACATAGATTTAAGGACAGGGATGACACACCAGGCCCATATCAACACAAACATAGATAGATGATAGATACACACATACCATGAAGACACATAGACACATACATATACACACACACACACACACGTATACACAAACACACTTTCAAATAGGCATACATATATATCTACACACATACAAATACAACATACATATCTACACACATACAAACACACATATATCTACACACATGTATACACACAAACATACACATAGACACACAGATACACACACACACACACACACACACACACACTGGGTTTACTCTAGTTTGGAAAATGCATGCATCTTGCAGAACTGTGATTACTTCTGAGATTTTGAAATTTAAAGGGTATAGCCTGCTTTACATAGATTATATCATGATATTGAACTTACCTTGTTTGTCAGGAGATTATTTTTATCATAGACATCTGTGTAGTTTTTGTAATCAGGGAATAAACTTTTCACAGCTTCAATTTCTTCTCGATTTTCACTTACATGGCTCTGAAAACAAAGAAAGAATGGTTTCACTTTTTTTCTGTAAAATGTTTGACATTATATCTCCTGTCTCAACATGCCATTGCTAGTTTCTACTTGCTGAACTTGCTGATGTAGACAACTATGGATGAAAACATTAAAGTCTGTACTTACTCATGTTTAATTTCCAATAACTATAATGCATCCTCTATGACAATACACACAACAAAAAAATGAATATCCTGAGCATGGCTCTGAGTGTGTGTGTGTGTGTGTGTGTGTGTGTGTGTGTCAGAGAGAGAGAGAGCTTTCCCTCAATACTTTAATCTATAGCAAGAAAAGTCTATGTCCTCTCTGAAGAGCGTCTAGTGCCTTGCTTGTAGCAACCTGCCTATAAGAATTCAATGGCCACTGGAGATAACTCCATGGTTCAATCAGAAAAAAACTAAAATTTGAACAGAGAGCTGGATTCTGAGCCTAATTACATGTCTTGAGCAAGCCAGATCTCGTCTTTAAGCTTCCATTTCTCATTGCTCAATACAAGTGTTGCCCTAGGTAAGTCATTTTCCATGTCTTAGGCAGATGTATTAGTCATATTTCAGGTGTGCAATTTCACAGAACCTAGTGCACCAGAAGCAGAAGAAAGGCTGGGCTCAGGGCCTGCCCTCAGTCTACCTCTTTTCTCAGCTTTCTGAATGATGTTTTAGCAGGAAGGAATATGAAAATGCAGAGCTGGGCAATCCTGACTTCATCAGGAAGGAGCTCATGGGACTTTTCACACAAACCTAGTGAGTAGGCAACCACACCAACCTACCATGGGGGCACCTGAAATCTGAGGGGAAACAAAGTGCTTTGCACTGGAGTAGCCCCCCAAGCCTCTGAAAAAAAAAAACCATTTCAGACCCAGGGTTGATGAGATCAGATCACAGAACAACTCACGAGCCAACAAACCCTTGCAAAAAAAAAACTCTGCCAGGCCTCATTTTCCATGCTAAGAAGAGACATAGCAAGATGACCAAAAGATCCCAACCAGTGCTGTACCTACATCTGATTCTACCCATGGTAGGGAGTAAATCCCAGTCTATCAGTGAAATGCATGGACATAACCCAAGGGAAGAACAACTGGCTGATTTGATTGGATAATACAATTAGATGCCTATGGTCCATCCCTTTAGTCAGAGCTGGTCTCCTGACGGCACTTCTTACTCTTCTGCCTCCATCTCTGCTGCTGTGCCCCAGTGCCCAGGCTGTGCCTGGGATCAGCCTCAGGTTCTGTCAACTGCACTGCATCTTCAGCCTAAGGATAGACTTCTTACATGTCTTTTTCATTTTATTTTCATGTAGTTTTTAATATTGTCTGCATCTTTCTCTCTCTCTTTTCTTTTTCCTTTTTTTAGAATACAACATACTGTTTCCAAAGTGGAAATCTTATCCAAATTTGGAATTTTATTACCAGAGCATAATTGTAGGGGGACTGAATCCAAATTCCAAATATCAGAAGCCACAACAGTAATCATGGGGAAGACACACTAATGGGTCCTATGGACATACATTTTAAAAATAAATAAATAAAAGTAAGCAATCAATATGCTGCCTTCACCCCAACTTTCCCTTCCCTCTAAGACTGTCAGCTCTGAAAGGGGAAATTTTAGTGCAGTGTGTAATTAAACTTGAGTGGGGGAGGGGAGCTCCTAATTTTAACCCAGCTGTGAGACTTTAAAAGCATTTTATTGCTAAATTGCAACAACTTAATGATAAAGGAAGATATACTTTTGTTCCTGGTTTTAAATTAAGAAACTCAGAACAAAAGGATTTTAAATGCACATTTGTAAGGTAGAAATTAAGTTCTTTTTAGTTTTCAAATAATAATTGGTTCCTCCACAAATGAAGGTCTAGAACACCAGGAAAGCATCAAATGAAGGCAGGAAGGAAATGTGTTAAACGTATTTTATTAGGAATGGGTAGTCTGACCTTGACCTTGCTATCCTTTATAAAGTTGTTTTAGCCTGTGTAAGGCAGATGAGAGAATATTGAGGATGAAAATAGCTTCAAGCGCCTGACCTGCTAAACTGACTGACTGGGTTAGGTGATGTCAGTCAGGGCACATCCTGCCCTGAAATTCTTTGACTCTAGGAAATCTCAATAGACAAACTACAGATTATTAGAGATGACCTGAAGGTACTAAGAGATCTTGAAGGTATCTCTTAGGCACAAACCAAAGAAAAATCCCTACCTGGATGTGCAGATCATGGGTCTTAGCGATTTTACCAAGTTTACTCATCAGGGTCTCCGTGCAAGAAAGTGTAAAGCGCGGGGTCACTATGGGTTTCACCCTCGAGTACTGGAAACAATAAAAGAAATTTGTGAGGAAAATATGGAGATTATGAACACATAGCACATTCCACAACGATGTGATTTTACAGTTTCAATATTGAGGAAAATCTCCAATTTTGAATAGACGGATGTTCTAGGTTCCAAAAGACAATTCATGAAGAATACAGTACTTTCTTTAGCATCAAGTTCACAGAAGAAAGTTCTGTCTCTGAGACAGGCATTCCCTTCTCATTATCTGAGATGAGACCTGCAGTAGGGACACTACATGTGAGGTAGTGAGGCAGGTTTCCCTGCCTATATCTTGAAGGGGAGTGCTGGCTGCATCCTTACTCAGAGGTCCTTAGTGATACCTCAGTGACTGACTGGCGGGATAAAAGGATCCCTATAAGGAGTGTAAAAAAAAAAGGGGGGGGGGTCTACAAGCATTATCTACAACTCACCCATGGGTAAACTTCAAGAAATTCTGAGCATTCCTATGGCTTCCAGTATAACAGTGAAGAATCATGAGGGAAGGAAGGACTAGGTTTTCACACTATGCTTGGAGGCAAGAAATAGTACTTTCTTCATGGACCGCACAATGCCAGAGCAAAGCACATTCCTGGCTGACTATGTGTGGGACTCATGTGCCATATGTTTACAGAGCAAGGTACCCTGTAGCCAGGGCACTGAGTCTAAGTATAACCTGCTTCTCAGTCCACACTGAAGACTAGCAGTGGACAGGACCAATGAAGAAGGCAGCAAATAGGTCCTCAATGTCCGCAAGCCACCCGCCTCTTTGGGTCACAGAACAATTCACCCTCTGCAGAGACCAACGTCACAAAATTAAAAGTCCCTAGACCAGGGAGAGGAAAAGAAGTGAGGATTGAGGGTGAGGTGAGTTCAGAGGGTGACTCTTGAGGACAGTGACTGGATTGTCACACCTTAAATCATGGTTTGTATTTTAAATGTCACCCCAGACTCATGTAGGATGAAAGTTCTTGGCTAATAGTGCTATTGGGAAGTGACAGAACCTTTGGAAGGTAGGGTCAACTAGAAGGAAGTAGACTGTGGCCTCCTGAAAGCCATGAGGTAGGCAACTTCCCTCTGACTGGGGTTTCTACCATCATGTTCTGCCTATTCACAGGCCTAAAAGCCACCATGCCAAGTGATTATAGACTAAAATGTCTGAAACTCTGAGTCGAAGCAACCTTTCCTTTCTTATAAGCTTCTTACCTCAGGTATTTTGTTACTGTCACAGACAACTGAGCAACACAACTCAGACTAGACTAACCACAAGCTTAGTGAACCCGGAATGGAATTCACATACCTGACTAAATTTGGGTTCTGTGCTGCATACAGACAAGGGGTATGGAAACCAAAAACAAAGGCTATACACAATATCCCTGGAGACATAAACAAGTTCAGTAGACATAAAATTTGCATCGTGTTTTAATAGTGAATAATCACATCCACTAAAATCAGATCATTGTTCCTGACTACAAAACTGTGCTTAAAAAAGGGAAGGTCCAAATATAGTGTCCTACAAGCCTTCATTGGAAAGCAAAAGCCAGAAGTTTCTATGAATTTGACCTTTTCAGACTGCACATACAAATGAGAGCATGCAGTACTTCTCTTCTGAATTGGGTCCATTTAATGTAACATAATATATTCCAGATTCATCTATGCTGTCTCAAGTAGCAAGATCTTTTTTATGAATTAATACTATGCCATTACACATGCATATGTTATATATATATATATATATATATATATATATATATATATATATACACATACATACATACACACACTCATGGGATATAAGAGACATATTGACATATTTAGATTGTATACATATCCACATGTATGCATATATGTATATATAAGCATGTATGTATAGTTTTCTTGTATATATGTATAATGTACAAATGAAAAAATTGGTTTTCTTTATCTAGTCATCATAGACTTCTAGGTTGTTTCCATATTTGAGGCTATGGTGCATAAAGCTGCTGTAAATGTAGGATATACATCTCTCCAAGATATCCCATTTTATTTCCTTGGACAGATACTCAGAAATGGGATCTCTGGATCATATGAGGCAATATTGATCAAAGGGCACAAGTTCTCAGCTATAAAATGAAAAGATACCTAAGGCTATTGTGTAGTCCTGCCATTGCACATGTGAATGGATCTCACTGTGACCATCATCTAACACTATGTGTGTAAGAAGCCATCACACTCCACACCTTAGTACTCAGTCTTTGTCAGACATGTTCAATGTTAAAAAATATGACCTCTCTGAGCTGAGCCCCTGGGTACACTGTGTCAACAATCGAAGGTTCTAGGAAAATACCTCTTAAGTATATACTAAGCCATAGGTACACAGACTAAGCCATCAAATAACTTATCGGATGCTACAGCTAACAAAGCAGCACTCTGGGTGAAAACTGAGCAAATTCACTTACGTTCTTCTGAAGCATTTCTGACACAAATCTGCAATGAAGTGACAAACACAAAGTTAGGAAAGTCAATCATTTTCAAAGAAATGTTTCAACAGGGTGAAAATATGATCCTTACAACATCCTGATTTCCATGAAAACAGTGGGTTTCGCCACCACCAATCAGAGATTAACAAGCAATAATTACTCCACTTTTCCTTTGATAGCAAAAGAAGAAGAGGAAAATCACAGGCAACATCATCCTATGGCATCCTGTGGGCCTTTCTGAGTATCCACACAGCCCCCAGCCTGTGCTAGCGGCTCTAATTCTGTGTAATAGAGTTACAGTGTACTGTGTTCCACGGATGATAGGTCCATGGACTCTTGGGCACACACAGGCACTTAGGAGCCTTAGACCATTCTTCTAGTCTCCTCTTATGTGGAAGCTAATCATGCCCCCAGTATCACTATCAGTCTCTGAGGACAAAGTCTGGCAGGAGGTAGGTACTGGAGGAAGGTGGAAGACAACGACAGAGGGGTTGCCAAGTGTGTGTGGAATGGGACAATTGGTGAAGCTAGCACTTCTGTTTGAACAGTGACAACTGTCCTACAAATTGGTTATCCCTGCCCTGGCCAGTAAAGACTTGTTTAGCTATTAGTTTTCTTCTGTCTGGTACTATTTCAGACTAAAGTGTGAATCGAGAGCCTGGGGGTGTAGCTCTGACAGACACTTGCCAGACATGAACAAAACCCTGGGCAACATCTTCAGCCCCTGGGAAACAAACTGTGAATTAAGGTAAAGTGACCACAGCAGTGGCTCATGCAGGAGCTGATTGTATGGTGCACCCTTCTTCCTCTCACCTCAGCCCCCAAAAGGATAAATCTGAAGAAATGTCTTCTGTGTATCTCTTGGTGTAGGATACAATACAGTGAAATTCCTTGTTAAATATTCAAGATACCAGGGAAAGCCATGAAATATCATGTAAGAAAGGTACTTAAATGATCGATAAATCCCCCAACATTATATGAACATAATGAAAACTCATGAAATAACTGTAATCAAAAGCTATTGAGGGGTTGTAGATATGATCTGAGTATTTCATATGCACATAGCCACGATGGAAGCTACTAGTTTGTACAATTGATATTGTAAAAGTAATTTAATGATCATGGCACCATACTTAACAAATCTTGTCTCCTGGAGAAGCCCTAGCCTAACATGGGATACTAAGGGTAATATTTTTAAAATAAAGAATCCTTCATGTGTGGGGCTGGGGAGATGGTGCAGTGGGTAGGGGCACTTGCTATGCAAGCACAAAGACCTGAACTTGAATCCCCAGAAAGAAAGGAAGAAAGAAAGAAAGAAAGAAAGGAAGGAAGGAAGGAAGGAAGGAAGGAAGGAAGGAAGGAAGGAAGAATGAAAAAAAACCTCTGCATGCTTCTAACTCCAATGTTGGGGGAGCCAGGGGGATGCTGGGAGTTTCAGCTCAGCTGAAAACTTGCAGTTCAATGAGAGAGAGAGAGAGACCCTGCCTCAAAGGAGTAAGGTAGAGACTGGCAGAGCAGGACACCCAACATCTTCCTCTGGCCTCCATGTGTACACTACTACATGCATCCGTGTACACACACATGTGCAAACAAAACACACAGAAATATACATTTTTAAAGGAACACACCAATTTTATGAAATGGACTAAATCCACTTAGTGACCTTGACAGACTAACTAGAAGAGCAACTTAATCTGTTTTTCAACTTTAATTCTACATCTTAAGAAGACCCTAGAATGTGCTGATACATCCTGAGATTCTCGGACTTTAAGAGAATTGATGCGGCTGTGTAGGGACAAAAATGGAGGATGGGTGTTAGAAGAGCTGAGAGGAAGACTATGGTACACCAGAGTCACACAGGCCGGGAATCTGGAATATGTTCTGCTCTATTCTCTTAATGTCTTTGTCAAGAATCACTTTCTTGTGAATTTAAAGGCAGCCCTTCAAAAATATGCACTTAAGAAATCGAACCTTTCCTACCTAACTCTTAAAGAGATTGTGCACTGGAACATATTTCCATTTTTCAGAATAGTCTTTGGTGAAGGATAATTTACATATCATAAAGTTCACCCATTTTAAGCGCTCTATTCAATAATTGTAGCAAATTTACTGGGTTGTGGAGTTACCATAATAATACAAACTTTGAATTCTCATCACCAGAGTGAGATTCCCTGGGTCTATAGGCAAGAGATGGGCAATGTCGCTCACCTCCCCAGCATGGCAAACCTCTCCACTTTCTGTCTCACAGACTTGCAGTTTCTATATGCTCAGTATAAATGAAATGTTATAATATGTCCCCTTTTGTGTTCAGTCTGTTTTTCTTAGAATAGTAAGGTAGGGTGCGCATAGATGAGACTCCACTCACCCAGGGCAGTTCTGCTGAGCCTTACAAACTAGCCGGCCTGGGTCCTAGGCCTATCTGTGTGTGAGTCACTGACAGGCCTGCTGTGATGAATGTGGAGGACAGTATCCCTACATTCCTGCAAGCAGATTTCTTGAAGTCCTACCCTGAGATTGACACCAGTGTGTCCAGGGCACCTGCTCTGTATTCAGCATCTGTGGGTGGTGGCTTGAGGACCAGTCACATTAGAGACTTCATGTGGACCTGTTGCATTGTCTCTGCCCATACCATGTTTTGACATTTCTGTCTGCACTTGGTACTCCATCATTTGAGGTATAGATCACCCCTAAATGGGCTGTTCACATTCTCTGGTGAACCCACTCTCTACCTAGTGGCTCTAGAACAAGCCTTGGTCTCTACATTCAGTGTCTCCCTTGGCTGTATGTCACTGTTGGAAGTGTCTAGACCTTTTATTGTAAAGGGGCTATTTCCCACAAGTCCACAGATGTGGAAAAAAGGCATATAAAGAACACAAACTTCCTGCTGTGTGTCTGTGTTTCACCTCCTCATGTAACAATTCTGGAGAGGAGATATCCTAATTCTGTATTTGAATATGTTGTGGTCATTCCCAGGATGCATGAAGATTTTTTTCTCTTTCTATGGCAAGATAAAAGGATAGTTAATGATAGGCGGTTAGAACACATTGATCCAATGTAAAGAACTCTTACAAGTAAAGATGTATGAGCTAAGGGGTTTACTGTGTGAGTCACTGGGCCACTCTGCAGCTTCCATGCCAAAATTTTCTGTTTTGTTTTTAGGCTGTAGTTTAAATTTTGTTTTGTTTTGGGGGTGGAGGTGATGGGATGGGGAGATGAGTGGGATCTGGATGCATTATATAAAAAACTACAAGGAATCAATAAAATGTTTTCTTTTTAAAACACACTGAGTCTCGCATTGGTGTCTTTGCTAAAGAAAATGTCCCTGTTTTGTACTTCTTTTTGCGTCTCTATGCTTTATGCCAGGGAAGCTTATGTATTTTAGCTATTTAAAAAAGCACCTTTGTTTTGGTTTTTTAAAGAGTGTCTTATGTGGCTAAGACTGGCTTAGAACTCACAATCCTTCCTTCTCCATCTCCCACATGCTTGGATTGCAGATGTGTACCACTATGCCTGAGTCATTTTTACTGAAATGTCTTTCACTCATCTATAAATGGAACATTTTCCAAAACCTCTCATATGTTCTCTGCAAGTGAGTCCTCACACTATTATTCTTAAGCATATGCACGAATAAAAACTGCTTGTATATGCCTCCTGCCTCTCACACTAAGTATGACATGAATGAGGTCCTTGTCGTGCTTTAAGAAATTCTACATTTTAAGTCATAGATATTTTTTCATTCTATTAAGCCCTACACTAATAAAATGGTTTGGATGAGTGTCCCACACAGGTCCATGTGCCAAAGCTTGGTCCCCAGATCCATGCTAATGGGAAGTGAGGTATTATAGAAAGTGAAGCCTGCTAGAAGCATGGAGAGGATTTTTAAAATTCTGGCCAGTTTTCTCTCTGATTGTCCTTCCTGGCTTCATAGTAAGCAATGAATCCTATATTCACTCCTGCCTCATCAAAGGCCACTAGATCATGTACTGGGAACTTCTAGAACAATAACCCCAAAGAGACCTTTTCTCTCTTACATTTTTGGTTATGAGCCTAACTTTTAATGGTTGAGTCATCTCTCCAGCCCAAAACCTTTTCTTTTTATAAGTTGATTATCTCTGACATTACATCAGAGAAATGGTAAATGGACTACTCTAATGGCTGTGTTCAAATCACCCAGGCAATGTCAGGCTCCATTTTCTTATCATAAAAATAGACACCTTGTGGAGCTCCCTATGAGGATCAAGAATGGTACACAGGAAAGCTCTGTGAGCTATCTACTGACCACTGTCACATGTTTGAGCACTGTGGACTAACTACATACTGCAACAATCGGAACAGTCTATCACCGTGCTCAGAACCCAACTGGGTCCTAATGGTGTCAGCTTTCCTCTCTGTTTCAAATGCCATCAGAGTAGCAGGTGACTCGTCCATACAAATGAAAGCCCCAGGCATATTACCTCTCTGTCTCCTTGACCGACTCCTCAGTGGTTTCCTTGTATTCAGGAACCATGTCATTCAAGTCCATGCATACTTTGCCCACAAATGCTCGCTGTCCAAATTTATCTGTGAGGCACACAGAGAAAGAATCTGAAGATGTGTTTCTTTTCCAACATGTACTTTTTCTGTGGAATCTAAAAACACTTTCAAATTAAAAATACCCTTTAAAAAAAAAAGGAGACTGTTAAGGATCATCTCTCTGTCTTCACACTGTGACAAAAGCAAAGCCACTAAGTTCAAAGAATAGTAAACGGCTTCTACCCAGTCCCCAGCCCACTCCCAGCCTGCTGGAAAATAATTGAGTATTTTATAATTCTTATTTCCCTTTTGCTTTTGATTATGCATTTTGTCTATATACCAATGTCATCACTACCTTGACACTCATTTTCTCTCATGATACAAGAGGGGAATACCTCAGATCCTAGAAAATACACTCATATCCTCAATATACCAATTTTTTTCTCCCCCCCCCCATTCATTTCTTTCCCATCTGTTACTCTCCTGCCATCACTGGATCTAGTTCCTCTCCTTGCATGTCATGGCCCTTTCTAAATAAAGGGCAGCATATGAAATGTTAAGAACATGGATGCTGGGTGATCAACTTGGATTTGATTCCTTGCCCCTGGGATTACTCCAAGATGGCAGCTGTTGTCTGAGATCTAGACTCTAGTGTCCCAGAGTCCTCTACTCTGCGCAGGATTGTAAGAAATAGACAAAGAACAATGCACAAGGCTCACAGTGCTCAGATGACGTGGCATTGCTCTTCTTGACTATAACAGCATTGATATCGTTATCATTGACTAATGCCTATAGGCTGCTGGCAATGAAGCACCTTCTTCAGATATGGTGCAAGAACTCTCACATCAGTTGAACTACACAGGTGGGACTGTTTACAATGTCTCCTTGCTGTCACAAGTCTTTCAAAAGGCTTTTTTTAATATCTAGTTATCAGAATGATTCCTTAACATACCACACTCTCATCACATCGCTCACCTGGCCTGAAACCTTCTCTTGAGTCTCTGATGCATGCTCAAGCCCCTCTGTGGTCTGCTCCTGCCCATCCTCCTCTCCCTCCTGACCATGCAATGAATCTCCCTCCCCCTGTTTTGTCTTCCATGCAGTTAAAGGCCTCTTTCATGGAATCATTCCAGACAGGCTGTCTTTGCCTCTTCTGAGAACTTTTGCTTCTGTTTTCAGTGTCAGCCATTAGGCCTTTGGTATGAACTACCCTGGAACCCAACAACAGGGTAAATACATCATTAGCCAACAGTGTTTACCAAGTGCCTGCTAACTGTTAGGCACTGTACTGGGTAAGTATGGAATCATCAACCAAAATTCAGTCTCCATTTTTCTTCCCAGCTCTGAGGTTTTAGATATGGGAATATCTTTGAGCTTTAGTTAATCTGTCTCTGCTATGAAAGCATGAGTAGACATCAGAAGGCTATTTACAGCGGAGTGTTTTGTATATTATTTGGTACCTAGCAACAGAATTACAGGTATTAGTAAACTAACACTGTGTTCCTAGCATCTAGTACAATGCCCTGAATCTAGCTAACCACTAAGATCTATCTGTTCATTATAATGCAATAAACTCTTGCCACACCTACATTGATACACATGTGCTTAAAAAAAATCAATATACAAATTTCAGATCTATAAACATCATCCTGTGACCAGAATCCATATAGAAATAATTAAATCCTATAAACAATAAAAGCCCACTTAGGTGTCAAGGCTATCTTCAGACATTCAGATGCAAAGAGTACAAAGTGTAAATGTTCAAATTCTAAATCCAAAGGTACAACTTCGTACTGTGTAGGAACTATTGCCAGGCATGGTCTGGTTGTCTTTGCTTGATGTGCCCATAAATCCTGCTTTCAGCTGCTCACCTGTAATTTCCGCAAGGATCAGGGATGAGTCAGTGTGAATTGTTCCAAAGTAGCAAGCCGTGGTTGTGCCATTCTTTAGTGTTCTCCTCTAAAAATAAATCACAAAAATCCTGAATCGTATGTGCTCAGAAAAGTCACATGGCGCACACAGATGAAAATAGAAGTCTGCTTTTTAATTTTAAAATGTGTTTATTTAAAGGTATGCCATCTTGATGTGGAAGAGACCTAAGTAAATGGCAAAAGTATTTATATTCTAAAAGTGTGAGCTTAAGGAGAAATTGGTACTTTAAATTTCCTGGTTGTGTGTTTCAGAGGTCATAAAGTGTGGTGCCAATTGACTCCTTGTTCCTTGGGACTGTTTGAGGATATTTGGATTTTATTTATCTGTGAGGATACAAATGTGATTTTTCTCTGTATGACAAAGTAAATTTATTCAGCCAGACTTCTGCTTCCACCTGGCAGAAAAAAAAAATGATCATAATGTCTATTTTTTCCTTAACAATGTTTCACTTGCACAATGATAAGTGAGGGCAACAGGGTTAAGAAAAACACAAGACAACGGCATAAGAGAACCCAGAGAAGGACCTGGAAACGTTGAGAAGAGGGTGGACCCATGGGGGTACTAGCAGAATACTGGCTGGAGTAGATGCAGTCATTTCCTCCTCGCTATAGAAGTGACCCACCCACTCCTAACCTTCTCTGTGTAGGGAATCACTCTCTGCAAAAACTGGTGAGTGTGCAAAGGGCACAAATCCCCCAAAAACAAGATGGGAAAGGGTTTAAGAGGAGATCTAGCTCATCTCCAGTGTCCTCGGTCACCCAAGTATGCCACTCCCACAACTCCTGAGGGGGCTGCAGAATCCCTTCCCCAAGAAAATGGTTAGAAGACATACCCTCACACTGACACCAGGGCCTGCTTGCCCCCGGCAAAGTGCATCCTACAATAAGGCTTATCAGTGAGTCCATGCTGAAGCCCGACAGCCTGAGTTCTCATGGGGAAAAGCTTGAACTAGGTGAGAAGCTGTCCTTTCACATTTGACTGGAATGAACTAAAAGCACTAGAAAATTCAGAAATCTATGCAAAGTACAGTCAAAGTGACAAAACAGAGAGAATACAGGGAGGAAAGGAGAGGGGAAGAGGGAGGAGTAGGGGAGGGGGGGACTATGAAGGAGGAAAGCAAACTCTCTTAAGTAGAGGTCAACTGCATCCTATTCTCTGTCAGCATGTGTAGGCCTGCTCATAATCAGAACCATAGAGCATGTCTGGCAAATAAACACTTATAGGCCATTTGAGCTAATTGACTTTAAATACCTACATTTCTGATGAAGAAATATGTATGGACTTTGTCTGAAGGGTATATAATCCAAGTATAAAGGTCTGATATAATGGAACTTTCCTTCTTTTCCTCTCTCTCTCTCTTTCTTCCTTCTTCATTCTCTTCCTCTCTCTTTCCTACCCCTAACCATCTTTACAAATGTATTTTGACAGCATAATATCCATCCACATTAAGCAATGTCAGAATTAATTTTTTAACTTCAGTATAAAGAATAGATGTGCTTTTATTCCAACAAATGGGGCTCTCAAAATCACACTCACGGTGTGAATTTCTTTTCTGACGTCCCTGTCTATATTGTGTGCTAGAAACAGAGCAAAATCTGTGACAGACTCTACCAAAAGAATGCGTTGACTTTGGGTTATTTCTCCATTCCCTCTTTTTCCTTCCCTGCGATTGGATGACTCATTTTCTTTTGTTTCATACTATGCAATTTTAAGCAATTTCAAACCGTTTTTAGAACATTGTGATGTATAAATACATTTTGAAGATAAAGATTTGGTATGTTTAACACAATTCACTAAGAGTGTGCTAGCCAATTCATAACCAGCTGTTAGCCCTTCTCGGTTTGTCTAGTGTCATGTGGATGCAGGCTAAAATGTAAGTAGCACAATTATAAGTGAGCAAGACAACTGAAAGAAGGTAAGCGCTTGCTTCCACTCTTTTAAGGCTGGGCTGATACAAGACAAGGAACTGGCAGGATGGCTTGGCCAGTTTGTGGGGAAGGTGTGTAGCCAGGACCACAGAAGAACACCAGTAAGCGTCCATGGCAGGAGGAGGAGGCCATACGATAATCATTTGCATTTGGCCTTCTTTACTTTCTGAGCGTGCTCTTATTCTTTGTTTTTTAGAGGAGAAAATGGCCTGTTTTCCCAGCCATCAACACACAGTGGACACACCCCGCAGCCACTGATCAGGGACTAACCTGGCTCCTGTGTTCCCACTAATGCTGTCAGTCTTCATATCACTCTCCCACCTGCTCTGCAATGAGGGGCCATCCTGTCTTCCCTCCTTTCAAACCTGCTAAAACTATGTGCTTTCCTCCCGAAAGTAGTTTGAAATTTAATTTTTCCTTGAACAGTAAACTAAAAAGTCAAGACGCTTACCATGTGCTAGGCACTATTTAAAGCACCTCGAAAATATTAACTGCATGGATGATTATAACACTCCTCAAGTGGGTTCTACCATTATCATTATCTCTGAGTTTTACAGATGGGGACAGTGAGTCACGGAGCCTTCTAAAGGTTGCATAGATATTCCATATGGTCCTCAGAACAGCACTATGAATTGCCTGGCGTGTGAAAGAACACACCAGAAGATAAGAGTAAAAGAGTGCTATTGTAGAACCTACTAGACTGAGACCAGGGTCATTACACTCATGTTTTCTCCTCATCACTGTCAGGATGGCAGGCTAGTGGATTATGAAAGGACTTTAAATGAATGTTGCCACAGTCCATCCCAACCTTAACTTTTTTTATGCTTGCAGTTTGGTCCTCGAAATAAATGTTTTCGTCGATGACAAGGCATTACACAGCACCCACACATAGAATACTCACGACAACTCTGGTGTAGACTTCTTCAGCAAGATCAGTGCTCTGGAACTTTAGTTCTGTAGGAAATGTGTACTTGTTCAGCCACTCCAAGAGTGGCAGGTCTACATTGCTTCCAGCAAAGGCATACTGAGGAGCATGGATGTGTGTATCAACAAGGCCTGGCATGAAGAACTCACTGGGAAGTAAGGAGAGAGAAGAAAATCGTTTAAGAACATCTTTAGACAAGGGTTTCATTTATTCTACACATCTACAACTCTAAGTTTCCTTATTTAAAGAGATCAGAAAATAAGAACAAAGTTCTACTAGAAGAGAGAGCCCCTAAGTTGCAATGGATGGAGCTCTAGTTAAGAGATGGCAGAGGGAAGGAACGCACAGAAGCCAAGCTGTTGTAGCAGAAGAGAGAGAGAAGCCATGGCCACATCTTATGCCTCTGTTCTTACAACTGGACAGAGATTAGAAGTGGGGATAGTGTTTTCAAGCTTCAAGAACTGGACTGAGGGACAAGGATACATATCACAGAGGGGGAATAAAGACAGGCTCAGTTAGAAGGCTGCAAGAAATCCTGTCCTTTTCCATGTACTCAAAGGCTGAGCTCTCAACAGAAGCATCAAGAACATGCCTGGACTGCTTTGAGACCCTTGATCTTTGCAAGGAAAGTGTAGAAATCAACTGTTGGTCTGCAGGTGAAGCAATGAGGGGTGTGATGCTGTAACCGCCATCCTTGCTCCAATTCTTTTCTTTCCTTTTTGAGACATGTTTTTGATACACAGCCCACGCTGGCACTGAATTCACGTTTCTGCTGATTTCACCTTCTGAGTGCTGAGATGGCAAGCATGCAGCACTATGCCCAGCTTTCCGTTTGTACTGTTGATCAGCTGAGCCTCCCTAGCCACATTTCTACTTATTTTTACACCAAGGAGCTCTGGATAGATATTTTTAAGTTTTCAGAAGCACTATCCACAGAAGGGAGGAAGGCAAATGCTAGTAGACACGTACAGCTCATCTCAAGAGCTAATTCAGTTCCCCGGGGTAGTCACTGCATCAACTCATCCAAACACATATCTATTAACAGATGATATTTACTCCACTACTTTCACTTAGAACAACTGGAAAATCACCCACAGAACTTGAACTCAATACTTGACACCCCAAGGAAAAACTCTTCGCCAGCAAATGAAATGCATCCATATGTCCAGATGTAAGATGCAGCCATGAGCAGTTTTAAAAATGCTCTGTATTAAAAAGGAACTATAATGTAGTAATGAGGCTATGGTACAAGCAGCTAACACTTACTGAATGTGTACGTGCACTGGAACTGGACACAGTTTCCTCTGAGCAGTATGTCACTTATGTAGGCAGCTTGTTACAGCAGTTACATATATTCATTCTAGATCAGCCTGCCTGAATGAAGACCCACCATTAACCAGCAGTGGGATATGTGTCATGTCATCTAGTCTCTCTCTTATCTTCACTATATGAACAATACGTGTTATGACCATAGAGTTGGGGAAAGTACGTTACTGCATACAAGAATGGACCTCAGCAACTCATGACTTTTGGACGGGGCACCTTGACCCTGGCAGCTCTCCTCTATCACTCTTGTTTGTCATACTCTGTGTGACAAAGAATGGTGACAACGTGTGAGTATATAAAGGTGTCAGGAGGTCTACAGTGTGAAATGTGTCAGTCACTGTTCTCTCTGGATACCTCTGTCCTTGGGGCTCTTGCCTCCTCTACCACCACAGTGAAACAGTTTTGAGTTTACATACAGTTGGGTAATCTTCAGGTGTTTTCCAAACATGTTTAGGAAACTCTGTTAAGACTTGTGGGTAATCTATAGAGAAATAAGGCATCTCTCTGCCTTCAGACACTGTATAATAGCTCAAGATATTAGGGGCATGTGTGTTTCAAAGAGACAGGGAGACAGAGACACAGAGGCTCTTAGTGAATAATTTCACCCCTAAGTGTCTACTCAGGAGAAATAAAGCTTAAGCTTATAAAATTTTTAGTTGTGCAAAACTGTTTGCAGCAGCTTTGTCCATACTATAGCCCCAAATGGGAAACAATTTAAATAACTGTCATGGGAAAATACAGATAGATAAACTGTGTCCCCATGGAATACTATTAAACCAGAAAACGAAAAGCAACTATTCTTACAATATGAATCACTACCAAAACATGATGTTGAAGAGTCAGAGAGATGGCTCAGTGTTTCCTGGGCAAGTATAAGGACCAGAGTTCAAATCTCTAACACTCTCATAAATATCAGGAGAGCACGGTGGCTCAACTTTAATCCCAGACATGGGAAACAGTGTTAAGCCCCGATAGTTGAATCGATAAACTCTAGATTTCATTAAAGGGGCCCTGCCTCCACAAACAAGGTGGGGAATAGGAAGCTCTGACTTCTACATGTGTGCATACATGTGAGCATGCACACTTCCCTGTACAAACACACACAAAGGGGGAAAAACATGATTTAGGATACTCCTGCAACCATGTATGAAGTTTCTGGGAAATATAAGAGGAATAATTTAATATTTTATCAGTCCCTGAAGACAAATGAAATGAGTTGGAGAGATAGCTTGAGCATTCAAGGGTGATCATTCAGAGTACAGAGAACCTGGCTGGAGAATCAGGTTTACAGAGTCTCATGATGTCAGCTTAAGCCAAATGTCAAAGTATGTTGCAACGGAACATTTTCTATTTCTGTAACAAACTACCTAAGGGTAGATACTTTGCTTTTAAAAGAGGTTTATTTGGCTCACACTTTTAAAAATCTATATGCATGATATAGGTAAGAACACACTTTCTTGCATGACAAAACACAGAGAACTATAAAAATAAACAGCTACATACAGAATAAGCCAACTGTATGGGGTAGACTCACTTTAATAGAATACACTCTCACAAGAACTCCCTTACTTTAAAAGACCACCATCAATTGTCTCCAACCACGTTCCATCTCTCAAAAGTCCTGTCACTTTTCAACATCTTTGCACTGGGTCCAACTTCCAGCATACGAAACTTTCAAAGACACACTGAAAACCGTATCTAGTGCCTAGCTTGTGGCCTCTAGGTGTTACTGAAGATGTGGGCTAAGCAGTCACAGAGAGTTAAACACAGGATTCAGGGTTCAGAAGCTGCTCTACAAGCTGATAATGTTAGACATTTCCATAGATATAAACAAAGCTAAATCTTGAGCAGCAGCATTCACATAAGGACAGAGGAAGAGAAGGTGACGATGACTGATAATGGCAGAACTGTTGTCAAGAAGATAGAGGGGTCCCAGGATACAGAGATTATCAGAGAGAATGACAAATGTGGCAGGGAAGTGACCAGTGACAAAAATAATTCTGAAGGCAAGATATATGAAGCCTCAGAGAGACTCTAGAACCTCTAATGCGGTGAACCCAGGGCATTCAACATCAAAGGAATTTACTCAGTGCTAGTTCTGTCCAAGGGTGCTGAGAAGTGAGGAGCCCCAGATGTGGGTGGCAGAGAGAGAACCAGGCATATTTCTTTGTAAAAGTGAGGATGGGAAGAGTACATGAGACTTCATTTTTCTTATGCAAGGGAAACCTGTGCGCGCTATCAGTAGAAAAGAGGCAAGAGCAAATAAGGTGTTTGAGGGTTCACTCTTTAGGAGCCGAAGATGGGCTAGGAAGGACTTACTGCGGCCTGAGCGGCTTTTACCCAATACAGGTTGCACTGGGCCATGACATTAGCAAAGTCCGCACGCTCAAGGGTGAATATGGGGTTTGCTGAGATAAAGATGCAAGAGTGTGTAGTGTGAGAGAAGCAGGTGGAAGCAAGCCTTTAAGTGACCATCTCATTTTGCATACAGCAGGAGGCAGCTGGGGGTTGGTTCCAGGCTTGCAACTTGTCATTGCCCTGGCCAAGGTGAAAAGTCTGTTCGCCATTCAGAAAATGACTTGGAGCTGGATGATAGCTACTAAGAGCCAACTTAGACAGAGCAAAAAGGTGGCCCACTCGCTGCACCAGATGGAGATGAAGTAGATCTCCTCCCATCACTTTTCAACTTTTTCCAACCTATGTTAGTCAGCATAATTGCCTTAAAACTTGAACTTCACATTTTAAACCTGAAATAGTAGTGTGACCTTATTAAAAAAAATCAAGAAAAAAGAGCACTATACAGCCCTCTATACAGTTATCAGAACACCTACCCAACTTTTATATTTCTTTATCTTTATTTAACTTTATCTTTGTACTACTGGGAATTAAACCCAAGGATTTCATGCACAATAAGCATGTCTTTTGTCACTAATCTACATCTGCAGTTTCATGTCCCACCCCACCCACACACTTCTCATTTCCTTTTTGAGGTGTGGTCTCAATGTGTAACCCAAACTAACCTTGAACTTGCAGTTCTCCTGTGAGCCTCCAAGTGCTGGGATTACAGGCATGTGCTGGCACTTTCCACCCTTCCATTTGTGTTCCACTAAATAAATAGCAAACACCAAAAGAAGCCACACAGCCAGAACAGCGGGCTGTAGGCTAAGGCCCATGTCACCCGGTTTGAATATCATCACTACCTAAAGTCACTTTCCAAATTTTAAACAATTTTCAGAATAAAAATGGTGGTGCCACTTTTATTGAATTTGGAAATACAGCCGTCTGAAATTAGGCAAAAATATTTGAGCTTATGGTAAGTGCTTTCATTTGTACAGAAGATGTCAACCAAGTTGTGGAGCTGGCCCACCACAGAAAACACATCTTATACGGATTCTAAAGACCATAAAAATATCAACTCAAATGCATTCTGGACATAGGTCTTCCCTAAGCATGCCATCAGAATGGTTGTTTCTCAGACTCTGTTCCTTGGTTTCCCTGTTTTGTCCCTACTCTCCCACATGCTTATATGGGGCTAAAGACTTGTCAAGGTTTTAATACTGCACACAAAATACCCAACAGATGTTTAAGAAAGGAATGACAGCTCTCTCTGGTCCTCAAAGTTTCCGTCCTTTAGACTGCTTTCCTCTCACCCATCTTCCCTACTGATGGCCAATTGTTTAATTAGAAAGCCTCCTCTGTCTCTCAGTGCACACTTCTCATCACTTGAACGTTGGTACTAGCTCCCAACAAAATGGAAGATGTTGGCAGAGACTTACTGGTGGCTCAGCTCTCTGATCTCACATGGTTTGAAGCACCACTCTTTGGCCAGTTTTTCCTGCTGAGATGATTCTTCTAAAAACACTATCTTTAAGAGAAAAAAAAAAGAATTGGATATTACTAAACTGTAACCACTTGTTGACACTAAACACACAAATATTTTCAAAGGAGTCTGTTGTGATGCTGAGATAATATTAAAAGATATTTGGTACAAAATGGGATTGAGTTTGAAAGCAATAATAATAATAATAATAATAATAATAATAATAATAATGTTGCATTTGATCATCCATAAAAGTAAAGTGTATACAACTTCTCCTGCAAAAATGTAAACCTGAGACTTCCAAGATGTTCTTCTGTAGATTCACACTAATGGGGACAAGGAGCATCATTTCTTCTTCATTAATGTGACTAAAGAAAATGCAGTTATGTAAAACCACCCAACTTCAACTTAATGAGATTGCTGTTTAGCGTGTTATGGGAAACACTAACTCTCATTTTACAAGGCTACTGTGGAGACTAAATATGACAATTCTGGTGGTGAAATTAGCATATGCCTGGAACACAGTAAATGACCAAGTGTACGGTGGCTGTTTTCTCTACAAGTAAGACAGGAAGTCTTGAGGTTAGAATGCAGGAAATAGCCCCTGTCAGTTTGGTTTCTTTGCTTATTTTGTTTTGTTGTAATAAGGCGTGACATGATAGGCAAGAGCTCTACCGCTGAGTCAGATCTCAAAGCGCTTCCTGTTTTCATTTTAGATGCAATATTATGAGAAAAAAAAAGTGTTTCAGTAAAAATTAAAATCTGAAAAACTGCTAGAAAATTAAAAATTGTCCACCCAGTGAAGTGAGAATTAAGGTGATGTATCTCAAGAAAAAATAATTGTGTAACTGAGAAGAAAACATTGGTTTCTTTGTTCATTAAAGACCTGGCTTAAAATTGGGATGCTGATCAGAAGTAATCCCTAAATTAAAATAATTAGATGATTATAAAGATTATACCTGAATCAATGAACATTTAAAAATGAGGAATCAACGCTCACCAGAGCTTATAGCTAAAAAGCCATAGAATTTGAACTTAGCAATTCTTTTTCAGAAGTGATCTATTATAAACATCAGAAACAAGTAGTATAACACTTCAATAAATGTAATTGAAATATATTAGGAATGAATGTTTCTGAGCAAAATAAAAACGGACAGTTTATTCTGGAGAGATGTAAACACAATGGGGAAACAGAGGCCATTTTGCCACCCCTGTGGAAAGCTCTTGATCAACAGTAGTGATAAACACGCCCTTGACAGATGCAAATCCTCATGAGATAACATATAACATAATACATAACCCCTATAGCTGACACCTTGCCATATTTCTCCAGTACTATGGCATTTGCTGTCAACAGAACCACCTGAACGGCAAATGATCTAATTGCTTATCACCTAATAGAACATTAAAAATAACTGACATTAATACATACTTTAAATAAAATATAATTTAAAAGTGCAAAGAACTGATCAACGTTTCTATAATAAAACTGTTCCTACCCACATTCTTTTGACTTACATGAAAATGGTTTCCAACACTGATATTTATGAAAATGGATAATAAGAAAAATTATGCTGCTCTATTTCATGCCCATAACCAGAAATATTCACTGACCCATTATGCAATTGTAGGAAATAGCTTTCTACTTACATAAAACAAATTACCTTTCAATATATGTATGTAATAGACATTTTTAAACTTCCTCATGTTCCTGGGAAATTTTAAATGTTTCAATTTTTTCAACAAATGACATAGCAACAAATGTTCAATAAGACTTCCAAGAAGAAAATATACTACATTAAATTAAAACTTTCTAAGGGATTAGACCAAGATTCATAACTCAGTAGGGAAAGGGGGACTACGTGGCATTTCAGACCATTTAAAAGGAGAAAGTTCATATTTGGGTCTCATTATGTTACCTGGACAGGTCCAAAATTGCTATGTTGATTAGGCTGGCCTTGAACTCATGGAGACCTACCTGCCTCTGCCTTCCATGTGCTGAGATTAAAGGCACATGTTGCCATACTGACACTTCCCCTGTCCAGAACATTTTAAAGGTTACTATCATGATTTAATTTGAAGAAGTACATATTCTAAAATTTCTAGAAATAATGGGCTTTGTACATATTTACATTCAGCAAGTCATATATAACACCAGCTTTAAAAGTTTGGAAACTTTATGCTAGTCTTTAAAATTCTTTTAGGAAGATTTGAGGTTTCCTTTTGAGCATGAAGAGTATTTCTCCAGACAACTCATAGTATAGGCATTCACAACACTGATTCTATATCTACCCTCTCTCCAAAAATCTCACTCCATCTATCCTCAAAGTGAAAGACTATAACTCAAGGTTAGAAAGGACTAGATACAACTAAAAATAATAATGACTAAAGTAATGAAGACATATTTACTGAATGGAAAATTATCCTTTATATAATATTAAAGTATCTTTTTAAAAATCCAGGTTACAGATTCCCTGAATGTGGTGTTAGTTAGGAGGACTGGGCAGTCTATGGGGCCTCTGGTAGTGGATCAGTATTTATCCCTAGTATACGAATGGACTTTGGGAGCCCATTCCACATAGAGGGATACTCCCTCAGCCAAGATATATGGGGGAGGGCCTGGGCCCATTCCAAGACTCACCATGGAAAGCCTCACCCCACCCTACCTGGGGAACAGAAAGAGGATGGGATGGGGATTGACAGGGGAAACAGGGAAGATTGGGAGGGCACAGGAACTGAGATTGATACGTAAAACAAGCTTTTTCAAATTTAAATTAAAAATTATTTTTTAAAATGTTCAGGTTATTAGATACCATGCATGTATAATGATTGTTGATAATAATATGCTATGGGTACAGGGATGGGTGCATACATGAACACATATGCTGAAGGGATTATATTTGTATTAATAGTAGTTATCTATAAAAAAATAGATTTCTCATCTTAAAGAAAATTCTACTTATGATGCCTAGGAAAATTAAAACACAAACCCCTGATACTAAAGTCTATTCTCCAGATGTAAAGCCTGTGGCTGGGGGTTTAAAATACACCAGACAGGTGAGGGTTAAAATGGACATGGAGAAGGAGAAACACGCTGAGGCCTCAGTGTTTCCCCCACTACATCAGAGGGAGAAAAAGCGGTGTGGGCAGAAAGGGTCTTGAATAAATTTCAGAATCTGCCAGTGATAGAAAGCACTTGGAAAAGAAAGAAAGGAAAGAAGATGGAAGGAAGGGAGGAAGCAATTGGCACTAGATAAGTATCCAAGGTAGATGACAAGAGATGGAAGGGGTAATGACAGGAACAAGTAAGGAAGTAAAAATCAACAGACAAAGGCCTACTGTCAGTGTCACTGGAGGATTAGGTTGGGGAACTTTAATTCATAAGCCAAGTGTTTCATTTTTTTCCTTTCTCTTCTTCATGTAATTGTTCATCCAATACTGTCTGTGACCTCTTGTTAAATAGCATCATCACAAGGATTGCGAGCAATTGATTCATAGTAAATATAACATATGACATTTGATAGGGACTGTTATAATGGGAAATGAATGTTGAATGGACTAAAGGTTATATGTGATGGTCTTTCAGAGATGCTAATTAAGTATGGATTTTTTTTTTCCAAGAAGGTTGGGGTAAGTAACTAGAATATTCTAGGAGCATCAGAAATTTAACGTGGGATGTGTTCAGTGTGTTTAGAAACACCAGACATACCGGTAGAGACCCAGCAGAGGCACTAGAAAAGACTGAAGGAATCTAAAGCAAAAATAATTAGGAGTTGTAAGCCATGTTCAGCCTTCAGATTCATTTTTAGGAAATCTCTAAAAATCTTGTGGGAAAAGGCCATTGTTATATTCTTCATGGTTAAATGGCCTCCTCACCCCTAGTCAGTCTGGATTCATTATGCCATTCACTTGCTTGCTCACTCAAGTGCCTGGAATGGCACTCGGGCCTTCCTCCTTACAGTCCATGGTCTCTATCTAAACAAGCTGTCAGTCACATACACAAATCATTAAAAACAAGGTTTCCTAAAACCATAGAGAGTTCCAGGTGGCAGGGGCTTTCTCAGCCAAACCCTTAGTTTTCCAAACAAGTAACTGAAGTTCCTTCTGCTAGGCAAACAAGCCCAAGTGCCTCTACCCTGAAGTGCGGGATGTTTAGGATGAGCAGAATGATAATGTCAGAAATACTAAAGTCAAAGGCAGATGATGGCTATCAGCATATGACACAAGTCTCTGCGAGATACAGGCTTCAACACCAGATGGAAAGTTTGAACAAAGTGCTTGTTGCCATGGAGTAGAGTAAACTTCTGGACAATTGTGAAACAGCTCAGCTACACAGCAAAGGGGGGTAGATATGATCTGTACTTGTCATGCAGACCTACTCAGGTCGCTGTGATAGAAGACCAGTGCAAACACATTCACTTCAGAGATTTCTAAGGCCCCTGGCAGAGACACACCTTGGTAAGTTAGCACAATTCACATCAAACTGATTCATGGAAAAAAATAAGATTGGTCTGACAAACAAAAGTCAACCTATTGTGAGGTTAAACCTAGAGTGAGGTTAAAGTTGCCAAAAGGCACCAAAGAATACCACGAAGGGCTTAGATTTTCTGATCCAATATTCTTTTTGTGAATAAGAGAGCAGAACAGGCTGAGTATTTGCTCTGCCTAGAGGTTTTTCCAGTTGATTGCTTGTCTGGCCATATAAACCAGAAATGATAAAAAAAAATTTCCCCACACATCTCTGGGAGAAGCCTCCTTCCCCACCAGATGCCAGGCCAGCTCTCTGAACCCAAGGTAAGAGTGCCCACAACCCTGACTGCGCCAACCACCTCTCTTCTCCTTGTCACCACATCCCAGCCCACACCTCTGGCAGAAGACTCCCACCTCACCAGAAGCCAGGCTAGCATGTTGAACCCCTGGCCAGAGGACTCTGGCCAGATTAGAGGCCACACACATCGCCAGAAGTCAGTCCCAAATTTTGCAGCTACCCCTGCTGGACCAGAGGCCATCCAGACCATCAAAAGTACAGTGCCAGACTTGGGCAGAGACCCTCTAATCAAATGGTATGTCTTTCTATAACTTACTCTCAGCTCAGAGAAGCATAACTTGTGTGGATGTGTACATCTCTCTAGAGTTGTGGTTCTCAGCTTGGGAATCAAACCCCCACAGGGGTACACGGCATTATTTACAATGATTCATAACAGTAGAAAAATTACAGTTATGATGTATCAGTGAAAATAATTTTATGGTTGGGGGAGTCACCACAACATGAAGAACTGTATTGAAGGGTCCCAGTATTAGGAAGGTTTGAGAACCACTGCTCTAGAGATAGTAGGGGAAATATAAAATAAAGTTGGTAAAATGTTAACCCTCAGAAAACATAGGAGAGCTATTTGTACTATTCTTACTACTTTTTACAAATTCACAGTAGTTTAAGAATTTTTTTTACTTTAAAATTAAACAGTATGCTACACAGAAATATAAAGTGAATATGTAAAGATAAATAATGGCATTACAGGAACAAACATAGGATACAAGTGATTAGGGTAACGGAGGTGGGAAGGTACACTGGGAGAACCTCAGACACAGGAGAGCAGCTTCCATCTTTAGTCATTGCACCTAACATCCTTCTATTAATGGAAAAAAATACTTTAGAAAAAAATCAAATAAGCTGGGCAGTGGTGGTGCACTCCTGTAATGCCAGCACTAGAGAGTCAGAGGCAGGTGGATCTCTGTAAGTTCAAGGCCAGCCTGGTCTATAGAGCAAATTCCAGGACAGGCAAAGCTATAGAGAGAAACCCTGACTTGAAAAACTAAACAAAAAGGAAAGAAATAAAAACCAAATAGATTTACTAATATTATAAATTTATGAGCACAAGCAAATTCTCTATATTTGATATACTATTTTCTCTTTTAAAAAATCTCAGGATCTGTTTCTTATTATATGCACACATTGATCCACCTGTGCAATACCCATATGCCCATATGACCAAAAAGGAAAAAAAACACATGTGGGGTATGCACAACCAGGAAGCAAAGTAGCAGACAAGGTCCAACATTTACGACATCCTGGCACAGCCATCTAAAGTCAGGTCATGCTCTGCCCTTTGGCTTTCCAAGCTGGCAGGACTATGCTGCATACTCAGATGCACTTAACATATTGCAAGCTGCTTTGACATACGAAACGTTACTACCCTAATTTTTGGTTTCCTACATTTGGAATCCCTTGACACCTTAACCAACTATGGAAAAAGGAAACTCCTCAGATAGCAACAAATTAGCACCGAGCACTGAGCAAAATTCACCACAAATGTCAGTTAAATGATACATTTGAATCCTGAGATCATTAAACAAGGGAATAAATCCAGCAGCTGCCTCCCGCACACATCCCCCCAAAAAAAAATCTTCAGAGACTGTATTCAGCAAGTTGCAGCTGAGAGTGAGCTAGGAAAAGCACTGAGTCTGTCAATTTGAAAACTAAATGGTGACATATACTGACCACAACAGTAGACCACACCAGACACAAAGACCTTGGTAGGAAATTGGGGCTTGGACAAAAGATCCCCTTATATGACTGCTCTTATGGTCATTTTTTTTTTAAGACATAAAATTTGCCTTACAGCTCCTTTATAGTTTGAATTGCATGCCCTCTTTCCACATCTTATGTGGAAGCTCTAAACATGACACCTTGTTTAACAATAAGGTATTTACAATGATAATCAAGTTAAAATAAGGTCATTGGGGTGAACCTTGTTTTAATGTGAATGGTGTCCTTTTGGATCCAGAGATATGTGGAGACAAGATAATGTGGAGGACACTGAGAAACCAGCCTTCTCCAAGCAAGGAGAAAGCTCAGAGCACACCCTTGCTGTGTGTCCTCAGAAGGAATGACAGTAGCTGCTGACTGTCCCCCACCCCCGAACTTTGACTTCCAAGGCAGCAATAGCTTTCTGTTATATAAGCCACTCCTTGCGTGGTACTTTGTCACAGCTGCCTTGAAACTAGTACAGACCCTACAGGAAGGTAAGTTCTATACCAGCCTAATCTAACAACTCAGCAAAGGTCAAGTATGTGGAAATTCCTTTTTACTTCCCTGTAGAGACATTATTTGAGAGTTTGGGGAGGTAAAAATCATACTGAATTGACATCAGAATGGACCTTCTCTTCTCTACTGGCTCTGTTAACACAAAAAAAATCCCTCAAACTTTGTATTTACTATTTATTAAAATATGATAATAATCCACCACTTCCAGCTAGACATTGTCACTTTCTACTCATAGGACTATTGGGTGAGGTGAAGAAATTATGGTCATAAATTCCTGCAAGGCTCTAGGAGCATATACCATACCATGTTCCTGAGAATGGCTTCAATATAAAAGGAGATGTATTTGGGAAGGGGCAGTTTGTTCCATAAATAGCACAATCCAGCCTTTAGGACAGCTAGAAGCTAAGTCTAAACAGGATTAAATAAAATCCTACTTTGACATTTTATAAAACACAGATGTATAGGGTAAATGATATAAGAAACTTGCTAAGATCAAGGACCTTGAACTTGGGACTGGGGAGATAGCTCAGTAAAGTGTTTGCAAGACCTGAATTCAATTCCCTAAAGCCAGGAGTTGTTGCAGAAACTTATAACTCCAATACTGGGGAGACAGAGGCAGGTAGATCTGTGAGGCTCTCTGGCTAGATAATATAACCAACTTCATGAGGGACAGGCCAGAGGAGGGACCTGCTTAAAAAAAAAAAAAAAAAAGGTAGACAGTACCTAAGGAACAATACCTAAAATGATTAATGAAAGGAATTTGCAGAGATCTGTTTTGGAGATACTTTATAGCTATCTCAGAAATAGCTCGAGAAATATTGATAATCACAGGACATTATGTTGTAAGGTCACCTGATATGGTCTTCCAAAGAAGGGTGACAATTTGCTAGAGCTATGAAAAGATGCTGGGTCTGTAAATTACTCAGCAAGAAGATCGTAGTGAGCACTATTCAAGCCACTTGTGGTTTGTTTCTACAAATAAAATTTAATTTTCTATGCTTCAAATATTTTACCTTATAGTGTACCAAATAAAAACCAGTTTAACATTTTTGCAGCAGTTTGAAATAAATTGTGTGTGCATGTATTTGTGCATGTGTGTGCCTACTTCTGTGTGTGTGTCTGTCTGTCTGTCTTTCCCTTCCATTTAATAGATTCAAACCACAATTTCCAAAACCAGCTCCTATTGATAAAAGACCAATGATTATTCAGTGGTGTTCTGTGGAGGAATCTGTAATTAATTCCTCCCACTCTGCCTTCACCCTGCATTCAAATCTTCTACAAAAGATTAAACCAGACCTCACAAACAGAATCTAAAATTCCTTCCAGTAGGAGAGACATCTTCAACAGGTTCATCTTCCAGTTGTCCAAAGTCACTGAAACAAGGGCTGGGTTCCTTTCCACTACATGTTAAAGTGACATTTCAGTCAGTATGGCACCCTCTACCTAACTTAGACTTAGAAGTCCACCACAGGCTAGGAGTTTGGAGAGATGCCTCAGCAGTTCTGAGCAAACACATGCTGCTCTTCCAGAAGACCCAAGTTCAATTCCCAGAATTCCTGTCAGGTGGCTCACAGCTGCCTGTTACTCCAGCTCCAAGGAGATTCAACACCCTCTTCTGGCCTTTGTGAGCACCCACACACATGAGGCATGCATTCACACATACACTTATAAATCCAACCTAGCCTTCCCTTATGGACTTCATGTCCATATATTTGACATTTGCCTTGATATCTTACACAGTGTTCTTTCTCTCAAGGCACTCCTGAGGCCCAACTTCATTGTGAAGTTGACTGGATTAAAGAGCATCTACAATATTAATGAAGCATAAATCTGTGTGTTGAAGGATATTTCTAGAGATATTCAGATGATGGGTCTCTGGCCTGATGAATGACTTTTGGGTTCATGATATGATGGTATTGCTGAGAAGCAGTGAAAGTTAAGATGTGGGACTTTGATGGAGGAAGTAGGTGTCGGTCTTTTCCTGACTTTTTTCTCTGTTGCCCTCCTCTGCTTCTTATCAACCAAGAAGACAAACTAGAGCATCACCTCCATGATGTTCCACTCAGAAACTATAGACCAGACCCTCTAAAACCATATCCTCCCTCATTTCTCTCAGGTACAATGGCCACAGCAAAAGTGATACACACAGCACCCGAGTCAGTGTGTCTAAAGCCAGGACCAGGTTTTCTTCCTAAAGTTGACTCATTCCCACAGCTCCTGATCTAGAGAACAAAGTCACAATCCACTCAGGGCTCCATCCAGAGACCTATGACACAGCTGTCTCAACCCCAGCATAAAATTTCAGTGGTTCTTCGTTGCACTTGGGATGAAGAAAAAAAGTTTTAAGACATAGGTCAGAAATGGCTTGTCTCTTTCCCTGCCTCTCTAGCCTAAATTTGCCTAATCTCACACCTTGCTCTCTTCTACCATGCAATATCACTTAATATCACAACTCACCTTCATTGCACCCATTCCCCACTAAAGGTCCTCACATCACCAGATGCTTCTCAGTGTCTGTGTGTGGCACATCCATTACAAATGTAAGGCTGCATTCACTGGATACACTCAATTCCAGAGCAACATGTTAGGTGTGTTCTTCTATCACCTTCTGCTTTACTGTCTTGGAACAAATCTCTCACTGAGCTGGAAGCTTGTGTTTTTTGGAGAGGCCAGTTGGCCAGTGAACTATGAGGATCCTTCTATCTCCTCCCTAATGCTGGAGTTACAGGTAGACACAACCTTTTAGGTATTAGGGATTCAAACTCAATATCTCGTGTTTATAGAGCAATTGTTCATATGGACTGAGTCATCTCTCAGGGCCTATTGCAGTCTCAACAGGTGAAAAATGAACTGTGAAAGGCTTTGGCTCTAGAAGATTCTGAAATGTAATGCTAAAGTGCTTAGAACTTATTCTCTACTTGGTGTTACCAACCTATTGTCTATAGCCACATGCATTTCAGAATAGCTATGAATATAGCCTAACACAAAATCATTTTTTAGATGTGTATTTTGTTATTTTTGTGTTATGTATGAATGTTTTACTACACATATGCAGTGCTTAGAGAGACCAGAAGAGGCTGTTGGATTCCTTTACAGGCAGTTGTGAGCTGCCGTGTTGGTGCTGGGAATTGAACCCTCATGCTCTGGAAGAGCAGCCAATGCTCTTAACTCTTGAGCCAGTTTTTTTCAACCTTAAACACAAAACATTATGAGATGTTTTGAAAGAGTTTCTGTGACTTGGTTGCACAATTCTCAACTGGACTTTGTAGATGACAGTTTTGAGAAACAGTGTCAAAAAGAGGGATACACTTCCTAGATAGATTCAAACAAGAGCCACATATGAAAAGAAACGATTATGAGGTAGGTTAAGTGGGCAGCTTTGGGGCAAGCCCTTTGTTGATCATTTGAATGGTTAGATGCAACAATCAGTGTAAAGAAGAACAGAGAGAAGAAATAGATGTCAAAGTCTTTGAATGAAAACAAAGACAGGTCATCACTAAGGAAGGAAACGAAAGTGAGCTGTGGGAATGATGGCATGTGGAGTAGAGGTAGGCAACAGCATGTGTGATCACAGCCTACAGCTCTCAGGACAGTCAGGTCTGGAGACAGGAGTCATCTGTGCAGAGGTGAACATACACTATAAACAAGATGAGCTACATCTAGAGAAAGGCTAAAGTAACGCTTCAGCCTGAGGACTGATCTACCATTTAGAGTAGTGAGGGGAGATAGAAAGAAATGAAAAAGTTCAGTCAGAGCAGCGAGTCACCAGTCCTATCCTTATCTAACCTAAGGAAAGGGGAGAGGGTATGAGGAAGGCAGTATCTGGAGAGAAAAATGTCTGAGTTTGTCAGAACTAATGTAAAACACTAACCCAAGACCACAGAAAGCAGAACACACACTATTCATTTTACTGAGCAGAATGAACTATAGAAAGGAAGGCAAAGAACGGACATGTCGTCTCAGAAGCAACAATAGAAGTCCAAGAACAGCTGACAATGATTTTCAAAACACCATGAGAAAAATAATGGTCCTCTTAGTTTTCTCTCTCCAGCAGAACTACTTTTCAAGGACAAGAGCACAATAAAGACATTTTTTTTAGAAAAGAAGGGAGGTAAATCTGAGGCTGGGGAAAGGCATGCTGGCCACTTCAGTACTCAAAAGGCACAGGCAGGAAAATCACAAATTCAAGGCCATTTGGAGCTACATAGTTAAGTTCCTGGCCAGCTTGAACTATATATGAAGACCTTGCCTGAGCAAACTAAAGAAATTCTAAAGGAATTTTGGAGACCCTCAAGCCTACACATTAAACAAATTCTAGAAGGTGGATTTCAAGCTATGTCCACAAACTTAATCATTATGGAAACAACAGTAGAATGCTTAGAGAATCAAAATTGATAAGCTAGAAGTTTGAGGCAGGAATATTATGAATATTATCATCTACAATGTTGATAAATTAGAAAACACTAGATTAGACTGAAGAAAATGTTACAAGTAGAGAACACAGAAGAATAACAAGGCTTGATCACATCTGTAGGCTTTCACAGGCTCTGGCCTTCTCTTCCATTCTACTGTCTCACCACCTGTCCTCCCAAGTATGACCTGCACATTGCCTCAGCTCTTTACTGATGCTCTCCCCTGCCTCAGAATGCTATTTCCTACCTAACTTTAATTGAGCTGCAAGTCCTAACTCAGATGCCACCTCATCTGTGAGGTTCTATCAAAATAACCCTGTCAGGACTAGCTTCCTCTACTCTGTACTCCCTGGCATCTCCTTTGCTCTTAGTGGGCCATCTCTGTCTGTTAAAGACCATAAGAAGATAGGCATAAGATTTTCAGGGGACCTTGATACTTCTAGTGACCCACAAGTGTTTAAATTGCTATAAGGATCAAAATTTATAATGAATAAGACCCAAGATGATTATATATGCATCATTATAATGTATCATCATGAGTCTTAAAATTATGTATAAAGTATGCATAATATAAATTACATATTTGTATACACAATACATATCCAAATTATATCTATATCAATTTAAGGAAGGCATCATGAAGGTTTTAATTATAGCCCTATTCTACAGTATTTTTAAATTTGTTAAAAAATGTGGTTCCCAGTCCCCTAATCAACAGCATTCTTGAATAATTTTTAATTAAAATGTTTGAGGTGGGCAAAATGTTTTCATATCTGCTGCCTTACTTCACTATTGAAGTGTCTACCACAGATGGTCTATGTCATCATCAGTCAGTCATGTAACTCACAGGAGGGGAGACAGTATGTCTTTGTAACCCTGTCACCTGTCACAGTCCAGTACATAGTAAGCACTCAATACATGACTACAGATTTGAAACTCTTGCTGATTTGCTTACAATAGCAAAAGATCCCTAAAACTCAAAGGGATAGGCAGAGAGACCTAACTGAAATGGCTGTTCTGGTGCCCATTTCACCAACATGTAAGATGTTGCCAAGTCATGCTCACATAATCCTCTGAGAAACAGAATCCCTTCTTGAGATCAGCCATCCCACCTTGTAAACCGAGAGATTTTTCTGTATTATTTAACATATAAAGTCTCATTTATATACAACTTGACAAAAAAAAAAAACCTGTTACTGGGTACTGAGAAAACCGGTTTGGTGTAAAGGCAGCAACTAAGCTCAATTGTTCTCCTGGTCTCTGTCATGCAGTCCTCATATCTCCAGGTACCACCTGCATCCTCTTGGATGGTCGTATCCACCAACCAGCATTCTACTTCTAAGCTTCTGTGTATAAATGTCCCATTCCAAGATCTCCAAGCTAATTAGGTGCTTGGCACATTAGTACATGCACTCACATGCACAACAGCATTTACTAGTCAAACTCAATAATCTTTGATATCTAGTTCTCAATCTTAAAATGAAAATACACTTGTCGCACATGTTTGTCACTTTTCTCTTTTCAACCTGTTTGGGACACAGCTGTGCAGACTAGCAGAGGACACTCCCTCCCAGAGTTCCGGTACAAGGGTCCTTCCTGTCTGTGGAGTTTGCTGTGGTCACTAGCTCCATAACTTTTGGACTATGGCAAGCTTTCCATCATGGTCAGTGTCCTGGCTAGTTTTATGTCAACATAACACAATCTAGAGTCATCAGAAAGGAGGAAGCCTCAACTGAGAAAATGCCTCCATAAGATCTGGCTATAGGCAAGCCTATAGTGATTCATGGGGTGAGCCCAGTCCTCTATGGGTGGTACTATCCCTGGGCTGATGGTCCTGGGTTCCATAAGAAAGCCAGCTGAGCAAGCCATGAAGAACAAGCCAGTAAGCAGCACTCTCCATGGCCTCTGCATCAGATCCTGGCTCCAGGTTCCTGCCCTGCTTGAATTCCTGTCCTGACTTCCTTTGGTGATGAACTGTAACGGGGAAGCATAAACTGAATATTCCCTTCCTTTCCCAAGTTCTTTGGCCATGGTGTTTCATCACAGTAACAGTAACCCTAACTAGGACAGTTTAGGGATGCTGGCTGGGAAAGCAAAGTGGTGGCAGAGTTCCAGTGTCTTCTTCAGATACAGGGAATTCTCGCCTGTTCTTGGGTCTGAATGACAAGCTTTTTTTTAAAGTCACTATTTTTTTTTTCAGACCAATATATTCCAATAAGAAATATTTCATGTGACATGGTACTGTCTTGTTTATGTTATCTTCATGGTGGTTCTAAAATAGGCTTGGTGCTGGATGCCACAAGAGCTACCCTTTGTAGGTTTAATTGAATAACATCCTAAATTCAATCACGCAGCTAAGAAAAGAAACTCAGAACAAGCCCAGCTACTGACCTTGCAAATTCTTCCCCTCTGTAAAAGTCCTGGCCACATACAACTTTTAGTTGACTTTCCTGCACTTCCAAAAGCTTAAGCCCACCTTAACTAACTCTAATTGTCCTAACTGGATGGGGGTAGGGGACTCGGTGTGTGACTAAAGCCATTGTCTAGCTTGTATGGGTTTCTTCCTCAGTTCTACAAAGACAAAGTACAGGGATACAAGATAGCAGATGGCTCTAACATATAATGACAACATGAACAATGTCATTGGGAATGATTAGAAATTTAATTTTTTTTCGGGAAAATTAATCCCCTTGGAAGGGTCACATAATTGCTTCAGAAAGTTCACTGACATGGACATAATTTCTCAGAAAAATCCCCTGGCAAGACAATAAGGCAAAAGACAATGAAAACACACAAGGACTGGTGGCTGTGTCCTAAGATTATCATGCGCCTCCAAACAATTAAATACCAGGATAATGTTTATTTTTTTTCCCATAGCAAAACAGCTATAAATAGCCTGTAGAATCAGGCTGTTAGACATAAATTGCCTTCAATAAGGAAATCAAGCTATCAGTGACTGTTTCTTCATCAAAAACAAAACAACAACAACAAAGACAGATATAAATAATATTTAGTTCCCAGGGACCCTTCATTGAGTTAAATTACAGTTTGAATTAGTGTCTGACATATAGTAACTGTATTTATTCACCAGCCTTCCATCACTGTGACAAAATACCTGAAATAATCAGTTTACAAAGAAGGAAGTTTTATTTGGGCTCACTGTTTTAATCCATGGATACCTGGGCCTGTAGAGGTACAGAACATGTGGGTGTAAGTGTATGGCAGAGAAGCCACGCTCACTTCACAGTGGCCAAGAAGCAAAGAGTAGAAAGGACTAGGGTAACAACAACTCCTTCAAGGCATGATCTGAGTTTGTTTCCCCCACTAGAGCTTTCCTGAAGGTTCCACCACCCTCCAGTAGCACCACACACTAGAGAGACCAAGTCTTTAAGGGATGACATGGGGTCATTTAATGATTGACCATTACTAGCAATAATCATTTTCTAACCCATCCCACAAATATTTGCAGAGCATATTCTACATCTCAGATTACAACATGCAGCTGTATAACAGGGTGTGATCAATGTATACTCACAAAATCCACACACCACAGCAGTAGTGACACCTGTGAAAATAAACTACTTTTGTAAGAGCACATCTTTCTTATTCATAAATTGTCTCAAAAAGACTATGCTTCATTAAAATGCTAAGCCTTGGTGGTTTTTCAAAACTTTAATGTACGTGTGTGCGTGTGCGCACATGTGTGTGCTCTCAAAGCCAGAGGGTACATATAACCCCTTGAAGCTGGGTTTACAGGTAGTAGCGAGCACCTGATGACAGTACTTCCTCCTCCTCTTCCTCCTCCTCCTCTTCTCTTCCTCCTCCTGTTCCTCCTCCTCTCCTTCCTCTTCTTCATAAAGTTATTTATTTATTTATTTATTCATCCTGACTGCAGTTTCCCCTCCCCCTCCCATTCCTTCCTCTCACCTGACCACCACCTCCCAACCCATCCCTCCTCAAATTCTGTTCAGAAAGGGACAGGACTCCCATGGGTGTCATCAAAGCATGGCGTATCAAGTTGCAGTAAGACTACGCACTGCCCTTGTATTAAGGTTGGGCAAGGCTACCCAGGAGGAACAGGTTCCCAAGAGCCAACCAAAGCATTAGGGACAGCCCCTACTTTCATTCTTAGGAGTCTCACAGGTAGACCAAGCTACATAACTGTCACATGTGTGTAGACAGCTTAAGTCAGTCCCATGCAGGCTCCCTGGTTGTTGGTTCAGAGTCTGTGAGCTCCTAAGTGCCAGGGTGATTGTTTCTCTGGGTTTTCTTGTGATGTCCTTGACCCCGATGGCTTCTACAATCCTTCCTCCCTCTCTTCAATAGGATTCCAGAGCTTAGCCTGATGTTTGGCAGCGAGTGTTCTTATTCACTGAGACATCATCTCTCCAGCCCTTTCAACGCCATCTTGAGAGTTACCACATATATGCCAGAGTGAAGTTACACAAAGACACTTCAACTAGACAGCTAAGGAGGGGGACACTGACCAGCACACATGGTCAAACAGAATTACAGATGGTCTTCTAGGTTGTTCTGTGGAAAAGTCACACCTGTGTGTGTGACAAGGTGACACTCAAATTGTCACATCTAGAGGCTGGGAACAGAAATGCCAAGACTGGATGGAAGATGATAAACATCCCTCTTGGATAGGTTTTTGCTATTCCCAAAAAAGCAGCACATCAAGGAATCAGGAATTATTTCAGTTACATCCTATGCCCATCAAAGTGCTGAAAGTATCAGAAATCATCTCGAAGGTTTACTTCCCAGCTGTGGAAATGAAATTCTCATAAATACTTGAAATTGAGGCTAACGTGTGGTGGCGCTTTTGTATGCATCAGATTGGCATTACAGTCTGCTTGAGCTGTGACAGCACTATAAAAGGACAGTGGGGATCTCTGGGAGAGGAGCATAGAGGAGGAGGAGGTCTGACATTGAGGGTTATTGGAACATGGTCTAAAGAATGACAGTGAACAATGCCTCAGGGAACTGTGAGACAGGCTCCAGGGGGAAAAGGCAGAGGGCCTTTTACCTGAGGTGCCATTTTGTTCCCTGAATTGTTCTTGGATGTGATTTCATGTCCCCTGCAACAAACATTTACACTCAACTTAGAAGATACATTTATTCTTGTAGGATGTCAGAACTCAATCCAGACGAGCTGAGTGCTGTCCTTAGCGTACCCTGATTCTGGATATGGCCTTCTTCCTTGTTTTCATGCTTTTCCAGTTATAATCTTTAGTATGTGCCAGATAATTGTGTTTAAACTTCCTGAAGAAGTTCTGGGGAAGGGCTGCTCTCTTGATATTTACTGTGTGCTTACAAGAATAAATAAATGACATGTTTTTCTGAACTCAAATGACCTTCCTTGGATCATTGCTCTCTTTGTCGCATTCTTGTACAAGAGTACACTGGAACTGGAATGAAGCTGTCTACAGCATTAGACTGCAGTCTGCCTCATTCTTTCCAGCCCTCAGATCCCAGGTTTCTCAGACAGATCTGCACAGGTCTGCGAAAGTTGACGGAGGGTGTGGACCAAAATATGGAAAGTTCAAAGATATGGGGAAAAAATCTAAGTTGGTACAAAAGAGTTTGGCTTGCCTGGCTTGCTCCATTATTGTCCCTCTTACTCACTCTCGGCCTAACCACATGGCACTTCTAAAGCTCCCAATCCTGTCTGGATGGTAAGATAGTTTTCCTTATTCTCATTTCAATTGCCATAAATCTAGCACAAATCCTGTGTTCTTCCTTCTTCCCACTTGGTGGGGGGTAGTAGAAACGATTGTAGAAAACTCCATTCATGCAGCCAAAGGTTGTGCTTTTAGTCTTAATATGAGTCATTGATATGTTGTTTTGCTCAACTGGATTAAGTCATTTTCCATGTACAGTCATCACTTGGGAGGGAGGTGGGAGAGGCTGGGGAGGCTGTTTCATATGTTTCCCTGAACCAAAAGGCTTTTGTTTCAATCAGATGTTTGTGCTAAGGACTGAACATAGAGCTCAGCACATGCTAAGCAAGTCCTCTGCAACCAAGCCAAATCCTCCCAGCTCTGCAATTCTGAATAATGGAAACATCTAATTCTACTATCTTACTTGGTTTCAAAAATCTCAATTTTATAGGGGAAAAAAGAAACAACAACAACAAAAAACTAAGGCCTGTTTGACCTTAAAAAGTGAAGCCTCAGCATTGACATCCTGTTCTTTGGAACAAAGAAACTGACTTATCTAGCATTCCAGTGACAAGAGACACTAAATTTTATTTCTGAGATAACCTGAGGTTTGCTTGTCTCCATCCTAGTTTGAGACAGGGTCTATTGCTTTCCTGCTTCTTACTGTAGACAAGTAAGCCCTATTATCTATTCTCCTGGTAGGAACTTGCTTGGATTAAAGACCCTCATGCTACTTCTTCATGTTTCTCCTGGATTCTGGGGATCCAAACTCAAGACACCAGGCTTGGGAGGCAAGTGTTTAAACTCCTAAAGTCCTGCCTCAGCCCTGCAGGGGGTCTTTTAAATCAGACCCAGAGAGATATAAACACTGAAGAGGAAACAGATTTGGGTTCAAACAACTTCATTCCATATCCCACTAAGAAAGCCATACCATTTCTCTGAACTTTATTACTTACTTACCCAATCATGATATTAATTTTGAAGCCTAACTTTCATTTTAAAAAGGATAAGGCTTTTGCCTGAGTTGTAATAGAAAATCTGTATTGCACTGAAGTTGGAATGTGTTACTTCTGAGATGTTACACAGAACCTACTTCTTTAGTATACCAACCATATAGTATACATCAGGCACTCAGTATTTGTAGAAGAAACTGTTAAAAGCATAATACATTTATAGGTATGGAACTAAGGAAAGTAATCTTCAATTCGTATGTCTTACCATAAAACAAAATCCTCTTTAAAATAACATCACTTCCAAAGCAGAATTTAATCATCATCATGGCCTTCTGAACATTTTGTTATTGTTGTTGTTCAATAAAAAATCACTCCTGAGACCATACTAAATTACATCCAATGTTGTTCTTACTAAGGCACAAAAGGAAGACAAATTGTGTAATGGTTGCTACAATTTTTCAGAACACTGAATAAATATTTACTGAACACCTATACTATTTGAAAGAGCCTGTGTTTGCTAGGACATATTCAATACTTTCTGCTTTTTACAGATGCCACATGAACAGAAGCATACAGTTTGAACTAGAATGTTCACAAATCAGATATAGCAAATGAATATGAATTTGACTCAGGTGGAGTAGAAAGTGGGATGGAAAAAGGAGGGCTATTCCAGGCTGAGAGATGAGTGCCCAGAACATGGAGACATGAAAGGACACTGTGTGCTCGGGAGCCATGGAAAATTTATCTGATCATCCTCAGCTCATGGATGCATCATGGTGTGAACAAGTCACAGTCATCCTATTTCATTTTGCAGAGAGATGACATTGGGAAAATATTAGAAAGAATGCCATGTCTAGAATTCCTCCAAAGACGTTTGGACCTCACAGTCGATAGTAAGCCACAGATGGCTGCAGAAGAACTACCCATGATCCAAGAAAATAGCAGTCAGTCATGTGGAGGAAACACTGGAATAGGGAGGAAAACAAGATGCTCTGATAATGATTTAGTCAAGAGACAAGGAACAGTTGAGAGGACAGTGGTGGAGAGGAATATGAATGAGCAGCCCTGGGAAACATGACTGGGCATGACTGGGTATAGTAGCTGAGGAGACATTGATACAGGAACAAGTCAGAAGAAAACAATGAGGAAAGCAGCTACTGATCCTTTGAAAATAATATAACAGATGCCTTTCAGGAAACCGTCCTTAGCAGAATTACTTTTGCCTTCCTTTCCCAACCTCTAACAGCCCTTTTTCCCAGTTGTAACTGACATTCTAAATACTAGAGATATGAACTTTCTAGAAGTGGGACACTTTAAACTCCATCCTCAATTTAACCTTCAAAACCTTCTTTTGCTTGTCTTCTAAACCTACAGAGAGGCTGCATATGTAGGGTATTAATTATTGCTCGATAGGTAGGGTAAGGTAGGGTATTAATTACTGAATGACCTCTCTCTAACTTTAACAACATCAAATGATTCCTGAAATTCCTCTTCATTAAAAAAAAATACAATTGTATTTACTTGTCATGTGTGTATGCATACACATGTATACCCATGCACACATACCACACTGTGTGTGTGTGGTTAGAGAGCAATGTAGGGGATTCAGGTCTCTCCTTCCCATGTTTTGGTCCCAGGAATTGAACTCAGATAGTGAGGTTTGACAGCAGATGCCATCACCTACTGAGTCATCTCAAAGGCCCAATGTTTCTCCCTTCTTTAGTTCCTCAGTTCTTTAGCTCTCTGACAAAAATGACTTATTGTGTCTAGTTGTCTGAGAGGCAGAATTGGGAGCTGACCCCAGGGGACAGATGTCACCTAAAATGTTTGGGAGAAGGTACATAGTCCAGACAACTAGCTCCTCCCCAAGACTTCCCAGTAAAGGCCCTTGAGGTCCCTAAGCCCAGGAGGACAGAGCTTTTGAGAAAGCTTCTTCATACTGACTTGCATCCCAAGACAGTCTGGACCTTTGCCTGTGATAATAATATGACTCTTTGAGGGGTGCAGTTGAGTAAAGACAGGCAATGAATAAAGTGTCCAAGGCTTCGCACAGTGAAGACACTTCACTAGCTCACAAAGGAAGTGCAATGTGGGGAGTTTCAGAGCAGTTAAACTCTTCAAAGAAGGCAGAGACTTCTGAGTGTGCCTGTGAGGAAATTTCTAGAGATTTCACTATGGGGGAAGCTCTCTCTGCTTCACTGCCACCACAAGGTGATCAGCCTTTTGACCTTCACTAACCCATGTCCCTGCAACCATAATCTGCTTCACCATAGATCTAATGACAATGAAGTCAATCAACCATGAACCTCTGAAACCATGAACCAAATAAAGCTTTCCTTTTAACTTGGTTTTCTCTGATATTCTGTCACAGTGAAGAAACAGTCTAGTATAGTCATAGTCCCAGAGGGTGACAGCAACATCTCCAGGTATCCTTCCTCACATGAGAACATCTAAAGAAAGTAAGGGCTTTCTCTTCACACATCTTGGGAACTTCTGGGTCTACTTCCTATGTGCCAAGTATCATCATCAGCCACCAAGAAAGCCAAAAACATAAGGACTTGATGACTGGAAATAGAATTACTAGTTAGATACATTGGTATCAACAGGATTAGAGGCCACTAAGGATCGCCCCTTGGCCCATAGTCAGCTTTAGACTTCATTGTCTTTTTCTGGATAATACCAATTTTAAGGGAAGCATCCTAATGGCTCCTCCTTAAGATTTAAAATATTATATGAGGGAGAGACAGTAAAGGGATTGCTTAATGCCAATTAACAGAAATTTGTTACCTATTAGTCAAAAGAATGAAACTGGATTCTACCTCTGGCTCTGGGTAGAGACTTGACATCTTAAACTGGCCCCAAATATTAGAACATTATATTTGACTATCTCCTCCTCTACGAGATTAACCCAACTGAACCTGGCAATGACCTCAACAGGAGATAACCTTCACAAAAGCTGATACATTGATCATATAATGTACATTTCAAGAACCCCTCCCTCAATGCTATTGCTTATAGATAACCACTCATCTACCACTCATCTACTTTCTGGGTTCTAAGCAAAAGGTATAGTGTCTCCCTTGCTCCTTCTATCTCTTTGGATACAAACCAAAATCCTAAGCACAGTTGCCCTGACACACAAGGTGATCTCACTCTGGAGATGCTCATGCCACCCTACTCCAATACAGTTGCTTGCTGATCTCCATTACTGAGTCTACAGCTTTCTTGGACCCTAACTCAACAGGTACCATTATCTTTTCTTCTCCACATCCCAGCAGCTGCTGAGATTTACAGCATGCCTACTCTGTTCCTCTCAAACTCTAACAAAATGTCCCTTGGACTCCCTTCAGAATCCATTTATTTTTAATTTTCTTTAATCAATCAGATCAAGAATCCACAAAAGGAAACCACAATTCCAGGGTACAGACTTTCCATGACTGGCTACTACCATGATATATCCATGAGCCAAGTACATTAGAGGCTGATCAAATTCAGGATGTGTTAATTACAAGTAGTGTGGTTCTTGAATGAGTCACCACACTTTTGCCACAAACACTTTTTTTTAATGTGACTGTGTGTGTAGTGTGGTGTGTGTGTATGTGTGTGATAAATGTTGCTTAGAGCTATGTGGAAACATGCTCCATGTGTGCTAGAAAAGGTTCTATCTTCCTTGATCACTTTCTATTTCATTGTTTGAGACAGGAACTCCCACTAAGCTGGAAATTTACTCTTTGGGTTAGTCTGGCTGGTCAGCAAGCTCCCAGGATCTGCCTATCTCTAACCCCTGCCCCCAATGCTGAGGTCACAGGCATGTGCAGCCATGCCCACATTTTTATGTGGATGCTAGGGATTTGAACTTGAGCAAACAACTCTTACCCATCAGCCACCTCTCCAACCCCTGCCACAAACATTTTGGATGGAGAAAATGTCTTTAAGTCTACAGGAAATCAGAGAATTACCCTGTGGTACTTGGGCATGAATGCATCATTTTATGAAACCCATGTCCCTATTCCAGTGGCCTCATAAGGGGTGGTTAAGTTCAATTTTTCTCTTCAGGACTAGGACAATATTCTGAGTTTGTGAGCTTGGCAGGAAGGTGGATCTCCACCCTTCCAAGCAGGAGAAATGGATGACTCAAGCAGAGCCAGAGATTTGTAATTCAGACCAAGAACTCTAGCAAAGCAATAAAGTGAAGCAGTCTCACATGAACTAGGACTTTTTCATCCTGTCATCTGGAGAACTGAAGAACCCTTTGCCAGGGCTACTGACCCTTTCTCTGCTGATCTTTCCTTTGAGACCCAGCTCAACAATCAATCACTTCCATTAGTGGATAGATGCTGCCTCCAGTTTTATAGGCCCACATACATTTATAGACACCACTCTGGGCTCCAGAAATTAGAATTTAGACTGTGTATATAAGCCGCCATCCAATACAGCTGAAATAGATCCCCATTTGTCCACATCCCTCCTTCTCCATGGATGGCAATAACTGCTGGTTTGTACTGGCCCTGGATAACCTGTAGGTCATGAATAATTCTGTACAGTTTATGCTTATAAAGTAATTTAACACTTCCCACCACCTCATGAGATAATGATTGAATTATTTTATATATTAGAAATTGAAATGTTGAGTTGGCCAGATTCGTATAGGAATAGGTGGCAGAGGCATTCTTAAGAGTTCATGAAACATTCTGCTTTAGCTAAACCACTGCATTTCTCTAACCTCACTCCCGGGCCTGGCCATACCCCTTTTCAATCTTTATCTTGAAGTGAATACTTTATCTTGAGAAATCCTTGTCCAATTCTACATGGTCACTACCATCCTGCTGTCTTACATTGTGTTATCCTTCTCCTCAACTATGGATTTCTAATTATCTTTGCCTTTCATCCTTTCTAACCCCAGCACTTTTTACACAGGCCATTTCCTCCATCTAAAAGGTGCTAATCTCTGAATCCAACCTGCTTATGGATTTCCATTCACCCTGCAGGTTATTATTTAAATATCACAACATGTTCAGCTGGAGAACACCTTCCCTCTGTACTCGGACCAGTTCTGTCCTGAGAAGTCCCAGCAGGTCTGACATGTCTCACTAGATTGACCTCACTAAGGCTATTTTCATATGTCATTCATTTGTTTATCTCCAGTGATGAGAACAGTTTTTGATTCAAGACTCATTTCACTTTTATTATCCCAAGTTTGTTGCATTGACTAAAATTACATGGGGTGTGTGTGTGTGTGTGTGTGTGTGTGTGTGTCTGTCTGTCTGTCTGTCTGTCTGTCTGTCTGTCTGTCTGTGTCTGTGTGTGTCTGAGTATGAGTGTGTGCATGTAGGTGCTCTCAAAGGCCAGAAGAGGGCTTCAGATCCCCCTAGAACTAGAGACACAGGTGTTTGTGTCCAGCTGTGTGGGTGTTGAGAATCAAATCTGAGAGCTCTAGAAGAGCAGCTAGGCATTTACCCACTTAACCATTAAACCCCCAAAGAGTAAGTTTTAAATTCAATAACTCTTTGTTTCTTAGGGAAGTAGACTGTTGGGGGAAACAGAACTTGGTCTTTGGGCCACATTTTGGAAGCTACCACATCTGTGGATGCACAGCTACTCTAACCAGCTTCTTCACTGCTGTGGGAGTAGCAGTGACAATAATATTCTAGTGACCTAGGAGCTAAGGCCCATGAGACTTTTCCAAGGTACAGTTTTGTGTGTCATGATGCATGAGTGGCTGACACAATCACAAAGATGAGCAGCTGAGATCCTACAGCTGTGCCTCTGCCTACAAGGTTTGCTCCGAGCCTCGGTTTTCTTTTCTACCACTTGGCTGCACAGGTGCCACCACATGGAAAGATGCAAAACTGCCACTGAGCAAGAGACTTAGGGCTTACTAGAAGCAGGAAAGGAAGGGGCCAGAATGACCACAGTTGCAATGCAGTTTCAACTAAGTGCAAATATTGCCACACAGCAGCTCACTCTGTACCTGATTTAAACCAAGAAGGGATCTGAGGCTTGGGAGAGGTTCAATGTCTCATCTTATGGTCTCAAAGCAGGTGAACACTCCTACCCAGAGCTTCATTTCTACCAAGAATTTGCTGCTACCACATGGGCACACTTATTCTGGCTTCTGTGTGAGTGTGCACTGAAAGTTCCAACCTTGAAGATTCCTTAGAGTCAACTTGACCCTGATGTATGTGGAAAGAACTGGGTAATAATAATATCTGAGCACACTGTGTTTCATAGTTAATGAAAAAAGCTGCAGGCTGCTTATGTATAAAACTTCACCCTGAATTCTAAATAATACAAAATATTGGCTACAGGAAGCTTTGTTGTTGTTTTGCATTTATAAAAATTAGCTCATTTTTTAATGTATTGTACTTGAATGAATTAAGCACAGTCATTAACGTTTTCTAACCCAAAGTCAAGTGACAGGAAATGAGAGGTTTGATTTAGGGAAGGAAGACAAAGAAAGCTGTCCCTTCTGTGAGATGCTGCCCCAGACCTAGGTCTGAAGTGAGATGAGCATTGGACATTTCATACAATGGATCCACCAGACTCACTCAGAATGTGATTCAACCACTGCCTTACCCGAGTATCCAAAGATGCCTGTAAGAATCCAGCTCTGCACCTATGCATCTCTGAGGATGCTGTCATGGAGCCAGTATTTTCACAAGTCCTTCTAGATACCCCTGATCCATCTCAAGCTGTGTGCCTGAACCTTACTCACCTCAAGGACATCCTGGTTTTCATATACCTTGGAATGCTTAAATAACAATGTATAAGTAAGCAGTTTGTCTTAGCAACCCTAAATGTGAGGCATTCCCTACTTCAACATGAGGGAAATCAAGGCTGGGGGAGGGGCAACTTACTGTATTGCACCCAGGAGGTAGACCAATCAGTTAACAATCCTGGGCAAGGGGGTTTTCAGCTGTAAATCTTAACTGCTCACCTCTGTGTTCAATTCCTATTTAGTTTTGTCTCCTCACGTGGGAATGGCACACTCTCCCAACTGAGAGTCTCAGCACTCTCCAAGAGGAATACGCTTTCTGACTCAACCACTAATTGCATGTTCAGGACACACTCTTATTCTTCTGTAGAAACTCAAAGAAAAGATTAGTTTTCTGATAACTTACTCCCTTGTCTTGTTTCCATCATCCCCAAACCTACCGCCATGTCAGTTACAGTATCTATGAGAATTGAGGGGATAAAAGGTTATTTCAAAAAAGAAAACTATCAATCAAAAAGCTCTTGTGATAAAACTAGCATCTCCTTTCCATCACCGGTCTCCCAGTGTCTGTACTTGGTTTCTTGGGGGCTTACATCAAGTAGTAAGTAGTTCACTGAAATTGAGGGTCATACTCCTATATGTGCAATGGATATATGCAGGTCCCCTGGTTTACTGGAGCCTCCATTAGGTGAGCTCTGAGACTTTTATCACCTTGGAAACACAGCATCATGCTTCCCAATGTGCTAACAACAACAAAAATCAAGTACCATGAGAAAACAAGGTTTTGGAACCTGCCTGGTGGCTTAGTAGCTAAAGGTGCTTGCCACCAAGCCTGGGGACTTGAGTTCAGTCCCTGGAATCCACATGGAGGAAGCAGAAAACCAATCCTACCAGTTGTTCTCTGACACACATTCTAACACACACACACACACACACACACACACACACACACTAACAAATTTTTAAGAATAACAAATTTGGTTATTTCCAAATAGAAGTTATAATTCAATTCTTTCAGTGAATCGGCAGTGCCTATAGTCTTTAACCTGGCAAACCACAAACCGGTATACATTGAGAAGCAGTTTAAAATATCCCATTCTTCCCCAAAACGAAATGACTTCACTTATCAAACTGACCAGGATATGGCTAATGTATGTAGTTACCATCTGTGTGAACAAAGAAGTGGGCATCAGACATCATATAACACTTATGGAGATTTAATTAGGGGGGTATAAAAATCTATAATCATAGAAGGCATTATGAACTTTAAAATGAAACCGATTGTTTTGATGTAAATGGCTGTGTATGACAGGGGAAGGAGAGAGGGGGAGAGAGAGAGAGAGAGAGAGAGAGAGAGAGAGAGAGAGAGAGAGAGAGAGAGAGAGAGAGAGAGAGAGAGAGAGAGAATTTTTCCTGTTCTATCCTTTCCAGCATTAAACTTGTATAGCCTGGTGCATTGTTTGACGATTGATCCTGTGAATGAGACCAGGTGTTTTTGCTTATTCTACCTGCTGAATTCAGTAAACAACACTTATCCAGTGCCACCTCCCACCCCATCTCGTCAGCTTCGTGGCCAAGAAATTCAACCACATTTTCTGAGGGTTCCTACAGTGCCCTGCTAGTAATCCATAGCTCCTGACCTCTAGGCGTCATTCCACCCCAGCCAGGCTACAAACCTAGTGACCCAAGCTGTTTGCATTCCCTAAGATTAGCCAAATGCTCAAGTTCAACTCCAGAGCCAGGGCGCTCACTCTGTGCCAGAGCGAACCCAGAACGCGCCAGCACCTCGCCAGGGTCCCTCCACCTGTCCACGGTGCGCGGGACCCCATGCCCACTCACTTTGCCGCTGTCGCTCACGCCGAGGAGGTGATCGCGGAGCACCTCCATGGGGCAGGTCCAGGTGGAGTGGACGAAAGTCCCTCGGAAGATGTGTGCCAGCGGCGGCGTCCGGGACGCACACATGACAGCGGCTGTATAGCGGGAGTCCACGGGCCAAGGAGGGTGCACTGGGCAGGAGGGCGCAGAGCGGTCCCTGTGGCTGTGGAGCCTGAGCTACTTGAGCGCAGCCACTCGTCCTGCCCCCGCTTCCCCGGGCGATCGCCTGCCCCCTGCAGGCCGCGCCCAGGGGCTGGCTCCCTGCCTCCTAGATGCCAATAGGATTTTTCTCCTGCGAGTTGGCTCTGGCTCCCGTGGGGTGTGGTTTTTGTCCCCACCCCTGCGTTGGTTTTGGATGTTAACTCCTTGAGCTATTGAAATCCTGTCTTCCTTGCACACGTAAGCGTCTTCTCTGAGCCTTCTACACACGTAGGACTATTCGTCGCCTCAACTTGAGCACTAGGTTCTGAACTTGCACAAACAGGTGATTAGTGAAAGGTCGCCTGAAGCGGTCTATGGTGTGGCCAGTTTCCTTTTCCGCGTCTGCAGGATGCAGAATGTGTTCGTTCTTTGCTGGGGTTCTGGAAGCTTGTCTCACAAGGGAACCAAGGGTTAATCTGGATCCCTAAGTCTCTCTAGTCCCCTAAGGTCAGTATTTCAGTCCTTGTGCCCACCTACATAAAATATCAAGGCCAACTTTCCTTGTCTACGGTAGATGACTAGTTTGACTTATTCAGTTATACAAGAGGAGACAATGAAGTTCCCGAGCCAAACAACAGCTGTGAGCTGAAGTGCGTGGATAGGAATCTAGAGACAGTCTGCAAGGCTATGAGCCTGAGGTCCTTAATTCCTCTTTCATGAAAACAAGACTTGGGCCAAGTCACAGCAAAGCCTGTCCCAGTTCCCTCTTCAGGCAACAGTCCTACAGGCGGGGCGCTTATTTGTCTTGTGGGTGTGGATACTAGGTTGTCACAGCGGCTCCCCACAGTAACCAGCTTCCTGTGATTCCGAATGGGGTAGCTCTCTTGTCAGGGCTTTTCTTCAAATGGTAGCTCCATGAAATAACTGTCCCTGCTCAGGAGTTAGCTGTCTGCCACCAGGAAGTTCTCATTCCACTAATCTATCCTTTTCCTGCTACCTCAGCCTTCATAGCATTCTTATGAGTTTCATATTTTTCCATTTGTTTGTTACCATTTCTTTTTAATGTTAATATAATATTTCTTTGAGAATTTCACAAAACATACTTTGACCATATTTATCTACCACCCCACTCTTCCTCTTAACTCCTCCCAGATCACCCACACCCTACCCCCTTTTTTATTATTGCTATGTGTATACTACATACATATAAATCTTAATACAACCTGTTGAGTCCATTTAGTTTCACTTAACTATATGTTTTTAGGGATGACAGCTTGTTACTAGATAACTAAATAATCATTCCTGGGGAAGACTCACTCTCCATCTCAGCTTCTATTAGTTGCCCATAGCTCTCCATCCAGAGGAGAGGTCTTGTGCTATTTCCTCCATCCAAGCTTGTTTGTCAACTGATGCTACTGTTCAGGTCTCATGTAGGCTACTATACTGCTGAGACCTCATGGGTGCAACTTGCCTGCAATACAGAAGCAGACATCTTGCTCCTCTGGCTCTTAAAAACCTTTCTGCTCCCTCTCCTTCATGCTCCCTGAGTCACTGATATAAGGATTGTGTTGTGGATAAATCAGTTGGGGTGGACACACCACACTTGTGGATTTATGTAATGGTCTCTGCGGCAAGGGAAAGCTTCCTTGAGAGTTGCGATTTTCTGTGAATACAGGAGTGAGTATTTAGAATGTAGTTAAACTTTTTACTGGTTTAGTAAAGTGGCAATAGTAGATTCTCCTCTGGGGCACGTGGCCTCCTGAGAAATGAGTATTTATTTGGCCAGATTTACAGTATCAAACCTGAATTACCTCCTATTGAATGGGCCTTACATCCTATTAGATACTTGTTGGATCCCTCCAAAATGTAAGTTCACTATTGCACTTTTGGGTGTATCTTGCCATGCTGGTCGTTATAGTTTGTGGGCTTCACAACTGTATATGACTTTTGATTGAATTTTCTCAGTTGGCAGCTTGCACAGCCCCTCTTGGTACAATGAGAGTCAGTCCTCAAAGAGAAGGATTCCAAATCAATTCTAGCTTTATTCCTTCAACACCTGTGTCCTAACTGTGTGGCGTCTTTAGCAATAGGGACTTAACTTCAGATCTGGGAGGCAGCCAGGAACAAAGCAATAGCTTACATTGCTTTTGTTTTTTTATAAGATTTCCTGGACTCCATGAACAACAATTTGAAACGAGGTTTCTCATGCCTGGTAATTTATTTCCATGTCTACCATCCGCATGCATGTATACTGATGTACATAACAGAAATGCCAGAAGGACAGAGGGACTGTCCAGTGCCTGAGGGATGACTGGTGTTCCTTGCATATTTATTAAATGAATGGGTATAATTTCCTTTTCCTGTAAGCAGAACACCCATGGAGATACACATCTGCTTTGACTCCCATATAAAGGGTGAGACCTCATTGCAGCACCTGAGCTGGTTTTCATTGGTGTGAGCTTTTCATGACATACAAATTATCCATGTGTTCCCTTCTCAGCCCCATCACTTCCTCTCCACTAAGGAGAGGTTACAGTTTAACCAAGGTCTACAAGCACCAATTCATCCCAGCTTACACTGACCTTCCCTGGTTTCAGCCCCTCAAGTCTTAGGATTTGAGAAAACTCAGTTCCAGGCACATGGAGATGGCTGGGTCACCTGCCAATGACTCTGGTACAGGCCATGGCACAAGGGATAGCTGGAGTCATGAGGCTGTTTGAAGGGTTCGAAGGCCAGCATGCTTTCACTTTTAGGAGTCCTTGTTTATAGTTGTTTGCAAGGGCTGGGAAACATCTTTCGGTTTCACTTTTAGGAGCGGTTGTTTGCTTGATGGAGGTTTGTGCTTACACAGCCCTTGGGGAAATATATTCATGTTCCAGGAAACTTTGAAGACAGGGTCATGGCCTGAAAGGAATGTCACAGAAGCAAGAGTCTTCCTTACGTGCCAAGGATTTGTGGTATACCAGTAGGGTAGATTCTGAGAAAGTTCTTGCTCAATTCTGGATACAAGATGTCACAAGGATGTTCTCTTCTGTGGAGCTGGAGCTGAGGAGGAGGATTATTAGGTCAGAAGTGTCACCATGGGCTTGTCCCCACTATAAAGCTCCTTTACCTGGGGTATGTGGCATAGAAGATGGATAGCAGGGTATGGGCTGCTCCAATAGGAAAGAAATCAGGTGCTCATCTTCCTGTTGCCCCATACTGAAGCCTTTATAGAGGGAATAAGAATAGTGTGGGTTGATGGAAAAAGAATTCAGTACCAGAATCTTCCTTTCTGGGAGCATATGAAAAGAACAGGCCCCAATTGTGAAATTAAGGAACAGAAAAATGTTACAATCAGCCAATTAAATGCTTATTATAAGACACTTTGTAAGGCTTACATTTTTGAAGACATTAAATGATGCTACATGCAACTTGGTGAAGGCAAAAAGAAAGTTTCAGACTGTCTAACACATTGTAGCCACTGGCTGTAAAAGCAGGTGTATGCTTTGAGAAACTTCAAATTTCCGGATTTGACAGATGCTGTCTGAAGATGTTGCTTCAGACAAAACTGTTCTGTAATTTTCTTTTTCACCCAGGACATTTAATGAGGAAATGAAAAAGGGAACTGGGGCTCTGTTAGATGAAGCCACTCTTTCTTGAAATCATGGATGAAATAGCCTGATGCTTGCCAAATGGCTTATGCCGTCAATATGTTATCGAAGGAAGAGTCTCTGGTTGGGAGAGAAAGCTGCTTAACCCTCAGATGTGTTTTCATCCCCTTCTCCCCACACCTCCTCATCACAACTTTTATCTTTCTGAAGCTGGACTTCAGCAGACTCTGAATTCAGAAGCCTCCAGGCTGACCACAGCACTCCTTATGCATACTTATTGGAGACTTCAGCCATGTGACCATGACTCTGCAGCCACCTCCTTATGTCCCCATATCTAGTACACTGGAAATATTACCTCAACCTAAGTTTGTGCAAACACAAACCTCAGCAGGAAAGATGCAGAAAATGTCCGGATGTAGCTTGAAAGAGGGTTTAATGTTTCCAGCACAACAGTTAATCGGTTCAGTTCCAACAGTTAAGGCCAGATTTGTGACCTAATATGCAATACACTATACCTGGGCACAAGCCTGCAATCCCAGCTACTGGGATGCCAAGAGAAGAGGATCCCTTGAACTCCTCAGCTCAAGACTAGCCTACATACAATGTACTATACAGTTGTTAATAGGTAAATATGTAACCACAAGTATAACACCATGCTAACTTTATAAAATGCCATCTGTGCTATAATTCAAGTCATGAAAGGCTCTAAGCATGTACAATTGGAAAGGGACATTGGAACAATGGAAATTATTCTTCTCAGATAATGGAATCAATATAGAATTTTGTTTTGATGCTCACTCATGCTATTACCATGTGCTTCATAGGATAAATAAACATTGCATAGCTCTATATATAGTGAATCTTAAACAGAGGAATGGCATGGGTCCCTGGGTGACATGAATTAGCATCCTACAAGATGAGTTAAGTGCTAGCTCTTTTGAGAGGTGCATGGTTCCTTTCTATTCTCAGGCAAGTTGTTGGCACATAGGCTCAGGATGCAGAACTCCAAGAGCCAGCTCAAAAGTCATGGTCTTCCCACTCATTTCTGACTCTCCACCCTCAGACTTGGGGGCTCCCTGCAATTTTGGATCTCATCCTGGTGTCTGCAGGATACTGAGGTTTGGAGGAAGGAAGGAGTACAAAATTATTTTACTTGCCTTCAGAGCATAGTATTAGCATCCCCAGGGTCCAAACCCCTGTGATGGCTGCTTTCATGTTAATTTGACATAGACCAGAGTCATTTGGGAAGCAGGAACCTCCATTGAGAAAAAATGGCTTTTTTTTCCCCATCAAAGATTTATGTGGGAGGGCCCAGCCCACTATGGGTGATGCTATCCCTGGACACTTGGGATGTATAAGACAGCAAACTGACAAACTATGAAGAGCAAGCCAGTAAACAATGCCCCTCCATAGCTTCTTCCTCAGTTACTGACTCCAGGTTCCTGCCCCGACTTTCTTTGTTAATGGACTACAATGTGGAACCATAAACTGAAATAAACCCTAGACTCCCTAAACTGCTTTTTGTCATAGTTTTTATCACAGCAATAGAAGAAACTAACTAAGACTCCCCACATTTCACTTTCTTTCATTAGAAAAAAGGAGAAAGAAAGAGACCTCTGCACTGGGAGAGAAAATTTCTGAGGTAGCCACTGGTTGCTTTTTCGGAATCATTCCCCATGCCTCTCCCACAGGTCATAGATCTGCCCTGCTCCCCTTTACCAGCTGGCATCATGCCTGCATTTCTTAGGACTCCCCACCTCTAAACACTTGAGTTGAGTTAAGGACCCCATCCTACTCATCCTGGGCATCTGTACGTATCCCTCTGCTCTCTCGGATGTCAAGTGTTCCTTTGGGATGTTGCTCTGCTTTTTTTTTCCCTCAGTATCTTCAGACGACAAGGACCATATCTCTTCCCTTCCTTCCTGTCCATTGATCTCCTTTAGCTAGTGCCTGGCCAATATGCGGTGCTCAGAGGGCTAACTATGTGAATACTGAATAGCTAAAGTAGGCTCTATCGCCCATGCTGTGATGATTAAATGCTAACAAGCAAAGTAGTGTCAGGTTAATGATGAACAACTCATTGGGACTACAACGTAAGACACATCTGCATTTCATTTATTCTATTTTTCAGTGTTTCATAATAAAAAATATTCAAACAGATAAAGAACCTGAAACATGTCATTTCTCAGGATCACAATTCTCCTTAATTTACATGGAGTCAGATGTTCCCCCCAAATCCTCAAAAAGTTGGCTTAAATGTGTTCTAACCTTTAAATCATCAAGGCAAAGTACTAGATTGAAGTATAATCAATTGTGACATCTGGTTATGTGATTGTATCCCCAGCCCCCTCCTGTAAGCGCTGTTTAGAAAGGCTTGCTGTACCCATGTTGATCTCACAATAACCCTGTGAAGTAACAAGATGGTTGTGTTTGAACATTTTACAAAGTAATCTTGGGGTCCTTATCCAGTTAGCACAGAATGGACCTGGGTCTTGACTCCGAGTTTCCTGCCTCACGGATTTGCCATGGTCAACTGTGGGATTGCACACTCAGTTCAGCAGAAGTCCCCTTGGTCACTGTTGTGTGTTGTAACACCTCCAGGCTTCACACTGTATTGCATTTCTAACAGTTACTGGTGACATGCAGCCAGCTAGCTGGAAGGGAAACCAATATGTGAACTGTGAGTCTTGAGGAGAACAGAATCAAGGCAGCACGGGTCAGTAGGAGAGTTCAGGAAGAAGAATTCATGTTGTCATGAGGTGCAGATTGGGAAGAACAAGCAGGTTAAATGCTAGCTGCATCTCTTCTCCCATCTAGGAGGGTTGTCACCACAGTCAAGTAAATGCCTGCCTATTTTATTTATTCTTTTAGTGTAGCTAAATCTATCAGTTTCCATGGTACCCTGTGGTCACCATGGAAACTCTGACAAGCTCATTATGCTTTAAGGGGAAAAAAAGATACACCAAAAAATTTGAGGTGGGATAAATGGATTCCTTTTAAAACTGTATTCTTCTGAGTGGGAAGCATTGATGAGGAGAGAATCATAACACTCGTGATTTTCCAGTTTTGAAGTGAGAGCACAGGTTTACCTATCCTGAGCCCTTCCCCCATTACTTTGTCTGCCGGTAGATATGCTTATGTCTCACTTGCTTGGTTACTGCTAGGAGAGGGGTAGGACAATCTTCACCTTGCGGATTTTTGTGTAACAATGGTGTAAATACCTAAAGATATTGTTCAGGAAGCCTTTACTGGGCCTCCCTACCCTGAGTACCATGCTAAGTAAGAACCTGTGTGTCCCAGATATTGTCCTGTCCTCACGGAATGTCCACTAGCCTTCCTTCTCTGTGCCATCTCCACAAGGAAGATGACTGCTTTCTTGGTGTCACCATAGCATTGCTCTATCACAGCTGGAGGATGGCGTATTATCAGAAATGCCTCATGCCAAATTCTAAATAGCATGAGCATAATGACCCTAACAGGCAACTTAAGACTAGCGAAGAAACATTGGTAACAGTGTAGAGATGTGAATTTTTAAACGTTTTAAAGAAGTCTGATGTTTTAAAAGAGATACTTCACTTATTTTGTCAGGTTGGAATATATAGGGTTTTTTGTTTGGTTTGGTTTGATTTTTTGATACACGGTTTCTCTGTGGCTTTGAAGGCTGTCCTGAAACTAGCTCTTGTAAACCAGACTAGTGTGTGTATTTTTTTTTAAGAGTTGAGCATAAAAGAAAACACCTACCACCTCACTACCTAGATGTCCCATCTGCATTAGCACCCTTGTCCCTTTCTCAGAAAAGGGAAGGCAACACAGTTTAAGTTCATGAAGGAGAAAAGTAGACTAGAGGAAAAGCCACCTAAAGTTTGGAGAGGAGCAATGAGATGTATAGAAATGACTACGTTTTTACCTGAGTTTTAAACAAGGAAAGGAAATTACTCAATGAGAGCATTGAGGTGTGATTCAAACTTGTTTCACCCCAAGTAGAGGGGATTTCTTTTCCAGGATGGAGGGTTTAGAGACTCAATAAATAGGGGTCTCCTGACCAGTTCATTGTTGGTGAGGCTCAGGAGATACCTCAGCCAAGTTCTGCTTATGTCTTTCGCAACATGACATCAAGCCTGAGGTAAATGTCATGGCTCTGGGTCACTTTGTTCCTGTTTGTATTCCAACAAGGATATGTTTCTATTACCAAGGGACAAACAATAAATGGTACCTTTGGATCCCCATTCCAACTTAGCTCCTGGCCAGTGCTACTTGGGAAAGTCATTGGCAAGTAGAGTCTGTAAGTGCAAGACAGGAGGTCACACATTGCCACTGACTCCACACACTTCTTCCCTCCTGGAACCCTCACTCTGGTCTTTCTGGCTTAGACATTTTGTTTCAAGAATGTGTTGTCTATCAAAAGGTAATATAAAATAAATAAAATAGACATTTAACACATTGGTTAAGTACATGGTTTTTTCCATTCAGAACTTCTGCTGGCATAAACTGCCCGGTATCATATTGAGTTTGGGTAATCAATTCAGATGAAAAGCAGAGCCAATATCTTATTTGACTTTTGCAATCTATCTCTGGTTGGAAGATTTCATCAAAGCCCTGTGAAATGTTAGAGTCACCTTAGAGAACATCTAAATTTATTGGATAGTCCTCCTCAGCATTCTGGACACTAGTTCCACAAACATTGAAGTAGGTCAGGGAAGCCACTAGCGTGACTTCTCACATTTTGGAAGACTAGCTGTGAATCTTCCTGCCTTAAAATAGAAGAATGCAAACACTTAAGTTGGAAGAATACACATACTTCCACTATGTCACATTAACCATTAGACTCATTACAATGACACAGATACTTTTTGGCGCTAAGTTTTGAAACAGTGGAGAGTGGTCAGTTAGACTCAAGCATTAACCAGCTCAACCACACACATCAACCAGTTCAAGACAACAGTCATTCCGAAGTAGAAGATGCTCAGCCAGCTAATGAGCTGTGATGGTCAACATGCTAAATTGCTTCATGCATGCATCTGAACTTCATAGAAACCACACTGAATCTGGCCTCTAGCCGGCAGAAAGCCAGACACTGCTGTCACAGTTGTTCAGTGTCCCCTCTGCATACGAAGGTAGGAAACTGATAAGGAACATGAAGACCAGCCAACCACATGATGGTTTTGTTAAAGAAGAAGAAAGGGTCTGAGGAATTCTCACAATATTACTTCTTAAAGTATTAAATAAACTAACTCAGATAACTATAAATGAAAATAGATATTTCTACAGGTTTGATTTTTAATGTCATTTATAGGTGACTCTTCCACATGAAACTTAAAAGTCATTAGTTATATTAATCTAACCTTAATGGAAAGAAGAAAACATTCCTGAGAGGAAATTTTAGTAGTTGCATTTTTAAGTTTGGTATGTGTTTTCAGAAATGGGGAAAGACTCAGTAAACTGTAGGTGAATTAATGTGATCTTAACTATGCTGAAACTCCAAATCAGGGGGTTCGTTTTCCCTCTGGAACATTTAAAGAGCCACAGTGCTCATAATATTCCTAGGAAAGGAGAGATGTGCCATTGTGAGTGGAGGCATATATAAACTGAAAGTCTCAGAAAATGAGCCCAAACTCTGAATGCCACGTGGCGAGGGGACCACACTGGCTGACAGCCAGGGCACCCGCTATCACCCCGCATGCTGGCTACCCCATTCTGGTGCAGCCTCAATCTGTACCTGCACCCCTCTCTGCATCTGTCTTTCTCTCTATAGCATCTCCTCCTGCTTGTCTGTCTCTCTGTCCCATCCCTCTCCCCCTGTCCATGCGCCTCTCCTTTGCTTCTCTTTTCTTGCTTCCCCTCTTCCCATTTCTCAGCTACAACAATACCATTTTCAGATCTCTTTTTTCCTCTTATCTTCAAAATGGCAGTCTCAGCACCAGACTTTATAGTCTGTCCAGTCCAAGTTAAGAGGGAAAAAAATGAAGCAACTTACTTCTGAATATTCCAAGGTATTGTGTGTGTGTTTGTGTGTGTGTGTGTGTGTGTGTATGTGTGTGTGTGTGTGCATATCTGTGTGTGTGTGCGCGCGTGCGCATATTTGCAGGTGTATGTGTGTGCTTATATATGTCTGTGTATGTTTCTGCTTGTGTCTTTATTTTAGCCACCACACTACTTGCTTCAATTGGACTACATATTCCGTCTAAAAGAATAAAATACATCTTTGATCATCAGGACAATGTGAATGCTGATACTGTGGCCTGATTACATGTCCCAGTTCTCAGTTGAAGTTGGGGAGCCAGGGGCTGAAGCATAGGAGCTGAAAGCAAGAAGGCAGTGTTACCCCAGACAAACAATGATACTATGTTCTGAAGGTGAATGGATGCTGGGTACCAAAGCCAGCAAATATTTAGTAGGGTATGATGGGTGCAGGTGCCTTTTCTCAGGGTTGTTCGCTGCACACAATCATAAATAAAATGAGCATAAATGCTGATAAAGTATGATAGCACACTTAAAGTATACAAAATAGTTAGGACTTTCTTTTTTGCCCTCAAATCAAATTTTCTGTCTACAAAGTATAATGACATGTGCTATGTTTTGTGTAAGAAATAAAAATGATTATGAGAGAGGCTCTGAAGGAGAAGAAGTCAAAAGTACTGAGTGAAAAGACTCTTAAAGCTCGTATAGACACTTCCGACCCTTTGTATCTCAGGCATACATACATGGGTTTGGATGAGAGACTTATTCACGGTGGCTTAGATGTAGACCCTGACATCGTGTGTTGTAAGGAACTTCTCTTTCATTTTGCCATGTGCTTCCCTTTGATGAGTCACACTGCTTTCTGTGTACAGAAATTATAATGTGATTATTTCCTTTTCTTCCATTTTGCTTTTTATCATTATCATTACATTTTTACTCATTCTTACATGTATGAAGTATACCTTGATAACATCGATCATCACACCCTTCCTCCAAGTCCTGCTATGATCCCCTTTCTCATTCACATCTCACTCACAACTTTGTCTCTCTTTCCTGGCATTTTTAACTTGTTTGTTATTGTCCAGGCAACCACAGTGCAACAGTTGAGTCATGGTCAAAGGACAGAATTCCATGGCCTTCTTCCCATCTTCTGGCTTTGACATGCCTTCCACCCCATCATTCATCATGATGCTCCTGGGGGAACAGGTGGTGTATATGACCCATCTGTGCTGAGCACCCAGATTCTTGTTCATTCTCAGCCCTTTGGACAGCCATGAGTATCTGCACTGATCACTGCTCACTGCAATAAGAGGCTTCACTGGCCAACATTGGGAGCAGCACAAGTTCACAGATATAAACACTAACATTTTAGGCAGTTTGATAGCATGACCATTTAGAAAAGCAACATCAATGGTTTCTCCCCTAGGGCTTATGACTTTCCTAGGTTTTGACCATGTGTAGAGTACCAAGCCCAAAATGTCTCCTCAACCAATCAAGTGAGTGGCTAAGATTTGCCAGTATTGCACTAGTGGGCTCATCTTTCCTGCAATATTAGTTTTCTAGCATGCAGGGTCCATCCCTGGATAAGATCATTGTTGTGTTTTCCTCCCCTGAAGCTTGAATAGTGTCTTCTAGCACTACAAACTAACCAGAATGTGGAGAGTTTTCTGGCAGATTCAAGATTAATTTCTCAGTATCCTGCAATCAAAATGTGTGATGTCTTAGTAACAGTGTCTTCCCATCTAATTATCACAGACAACCAGGAGCAAATACACAGCCCATATTGCTTTAGGTGCCTCTGGGAACTCCCTGACTATTAACTCATAGGGAGGGCCATGTAACCAGTCCTGAGATTTTATAATCCTCGTCTTCTGGGAACAGCATTATTCCCTAGTGTCATATGCCTGTAGAGAAATATTTAATGCCCTGAAAAATATAGTATAAAAATATCCATTTACATTTATCATCAGTCTTTATAATCTTTACCTCTTTTTTCTCACTAGGTTCAAACTCAAACTACATGTAAAATGCTGTAAATTTGCATTTAGCTGAGTAGTTACCCCAAAATGCATGATATGAATGAGGCGCATCAAAAACATCTACTCTGATCATTTCTGATCATTAAATTTTTCCCTCTTAACCATAAGGTAAAGTGGAATAACAGCAGGCCATGTATGGTTCATAGGTCTAGATATACTTGGAAGAGTTAGCATAAGGGAATGTGCTCATAGAAGCCATACACTGTCAAATTCATACAAAGATTAAATAAGATGCAATGAAAACTTTATTATTAGATTTAATTTTTCCCTAGGTCAACTAAATGTGGTCCATTTACTGTCGTTGTTGTGTATTGTTCCACTTTCCATCACTTCTCAATTATTTACCTTTTCATGGATTCCATCAGTGAACACTTTTCTATTTTCTAGCCGTTCTACTAGACATTGAGAATAAAACATCATGGCTTTTACACTTAGAAGGCTCCCAAAACAATGCTGAAATGGACAGGGACATGGAGAACTAAGAAGAACTTTGTGAAAGATTTGTTCCTTCCCCTCTGCTGTCCCTCACTCCCATCCTGGAATCCACTATAGCTGTGTGGCCTCTTCTCCTTTGGCCACAGAACTTAATGCAGAGCTTGGCATGCTATAGATACACAATAGATGTGTTTAAGACACACCAAGTACTGTGGTGAGTGTTTAATGCTTACAATATAAATATTTAATAAATTCCTTGTTGAGTTTTCTTTTAGGAGAGTGGTTGCATAGACAGAGACAGATCGGAATCAGTGGCTTCAATCCAGAGTGAATCTGCTCCCCAGAGGACACTTGGCAGTTTCTGAAAATATCTTTGATTGTCACAAGTAGGAACTGTGGCTGGGGTCTGGTGGACAGAGGCCACCGATGCTGCTAAGAATGCTCTGAGATGAAGAACAGCCCTGCCATGAGCAGTTGTCCATATGTTAATACTGAGAACACTTTGCCAAGGAGACCATCCTTAGCTGCCCACTAGGAATGGTTTAATGATCTTGGAGCTGTGAGAACCACCATTCCATCTTACAGATGAAAATAATCAACAGGTTATAAAGGATTTTAAATTAGACTCCAGTCCTCAGCTATTATGATTCTTTCTCTCATATTCTTGGGAAATGGTCTGCTATTAGGCTTCCAGGGCAGAGAACTGTGATCTTTGGGTGATAGCCATTTATGGGTTTTTTTTGTTTATTTGTTTGTTTTTGTTTTTTTCTTGTTTTGAAACAAGGTTGTTTTATATGTCAATCTCCCATCCTCCCCCAACACCCTCACTAAACCCTAATCCATCCCCTTTCTGATCCCCAGGGAGGGTGAGGCCTTCCATGGGGAGTCTTCAAAGTCTATCATATCATTTGGGACAGGGCCTAGGCCCTCCCCCATGTGTCTAGTCTGAGAAAGTATCCCTCTATGTGGGATGGGCTCCCAAAGTCCATTCATATACTAGGGATAAATACTAATCCATTACCAGAGGCCCCATAGACTGCCCAGGCCTCCTAACTAACACCCACATTCAGGGATTCTGGGCTGGTCCTATGCTGGTTTCCCAGCTATCAGATTGGGGTGCATGAGCTCCTCCTTGTTCAGGTCAGCTAATTCTGTGGGTTTCTCCAGCCTGGTCTTGATTCCTTTGCTCATCACTCCTCCATTTCTGTAATTGGATCCAGGAGTTTGGCTAGTGTTTAGCTGTGGGTGTCTGCTTCTGCTTCCTTTAGCTACTAGATGAAGGCTCGAGGTTGGCATATAAGGTAGTCGTCAATCTCAATTTCGTGGAAGGTCACTAAAGGTAGCCTCTCCACTATTGCTTAGATTGTTAGTTGGGTTCATCCTTGTAGATCTCTAGGTATTTCCCTACTGCAAGATTTCTCATGGCTCCCTCTATTATGGTATCTCTTTTCTTGTTCTCCTCAATTCTTTCCCTGACTCAATCTTCCTGTCCCCTCATGCCCACCTCTCCCCTCCTCTTCTCCCCTTCTCTTTCTCCTAACTCCCTCTCCCCTCTTTCCATGCTCCCAATTTGTTCAGGAGATCTTGTCCTTTCCACTTCTCTGGGAGACCATGTATGTCTGTCTCTCTTTGGGTCCTCCTTGTTTCCTAGATTTTCTAGCAGTGTGGATTATAGGCGGGTAATCATTTTCTCTATGTCTAAAATCCATATATGAATGAGTACAGACCGTGTTTGTCTTTTTGTGACTGAGTTACCTCACTCAGGATGGTTTCTTCTAGTTCCATCCATTTCCCTGCAAATTTCAGGATTCAATTGCGGTTTTCCACTGAGTAGTGCTCCATTGTGTAAATGTGCCACATTTTCTCCATCCATTCTTCGGTTGAGGGGCATCTAGGTTGCTTCCAGGTTCTGGCTATTACAAATAATGTTCCTATGAACATAGTTGAACAGATACCCTTGTTGTATGAGCATGCACATTTTGGGTATATGGGTAATGGCCATTTAAGTTGTTAGTTTTAATTTTGCTTTGTATCTTATACTGAGCTAAACATTGCATTTCGAAACCGCATTCCAATTTGTACCAGTTTGGATGTGAGTGACTTGTGGGATATGAGATAAGTTTAAATGGTTCCAGATACCATGGTTTAGATATGAATTGTCCTGCTGAAATATTGATTTGCTGAGATCTTGGTCCCCAGCTATTGAGGTCAATGAGATATGATTGGATCATGACGGAGGCTCATGGTTGATTGGAAATCACTAGAGGTGTGTCTTTAAGGAAAATCTTTCTTTCTCTTTCCCTTCCTCTCTCTCTTTCTCCCTCCCTCCCTTCTCTTCCTCTCTCTTTCTCCTTCCCCCCTCTCAGTTTCCATGAGGTGAGCAGCTGTGCTCCACACACTCTCTCCTCTAGAGCAACGATTCTCAACCTGTAGGTTTTGGCCCCTTTGGGTCCAAGAAACATGATTCATAACAGTAGCAAAATTACAGTTATGAAGTAGTAACATAAATAATTTTATGGCTACGGGTCAACATCTAGGACTGTATGAAAGGGTCGCAGCATTAGGAAGGTCGGTAACCACTGCTCTAGAAGAAGTTTATAAACCTACACTAATGAAGCAACAACCAAGTGCATTCCTGGAGCTCGGTAAATTTCTTGAGAGTATGCAGAATTATACATTTAAGTTTCATGATTGCCAACAGCAAGGTACCTAATCTGTTATGAATAATTACTGAAAATTGAAACCTGATGTTAGCACACTCGTGTGAGGACACAACTTCTTTTAAAATAGGATTGATTATACAGTCATCTCAGTCCTCACAGCGGCTCTGACAGCTTGCTGAACCTTGCACTAAAGCAGGACTCCATTGCACAAAGCGACATTCACACAGTCACAGCAGTGGTTTTTGTTTTGGTTTGTTTTGGTTTGGTTTTTGGTTTTTCGAGACAGGGTTTCTCTGTATTGCTTTGAAACCTGCCCTGAAACTAGATCTGTAGACCAGGCTGGCCTCAAACTCACAAAGATCCAGCCTGCCTCTGCCTCTTGAGTGCTGGGATTATTAATGTGGAATCCCTATCATCCTTTACTATACTGATAGAAAGCCAGTTAGTATCATGAGGGTGCTTTCCTGGTCCTCCTTCTGTTGTAATTCAAGTGAGCCTCTATTCTGCCCAGGAGAAATCAGGATGAAGAACTACCTTGGAGTTTAAAAGGAAAGATTGGGGGACAATTGCTCCATTGCCTGAGGTCACTCTGTTTAAGAACAAGCATATTCAGATAATCCCAAGAGTAAGTTCACACAGATAAGAGAAGTCCACACCACATGAAAATCGTTCTGCTGATCTTTGGAAGGGGGCAATGTGTGTGTCAATGACATAGCTGCAATGCTGGAACCTCTAAGTCAGTGTATAATACAGACTGAGCCAGGAGCAGAGAGCTCACAGATCGCTTCCTCAGCAAAAACTGCTTCTTGTTATCGGAGAGAACCAGTTCGCCCGAAGTGGGAGATCAGCATGACATACTCATTTGCCTCCTTTCTTGCCCTGCTACTTGCCCTTTGTTCTTGCTGATAACAGGCTTGATCACCTGATCAGGTGTAGACCTCACTCAGCATTACCAGGCCTCAAAAGCGAATGCAAACTCTGAACACCACCGTTTGTACAGTGGTGAAAGATGAGGTAACTAAGAACTGTTACTACTGAGGGTCCAGAACACCAGGACACCCTCGGTAGGCTGGGAATCTCTCCTTGTTTCTGGATTCTGTGGCAGTTTTCACTTGACACTTGACTGGCTTTAAACACACACACACACACACACACACACACACACACACACACACACACACACACACAAAACAAAACTTCAGAATGATACAGCAGCAAGTGCAGGGTAAGAATGCTGCACTTGCCAGTCATTGCCAAAATGGGAAAGGGCAAGCATAATCTTCCCTATATTTATTGCACAGTGCTACCTGTCAACTACCAATTATTTCCACTTCAGTGCGAGCACACCTCTTTTCATGCTCACGAGCGCACACTTACACCTCTTCAAAGTCCCTGTCAGGGCACTGTTATATGCTGTGTCATGGAAGAGTACTCTTATTTTTGTACTCTCTTATCCAAATCTATCTTTCACTCGGCTTGGTTGGTTCTCTTGGAATCCAGCCCTAGGCATATTCCGTACTACCTAGTCTTGAAACAGGACAAGAGGGAATATAATTCTCTTTCCCCTTTTACCAGGCCCACTATATTTTTGGGAGAATTGTTTTATTATTTAACTGCCATATCTTGACTTGGTGGTTGGGAAAGTGATGTGTTACAAAGGAGAGAGCTCTGAATCCTTTTCCCAGAGCATCTGTGGAATAAAACACCTGCTAGCCTGTTCCACTGCCCTTGTGATTTTATATAGCTACCTTCTCTCAAATGCATGCCCTGGCGCACTTCCTTCCATGGACATACATCCCAGGTTGACACTGGTGACAACATTTGCATAGCTGCCTGGGCTAGCTCTGGTCCACCTATCAGTTCTGAGATGTCACTCGCTGTCTGCACTCACAGACTAATCCTGGTGCCTGATGTCATGGGTAGGATCACTGGGTGTGACCCTGAGAAGGAACTTGTTAGCAAGTGTTCTTGGATTTTACTCTTCATGGAGGGGGTGAGGAAGAGGTAGGAATGACCCAGGGAAAGCCATAACCACAGGGATCCCAGATGCTGAAGATGGCTCTTCAGAAGTAACCTGAGTTGAGGGCTAGCGTAACAACTCTTCACATCCCCCTCCAAGGTACTCAGTCATTAGTGGGGCAACCCAGGAAAAATCATGAACTTCAGTGAAGCTCTCTTTCCATGCAGCAGAAGGCTGACAAATAAGCATTATCTTCTGGATGGGGAAATAAGAATAATCAGGCTAGCACACCACAGCATCCACCAAACACAATGGACTTGGTCTGCCATCTCAAGACATGCTGCAAATGATTACCACATGACTGCTGAGAAAATGTGAGCACATAAGGTTAAATACCATTATTGCAGGGACACACAGCTTTGGAGGCCACAGCATCGCTAAAACTACTCATCTTGACTTTGAATGCAGTCATAGGTGATACTTAAGGGAACAGGTATGACCACGTTCCAGTAAGACTTGACTTTTAAACATGCAGTGACCAGAATTGGCTTGCAGGCACAGAGTTCTCTAATCCTTGCCTTTAAGGTAGCAGGTGAGGAAGATGGCAGGTAGGACTATCAGAAACATGTTTTCCCAGTCTCTTTTAGATTAAAAAAAAAAAAACTGGACGTATTATCTGTCTAGCTAAGACTCTGTAGTTAACCTTCACAACTCAATTCATACTACAATGCAATTCACTCTAAAACCTTCCTCATGCTTCTGGGTCCTGTCGTGTTATACCCAAGTCACTTTAGTAGTATCTATAGTGATATCTATCACATAATGCCATCCCTAGTCATCTGCTATCTTATTTTGGTTTCACTGTACAAGTGTTTTTTTTTTTTTTAATCTCCCTTACTAGCCCTAGTGTTGCCTGGGCAGAATGGTTTTGTTCTTCAGATGATTTGGAGCTGCCACTCAGTTTGGGAGTAACTGCATGATGCTGTGACCTCTCCCAGATAAGCAAATACTCTAACTTACCTTTTACCACTCAGAGCAGCACATAGTAGATGCTCAATAAATGGCATTACATCTCTGGATGAATAAAATGGAAGCTCATGAATATTTTGATGGGGATCAATGTGAGAAAATGATTTAGAAACAAAATGCTTATCTTGATAAGTTTGTTTGCTGCAGCAGCCTGTGCACCTTCCACCATTTTTAAAAATGTGTGTATATATAAGCACATGCACATACAGGTGCTTTCATGGAGCCTCTGGGGCTATAGTTATGAGCCCTTGTGAGCTGCCCAATGTGGATGCTGAGAACTGAACTTAGTCCATCTGGAAGAGCAGCAAACACTCTTAACTGCTGAGCCATCTCCCCAACCTTCTTTCCTTCCTTCCTTCCTTCCTTCCTTCCTTCCTTCTTTTTCTTTCCTTCTTTGTCCCTTTTTAATTCATGCTTTCTGCTTCCTTTAGTTTATAAAAGATCTTTTCTGTAAAACCTTTCTTGTTTGTCCAGTAGGATTATATTCTCCTTTCTATTTTATCACTGCACTTTAAACATGGTTGGATCAGGAAATAGAGTATTCAGCATTGCAATTGTATGATTAAAGCCTCCTTTATTGGACTAAGTTCTCAAAAGCACAGACTGTGTTATTCATCTCTGAGTCTTCTGGGCTAGACACACCGAATATCTCATTTGCAGTTCCATAAATATGGAATTCAATTACTAATTTCCCAAAGGTATGCATTAATCAGGGTCTCCAGGCCTTCTTTTCCATCCTGTTTCTCTCTCATGTACCAAAGATGATAAAGCCAAAAGTGTTTTAAAGTCAACATGATTGAAGTAGCCAAGCCTAGTTTGGAAGCTTCCAGCCAGATCTATGAGGGTTACACAAATGGATACTTGCAATGTGATCCTTTCTGTACATTTGGATTCACCCTGCGGGATCCCTGTGGGTTCATTTGTCCCTACTGATATCTCAGTCTCAAAACAGGTCCTCTCTCCCCTTTCGCTCCTCTCTTCCCAAGCCAGAGCAGCCTCTTATTATGTGACTAATGTCAACAAATGTCCATAAGATGATAGAAAAGTTATCTGCAGGGAGACTCAGAAGGAGAGGTAAGGAGAGCGAGCACAGACTGCCTCTGTCTCTATCCAGCTGTGGGCTTCTTATATAACGTTTTAATGATTGGGTTCAGTAAATCAAGCACTAGATCACACTACAAAACAATTCACTTAACTGCACTAAGTTATAAGTATCAGATGGGCTTACCCTTGCTGAAAGTATCTAATTTGTAAGAAATACACAACCAAATGAGCCCACTGTGGTGGAATACTCCTGTAATCCCTGCACTTGGAGGTGGAGGTAGGAGGACTGCAAGTTCAAGGTCAGCCTGGACTACAAAGCAGGAGCCCATATCAAAAACAAAACAATAAATACGCTCTTTCTTGTACAAATAAGGCATAAAATGACATTGAAGTCTGCCTGCCCCTCCATCCTCCTACCTGCCTTGCTTAGCTGTTCAGCTCTTTATTAGACCCATCAGGTATTTTAGACAGGCAAAGTAACACAGCTTCATAGAGTTAAACAAGTACAACATAAAAGAATGCAACATATCATTGCATCATTAAAACAAATGTCCCACAGCATAAACAAAATGTATCACATCTTAAAATAATATTCTACAACATAAGACTCATACAACATAAGAGTATGCCTCAGAGAGTGTGTGGGGTCTCACTTCGGTTCCTTTTTAGTGTGTCTGCAATACACCATTACCTGGCAATGAGAGATGGGGAGAAACTGCTCCAACTGTTTCCTGAGAAAGTTATTCTTGCTTTCAAGCCAGCAAATCATAAGCAAAGCAAAGAATGACAAAGTAGAGTTGGGACCTCAGTGACCGTACCTGTGTCTCACAATCCAGGGGCATAGGCCACACATGTGAAACAGGCTTTACTCCTGCCAATATAAGGTTGCTGTGAGCCATTCTGTCCCATGGGACTCCTATGAGAGGTCAAAGTGGCTTGAAAACTGGTAAAGAATATGTTTGCTGTGATCACATTGATTTGTGATGTGGTAGATAGTGTTAACTTTGTATGAGAACACTCGTGGCTGGATATGGTGGTGCACGCATATTTTTAATTTAATTTAAGCCCAGCACTTGGGAGGCAGAAGTAGGCAGATCTCTGTGAGCTGAAAGTCAGCCTGGTCTACATAGTGAGTTCCAGGACAGCTAGACAATGTGGTAAGACTCTGACTTTTAAAAGAATTCTGAGAGAGAAAGATGGCATGGAATTGGGTGGATGTGGTAGTGGATGGGGAATCTGGGAGGAGTTGGGTAACAGGAAACCATGATCAAAATATATTGCATGAAAAAATATTTTCAATAAAAATAATACATATAAACCACACATATGCACACACACACACACACACACACACACACACACACACTCACACACACAAAGAAAGCAGGTAAAAATTTCCCTCAAGGAACTGTCAAAATATTAAGAAAAGTAACTCATCTACACTAATTACATTACCACACTTTACATAACAACACTGGAAAATAAATAATACTATGTGGCTTCCATTACTGCTATGAAGGTAATGAAGACAAAATACCTAGTTATGTGGGAGGTACTCAAAGTTAATGATAGTTGTTTTAAAACTAATATCACTATTGCTATTAAAGTAGCAAAGTAATTGTCAATGAGTCTCAAGGTTTTTCAGGAAAAGATGGCAAGAGATTCATCCAAGGAATTCTGGCCATCACCACTCCTCTCGCTGCAGAGTTTGAGCCACTTGTTTGGAAGTCAGGGAGGCGCAGTAGGAAACACAGAATATAAAGAGCCTTCTTCACCCCTTTCCATCCATTAAGAAGCACAGATAGCTTCATAAATATGTCAGAGGTAATGTGACCATAATAGGCCCAAAAGCAGGCACAAAATTGCATTTAATCTGTTTATTTCTTTACCATTTGCATTCAAGTTGTTCTGATGTAAAATAATTTCCTGCTTATCAGTGATCCATTCCCCCCCCCCCGGGGGGAAGTGGCTAACAGATAACCAAAGCCATAAGCAATGAAACCTGGAGCTCACATGAAACCACCAGGCAAAGTAGTTGGCAGGATTGCAGTAGGATTCAAAGTCCCCTAATAAATGGCTTATGGTCTCCCACAGATAAAAAATGGAACAGAGGTTAAACATAAGAGACAAACAAGCAGCTTCATAAAAGTAAGCCAGGGAACCCTTCCTGCACCTCCCAGAGCACATCAGAGCTGGGTCCTCATCTGACAGCGACAGTGGAGCGTGTAGTGTCAGGTCTCAAGGTTCATCTCTTCCTCATGACAGCAGAGCGCTGAACACGTGCTGGTGCTTACAAGAATTCACCCGAAAGGGAAGAAATGAAACCTTAAGCGTATTGGGAATTGTCCCCAGGAAGACTTCCTTTCAGTTCTGTTTCTGTTCCTTCTGATTTGTTCATTTCTGAAAAAAAAAAAAAAAAAAAAAAAAAAAGCTGTTTTCTCATTAGCTAAATAAATGTTTAAAAAAAAAACTGATTTCAATTCAACTTCATTCAAACACTTATATGAAAAACAAAGGAAAGGAACATCTACTTTATTCCAAGAGCTTGTTCCATGATTCCATGTAGCAATTGTCACAGTATAGATAGCGTTCTGTTTACTAAGTACTTATAGGGATAGATGCAACACATCAGTAAGTAGCAACTAATTTTTTTTTACGATAATCAGGATTTCTTTTCTTTACTGTTTTTGTCCCAGTAGTTTTCTGTACTTTCTTCTCTCTTCCTCCATCTTCTACTCCGCCCTCTGTTTTTTGAGTCTTATGTTGTAGAACATTATTTTAAGATGTGATACATTTTGTTTATGCTGTGGAACATTTGTTTTAATGATGCAAAGGTGTGTTGCATTCTTCTATGTTGCATTTGTTTAACTCTATGAAGCTGTGTTACTTTGCCTGTCTAAAACACCTGATGGGTCTAATAAAGAGCTGAACAGCCAATAGCAAGGTAGGTGGAAGGATGTGTGGGGCTGGCAAAGAGAATAAATAGGAGGAGAAATCTGGGAGGAAAGATCAAGGAGCTAAAAAAGGAAGGGCCAAGCACAGAGACACACAACTAAACATGGAATAAGAAGGAAAGAAAGACATATAGAAACAGAGAATGGTAAAAAGCCCAGAAGCAAAAGGTATATGGGAATAATTTAAGAAAAGCTGGCAAGAAACCAAGACAAGGCCAGGCATTCATAAGTAAGAATAAGTCTGTGGGGGAGGGGGTGCATGCATATGTGTACGTGTGTGTGTGTGTGTGTGTGTATGTGTGTGTGTGTGTGTGTGTTTACTTGGGAGCTGGGTGGCAGGTCGAAAGAGCCAAAGAGTTACAAAACAAACAAACAAACAAACAACTGGAGTCTTACTACATAATACTGTCCTAGAACTCACTACGAGGCCCAAACTGGCCTTGAACATACCCATACCACCCTCTTGTCTCTGCCTCCTGAGTGTCAAGATCACAGATATGCATAAGTGGGCCCAGCTTTCTTCTCTTTAGTTTTGGGCCTATAATAAATAAGGTACCAAGACACTAAAATACAATAGTATGTAACATCACAGGCCCATTTGATGGAAGAAGAGGTATCCTCAATAATATTATTGCTCAGTGTTCAGTGTAGCTTTCCTGGCAGGAACGGACATATAAAAGAGGCTCTGGCACCTCTCCTTCTGTCTATCATCCTATCAATACAAGGGTCCCAAAAGCTGTAATTTCCCCACGAATCTCAGTCTGAGAAAAGGATAGCAATGAGGCCTGGTGCCAGCCAGTGGGGGACCTGTCTCCTCAAAGGAGACTTCACACAGTGCTGACAGTGTTGGGGCATCCTGGAGGAGAGGAGAGCGGAGCTTCTGCCCACCTCCTGCCTGGCACTTAAACCTGACCCCGCGTTAGCAATTGGAGGTGGATGTGGCTGTTCCTCTTTTTAATGCAGCCACATTGGGTGCATTGCCTTTTCTGCTTTTCACCATCAGTCTGTGTCTTTTTAGTTGGCCTGCTGAGGATGAGTGAACGACACTGGTTTATTGGGGCTGACAGGGCCCAGGCTGTCACACTAACACTGATAACACTGGGGTTTTTATTTGTGTAGAAACAGATTTTTCTTAAAAGGAAAATACATGCATTGTGTGAGAATGAGCCCGGGCTTACGAATGCATACATTCAGATGGTCACCTCCGAGGCTCCTGGAACCTTCTGTCATCAGTGTGATGGTTACTACTGCCCTGTCTTAGGCACAAATACAATTTGCAGCATCATAATAAAAACAAACAAACACGAAAACAAACAAAAAAAATGAAGAAAGGAACAAGTATTGACTGCACTGGTGCCTGTAACAGGTTGTTTTACCCTGCCAGTCTGGTTCCACTGTTGTGCCAGCCCCAATAACACACTGTATTCGGTATAAAGCGTAGGCCAGTTACTAGTTTCTTATCAGCTAGCTCTGTCTTAAATATTTACCCATTTCTATTAATTAAGTATTTCCACATGGTCTCATCTTACCGGAGAGAGGGGCTGGACCTCTACTCTCTCAAGTCTCTACATCCTCCCTACTACATCCTCCCTACTACTTCCTCTCTCCTCCTTGTCTCCTAGTCCCGCCTATCCTGCTTTCCTATTGACCAACAGCACTTTATTCATTAACCAATAAGAGAAACATATTTACAGAATGACATCTCCCATCAGGTGCCAGGTTATTTTCACGTGCATATCTCCTTGAATGCTCCTAAAACAGTTAAACATCACCATCCTCACTTCGAAAACCTTTTATTATTATTTATTATATGTTGTACACACACACTCAAGACACAGGCCACATGTGGAAGTCAGAAGGCAACTTACATACTCCACCATGGATATCAGGGATCAAATTCCAGTCGTCAGGAGGTGCTTGATTTTCTGTGGTGCCACATAGGATTTTCCACTAAGATGCCTCAATGCGGTTTTCAAAGCTGAAGGCCTTTTTCCTGCACTCCATGAGCAATCTCTCCACAATCAAGACAAACACAGCAGACACTGAATTCCACATACATTCACATTTCATCATCACTGCCTTTTCGAGTTAAATTGTAATCGGCAGCGTTTTATGGCTTTACACAGTAGCAGTTTTTCTTTCTCTGTAGCACAAAAATAATGGTACATTTACAATTCACAGATTCTTACATTTTATAAAATGTGATGACACAAAAAAAAATCTATTCTGCTATTTGGCATTTTACTCTTCCTTAATATTGCTGTCAGTAGCTCTTGACTCTGCAAACAACTGACAAAGAGAAAAGAATTTAAGGGCCTTGGTGGATTCCCCCCCACAGCACAGCCTGCAGTAAGATTCTGGGGGGGGGGGAAGCTTGTTTCTAATTTAAATGATAAAAAAAACAAACAATAACAAAAAGATTCTCACCTCCAAACCCGTGGCTGAATGTTGGCTTTTGAGTGTGTTCATGTAAATCTTGCCTTTGTTTGCTTCTCTTGGCAATTGTGGTATGCTGTATCACAGATGCTCTGGCCATCTAACATTAGCATGACTTGAGATTGTTAGACCTATCCTCATGGGCTTTGCACTGTCCCTGGGTGCTATTTTGCCTAATCAGAGTCACTTGAGCACAAGACAATTGCTCGATGCTTTCTCATTATACTTATTTAGAAAGTGTGTGATGTCTACTTTACAATGACACACAGAAAAAAACAAAAGGAAGAAACAGCTCCGGCATGTGTTCTCTACAGAGGAGAAATAAGGCGGCTAGCTGGCATAAGGGAAGGGAAATAAAGAACAGGAGAGAGCATTTAAAAAGTCTACAAGCAGTGTTTTGATAACGTCTAAGAAGACATCTTAAAGTAAAAAGCAATGCCACAGACAGATTCAGAAAATACATTCTAGAATTTAAAAAAAAAATTATACAGGGATTTTAGCAGGCCATGGGCATCTCCCCAAATGTAAAGCTGAATACCTCTCCCCACTCACTATCTAAGAAGAAGGGAACTAGGAAGAGCTGACGTTAGTGTAAGTGAATAAAGCTTGTGGGAAGGTGGTCCCTATGAGAATGGGAGATGGTAGAAAGTCTGGGTCATCTTAAATCCATGTGGCCGGAGGTGTAAGTCCTTGTTAGAGTGTGTGTTCACCACACGTGACATAGGGGTACAATCTCCAGCACCAAAGAGATCCCTAACAAAATGTTGAAGGCATTGATATCAAGGGTAAAATAAAATTAAATTTTAAAAAGAACTATAAGGCTGGGAAGTCATGTTTTCTTATTTTCAGTCCAGCTTCCCATGGTCCACTCTACTTTGAAAATAGTAAATGGAAAATCCATAAATAAATAGTAAAAATGTAGTTATGTGTCTTTCTCAGTAGCATGAAACCCATCCCTTCCGCTCATATCCATCCCACAAGAGATATGTCACCCAGCTCCTGTGTATCCACACTAGTATTCAGGACATGGTCTTTAATCACTCAGGAGCTCTCTCTTATCAAATTATGCTGCGCAGGTTCAAACATTATTACTTCATTTCATAATGTCCCCAAAGCAAAAGAGCAATAATTCTGGCAGTTCCCATAAGCCAATGAGAAATTGGAGAGAGTTCCTTTGAAGTGGACATACAACAGAATACTTGAAGACAGGAAGTAAATTCACCTAACTTTCACCATGATGTATTGTTACAGTTTGTCTATTTGATGATTATTTAGTCTTGTTAATATTGTTTGTGCCAAATAAATTAATCATCTTGATAACAGCTTGTGTGTGTAGGACAGAACAGCTTGTTTAGGAATCAATTCAACCTATGGAGTCAACCACCATTGTGGATCTTGGGATGTATTGCCTGTGGATCAAGGGAACTGCTGTACAAGTGAATTTGCTTCTATCGGGGTGTGTGTGTCCCTAGGTGTTTATGAATTTATGGATATATGTACTTTTTTCAAAGGTGATAAAATGAGAGATTCCCTGAGAAAGCACAAGAGGAAAACAAAGCATGGAGCTGGCCAACAAAATGTTTTCCATGATATGTTTTCATGTCTATTTTATAAAGTCCTTCCCAATAAACTAATTGATTTCCATAGGAGGGGCACTGTCATATGTACCTTCCAAATAAATATCGTTTCATTTAACATTTAGGATGCCCCTATCAGATACTAATGAAGATGTCCTCCATCTTACACTTGAAGAAAATGAGGGCCCAGAAAGAGGCATGCTCAGAAAAACAAGGTTCAACATGCCTAAGAGCCACACAGTCAAAAGTCCCACCAGCAGCAGACACTCAAGTCTAAAAGATAGAGTCAGGCTCCAGAGACAGATGTGGGCTTTCTCAACAGTGAAAATGAAACCCTGGGAGTAAATGAGATCTCCAGGCCAGTGTTCATAATGAAGAGAAGACAAACCTGACCTAACTTAGTTTACCCATAAAGGATGGTTACAGTTTGGACATGAAGTGCCCCCTAAACACTCACATGCTGAAAGCTTGACCCCAATGTAACAATGTTCAGAGATGGGGGCCTCTGACCTCATTAGTGTCTTAATTCACAGATGTATACATGTACTTGAGTTGACTGCCGGAAGGTGGCAGACACTGTAAAAAATGAGGCCTAGTTGAAGAAAGTGGATCTGTGTGTGTGAGAGAGAGACTGGGGGGAGGGGGATTTTCTTGGCTGTCACAGGTTTGCCACATGTTGCCAATCTCAGTCCCAAATTACTACAGGCAACAGACATATCAGATGCTCTGTCAACATGAAGCCGTTCCAGAGCAGAGGGCTGGACACAGGAAATGGAGCAACCTGCAATCCCAGATATCAGTAGCAGGGAAACAAGTAAGCTGGGTATCTCATGAAAGCCCATTAAAGACCAATTTAAAGCCAAGTTTGCCAACAATATGAAAAGTGCTACAAGTCAAGGTATGATGGAGGAGCCAGGATCCTTTGTCCTTAGAAACACGAAGGGAAAACTAGAGAGATGGCCTAGTCATAAAAGGCTAGGCTCACAACCAAAAAGTCAAGAAACAGGACGGTAATTGATGATGTTGCCCAGAGCAATTTTGGTGATGTGGGGCATATGCCAAAATGCTGTGGGTTGTGGCATGCAAAGGGAGGAGGAGATGGCAAGTATGTGCAAGTCTCCAGGAAGTCTGTCCATGATGAGGTAGATGGATACTGCCCAGGTTCAAAGAAGAATTTTTCAAAGGTCATCCCTGATTAAGATATAATCTCATAACCACAGTTTGTTTAGAATGTGTGCTATTCTGCTTCTACGTGGCATAATCCTGGATGGTGCTTAACCCTTTTGAGATGTAGTTTCCTCCTATGTAAAGTATAGAAAACATCCTAAAAATGGGGGTTAGGAAAAATAATGTAATGTCTTTAAAAACCTTGGTAATTGGAGACTGCCATTACTTTGGTGTTGCTCAAGACGACATGGATATCCCCACTGTTGAAGGAAGAAGCTGGGATAAAGGGAAGAAAAGTGATGGACGACAGACCCTGAAGACACAGGTCAAGATCAGAGCCAGAGCCAAGTAAAGAAACTAATCATGGAGAGAAAAGAAGTTGATCAGCATGAACGCAGGTCATTTTGTAGTTTCTGTGAAAAATGTACACTCATCTTCTGCCTCGTGTCTTCCAGTTTCTGAATGATGCAATGTTGGGGTCAAGTGCTCAGGGTCAGTGATGGGAGTAAGGCTTGGAAAGAGCAAAACAGATGAGTAAATTCTCCCAGAGTACACAGAGTTCACTGGAAGTTTCTGATGGACATGATGGACCTTACAAAACATTCTGGAGATGCTAGGTCCCATGTGTCAAGTGGGTGGTATTCAACATACCATGGTGAGTCACACACATAGCATCAGGGATTGGTCAAAGAAGACAACATAAGACAGCAGTGCTTCTAATCAGTTTTGAGTAGCATCCAGTCACATGATAAATGTCATTTTGCTTAGAGTTTAAAAAAAAAAGAATAGAAAATCAAAAACAAGCCACATATCTTTGCTAAAAGGATTTCTATTTCTTCTAATTAGTAGTATGACTCCTACATCCTATTGATAAGTGTGCTTACAAAGACGTTTAAATAAACCTGTGGGAAAGGGCAGGAAAGAGCTTCCTTAGCATGGAATTGCTATTCTTCTCAGGATTCACAGGGTAGAAACTCAACTTTAGAACAGAAGACCCAAGCAGGCTAGATGTTAAAGATCCAGTTCCCTAGTTGACACAGAAAGGTGATTCTTTTTGTAATCTTTATAATATTTTTAAAACTTTCCTGCAGATACCAGCCCACAATCTGTCACAAAAATATGACTAATTGGTTCTTTTTGCTTAGTTCAGTTGACAAAATGTATCTCTTTATCACATCATTGTTACTTACCAAAATAAGAGACATTTGATGAGGAGCAATTGGATGACATTCTCTTTTGAAATCATTCACTTAACCAAAAGGACATTTATTTCCGTTTCTCATTATTAAAGAGGAAAAGGAAAAAAGTTATTAAACTGAGTTGGTGTAGCACTCCTGTAATCACAGCACCCATCTGGTGGAGGCAGGAAGTTTAAAAGTTTAAGGTCATCCTCGACTTCCAAGTGCATTCAAGGCCAGTCTTGTGACATCTCCACAATATTCCATCCCAAAGGAAATAAGAGAGTGGTAATTCATATTAAGTGAATGGTGGCTGTTAATAAGCTATCTTTCCATCAGACTGCCATATGAATATTTTCATGTTGCTATATATTATCACAGTACTTTCCTACACATTTATCTCTCAGTGTTTTTAAACAGAATCTAGCTTGATTTGACAGTATATATTATAAACAACTTCCAATGTTACCAATTTTTTTCAATTATCTTTCTTAAAAGATTTAAAATTTTATGGTTGAATGTATATATGTGTGTGAACCATGTACATATCTGGTGCCTGAGGAGGCCAGAAGAATTATTAGATCTCCTGGAACTGGACTTACAGATGGGTGCTGGGAACTAAACCTGGGTCCTCTGGAAGAGCAGCCAATACTCTTAAATGCTGAGCCATCTCTCCAGGCCTACAATGATCTTTTTAATAGCTGTTATCCTAAATGTGCCAAAATTTAGAAAGGAAATCCCATATTCTTATCTATTTTTATTTCCTTTAACATTTTTTTCTTGTTGAGTCTGTAACCCTACATCAAGATAAACATCTTTATATAAAATTGTTGATACATAACTCATACCTTTCATGTAGATTCCTGGAAACTTAATGAGACATTAAAGACTGTGCTTACTTCTTTAAAACATTAATAAAAATTAAATGACCCTCCAATAAGTATATAAAAATTAAATATACATTTGGTGAAAGATCAGTGGTCTGGGCCCAAGGTAGACTCAGTTATGGCAAATACAGTCTGTGCACCATGTGATCCCGAAGTATGGGGAGGAGAGAGAAATCCAACAACCCTTTGTCACACAATGATAAAAGTGACAATCAGAAAGGACCCAGGAGGGGCTGGAGAGATGGCTCAGAGGTTAAGAACACTAGCTGCTCTTCCAGAGGGCCTGAGTTCAATTCCCAGCAACCACGTGGTGGCTCACAACAATCTGTGATGAGATCTAGTGCTCTCTTCTGGTGTGTAGGCAGGACGTTGTATATATATAATAAATAATAAATCTTTAAAAAAAAAAAAAGAAATAAAGAAAAGAAAGGACCCAGGAAGTACATTCCCATCAGCGTATCAGAGCACCGATTTCTCCAAGCCCCATAACTGTTAGTATTAAGCTTTAAAAAAAATCCAGTAGTAGTCTTGACTACTAATGGAATTCATGTATCTTTTATCCCCCCCCCCGCATACTTATACTGCTTTGACATATTTTGGGAGAATATGCTACTTAATGTCTGCACTTTTGGGTGTCAGTTGGGGGAGCTAGGCAATCTATGGAGCCTCTGGCAGTGAAACCAGTATTTATCCCTAGTGTATGAGTGGACTTTGGGAGCCCATTCCCTATGGGGGGGGGATACTCTCTCAGCCTAGATACACTGGGGAGACACTAGGTCCTATCCCAAATGATGTGATATACTTTGATGATTCTCCATGGGAGGCCTCACACTTCCAGAGGAGTGGTTAGGAGGTTAGGAAGGGGTGTTAGAGAGGGGATTGAGAAGGAGAGGGAACTGGGATTCATATGTAAAGTAAGATTGTTTTTAATTTAAATAAAAATTAATTTTTAAAAAAGTCTGCACGTTGTTTGACTTGTCTATGAATCTCCTAGAGTTTCACTTTTCTTCCTTATGAAATGTTTTCGGTTCCTGAGAGTTGGGTTGGCAGCATCAATGTTGTGATGGAGCCTGTTTCCTGGGTGATTTTATGATGCTCAGTTGTCTTGATGCAGCACGAGGAAGAATGAGGGAGGAACCTTTATAAAGTACGTCCAGATGTTTCCATAAGTTATCAAGTACTTAGTGGTTCTAAAGAAAAAAACGAGAAAACCTCCTGTCCTCTTGTATCTGAATTCACATGCATGTTTCTTTTTCTGTCTGCTTGCTCCAGCAATACTTTGTTTAGTCAAATCTCCCAGCATCAGTCTTAAAGAAGCTGATCTCAGTTATTGACACTAGCAAACATTTCCCACAATCTCTTCTGTGTTTTGAAACAGGCCTTCTTCTGTAGCCCAAATTGTTCCTTAAATTTATAATCCTTGTTCCTCAGCCTCCCAAATGTGAGATTACAGGTGTGGATAATGGTACCCCACAATGGTCTTCCCCCTATGTTTTTTTTTTTTGTGTGTGTGTGTGTGTGTGTGTGTGTGTGTGTGTGTGTGTGTGTGTGTGTGTACAGATCTAGCTATCTACCCATCAAGGAAAATAACCCTCAGTGCCACTCATTGGTCACCCAAGTGGATGCCCTATTGTTTGTGACATAATGGTTAGACTGTTCCTTAGCACATGGGATTCTTGTTTGCTTGTCTGTTTGTCTGTTTGATACTGAGGCGTGGCCTCAGACTGTAGCTCAGATTGGCTGGGAATTTATTATATCCAGCAGACCAGGCTGGATTCAAACTTGCAACAGTCCCCTTGCCTTCACCTCTCCCAGGAGAGAGAATTGCAGGTGACATCACAATGTGCAAAAATGTGATACATTTTTAGCCAGCGAATTGAGAGGTCCAGAGTGTCAGCTTTTGCAGACCTGTGCAGATCCGCCTGAGAGACCTGGGATCCGAGGGCTGGAAAGAATGAGGCAGACTGCAGTCTAATGCTGTAGACAGCCTCATTCCAGTTCCAGTGTACTCTTGTACAAGAATGCGACAAAGAGAGCAATGATCCAAGGAAGGTCATTTGAGTTCAGAAAAACATGTCATTTATTCCCGTAAGCACACAGTAAATATCAAGGGAGCAGCAGCCTTTTCCCAGAACTTTCTCCAGACAGACCAGTTGAAACACAACTGGCCAGCATGTGCTTCAGATTATAACTGGGAAAGCATGAGAGAAAGGCAGAAGGCCATATCCAGATCTGGGGTCCGCTGACCAGATCGGGTTCTATAGCCAATGTTCTGATACCCAACAAGAATAGACATGTCTTATAAATTGAGTGTAAATGTTTGTTGCAGGAGATATGAAACCACATCCAAAAACAATCCAGGGAACAAAATTCTCCTGAGGTCAAGGCCCTCTGCCTTTTTTCTCCCCGGAGCCTATCCCACTCCCTGAGGCAGTGTTTACCATATGTCATCCTTTTCACAGTATTTGACACAGTGAACGATATCTAGAAAGATTTCCTCGGTTTTATGAAAGACAAACACAAACAGAGTCCTTTTCTTCTCCTGTAATTTTCAGGAGTGAATTCCTCCTTGAAAACAGTGTGACCCAGTTGAAGATGGCAAACAGGTGCCCCTGGGCTTGAACCCACTCTTAGGGACATTATCTCACTTCTTTGAGTTCAGTTTCTTCTTGGGGTTCTGGAGGGACTGGAACGACTGTCCTCCATTTCTCACCATTATTTTCCTTCAGGTTTTCATCAGCTTTTTATTGTATTTTTTGTGTTTTGAATTTAAGATATAATTATGTCATTTTCCTCTTCCTTTTCCTCCCTTCAGCTCTCATGTATGTCCCTTCTTGTTCTTCCTCAAATTCATGGACTCCTTTATTATTAATTGTGTGTGTGTGTGTGTGTGTGTGTGTGTGTGTGTGTGTTTATACATTATATTATGATCATGGCTTCCCCTCCCTCATGCCCTACTAGATCCTCTCATCCCCAACTCATCCAACTCCACTCACTTTCTCTCACTCTTTAGAAAACAAACAAATATAAAAACAATCATACTAGAATAAAGAAACAAATGGGGAGAGACAAAGAAAAAGCACAAGGAACACACACACCTTAAAAGCACATAATTGAAAAATCATCCAGCAAAAGACCCATAAGGTAAAACATGCCCAAACAAAATATTATGAGACAAAACACCAGCAAAAATACGATTGAGTTCATTTTGTGTTGGCCATCTACTGCATGGCATGGTGCCTGCCCATTAGTGTGGTTTGTTTTGAAGATAGTTTCTGGGTTAGGCATGGGAGCTCTTGTCCCCTCCTCCTTCTCAGCACTGGGACCCCATCTAGCTGAGACCTGTGCAGGCCTTGTGCATGCTGCCACAGCCTCTGTGAGTTCATAGGTGTCCATCAGTCCTGTTATGTCTGTAAGCCACTGTTTTGTGGTGTCTCCCAGCCCCTCTGGTTCTTAAAATCAATGTGTTCTTCTCTGAGGAAGACTACTTCACCTGCTCTCAATATTCTCTAGTCTTCTGGAGTTCTTGGGTGGGGTTGAGGCCTAATGATCTCTTTTCCTTTTTCTCCTATCTATCGTCCTCTTTCAAGTCATGCTTAGACAGCTACTTTGGTAAGAATTTATTAGTGTAGCTTCTAACATTTGTAGGAGACACAATCTCAGAGCAAACTCATTGATACACTGATTCTTACAATCTTTCCATCTGCTTTTCCACAATGATCCCTGAGCCTTGGGTATAGGTGTTGTGTTGTAGAAGTATCAGTAGTGGTTGTAGGTTCTCCTCCAAGATTGGTGACTCACTAGCCCTGAGTAGTTTTCTAGGTTTTCAGTACTAGACAAGATTTTCTTCTTGTTGAACAGATCTTAAGTCCAATTACAGAGCTATTGGTTTCTTCCCAGGTATATGTGCCATTACTGCACCCTTAGGATTACTGTGGCATGATGGTTGTTGTCAAGGTCCATAGGCATCACATTTAAGTATGACTATTCATTGCTTCCCTCCTTTGGAGACTTTCATGGTCCCTTGGTATCATAAAAGCTTGTCCTCAGAGGGGAAACTTTAGGGACAGTTCCAGATCGCCCATCTCTGGCCTCTGTTACTGAAATCCATTGTGTTTTCAGCAATAGGGACTTTACCCTCCCACCTATGCGAGGGAGCAACCAAGTGCAGTAGCAATAGCCTACAATGTTTTGGGACTCTCTTGGATAACCCTGACCAGCAACTCAAAGAGAGATTTTCATGCCTACTGTTGAGGCATTTTGTTAGATTGTCTATGACTCTTTGAAGGGACAATATGTCAGCTCAAATGGGAAATTTTCATTTAAGTTATATAAGTATATTTATATACCAGTTTATGTATGTTATATGAATTTTTGGTAGTTAACAGTATGATGATGATCAAGTCATTGTTTTATAAAGATCATGTTAACATTAAAAAACAAAAAAAGAAACTATTTTAAGGTTGAGTTCATTTTACCTGTTTTATAATCCCCAACAACCTACCTGTCTATCTGTCTGCCTTTTTGAGTACAAAATTTTTCCAGACTCTGGTTTATAATCAACTTCATAAAACAAATCACTCATTCATAAACTAATGATGCTGTGGACATATTTCTGACTCTATGTCTGACAATTGTGTGGAAAATAAAATCAACAAGATAGAAGACAGCATCATTGGCTACATGGTCAAGGACTTGTGTCAGTTTTTGAAAAGAAAGGCACACACAGAGTCTAGGCAGGTAATTTTCGTAAACAACAACCAAGGCCAAGAAGACACTGGGGCTCTGGAGATGTGGAGGAACATTTCTGCTTGAGTAAGGTGGAGATTCAGTTAGGAAAATGTTTTCTAAAACTAAGGCTCTAGACCTTGAAGGAAAGTTTTCTCGGAATTCCTGTCATTTTCAAAGAAAAATTTTGCATTCAATGGCATCATTTCATCTCTATTATAAAGCATTTGTGAAGCAAACATCTTCAGAATGGCCATCTAAACTTGACAAGGGGACTTACTTTGATGTTAGTGTTTATGATCTGGTTTATGTAAAAAAAAAAGTCTAGTTCTAGGTAAACTATTTTATATATAAATCCTTATATATAAACTATATGATATATATATATATATATATATATATATATAGAGAGAGAGAGAGAGAGAGAGAGAGAGAGAGTAGGTTTTTCCTGCCCTCTGTTGGTCTTGTCCCACCGCTGCACCAGCCCCAATTAACACACAGAGACTCTGTATTAGATATAATGCTGTTGGCCAGATGGTATATGTATATATATATATATATATATGTAATGAGGACTATTTGGGGTTTATTTATTGTTTACTTTTCCTTTTAGTATGTACCTAGATCACATGTACTAAGCACCTATGCATTTGGGTATAGCCAAATGATTGACTCCTGCATGACAGAATACAGGCACTAGCTATGTGTGCTCTTTTAGTCTGTGCTGTTAAAACGGTGTACTTGAGACTGAGTAGTTTATAAAGAAGACAAATTATGTCTTGCAATTCTGGAATATGAGACCGACATCCAGTGAGGACTTTTTTGCTCTATCATCTCATTAAAGAAAGAAACAGGGAGAGACAGACAGACAGACAGACAGACACAGAGAAGATACAGAAAGAGAGAAAGAGACCAGGAAGATTGACAAGCTGGCTTACCATTACAACAGATGCATTAGCTATATGTTCAGTGGATCCATTTCCTAGACAATAACCTTATTCTGTTTATGATAGCACAGCTACACGTCCCTGGGGACCTCTGAAATTGTTCAGGATCCTCCCTCACCACAACATTGCTTTGGTAATTAAATTCCCAACATACAATCTTTGAAATCACACTATTTCTAGAACTGAATCATAAAGCATCCATTGTGAAACAGTCAAGCTTAGGGAATTGCTTAGAAATGTGGGATTCCATTTACTTGGACTATGCACCTAGCAACCTGTTAGCAATCCAGGAACTTCCCCTACTCCCCCCACCACCCACACACACACACACACACACACACACACACACACACAAACACACACACAAACACATTCTTGCATAGAGATGCATGTATACCTGTGTTGAGAAATGTAAATAAATTACTCCCCTTTAGCAGGCCTCTGGTGATACCTCATGTCTATTCAGACACATCCTGTAGCATAATCAATAATGGGCAATGGGCCAGTCTTTTCTAGACTGGTTTGGGGTGTGTATGCAATGAGGGTAACCATGTTCTCAATATGAACTTTTAAGTAAAATCTTTTATGTACTACCATACTTATGCATGGCTGAGCATGCATATGATTAAAATCAGGTGCATTATGGGAAGGGACATGTGCAGTAAGCAAGGACTTTTACATAATCAAATCACATAGATCAAAATAGAAAACCACCAAAACTATGTCCCTACAAACCAAACTCCTCCTCCTCTTGAAACCCCAAAGCAGTAATCGGGGCCCTTCCTTTTACTCATGTGGCTTATTGTTCTCTTGATGAGTTCTTTCTAACCGGAACTGCTGTTTTTCCCTTGAAGTTCTATGATACTTTGCTGTCTATGTAGATCTCTATTTCATTCTCAACAAGAGGACAAGACCTTGGAAACGCCCAGCCCAGACTCCAACCACTTGTAGCAACTACACCCCAAATTCTACCCCACCATACAATCCTCTGTTTTGTTTTGTTGGCTGAACAGATGGGCCCTGAAGAATAAAGGCAGATAGAGTCACAGGATGAAGGCAGGAAACACTCTTAAAGGACAAACACAAAAGGCTTCTAACCAGAACGTGATAGTAGTGAGACATGAACTTTGGTGGGTTCCACCATTGAAAATGCAGGGCTTGGCTGTCACAGCAGCTACCACTGGCTTTGAATAGTGAACATGACTTTTCAAAGAGCAAAGTAGATGGGAAACGAAAGCACCATAGAGCAGAGCAGTGGGTTTAGACTTGCCCAGCCCATGAGAACCTGATTTCAGGCTACATCAGCAACTGTTCAGAACAGATAAGAAATAATTTTGGATGGTAGTTAACATACAACTGACCTGGCATACTTTCAGTTTTGCTTTCTGGTAGTAATATAACTAGCTAATAATCAATGTAGAATTCAATAGGGGAGAATGGCAGGATGGTGACCTCATCTTCAAGTAAGATAAATCAGTTATGAGGCTTTGTTAAGATGGGCATCTGAACAATTTCACTGACTCAAAGTTATTAATTGCTATGGACCCTGATTATCTACAGTAATTATTAGTGGATACCTTTTGGTGTTTTTCCAAGTAATCTGAGTAATTTATTGTGAGAAAATGACATCTCCTATCAAGTTAATGTTATTAATTCAAGTTTTATTGGTTTTATGTCTTTCTTAGTATTTTGTTTGTAATTTATTTTGTCTTTATGTTAATATGAGAAACACATGTCAAAGGCTCAGTTAATGCACCCAGCATCACTGAGGTTCTGGCTTGTATCTCTAGCACACATAGACTAGATGTGTTGGTTCATGTTTTAGATGCAGTCATGAGGGTAGCATCCCTACAATGGGATTAAGGCCATTACAGAAAGAGGCAGCAGAGTTCCCTTTGTTGAGAAGCCACTGTCTGTAAACCAAGAAGAGAAGCCACAGTAGACACCCAGTTTGCTGGCACCTAGACCCTGTATGTCCCCTCCTTCAGATGAGATGTGAAAAAGTTCTTTCCAGTCACTTGCTCTACGGAATTTTGTTATGGCAGCCAGAAGCCAAGATGGCTGAGATTCTGTTCTTCTGGGTGCTTTTTGTATTCCGATCAACATAAACATTGTACTTCCTAATCTCGGTCCCAATCGTCAGCTCCAAATTATACAGGTTAATAAAAGCTCAGCACAAATGCTCCTAAGCCTCCTGAAATGATTTCAATTAAGTGAGATTGGCTTTTGAAAGGCATTAAAATGTACTGACATGAAAAGAAGAAAATGATGTCTTTTCACTTAATTGTTACAGTCCTTCATTTACGTCCTGCCCACATAATTCTCAACTAATAATAGCCTATTTCCCTCAGTGTGAGCAAAGAATGCAGAGTGCTGTAATCCACATGTGTGTTATTTTGTTGCACATGCCTGCAAACTATAATTAGTAGATATCTTCTTCAAACATCAAGTTAAACATTTTTGAGCATTTTTTTCTGCTTAGAGAAAATTCAAGGGCAGGCAGCTTGGAAAAACATTTTTAAAAAAGGAAGAAAAGCAAACCCTGTTCTCTCTTATAATCACGATTTTACCCTGCTCATCTTTTTAAAGCTATGTGACTTGAAACAAAGAATACACCCCTCACAGAAACAACAAAGAGCACACATGCATGGATGACAGCAGGAGGCATCTACATTAGATACACCTGAGAAGGGACTCACTATGGGCTGGGATCTGACTCAGTGCTATGCAAGCATTTGCTATGCAAGCCTGAGGACCTGAGTTCAAATTTCCAGCACCTACATAAACAGTTGGTCCTGAGTGCATGCTAATGGGGATGGACACAGGTAGGACCCTGGGGGCTAACTAATGAGCCATCCTAGATGAAACAGTAAGCTTACAGCTCAGGGAAAGACCCTGTCCCAAGACAGAGAACCACAGGGGAAACCAACATTTTTCCCAGCATATGTATGGGAGTGTATACCCATATACTCAGGTGCATGCATGAAACACATACACACAAACACATGCACACACATATGAGGACATACACACTATACACACACACACACACACACACACACACACACACACACACAGACCATATACACCATTAGATGTGAGGACACAAAAATCATTTCTGGTACCTCCATGTGCTAAGCTAAGCTATCTTACAGACCTTAAAGAGATTAAGGTGTCTCTGTACTACAAGATTAGAACTGTGTCCATGAGAAAAACAGGCTAGTTGCCAAGCAACATGAACAACATGATTTCATATCTGCGTAAGTTAAGTTATTAGAAATGTATACAACTACAGACAGTACTGTTGTGTGTCTGTTAATTGCACAAGTGTCTAAAGTGCATAGAAGAAATATTTTGGACCTAAGTCTCATCCACTGAACCCATCTCTGATTTAGGCAGAGATGGTAGATGGTTCCACACAAGCTCTGGCTCATGCTGCTGACACTGTGTCAAATGAGCTGCACATGGTTTCTCCACACTCCACATCATGGTATTCCCAGGGAGCCCACTTAGCCTTGCAAGTGCCACATAGGACAAGTAGAGACCACAATTAGAAACAGTACCTAGCTGTGGACATAGGGCCTAATGGGTAAATTTGCTAGCATGCTCCAGCAGCCTTTACATGGACAGGTTCAGGAGCTATTCCTTTTATTAACTATAATATTAAATGTATAGCATTAACATATTCAGTAAATAAACTTACCATCTAACCATTTTCAATATAAAATTCAATAGCATTAAATACACTCATGATCTTATATAATCATTACCAGTATCTATTTCCAGAACTTTCATATCATCCCCAATATACTCTGTTAAACTTGATACCCCTAAGCCAGTAGTTGTTCATTCTCCCTGTCCTTGATCCATGCTAACATCTATTATACTTTCTGTCCTTGTAAAGGTAATTATGCTATATAATAAAGCCAGGTGTGGTAGGGTATCCCAATACCTGGGAGGCTGAGGCGGGAGGAATGGTGACCTCTGAGCTATCCTAAGATACATCGCAAGCCCCTGTCCAGAAAAAAAAAAAAAAAAGCAAAGAAAAGTGGAATCATTCGTTCTTTGTCCTATTTACTCTGCCTTAAGATGAACTGACATAATTTGTATCTGAAAACCCATCCCCCAATACACCCTCCTACCCCACCCCCACCCCTGGCCAGGTCCCTTATGTTAATGGCTCAGTCCTAAGTGTGCAGCAACTGAAATTTAGCAGCATCCTGAGGCAGTGGGGCCTAATTGGAAAAAGTTATGTCACTGGGAATATACTCTTTTGTTTGTTTGTTTTGAAAACACAGGGTTTCTTTGTAGCTTTGGGGGCTGTCCTAGAACTCACTGGCCTCCAACTCCCAGAGATCCACCTGTCTCTGCCTCCCAAGTGCTAGTATTAAAGCCGTGAGCCACCATGGCCTGACGGAGAATATACTCTTGAAGGGAACTTGAGACATTCATCTGACCCTATGTTTTTTCTGCTTCCTGGCTTTCATGCACTAAGCATCTTCTGCCATGAACTCCCACTATATTGTGCCACCTTCCTACAGGCCCAAAAGCAGTGTGCCAACTGATACTGACTAAAGCCTTTGAAGTCTCTTTTGGGGTTGATGGTCTCTGATGGGAGATGTCATTCTGTATCTGTTTCTCATACTGGTTAATAATAAAGCACTGTTGGCCAATAGGAAAGGAAGATAGGAGGGACTAGGAGACAAGGAGGAAATAGGAAGTAGGAAGGAAGAGTCAAGATGGAGAGTCTGGAGAAAACAGTATGCCGGCGGCTCCCTGGTAAGAGAAATACATAGATCAGCAAAAATGGGTTAATAATTAAGGCAGAACTAACCGATAAAAAACAAGTAACAGGGCCAACAACATTGTATCAAATACAGAGTCTCTGTGTATTATTTGGGGCTGGTGGCGTGGCGGCCGGACAAGACCAGGCGGCGACAGACAGAAAAACCTATACACGTTACAGGTCTCATGCAATTTTTTTAAATCATGGTAGATATCTGATGACATTCTTCATTGGCCAAGCACAACCTTTTAAAGTTCATTCATGTTGTAGCTCATATCAGCATTTTGTTCTTTTTAAGTCTTACCATCCATTGTAGGATAAACCACCTTTTCTTTACACAATCATCAGCTGATGGACATTGATGCTGTTTCCAGCTTTGGAGTGTTGTGAATAAACTGCCATGAGCACTGATACACAAGTGTTTGCTCACATTCCTAAAACATCCAGTTATTTAGGGTACATATTTAGCAATCAAAAATGCCAGTTCAAACGATAACTCAAAGTTTCATGTTTTGAAGAACACCAAACTTCATCCTTCTTCTGGGTCTTGGTGGAAGGGAACCTCCAGATCTTAACTATATGACCACATATGGGCACCTCATTTTTTCTGTCTGCCTCTGTCTGCTCCCTATAATGTTCCTTGCTGCCTATCTGCCTCTAAGACAGCAAAGTCTTGCATCAGGCAATCCATGTAAGGGTGCCCAGGAGGGACAATTCCTACCGGTGATAGTAGTTTTCTAGGAGAATTAGGAATGGAGGAAAGATGTTCAGTTTTCATATTTTGGAAATAAGTCAGTGTCACTACTTCCTTCTGTCCCTATACAAAAGCAGAACCCCAAACCACAGAAACACGCTGACAATTCCTGGCATTCTGCCTTTAAAATAAATTATAGAGCTTTCAATAGGCCCTTAAATTCTCTCTCTCTGTTGGTTTTTGTTTTTTGGTGTGTGTGTGTGTGTGTGTGTGTGTGTGTGTGTGTTTTCCCTTAAGGACCTTAAATTCTTGATTGGAAATGATGCTGTTGTCTTGGGATTAGATCCAGAAGACATCTAATTCACATCAAGTTTTAAAATTGGCCTCATAACAACCCATCTTTCAAGTAGTAGATAGTTATTAGACCCCACTGTAAATGAAGAAATGAGGCACTAAGACCTTAATTCACTTCTTCCAGGTCCTTCAGACAATGAGTGACAGGGAAGATTCAAAGTCAGCAGTGTTCAGTACTGTCTTAAATGGTTTCCCAGGACTGTGCTCTCTCAGTTCTGTGGACGTGCTGGGCTGTCTTTGGCTGTCCTCTGGAATTCTGCTTGCTTCTGCAGTGTCACATGAGAAAAGAAAACTTTCTGCCCTCCCACCTGCCAGACCCCAGATAGCTTTGAGTGCTATTTTCCCTCATTCTACTGCTCATCTACAGATGCTGAGATACTCAACATCTCATATGGCTCCTGACGACTTTCCCAGCTTAAAGGGTTAACAGACAAAAGAGTGGACAGGAAGTATAAATTCAAAATGAAGATACCTAGGCCATCCTAAGGTGTTACAACTCTAAACCATGTCCAAGACCATGGATGCCAATAGTTTAGACTCTTGGCTTATGGGCTGTTACCATATTCAAATTTCTGTTAGCCAAAACTCAGACACTGAAAATACATGAATGAGCATGAACATAACCCAGAAAAACTAGGTGGATATTGAAATTTTAATTCCAACTGATATCCTTGTCATGAAACAGTATCCTTTCAACAGTTTTCAAACATTTAAAAATAGAGATTCTTGTAGTTCATGAGTCATGTAAAAAATAGGGCATTAGCTAAGTTTTAGGCAATTACTAGTTTATTGCCCTCTACCCTAGTCTAGTCTGTAAATTTATGCATGGTATTATATTCTTAGCACTTAATTAGATAAGAAGTGAAAAGAAGTATAGACTGAGTTCATTTGCTTCTCATAGTTTAGTTTTCTTACCTAAAACATGGTGTTTCCAATGTTTGTTTGCTTACTTTAGGCAAACTATTTTATTTATTTTATTTACTCCCTCTTAATCTGATCCCTCATCAGTAAATGAAATGTTAGGAAAGAATAGTAAGGGGTTTCCAAACCCTGGTCATTAACCCCTATTAGCATTTTCCTGGGATTCAGTGTGATGGATGAGAAAGGATACAGTAGGCAGATAGCCAGGGGGACTTGTTTCAGTTTCTCCGTCTGTTGTGATAAAACCTCTAGCACAATTATGGTTTGAATAAAACTGGTCCCCATAGGCTCATAGGGAGTGGCACTATTAGGAGGTGTGGCCATGTTGGAATAGGTCTGGCTTTGTTGGAGAAAAGGTGTCAGTATGGGGCAGACTTCGAAGTCTCAAATGCTCAAGCCAGGCCTACCTCTCAAGTACCATGACTTCCTGTGTGCCACCATGCTTCTGACCATGATAATAATGTAATAAATCTCTGAAACTGTTATCCAGCCACAATTAAATGTTCTCATTTAAAGGAGTTACTGTGATCATGCATTTCTTCGCGGAAATAAAAACCCTAAGACAATAGCTTAAGGGAGAAAGTGTTTATTCTGGTTCACCTTTCAAGGGTTCAGTCCATCGTGCTGAGGAAATCAAAGAATCACTGAAGCCACTGTCGACACTATTCACAGTCCCGAAACTGAGTGGTGGGTGAGCACTGCTGCTCAGTCACCTCTCTCCATTGACAGAGTCAGGAGCCCATCCAGGGAATGGTGTCACCCACAGTGGGCAGGTCCAACCTAACCACCTCAGTTAAAGTAATCAAGAGACCCCCTCTGTAGGCATGCCCAAAAGACCTACCCCCAGATGATTCTAGGTCCTGTCAAGTTGACAGTTAACACTGACTATGCCAGGTCTGCATGCTCATAGCAACCCAAGTGCCTTGCTGTTATCTCTTGTAGGGATTTAGCTTCAAGACTGGATTTATTTAAAGGAAACGGAGTATTTTTCTTCTGATCTTATTGGGATTAATATCAGTGTAATTGTACACTAAATGAAATAAGAGGAGTAAAAATTAGGGCAAGTCTGAACTATTATTATTTGAAGCAGATGTGATTACATAACTGGAAAATTCTGCAATATGCACTGGAAAAATCATGAAAATACAATAATAAAAATTAACAAAATAGATGAAAACCCTTCTTCCTGTACTTAGTAACACCCAACTTAAACAATAAAGTACACACCCAATAATAAGCTGGACAGAAGTTTTGTGGAAAAGGCTTTCTACTGTTTGAAATCAAAGATTTTTGCAAGACAGGGTTTCTCTCTGTAGCCTTGGCTGTATTGGAACTCACTGTGTAGAACAGGCTGACCTTGAACTCAAAGAGACCCAACCTCCACTGCCTCCCAAGTGCTGGGATTAAAGGCATGAGCTACCACTGCCCTGCAAAGATAGTATTTCTACAAAATTACTCATCAATGATACCAGAACCATGTTTTGCCCTAAACAAGTCGATTCTGAATTGTTTGTTTGTTTTGAAAGATGAGCCAGCCAGAATAGCTGAGAAAAATTCTTAGTGATTTTCTAAATAAATAACTCTAATTAATTAAATGAAAATAGAGTTAGTAAAAAGGGTAAGAGATCTACATGCAGCATATGGGTACATATTCATATATGTCTCTGATTAACAGAATCTAGTAGTGTTTCACGAAAAGACAGATGAGTGGCACAGAATGAGGAGTCTAGAAATAGACAAAGACACATATGGGAATTTAGAATATGATAAAGGTGGCATTTTAATTCTGAGTAGAAAAGATGGACTATTCAATAAATGATGGTGGTAAAAGTGATTAGCTGTCTGGCAGAAAAGTAAAATTGGAATCTTTCTTCATTTCTAATAACAAAATGAATTTCAGACAGATAAAGAAATTGAAACTAAAAACTGAGCACACCTATCTACTAAAAGAAAGTACAGATGTTTTCTTTTTTATTATATAATTTTTATTTAAATTTGTAACAAGCTTGTTTTACATATCAATCCCAGTTCCCACACCATCTTGTCCTCCCTTGTTCCCCCTACCAGCCCCCATCCCATCCCCTTTCTGCTTCCCAGAGAGAGTGAGGCCTTCCATGGGGAGTCTTCAAAGTTTGTCATATCATTTGGAGCAGGGTCCAGGCCCTCCCCCCATGTGTCTAAGCTGAGGGAGTATCCCTCTATGTGGAATAGGCTCCCAAAATCCATTCATATACTAGGGATAAATATTGATTCACTACCAGAGGTCCCATAGACTGCCCAGTCCTCCCAACTAATACCACATTCAGGGAATCTGGGTCAATCCTATGCTGGTTTCCCAGCTATCAGTCTGGGGTCAATGAGCTCCACCTTGTTCAGGTCAAATTTTTCTGTGGCTTTCTTCATCCTGGTCTTGATCCCTTTGCTCATCACTCTTCCCTGTCTGCAATTGGATTCCAAGAGTTCAGCTCAGTGTTTAGCTGTGGGTGTCTGCTTCTGCTTCCATCAGCTACTAGATGAAGGCTCTAGGATGGCATATAAAGTAGTCATCAATCTCATTATCAGGAAAGGGTATTTAAGGTAGCCTCTCTACTATTGCTTAGATTGTTAGTTGGGATCATCCTTGTAGATCTCTGGACATTTCTCTAGTGCCAGATTTCTCTTTAAACCTACAATGGCTCCCTCTATTATGCTATCTCTTTTCTTGCTCTCCTCTACTCTTTTCCTGATGCAATCTTCCTGCTCCCTCATGTCCACCTCTTCCCTCCTCTTCCCCCCCCCAGCTCCCTCTCCCCTCTCCCCATGCTCCCGGTTTGCTTGGGGGATCTTATCCCTTTCCCCTTCTCCAGGGGACCATGTATGTCTCTCTTAGGGTCCTCCTTGTTTCCTGGCTTTTCTGGAAGTGTGGATTAAAGGCTAGAAATCCTGTCTAAAAGCCGTACATGCGTGGGTACATACTGTGTTTGTCTTTTTGTTACTGCTGGCTATTACAAATAATGCTGCTATGAACATAGTTGAACAGATGTCCTTGTGGTATGAATGTGCATCTTTTGGGTATATGCCTGGGAGAGTGGCTCCTACACCATTCCTGGACAGTGCAGTAGAGCTTTCCTGGAAGGTGTGGGAGAAACAAATGGGAGAACTGGCCCCACCCCTTGTTCATCATCGCAAGGGTTGAACTAGCCAGGGCAATGCAGGGAAGCTCACCCCTGGTGGTGAGGACACAGGAGGGCTGGCAGGCTGACCAACCCTCCAACTACCCAGGGTTATGAGTTGGACCATCCCATCTGTGATCTGCTGGAGCACATGAAGGGACCAATCCTGCAGACCCAAAGCGTCAGGATCTCCATGACAGGGCAACAATGGGATGTCCAAGAAGAATCCCATTACAGGTCTAATATCAGTAGTGTAACACAACAGAGGCCTCTAACCAGACTGATGACACTCACAAATAAACATATATATATATATAAAAGTGTTTACTTCATGACTCATTGTGTCTCACTTCAGCTTTCAGGACAGAATTGATTTTTCCTTTTCCTTTTCTTCTTTCTTTTTCTCTTAAATTGTATTCAATTTGGGGGCACTGGCAAAGGCAGAGGGCAGATATGAAGGGACAAGGAGAAGAATGGGATTGAGATGCATGATGTAAAAGACACAAAGAATAAGTGCTAAGAAAGTTAAAACAAACAAACAAACAGTGATCCCCCAAAGCATTATCTAGTCTCCAGTAAACCCTTTATGAGATGATGGATTTCAGCCAAGCCTGTGGCTTCTTGCAATAAAAGTTGTCATGACAATCAATTATGACTTATTTCTAACTAATGGTTAATTTTGAAAAGGGAGGAGCTGCCTTTCTTCTCCCTAGTTTTCCTCCTGGCCAGACTATGGGCCTTGGTCTACAGGAATCATAAGAGAATGCTCACATTTTGACCATAGCAAGGCCATTAGGACAATAGTGGCTTCTCCATGCCAGACTCCACTCCTCACCCCTAGAGTGTCTTTCTGAGAAATCAACATCTAGGTTGTTTTAATCATTAGTATGTGGGGAGGTTTGTCATTTATAGACAAAGCAAACCCTGACTTACTCAAGAAAGGAGTCAAGCAAAGACAAGAGAAATCAGACACTACTGCCCTCCCCACTGAGTCCACTTTATAGTTTAAAATGTGGAAGTTTATGAGTATTCTGAATAAAGAAGTCTTCTTAAGTTTCACTAACCTTGCAGGGACTGCTGAGAGCATCTTCATCCATTAACATTATCACAGTCTCTGGTAGTTATTCACTCACAAAGCCTAAAAGCCCACGTGATAGGCCAAATAATTTCTTACTGAGTATTCTGGCTGTGACAGTCTATGAAAAGCATAGGTGGGTGGGTGTGCAGTGGGCAAAGAGGGAAGGGGAACGCTCATCTAGCACACCTCGGTCTCCGCTGGAGTCTTCCTAATTACAGACACTCGGAGGCTAGAGCTTTTTATACCAACACAAATTAAGTTGTTTGTTGCTAGATTGATTCTTAGCTGGACTCATTCCAATGCTCTGCTAGGAGAAGCAACTCTTTAATTTAGGATGTGCTGGAAAGACTGCCAAACATCAAGAACCCAGAAACATTCTCAAACAGAAGGCAAGCTACACAGCCAGGGTGCCAGTTATCTCCTAGCTCTCAACTCTGATTTATGAATGTGGTCTTAAGAGACTCAAATACAGAGAGGATTCATTTGGTTCAGATGACCCAAGGCCATGATTCAGAACCACTGTTTTGTTCTTTTACGTTAGCCAAAAAGGCAAGCAAGGAAGTTTGGGAATGTTGACCAGCATGCTGGAGCACAGGAGGCCTGGGACTTTCTTTTATATGCACTGAGAAACAGGGTGGTAGGTACTCAATTTTGTCTCTTGGCTTTGGGATAATATGCTCCATATAAATATTGCATTGCCTTTTCAACAAAGTTCAAACAACATGCTTACAATGCTTTTCCTCGGTTGATCACTCAGTTATCATTAGTCCACTATTCTTCTTGGACTTCCTGTGTCTTAGCTAATGCTTCTCTCTTAATAGCTTCATGTGTTGCCTTCTGTGTGATGCCTACAAGAGTCTCATGTTGTTGCATGCTTTGTAGCCTTCCATGCTTATGTGGCTTCCCATGCTATCACTTGAGATCTTGTTTGAAGTGTCTATAACACCACAACTTTTGCAGTCAGTCATCATGTCTATAAATAGTGACAGTGACAAGTCTGATGGCACAAGCTTATGATCATAGCTACTAGGAAAGCTGAAACGAGGGGAGTACAAGGTCCTTCTGGACTACAGACTGACTTTAAGACCAGCCTAGCTAACTTGGCAAGACTTTGTCTTAAAATTAAAAAAAGAAGAAAAGATTGTGAATATGACCTAGTCATAGAGTGCTGTAGAGTATTTGCCTAGTAAGAGCAAGTCCATAGATTCGATCCCAGGTACTGAAGAAGATGGATAGAGATAGATAGATAGATAGATAGATAGATAGATAGATAGATAGATGATAGATGTGTGAGTGGTGGGGGTAGATGGATGGATAGATGGTGGGGGAGAATGATTCAGTCATATTCCAAATGCCAGGCTTTTCCACCAGTGGGAGCAGGAGCCAACTACATGAACCATGCCTGCAGCAGCTTCTAAGTGCTTATTCAGCAACACAAAATGGATCTAGATTCTAGGGAAACAGTTGCTAGGCAGTTTTTTGAGGTTGGGGCACACAGTGGCTTTTTAAAACCAAAGTCTAAAACTGCTTAGACTCTTATACCCTTGAGACTATTAAGATGTCCTAAGGGCATCTTTTATCCCAGTACAAAGTACTTCAATTTCTTTTTCTTTTCTTTTTTTTCTTTTTTTTTTTTGGCTCCAAACTTTTTAGCACTCACAGACTCCTAGGTAAAGTTTAAACATATTCCTTTCATGCACAAATCATGTTTTCATTTTCCTTTTCAATCCTCATCTTCTCTATAAATCTGGTTAAAAACAGCCAGCAATGCCCGTGCCACTGCCTGAAGCCTCTGCTTCACTGAGATTTCCTCAGCCCCATAACCTTACCTACCACCTTTAAATGCAGCCTCCCACAGAAGACTCATAATCATTAGCCAGAATGTAACATAAATAGCCTCTCACCCGGTTGTCAGCAGAATTCTCATTTCTGAATCTTCAAGAACATTGCTTACTCTCCCCATTCTTATCAGCAGTCTGGTCTCCTAAATCGCCACTGGAATTCCCCGTGTTCTCCATTTACCACATGCTGGGGCTTTTCTAATCCACTCCTCCACATTTTTCCCAAAATCCTGCCACTCTGAATCACATTACCAGCCAGAGTCACAATGATCCCACTTTCCCATTTCCTTCAGCTTTCTGATGCTGCAATAAAATACATAAGATAAATAATTTAACGAGAGGAAATTTTAATCTGGGCTCAAAGTTCAGATCATGGTTGCTTAGCCAATTGTCTGGGGGCCCGTGGTTAGGCAGTGCCATGATGGGGAGCATGTGATGGAGGAGGTGTCTCATCTCAGAATGACTGGAAAGCAAGGGGAGAGGAGGAGATTGAACTGCTAATACCCCTTCAAAGGTGATAGCTCTCTTCCCCTGGGCCACACTTCCCACAAGTTTACCTCCAAAGAGCATCATAACTTAGGAAATGAGCCTTTAAAATGAAGACTTTGGGGGACATTTAAGATCCAAACCATAACACAACTTTGCCTAACCATGACCACTGAAAAGACAAAGATCAACAGCCAGTCTAGAACCCATGAGTTCCTCCAGTGTCCATATTTTAACACTTAAACACTTTTGTCTTAAAGATATCTGGGAAAACAATTAATTCTGGCAAAAAGTGTGAAGAACATACTGGAACACCTGCTACTAAAGAATGGAAAAAGCAATTAAAAACCATCAGGATTATGTTCAGTGTACTCAGGAGCCAACACACATGAGCTACGGTTGGCTGACACAGGGAACCTGAGCTCCAATGGCGGCACACCTTCGGTGGATTCAAGTCTTTAAAATCATATTTTTAATCATACTTAAAATAAGCTAATTGGTTACTTCTGAAAGACGACAAAGAAATGTCATATAATTTGAAATATGATGAAGGGTGAACATTGAGTTCTGGTCCAATGGCAAACTATAGATTATTTGGATTTCAAAAGTTGTTAAAAATTCTAACAAAGCAAATAGATCACAGTAAGCATTTGTATGATAGTATTGATGAATTATACTTGAGCTTACATGTGATGATGATGCTGTTATGGGTTCATTGAACATAGTGGGATATACTCAAGAGTCAGAGGCAGGATTATTGTGAGGGTCACCCTGAGCTACATATTGATACTCTATATCTAACAAATAATGATAATAATACCAAAGACTAGGGGTGTAATTCAAAGGTAAAGCATTTCTCCAGTGTATCACAGGTTCAAGAGTCAATCCTCCAGCATAATTAGTTAACTAAATTATCTTATTTCCTGGACTTGCTTCAACATAATCTTAATGAGGAGATAAGTTGAAGACATATAGATGAGAAGAGCTTGACTATATATTGATCATTTTAAAGTTGAATTATTAATAAATAAGTTCGTTACTGAGTTTTTATGTTTATAATTTGTTTAAAAAGTTTTAAAACATCAACATTAGGAACTCCCAAGTATGATGGTAGAATAGAAGCTGTGCCTGTAATATATAATGATAGCAAAATTTGAAGGATAGGAATGTAATTGAATGATAGGACACTGACCTCATATGTGACAGATTCTGAATTCAATCCCCAGCACTAATTAGATGATAATTCAAAATGGAAAACAAAGTCATTATGTTCTAGATTAAACACACATGTTGAAATACAGTGAGCAAGAAGAAATAGTAAACCTTCCGAGACTCAGAATGGGAGGGATTGGACAGCTGAGAAATCCAGAGACATGGTGAAAAAGAAGAAAGCTGATCTGAACAGAACAGATGCACAGATCCCTGACAGGGGAGTGACAGCAGACACCCCATCTAAAAGTAGACCAAGAAGTCCCTGGTGAGAAGAGGCTAGCACAGCTACACACAGGACAAGCCACCAGCTCCCACATGCCTCAGGTTCAGTGGCAGGCTTTGGAGAGAATGAATTCTCCAGTGCATGGGTCAACAGTACAGAGGAATTCCACTTTGTTATAGTCTCTGACTCAGACAGCTGTGGTTCCGTGCTGTTTTGAGAGCAGGCCCATTGTATACATCTGAATTACCGAAAGAACCTGAGAACAGAAAACAGTTACAAGCCAGGGAGCCTGAATTCAACCTGCTATAGCCTCTGGGTGAGAGATGGCTCTGGAAGACAGTGATGGGAAGTAGGAGGGCCAAATTCTGACAAGCTAAGATGTGCAGACAGCAGGAGGTTCAGCCAAGGCAGTGAATATAAGAAAGGTAGCCTCATCCATGGTGCACAGGAGCAGACTTCATTAATAGAGAGTAGCTCTAGAGTTTGATAACCTCGAGCCTGGGGCAGTGGGTGGATCGGCCCCTCCTCTGGAGCCATCTATCTGCCATCAACTTTAACACTGTACATACAGCCTAAGAACTCTGGTGTTCCTGTCAACCACTTGACAGCCATCCACAGGTGCATCTCCCCAGCAGGGTGATTAATACTTAATGTGTTTTGAAACTACAAATAGAGGTCTGCCTGTAAGGATCTCAATGCACTGGCAGACACTCCTGAACTAAAACATTAGACACTCCAGGAGATAGGAACTAGGAAGTCCCCGGATGGTTAGAGAATCTGTCCTGCCCACAGAACCCCAATGTGTGCAGAAGTGAGGGCAGCTTTGACAGATGTTAGACACTTGTCCAATACAGACTCAGCACCAGGGTAAATCATAGCAAAGACAAGAAAACACAAGTTCAACCAGCCACCATCCACACATATACCTGGAAGCTTCCAGTTCTCAAGGACCCAGAGCGAAGCCCCTCCAGCATTTCATTTCCTCCAACCTAAGGCCTCTGATGACCAGGCATTCAAATGTATGAGTCTATGGGGGCCATTGAAAGCACCAAGCACCACTTTGATTTCCTGTTGGTGAATGTGTCTACTGTTCATTATCGCTGCTGCTATGCCATCTTCTCCAGGTCATATCAGACCCCAACTTCTTCCACCTCTAATGTGTATTGAAGATTTGTGACTCTTTGGGAATCTTCTAGGAGATTGGGACAACTGAGGCATCTGGCTTCAAGAATTGAACAGTTGCCAGGTTTTCAGATTGTCTAACATGTAGGTGGTCATTGTCCATGTCTAACTACTTAGTCTCTCTCATGCTAGCCAGTCTAGTGAATCCTTTCTTCTGCTATATGATTTTCTAATGGCTCTGTTCCTCTAGAGAACCCTGCCTAAAATGCATGGCAGTTACGGAGATTATCAACCACTTTCTGAGTGAATATGAGGCCTGCTCTATAGGAAGGGTTTTGAGCCTGGTACTGTAAACCTAGAGGAGATCATAGGTCCCAGCAGGGAGCCTGCTGTTTTGTGGTAAATAGGCATGCCATCAAACTGCCTTCTAAGTAGTTGTGTTTTTAGCCATAGATTTGTGTTGCTCCCAGATTTGATCAGGGATGCTTCTTTTGGCTGTGGGTAAGAGTTAATGTGGAGACTCATACCTGATCAAAATGCCAAGTGACTGGGAGTGCTCAGCTGTGGATGATTCATCCCTACTACCCTCCTCCCATTCAAGGCTCAGGGAGCATTGTGGAAGAATGGGGGATGAAGAGAGCTGACAAAGGCAGACTTCTGGACACAAGGTGGCTTCAGCACACAACAACTCACAGCCACTCTGGCTACCTGTGTACAAGAAAAGCTCACTGAGTCCAATCCGTGTTGTGTATATGGTCTTGGGAATGGGCCTATCCCCAGAAGCATGGACAACTCACCAGGGCTCACATCCTTAAAGAAAACAATCTCTCCCTGTCCCAGAAGCTACTGGTGCCAATATCCCTCCCCTCCATGCTGGAATTTTGCCTTCATGGACATAACTTGTTTCTTTGTTTCAGTATCTCAACTTCGTTGGTGAATTTCACGTCTGTGTTGTTTATCATCCTCATGTGTTTTCTCCTTTTTATTTTCTTCTGTGTGTTGCTGACTCTTCCCCAGGTCCTGTCAATTTCTTTATTTTCTTCATCTGTGCTTTTGGTTTCTCTTTGAAGTCATTTATCATTTTTAACAGTAAACTTTTGAAACGATCCCCCAGGATGTCACCTCTGTTGGTATCTGTGAATACAGAAGCTGAAGACCCAAAGCTGGGTGGGTAGGGAAGCAGGGAGTTCTGGGAAGAGTTGGAGGAGGGGTGAGTACAATCAGGTACAAAATTTTCAAAGAACTGATTTTTAAAATGAGGGGAAAGGTATTTAACACATTTAGCTAGCCCTGAAATGGAAATTCAAGTTGCTTTGAGATTCTATTTTACCCTAGGTAGAACGGCTGTTGTGAAGAAAACAAATGACAGCAAATGCTGACAAGGATATTAGGAAAGGAGACACAGTGCTGGGGGGGGGGGAGAAATTGATTCAACCACTATGGAAATCAATAGAGATTCTGCACACAAACTAAAATCAGGGTTACCATACAACGAAGCCATACCATGTCTGTATGTGTATATATATATATCATCAAACAATTGCAGGTCAGCTCACCACAGACATACTTGTTCCATGTTAACTGTCGCACTATTCAAAATAGCCAAGAGGTGGAACTACCCTGGTCACCCAGCAAATAATAAGTTGACAGGAAAATGCTGTACATGTGCACAATGGAATTTTATTTGACTACGCAATGGTAATTTCAGGCAAATAGGTGGAATAAGAGACCACTGTGTTAAAAGATGTAAATCTGACTCAGGGAAATATCCAGCTTTCTCTCATGTGGAATCCAAATTTAAATGCATACTTACACAAGTGGGAGGTCAAAGGGTAATGGGATACATACGACACAAGTGCAGAAGGTGAATATGTAGGAGAAAGAAAAAAAGGCAGAGTGGGGTCTGGGAAGGAATAAGAACAAACCATAATTGTATGTATGTATGTATGTATGTAAGTATGTATAAAAATATCTCAGTTATTGAGCAGTGGTGGTGTACGGTTTTAACCCCAGCACTCAGGGGGCAGAGACAGGTGGATCTCTGTGAGTTTGAGGCCAGCCTGGTCTACAAATTGAGTTCTAGGACAGCCAAGGCTCCCTGACTTGAGAAGCCAGGTGGCGATATAAGTAAATGCATTATTTTGCATGCTAACCCCAAAAAAATCACTTTAAAAAATCAAAATAAATAAGTGAAACATCAGTATTTACTAAGGAGTAAAGTCAAACCCAATTGTTGGAACCACGGGATGGGGCAAAGTCCTTCCTTCTGTACCCTCTCCTCTGGAATTATTAACACTCATTACGTGCCTGACCTACATGGGGATTAAATCCAGGACTTTGTGCTTGCAAGCACTCTGCCAACTGACCTCCATCCTAGACCTTTGCTGAGTATTAATGACTATTTTTAGTGTCAATTTCAAATACAATCACGCTGGGAAAATTTATTGCATCATCTATGAATTTAAAAGACTCCTGATTTTGTTTCCAAGTGTTAGAAATAAAATACACCCAGCAATTTTTGTTGAGTAAAATCAGGTATACACCCATGAAACATTATACTACAGAATATTCCTCTGCTTGTTCCTGATGGCAGAGTTGTGTTAAACGTCAGCCAACAGGCTTTCCTGTCGGGTATTATCCTTCCTCCTGTGTGGCTCCAAGGAACCACTGAAATCTCTGCATCTTTCTTTTTCCTGCTGCACTTCTGAGGCTTCTGTCAAATCTAAGCTTCTGAAAGTTTTGCTCCTGACTTACTGAATTCAGTACTTGTTAGATAGCATAGTGGGAGTTAAGAGGAAATCCAGCCAGATGACGAAACAGTAATTGTCTGGGAAACCGAGTCTAAGGATAAAAGACTTGAGTTAGCTATACATCTCTAGATATTTTAAACAAAATGTCGGTGTCACTTTTATAACATTGGAATATTTGACAAAACCCCTCAGTCTAAGAGGCATGCAATGGAATGCTGAATGGACAATATTACAAGAAAGGTATCCTACTTGGGAGGAATGTGCTGGGTATCCATCCACCTGAAGGTAGATCTCACTAGCATGATATAACTTAGAATGGGCAGAGCAGAGGCAATGAAGACATTGCTCTGTGTTCCAAAGGCCCCCAACAGCATCAACAAGAGGGAACGCAGACCTGAAAAAACAGCAGGCCAGCATTGGGTTAAATGCTGTGGCTACTTCTAGGTATGAAAATATCAGAAGACAAAGGACTATGGGAAATATCTTGGCTTTCCCTTTCCAAAATACTCTTGGCTACTAAGCTGGTGTTCATGTAGAAGACATCTGCTTGTAGGTGATGGATGAGAAATGAAATAAGAATATAGCATAAATCGTCTGCCCCCAACTCCATACTTTGCCAGCCATTACCAGTACACGTGGGTGTTGAATTGGTAGCAGTCCCGGATTTCCTAAAAGCAGAGATGGCTCTCAGTTAAAAATGGCAACTTGAGGATGCATTTAACTACCCTTTTATTCCATGCAAGTTTTCTATTGAAATAACACGCTATAAGCAAAGAACTTCTTACAACATTGGTGGTAACTGAGAAAGAAGGAAGGAGTCTGCTAAATGCATAAAGATGGAACCAGGAAAAGTCCTGTCACCCCAGGTTTCCATGCAGTCTGGAAAATAGACAGAAAGGGACTCAGCAAGATTTGACGCTAGCCCTCAGTGCAGTCATGGGGCTCAACTAAAAGTAAGCACAGAAAGGCACATGAATCAACCCCCTAATTCAGTCTATTAGCCCCATGATGAGGAGTACTCCTTATGTGGACTATGAATGCTGAGCTGGGAAACCAGCGAAAATCACCACCAACAACTCTTTCCAAATAAAGGTAACTGCTAGAAACAGGATGGGCCCCAGCCCCAAATATCAGCCACCCCATCCATGTTCAGAAAGAACTCACTGACCAGAAGCCATACTCTTGTGTTCTTTCTCCTGCTTAGATTACTAGATTTCTCAACCAGAAGAAACACACACACACACACTCACACATATTTTAATTTATGAGAACATATTTTCCCCTTTGTCTTAGTTGGCCTGCAACTTTAAATATGAGAAATCTCTATAAAATCTCAAACTGTAGACAAGGCCTGCCCTCCCTCTCTAATTGCGAAATGGCAGGAAATAAGAAGTGATACTATGAGTCAAACAGGGCACTCGTACCAGAGAAGCTGGAAGTAACCATGCAAAACATTCCTTGTCAGAAATGCTGGAGCCCTCTGAGTAGTTGATAACTTCACACACTGGACATCAAAATAAGTACTTACAGAATAGGAGGAAATGTAAAAACAGAAAAGACTGGAAAATGTAAAACCTTTCAGATGTTAGGGAGCATGCTCCTGTAACCTCCTGAGAGGTAGAGGTGGACAGATCACCAATTCAAAGGCAGCCTCACTACTGAGGATGTTTAAGGTCATCCTGGGTTATGTGAGATCCTGCTTCAAAAAAAGGAAAAGAGGGGAGAGGAAGGTAGATAATGAGAGAGGAGGAGAGAAGAAGAGAGATAACCTTGGATATGTGGCTCCTTTTGCAACAGTGAAGATAGGGCGCAGGGCCTTGAGCACGCCTGACAGTCACGTTATCTCCATGGCACATCCTTTGGCATAGGATTGACTACATAATTTTTTGCAAAACAAATTTAAACATAAAAAAGCAACTTGTCTAAAATTACACCTTTTCAGAAGAGACAGAGCATTAATTTGAAACTTTGAAGCATTTTAAAATAAACAGGGAGGCGTCACATTTATTTAAAGAATTTTCATAATGTCGAGAACAAGCCTGACCCAAATAGAAATTTAAACACTACATGCACACAAGCACATGTACACATACACACACAAACATACACACACACACACACACACACACACACACGCACACACACACAAAACACCATGTAGATTTAGTTCACTCAGTACAGACAGAAAAAGCAGAAATGAAACAACAGAGAGCCAAATGCATGCTAAAATAAAACAAAATACTGTAATGATGGTCATCTCAATAATGCAAGGATCACTTAGGTCTTATAAAACTATAAAGCTTATCAATATACTTAAAGACAAGACTCATAATAATTTTGGTAGATTTTATATCAAGGACACTTGATTATGTTTATGTAAGTCATGGTTGTTTGCTGAAGAAAACATTTCCTTAATTCTGTTAAGCCTGGTTCTTTTCCAAAATGTGATCTTGCAATATTTAACCTCACCACCCCAAAGCAAAGGGACAAAGTCCTATGAAATTCCTGCTCCAAAGAAAGGCAAAGAGAGGAGAGAAGAAAGGAGGTCATGAGAGACAGGAGAGAGGAGAGAGATAACCTTGAATGTGTGGCTCCTCTTGCAACAGTGGAGATAGGATACAGGGCCTTGAGCACGCCTGGCAATCATGTTATCTCCATGGCACAAGCCTTTGGCACAGGATTTGAATTATATAATATAATTTTTGCAAAATAAATTTAAGCATAAAAAAGCAACATGTCTGAAATTACACCTTCTAGTAAGAGACAGAGCAATAATTTGAAACTTGTATACATCTTTAAAATAAACAGAGAAGCTTCACATTTTATTTAAAGAATTTCCATAATGCTAAGAACAAGCCTGACCCAAATAGCAAATATATACACTACACTACTCAAATTGAAATTTCAGATGTTCTTACTGTATTAATAAAAATGAACAAAATTACATTCTTGCAACAATTAAATTAAATAATATAATTTTAACCGTTGTCTTCCTTACTTTCACTTGTGTGTCTGTACCACCCTCTCATTTTTGTGAGGCATCAGTTCATGACCACAGAGCACTTCCCAGAAAGGCTTGGTATGCTGTGCTTCTCACCTGTAATCCCAGCATGTATAGAAAGACCTGGCTTACAGATAGAAAACCAACACTTAGGAAGCCAGTGTAGGAGAACTGATGGAGTCTGAGGCCAGACTGTGCTGCACAGGGACACTCTTGTCTTAAGAGGCAAGGGGTGGAGAGATAGCTTCTCAGTTAAGAACACTGGCTGATCTTGCAAAGGGCACAGGTTCAAGTCTCAGCACCCATGTGGTGGCTTCCAACCATGTGTAGTATAACTCCAGTTCAGAAGCACTTTTGGGGCCTCTGTGGGGGGAAGAAAATACAAAAGAAAATTCAGGTACATAAAAATAAAAACATGTCTGTTTTTAGAGAGGAACTGCAAGAGGGAGGAGAAACGAAAGGAGGGAGGAAGTGGGGGGGGTTGAGGGAGGAAGTGGGGGATTGAGGGAGGAAGTGGGGAGGGGTTGAGGGAGGGAGAAAACACATGCTAATGCTAACAAATTTTACTGTTTTTATGACTCCCACTTGAACTATCAAGAATTAATTCCTAAAAAATAACAATAAAGTATCTCTCCCATACAGCAGAGAAGATATTGATAATGATCATATTTAATGGTCATACATCCTGCTAGTGATAACAAGTACAACACAGAGCATGTACAAGCTCCTTTATTTAAAAATCCAGGGGGATTGAACTGTGCAGGAAAGAAAAGCACAGTCAGATGTCACTTCCAGAGTTCGCTTCGAGGTTTGTCCATCTGAAGAACCGAAATCACACAAATCAGGGGCATGAAGAAGAAACTTGCTGCCGATGACCCCACTGTGGAGTGTTAGGGAAAATCACAAAGAAGACTCGGTACCAACATATGGCTGCCAGATAAGGTTCAAAGGGCAGACTGAGGGCTAGGGAGACGACTTAGCTCAGTGCTTGCCACACAATCCTCACGATGTGAGTTCAGATTCCCAGAACCCAGGGAAAAGCATCTGTAATCTCAGCACTCCTGTGGAGAGGTGGGGGGCAAAGAACTGCTGGAGGCTAGCCTGGTGCACACAACGGGCTCCAACAAAGAGGAAGACAAGAGCTGACACCAGAGGTGCCTGACCTCCACACGTACAATAGCATGCATGCACCTCTGCACTCACACACATTCACATGCTTGTGCACACACACACACACACACACACACACACACAATGACACAAATTGATAGAGTGCCTATATTTCTTCAAATCCAAGACAGTAACGTCCCGTTGATGAAACTACAACAAGCTTGTAAGATATAATCCAATTTCAGAGAAGGTAGGATGTGAGGAACCTGTACAAATTAAAATTAACCAAATAACACAGCACTTTTAGTCCCTTATGCAGTTCCTGTGCCTAAATAGCCACTTGGTATGCAGTGGATGCTCTGACTTAGAAAGGGTGGTCGGGGGAAAGAGATGGCAAGGAGGAACCCTTATGTGTGCACCACCTGGAATGCAATCACCAGAGCTGTGTGTAATGAACAGCCTTTTTATTCTTTTAAACCCTGAATTTTGATCCACTGTCCAAATTACTTCAGCTCTGAGGAGCTGCAACATTGTCATGACCTCTCCTTCCAGGACATCAGTCTCCTCTATTACCTGAAGTCTCTGACATCGCATCCTGGCTCCCCTCGCCTCCAGCTTTGCGCTCTCTCCTATATAATACATAGCTCACAGTGCTTTTCTCACACTTTTCTGGGTCCAATTATGAAACGGAAAATACAAGAATAACCGGCCAGAGCTCAGAGGCACCACGGGTTGAAAGCACTGAATGAAAACAAAAAGACCAGGTGTGGTGGCACTGTAATCCCAAACCTTGGAAAGTGGGTGCAGAAGAGTAGTGAGTTCAAGGGCATCCAAACTAGAGTGAGACGTTTTTCAAAGAAAAAACAGTGGTGAGGGGCTGTGATGTATATAGCTCAGTGATAGAGTGTATGCAAGCCCTGGGTTCAATCAGACCACTGAAATAACTAAAGCACCCACATGCACACACACGCACGCACACACATGCACACACACATGCACAAATGCATACACACATATGCTCACAAACACACAGACACATACACAGAGAGACACATGTGCCCACACAAACACACATACATATATGAACACACACACATGCACAATGCATACACACACAAGCTCACCTACATACAAACACACAGATACATACACATGTATGCCTACACAAACACACATACATATACGCATATGCGCGCACGCGCGCGCGCGCACACACACACACACACACACACACACACACTTATACAGAGAGAGAGACTATACCTGTCAGCTAGGGCAGATAGTGACTGAATGCTCTCACCCATGGTTTAGTATGCTGTGTTGACAACTTCAAGTGAGAAATGCAAAATCCAAAGCCTTGGTAGCTCAGAAACATAGCTTTTCATTTTACCTTGTAATTTATGTTTCATGCACATGAGTACACAACATGTTTTCTTCTTAAAGCTGAGCTATTCTTAGGCAAGATTGCTGAAGGCAGGATCTAGGTGATTGAGAGGGGGCATGTTTAACAGGGAAGTCTAGCTACTAACAGCGGGAGCTGCATTGACCCAAAGACTTGCAAATATCAGCCTCTGGGAAATACCCTCCCCTTGGCCCACCCTCCTTTTTGGTCTCCTTTGTTGTCCTCCTCTCCCACATGAAGCCCTATTTTTTTCTTTATGCTTTATTTTTTTATTCAGGTTTGAGACTGCAAAATGCTGATTAACCTTAAAAATATATGTATATAAGGCTTTTGCAAGTCATGAAGCTTTAAGAATACCCAAGGCCAGGCTGGAGAGATGGCTCGGCCGTTAAAGGCTAGGCTCACAACCAAAAATGTAAGAATACCCAAGGCCAATAATTAAGGCAATTCATATTTTAATGACAAATTTTAAAAATCAAAGCGAATATGAAAAAGTCTCAGAAAGAAAACAGGACACTTTTCAATAAAAACAGTATCTGGCCCTGTGTACATCACAGATGAATTCGTCTTAATCTAGCCTCAAGCCCTGATGTATACAATTTTATTTACAGGAGCAGTGGCTGACCCAAGGGCTGTGATCTTCCAATTTCATATTTTAAAGTACAGCATGAAAGGACAGTTTATCTTGATAACTGTTGGCATCCCTTGAATTTTGCTCTTAAGGTGACGGCCTTATTGTCTTACCCAACCCTACCCTGTCCACTGCCCAGTTTATGATATAAGAAAGTGTCAATAAATTATAAACATTTAAAAGTTGAATTTCCTGTTCTATGACATGCTATTTTTCTCTGACTTAATATTTGGCTCAATGACTCCTGGTGCCTGTGTGAGTGGGTGTGATTCATCCACCTCCATGAGCCCACATTGTCTTCTCACATGGTTATATCATGTTGGGAACTGTCTTTGTGGGGCTGCAATCAGAACCAGCCAAGCGGCCCTGGGTCTGTACCTGAGTAGGGGAGTGGGAACGAGGGAAACGCTACCTAGACAATAAAGAAAAGACAGAGAGATGGAATAAAGGTCAGGGCAGATCAGTCAATATTGAAATGCCACAAGTTTATTTCTCACCACTCTTAAATGCCTTATCCAAAAAGGGGAACACAGTATCATATATACGGGAAAAATGGACTTTTCTTCCTCACTTATTCTAAGGGTTCAGTAGCAACACCTTAGCTCCAACTTCTCCTTCCCTAGCCTTGAGCAGCAGGAGTAGCCAGATCTCAGATTCAGGTCTGTTGTTATTTAGAATAAGACAGCCAAACATCCTTCTGTAGCTACACCTTTGACCTTTAGGTCTTATGACTTGCTGAGGACAGCTTTGAACTCTCTGTCTTTGTACCAAGAGGGAATGCAGCCATATTTATGGGCACCCACATATTTTTACCCCAAGACATTGGCTGTCAGCATTTATTTATGGTTTTAAACCTTACTCCTGTGAACATCTTGAACACATCATCTGTCTCCAAACAAAAGGCTTCAATATGCTCCTGTGCAAAAAGAATTGTTGGATCCCCAGGAGTGTACAATTCGATACTTATGAAATAATACCATCTTCTAATCCCAAATGCCTGGACAATCTGCACTACATAATCTACCAAGACTTTCTGTTGCTTCTCAGGGCCAACACTTCTTGAAAGGTTTTGCTAACTCAGTTGTCTTGTGTTTTGGGTGGTTTTTGTTTGTTTCTTTGCTTCTTTGTTTGTTTTTTCATTTGTGTTCCCATGATTAAAATACTTAAGTATTTCACAGTTTCTCTTTCACAAAAAAAAAAAGAAAGAAAGAAAAGAAAAGAATAGAAACTCCAAAGCTCTGTATACTTGCATAAGGTTGAACAGACATGGGCTGGAAGACAACGGCCATGCCCTTCCACACTCCTAAGTCTCATCTAAATTCAACCTTCAACCATTTCAGCTTAGCTTCCTATAGATGTTCTGACGGCTCCAGAGAAATAACTTGGAGCTTGCTTGTTACTGTTTATCGTGGTATCCGTCCTGGAGTGTATGTTATAAATATGGCACAAGGGGAACCGTGGTGGATAGCATGGCAGGTGAAGGACAAACATGCCAGGCAGACAGCTTAAGTGGGAAGTTTTATTGGGGAAAAGGAAAGGGAGATGGGATAGAGAAGAGAAAGATAGTGAGAGAGACAGAGAAAGAGAGATGAAGAGAGAGACAGAGAAGTCCTGCCTGCCTCTGCAGAAGAACAGCAGGAAAGAGAGAGTGGAAGTGGGAGGAGTTTGCCTCTTAAAAGGACCTTTGCACTTGTGTGCAGTCTACTTAGTGACATAGCATCCATGTGACCCTGGGCTGGCCAGGGAACTGCCTGAGTGCATTCTGCCAAGTGATGGGGGCAATCCAGAATAATGTCTGAATCCTAAATATGCAATTTCATAGTTTGAATCAATGATGCTTCTGTATTTTGCCTAATTTTATATTAGACTATACCTCAGTGTGTGTGTGTGTGTGTGTGTGTGTGTGTGTGTGTGTGTGTGTGTGGTATAGTGTAATAATGCTTAGAAACAAAATATATTTTGCTATTTTAAATATTCAGAAATTCTTTGCATACCCATCTTTTGTTGTTTGAATTATAAGTATTACCTTCAAATTTATAGTTCATCTTTTCCCTGTCTTTGATGTTTTTCAATTTATAAAGTCTTAAGTTTACCGTAGTATGTTTAGCTTTTACAATTAGTACTTAAGTTTTTTTTTTTTTTTTTTTTTTTTTTTGCTTGTAAATGTCTCTTCTGTTATTATGTAGAGTTTATTTTATGTTTTTCTTCAAACAGTATTTAGTTTGGCTTGCATACATCTGGATTGATGTTTGGACATCAAGAGACAGGTGGATCTCTGAGCTCAAGGCCAGCCTGGTCTACAGAGTATGTTCCAGGACAGCCAGGACTACTAAGAGAGACCCTGTCTCAAAAGAAAAAAAATAATTTCAGTTTCTAAATGTGGATAATCTGTTGCTGTAGAAATGTTTACTAGAAAGATATTCATAGAGAGCCCATAATATCACATCTCATATATATGAGGCCTCCACATGGACATCTGTTTAATTTTATATTGCTGATATGTGGTCTTACTCAGAATAGTTTCCAAATGTCTTGATATCTTGTTGGTCACATCCTCCCCTGCAGTTCTTTCATTCTTGATGTTGTTAACTAATATAAATACTCTGAACACCATTATCCCATTATACCCATTATCATAACTAACAAAACTTCTGCTGTTGGCTTTTGTTGTTGTTGTTTGCCTTTTATTGAATTAGTGACTACCCTAATTATCATCATAGAACCTACATTCAGTAACTGATGGAAGCAGATGCAGTGACCCACAGCCAAGCACTGTGCTGAGCTCCTGGAGTTCAATTGAGGAAAGGAAGGAGGGATAGTATGAGCAAGAGGGGGTCAGATCACGATTGGGAAAACCACAGAGACAACTGACCTGAGCTAGTGGGCGCTCAAGATTCTGGACAGACAGTTGGGGAACCTGCATGAGACAGAACTAAACCCTTTGAATGTGGATGACAGTTATATGGCTTGATATATTGGGGGGAAGGGCTGGCAGTTCGACCTGGATTTATCCCAGGTGCATGAGCTGGCTTTTTGGAGCCTATTCCCTATGTTGTGATACCTTGCCCAATCTTGATGGGGGAGAGGGCTTGGTCCTGTCTCAACTTGGTATGCCAGACTTTGTTGACTCCCCAAGGAAGGCCTTACCCTCTCTAAGGAGTGGATGGGGCATAGGAAGGGTGAAGGTGGGGGAGACAGGAGAATGGAAGAGAAGGAGAACAGGGAATGGTATGTAAAAGTTTAAAAATTATTTTAGATAAAAAATAGTAAAAAAAAAATCATTAGTATAAAAGAAGAAAAAGAAAATAGATTTTTTTCCTCAGATATATCTTTATTATGGTTTCTCTTCCCTCTACTCCTCCCAGTTCCTCTCCACCTCTCCTCCATGCAGATCCACTCCCTTTCTGTCTCTCACTAGAAACAGACAGGCTTCTAAGGGATAATATGGTTAATATAATGCAATATAATATAATATGATAGAACAAAAACTAATATATCAGAATAGGAAAAAAACAAACGAACAGAATGGAAAGGGGCCTAAAAACAAGTAAAGACACAGAGGCCCACTCATTTACACACTCAGGGATCTCATTAACAACACTAAACTGGGAACCATGATGTACTCACAAAGAGCTTGTAGGGAAGAGAGAGAGAGAGAGAGAGAGAGAGAGAGAGAGAGAGAGAGAGAGAGAGAGAGAGGAAATATAAAGAATGGAAAAGCTCTAATATGGCATTATGAGACAAGGAACTGACAGCCAAAGATGCTGTTAAGTTTGTTTTCTGTTGGCCATGTACTTCTGCACACGCAGCCTACCCTTAAAAGTAGTTTATTTCCAGGTTTGGAACAATGGCTCAGCAGATAAAACCACTGGCTGCTCTTCTAGAGGATCTGTGTTCACTTCCCAGCACACACATGGCAGCTCACAACTGTCTATAACTCCAGTTCCAGGGGATCTGGCATCCTCATACAGACATATACACAGGCAAAACACCAATGCCCATAAAAATAAATAAATCTTAAAAGAAAAAAAAAAGAGGTAGTTTGTTTCCCCAGTGAGATTCCCTTAGAGAAACTAGACTTTTGTTTTCGAGTGCTGTCTATTGGAGATGCTTCTGGGTTGGGGATCAGGGCACATGTCCCCTTCTCCTTTCAGCATGGGACCTATCTAGTCCCATGCAGGCCCCATGTGTGCTGCCCCTGTGGCCATGAGTTCACATGGCCTGCAGTTGTTTTTAGGGAGAATTTTGTTGTTTCTTTTTGAATGAAGTTATTAGATAAAATCAACTGGGCAATGATTAATGTCTTTATAGCTGTTAACATGGTGCATTCATCTGTGATATTCTTTATTGTATGTAGTAAAGTAGGAAGTGGTCCTGGAAGATGTGTCCATATTCTTATCCGTGGGACTTACAAATATAACGTACTTCCCAGACATGAGATTAAATAATCCTGGAAGATCGGGCAGCCTTAAATCTCATACAAATGTCACAGAGACACAAGAGAACTTAGAGACAAGGAGAAGAAGCCCCGTAAAGAGGAGGAAGCATTGGTGTCCTGTGATCACAAGCCCCAGGAAAGGGAGACTCACCAGAGGCTGTCAGAGGCAGGGAAGGACTGATGGGAGATGTCATTCTGTAAATATGTGTCTTGTATTGGTTAATAAGTAAAGCACATTTAGCCAATAAGAAAGCAAAATAGGCAGGACTAGGAGACAAGAATTCCGGAGGAGGAGATTCAACCTGTAGGCCTGGGACAGCAGAATGCCCCCCTCTCTGGTAAGATAAGACCACTTGGAAATACTTAGATTAATAGAAATGGGTTAATATTTAAGACAGAGCTAGCCAATAATAAATGCTAATAACAGCATTATATCTAATACAGTGCCTCTGTGTGTTATTTGGGGCTGGTAAGAACAGCAGTAAGAACAGGCCAGGGGTGGGGGGAGACCGCTCATAACAAAATGGCATCTTCAACGTGGCTACTAAAACCTTCTACTTAAAACTTAACAAAACCTTAAAAAAGGGTTTTACAAACAAAAGAACAGAGACAAGCAATGCTTCCTGGTAGCAGCATTTTTCTTGGTTGATCTCTGTTTTACTAGAGACAGAGATTTGCACAGCTCCTTTAAGGGAGGTTTCCTGACTCAGCAGAGTAGCAAAAAACTGCATAGCTTTTAAGAAGCTGTGCCAACAACTCAATGGTGTGTATGATCAGCTGGTTTAAAAAAAAAAAAAAAAGAAACAAAGAAAGAAAAAGAAAAAGAGGAGCTGGGCATTGGTGGCACATGTCTTTAGTTCCAGCATTCTGAAGACAGAGGCAAACAGATCTCTGTGATTTCAAAGTAAACCTGGTATAGAGAGTTCATTCCAGGACAGATAAAAATTACACAGAGAAACTCTGTCTCAAAAAATGAAAAAAGATATAAAAAATAGAGTAATAAAAAAGCCACAAAAAAATAAAAAAATACACAGAGAATGTGGATATCATATGCTACTATGTTGTCTTTTTTTATTTTTAATTTATTTTATATAACAAAATCCATTTAACTGAAAACAAACATTTATAGACAATATTTGGGAATTTGGGCGTTGTTCTTTCCAAACTACTTCCTGCTACTATGTTGTCTTTAAATTGCTCAATTGCTAAGGAACAAACAACAATTGCTACAATACACTTGATTATCAGTGCTGCTAAATTAATCCAATTTATATCTTTTAAAAGTACTTTGACTTCCAAAGTCTAAGGACAGGTTACTGGATTTCTATTATAATAAAAAGCTGTGGATTCCTAATATGGTTTTAACAAGCAAGACCCCCTGAAGCCATGTACCAGGTGATCCAACATTCAAAACAGCTGGGACAAGGCAACCTTGCAGACTACAGCCAGGATTTCTACATCTTCTTGGGATCCCCATGACAATGCCCCCTACCAGCAGGAAGAAGTTTGGAAAGAACGATGCCCAAATTCCCAAAGATTGTTTATAAATGTTTGTTTTCATTTATATGGAGTTGGTTATAAATAGTTAATAACCACAGCCAATCTCTTTAAAGGTTAAAAAAAGGGGATTATTGCATAGATATGAATACTTTGTTTTGGAATAGATTTTCATTTATTGATAAGGTCAAGTGTGTGATATGTATATTTCTCCTTTTGTTTAGGTATTGTGTTTATATAGCTTATTTTAAAAAAAAAGTGTAATGTATGATTTAGTACAGCATATAGATAGTTACCTATAATAGTTAAAACTTATAGTTAAGTTAGGTTTTCTAGATATACAGTGATGTATTTGAGGTAGATAAACATTTTTCAAACCTTTCAAAGACCTACAGAATATGGCATTTAAAATAGTTTAGGGTTTTTCTTAACAGTGAGGCACAATCGCTCCTGGCAACACCACCTGCATCAAAAAGGAAGATGGACGCGTCAAAAAGGAAGATAGACATCGAAGAAACTCATTATGGAGTTTGCTTTCAATATGGCAAGACTAGCCATTTGGGCAAGATACTGCTCTTGTCTGAACTGTTTAACTTTATGCTAAATAAACTAGACATGCAGGACCTACAGGAAAGTGACTGATGATACAAGATTGACATTGCTACAGGGTTTCTGCTTCATGGAAGAGTCTGCCAGACAGTCTGTAGGACACAAAGAAAAGTGACTGACAAACTGCCAACAGAGGTGAAACAATTTGAAATTTCCTGCTTTGCTGAAAAGTCTCCCAGACACACTATGGCATATAGGCTAAAGATGGAACATTACAGAAGAACTTCAGGTGAATGACCAGGTAGTGAGATGTCTCTTTCATTTCTAGAGTTTATATATTTTGTTGTATTTGATGGAGTTGAAGACAGATAGTTATGGTTTTAGTTTTCCTTTGTTAGGCTTAAAAATGTTACATATAGGGTTTTAGATTCACAAAGATAGGATAGATGACAAAATATTTTCTTTAAATCTTGCTAAATGTTAATGGACTAAATATTGTTAATTGTGGTTCTTATTTGATAGCTGTTTTGTTATATATTTTACTATGTTAAGGTTAAAACCCTTCTTTTTATTTTAGACAGGAAAGAGGAGATGATGTGAGATATCATTCTGTAATATGTTTCTCATTTCTCATATTGGTTAATGAATAAAGCACTGATGGCCAATAGGAAAGCAAGATAGGCAGGACTAGGAGACAAGGAGAATTCAGGGAGAGGTGGGAGGAGATTCAAAATGTAGGACCAAGAGAACAGAAGTCCCAGGCCCTCTCTCAGGTAAGAGAAGACCATATGGAAATACTTAGATTGATAGAGATGAGTCCATATTTAAGACAGAGCTAGCCAATATGAAATGCTAGTAACAGGCCAACAGCTTTATATCTAATACAGTGTCTCTGTATGTCATTTGGGGCTGGTGCAGCTGTGGGATGATGCCGGCAGACAAACGTACTCCTAACTAACAAAGGACACTCTAGAATTTTAGAGCAGAGGGTTTCCCAAAAGCATTGTAGTTATACCTGTGACACAGAGAACTATAAGAGATAATTTTTATTCTCTTAAGCCACAAAGTCTTTGCTAAGTCATGACAAAATTATTCTAGATGAATTAGGTCTTTTGAGTTGCTGTGACCACTGACAGAGGCAACTTAAGGCAGGAAAGATTTATTGTGGTTCCTGCTGTCAGAGGCCATCAGTCCATTGTGTACAAGAAAGCATGGAAGAAGAGTTCACTCATGTCACCAGAAGTGTGCAGTGAAGTCTTTTCTCATATGATAGACCAAGAAGCAAAGGTAATATCAGAACCAGAACCCAGTGGTAATCTGCAGCCCCGCCGCCCCCACACACACACACACATTACTTCCAGGAGCAAGGTTTCCACTCCTAAAGGTTCCACAGCCTTTCAAAGCACATACTCAAAATATGAGCCAGGCCAGGTTCAAACTACAGCAGTTGCCCTAAAGAACTAACAGACTTTTAGTAAGCATTTACAAATCTTCAAATCTTCATAATGGTCTTGCTTACGTGTTGTATTTATTCTAAAAATTCTTCATTTTTATTTCAATTATAAATGGCCTAGATTAACTTTTATCTTTAGTAGCTTATTAATTACATTTATATAGGTCATTAGTGTTTGGATATTGTAAGGAGTACGGGTTTTTCCGCCCGCCACCAGTCTTGTCCCGCCACCGCACAAGCCCCAAATAATGCACAGAGACTCTGTATTTGATACAATGCTGTTGGCCCGGTTACTTGTTTCTTATCGGCTAGCTCTGCCTTAAGTATTAACCCATTTCTGCTGATCTATGTACTTCTCTTACCGGGGAGCCGGCGGCATACTGCTTTCTCCAGACTCTCCATCTTGACTCCTCCTTCCTACTTCCTATTTCCTCCTTGTCTCCTAGTCCCTCCTATCTTCCTTTCCTATTGGCCAACAGTGCTTTATTATTAACCAGTATGAGAAACATACAGAATGACCTCTCCCATCAGGATATAGATCTAGAAATTTCACTAAAATCTATATATTAGCAAAGCTGTATTGTACTGAGGTATTAACAAAGACAGAAAAATGTCCTTTGTAGATGAGTAAAAATGTCACTTATTTGCACTTTGATCATTTATGAGTCACTGTATTAACAGTCACCAACTGAAAAAGAATAAGTTTATTTTGCCCAAGTCTGAAAGCAGTACTGGTCTATGGATATAAGTATGAATATTTAGAAGGTAATTTGGCTACATGTCTTTTAGAAAACAACAGTAGGAGGATTCTTCCTCTAGAATCTATGACTTTCTCATACATAAACTTTTGACCATAATTACAATATCAAACATGTGCTCACTCCTAGTAATTAAGCCTAAAATCCAACCAAAAAAAAGGCAGTTGGTTGCACCCAAAACAGTATTGCCACTATTGTGCCAGTGGGCATGTATTATTCACAAGGTCAGTGTTACAGGACACAGGGTTCACAGTTGGGTAAGACCACTGGTTATGTTTCCCCAGCAGCCTTCATAGCACATTCTGGGGGCCTTAATGGAGATGCAACTCTTTTTACTGTAAGGCTGATTGAATACACAGATGCATAACTTGCAGATATAGGAATGGCAATTCTTCCATCTAAACTCCTTTTTCCCCAACTCCCTAAATCCTGCTTTTCACAGCTCAACTTAAGGTCACTACTTCAGAGTTTTCCCCGACTCCTCAGTATAAATTAGAGCCCCTCTTACTGTTTCTTTTAACCCCCAATATGTCTCCCTAGCAACACTCATGGCATATTCACTATAATTTTACTTGATATTTATTGAAATTCACTCCTTTAGTGTACAGTTATTTTGACAATTGTGTAGCCTACTAATGACTACTGCAAACAGATGGCAAAATAGCTTGATCAACATTCATCCCAGCAAAGTTTCTTCATGCTCTCTTTTTTGTAGTCATCTCATTTTCAATCCCTGGCAACCATTTTAGTTTTGCCTTTTTCAGAATGTCACTAATATTCTTAAAACTAATCAAAAGTAAGCAACACTTGTGACATTTCTTTCTGTCATTCATTACAATGGCACTGACATCCATTATACTGGTCATGCATCAATAGTTCATTACTTTTTACTGTTGAATAGTATTCTATTATATGGATATACCGATGACTTGCTAATTCACTGCTCTGATGCCATAAATATTCAGGTACAAATTTTTATTTCTCTTTAATGTAATAAATACACAAGAATTAGATGGATGGGTTACATAATAAGTATATGTTTGTTTATTCATCAATTCTGAAAAGTTTTTTCCCAAGGAGTAAACTACTCTACATTCCTACCAGCAAGGAATGGGATACTTGGGAGCACTGCTTTTTGCTGCTGTTGGTTATAGTCAGGTTATATTTCTTTTGCTTCAGCAATTCTGACAGGTATACTGGTGTGTAACTCTGACTTTGTATAGCATTCCCCCATAACTGCCAATGTGGAGCTTCTTTTCATATACTGATTTGACATCTGTATGTCTTCTTTTTTATTTTAGTTTTTGAAATTTTATAAACAATTATTGTATTTACATTATTTTCCTCCCTCTTTACCATCTGTTTAATTCTTCCAATGACCTCCACTCCCTCTAAAATTTGTAAGCTGTTCTTCCTTAATTACTATTATTACATTATAAATGTACACACACACACATACACACAATATAAATATGTATGTGTAAATGCAACCTGCTGATTCCACTTAGTGTTGCTTATATTTCTATATGTTTAGAGCTGACAACTTGGTATTGGATGGCCAATTAGGGGCCTCATTCCTGGGGAAGACTGATTGTCCCACTCTCCATCCAGGGGTGGGGCCTTGTAAAATTTCCCCCATCCTCCTTGACACGTCATCTGGTGTTGTCATTATGCAGGTCTTATTTAAGTGACCATATTGTTGAGATTTCATGGGTATGTCATGTCTGTCATATACAGAAGACACTGTTGCGCAGCAGACATGCTGGTCTTCTGGCTTACATTTTCCACCCTCTCTTCCATAATGTTCCCTGGGCCTTAGGTGTAGGGGTTGTGCTGAAGATGTATCAGCTGGGATGAGCACCCCACAGCCACTTGTTCTCTGTCTTTTGACCCGTTGTAGAGTTCTTCAATAGTCTCTGTCTGCTGAAAATAGAAACGTCTTTGCTAAGGGGTGAGAGCTATGCTAACCAGACTGATGAGCACACAGAATGTCCCCCAATGACATTTAAACTGTATTTCTTCTTGTTCCATTTCTCTCTTCTGGTTTGGAAGATAGCTTCTTATTTCTATTCTCTTAGTCAGTAGTTCTAATACAAAAGATAATTAGTTTAAAGGAATATAGTATTTACCTGCTTCATACACAAATACAAAAGATTTGGAAATATTTTAACAAGTTATTTTACTGATTTTTATTATGCCATGTGACTCTACTTTTGCTCTAAAACTTAACTTTATAACATAAATATTATTAGCATTCATTCCATCAGTACTGTCTTTCATTTTACCATAATTTTCCTCCATGATTCTGCCTTACATCTCAAACTATCAATAGTTATCTTTTCTGTTTTGGGGTGTTTGTCTGTCTGCCTGCCTGTCTAGTTTTGGGGGGGACAGATTGTCCATATGTAGCACGACTGGCTTGATACTGTGTAACTCAAACTGCCTTGAACTCATGGTAATCCCCCTGCCTTAGCTTCCCAATTTCTGGGATTAGAACTGTGAGCTACTCCACCCAGTACTATCCCCTTCCTTCTTGAAGTACAACTTTCAGAAGTTATTGGAACAAGTTTTGTTTTGGAGCAATAGTTAATTTTTATAGAAATGTCTGTATAAATTATCTTCATTTTTGAAAGATGGCCTTTCTGAATGTCTATTCTAGGCAGTTAGTACCTGGGCAGTTAGTATCTTCAAGATTCTGAAGATACTACCTCACACCTGTGCCCTATCCTTGAGTTTAGTTGTCAATGTTGTTGTCACTTCTATGCTTTTTATCTCTATTTACTTCTAAGAATCTTATTTCTGTAAGATGGGTCTGAATAGTCATCACTTTGATGAAAGTACCAAAGAGTAAGTCTTTGAAAATTGTTTTTCACATTCAGCCAGATTCCTTTTGCAACTGTATCATCTCATTCTTCCTTCTCATCTGTCCCACGTTTTCAAATCTTTATATTACTTATTTGTAGGTTGTTTGGGGTTTTATTTATTTGTTTGTCTTGGTTTTTATTTTAATTTTTTTTTTAATTTTTTGAGACAAGGTATCATTGACTAGCCTGGAACTTGCTGCGGAAACAAAGCTGACCTCTAACTTGCCAAGATCCTGCTGCCTCTGCCTCTGTCCCTGCCTCCTCAATACTACGATTATGTGTGTGTGCCACCATGTATGTGTGCCCCCGAGCCCAGGAATGTGTATTTTTGCAGATGCTTTTATGTCGCTTGATTTATTTTCTACCTCACTAATTCTCCCTTTCCCTTGCATGACTTGCTCTTCAATCCTTCCACCATTTATTTGAAATTTGCTTCTCTCTCTACAAAGTAAGCTGTATGAGATAAATCCTTGTCGTTCCTTTTGTTTCCGTGGTGAACCCAGTTACCAGGAGGACGCCTGTCACACAGCAGATGCTCAGGAAGTATTTGTTGGCAAACAGTTGTGCTTTTTATTCTTGGAAATCCTATTTGCCTTTTATACACTATGTGCTCAATGTGGTGGTCTCTTTTGCCTGTTTCAGGTTTTATCTCCTGCTCCGCCCCATCTAACTTAAGCTATACTGTCTCAGCTTGGATTCTGTTTCCAGCAATTCTAAATCTACATAGATGATTGTTCCAGGTCTGACTCCTCCTTTCTCAAGCCCGTGTTTGTGGTAGGTGACTTCCCTGTGGGTTTGTTTCAAGTGTGCATGGGTTTTATATTCAGGTATTCTTTGAGGCTGCAATAAAATGGTTGTATTTCTAGGAAGACTTACATTGGTGTTCCTGTTTCTGGGGGCTCCACAGTCTTTACTTTCTCCCTTATGCTTTTTTTTTTTTTTTTTTTTTTTTTTTATAAAGAATGTTATATGGCCCAGGCTGGCCTTGAACTTGAGAATCTCCTATATCCTGCATCTGCCTGCCAAGTGCTAGGATTACGAGCCTGTGCATGGTTCTCACAGTTGATTTTAAACTTCAATTCTTTGTCTATATTTCTAAAGATTATGAAAACAATATAGATTATGCCAAGTCCATTGAAAAATTTTGAAGGGAAATACATGGTATTTTGTTGGTGTTATTGCTGTCTGTCTTGCAGAGGGTATCATTTGTTTTATTTTTAATATTATTAAAAGGACTGGTGGTAGTGGTGCATTCCTTTAATTCCAGCACTCAAGAGGCAGAGGCAAGCAAGTCTCAGTGAGTTCAAGGCCAGCCTGGTCTACAGAGCTAGTTCCAGGACAGCCATGGCTACACAAAGCAACCCTGCCTCAAACACACACACACACACACACACACTCACACACACACCACACTCACACACACACACACCATACACTCACACACACACACACCACACACTCACACACACACACAAACACACACACACCACTCACACACACACACCACACACTCACACACACACACACACACACACACTCACACACAATATTGTAAAGGACTTGCAAAATTTAAAAACTACATATTAACCAAATAAGTGCAAAAAAATGATAATGAAAGTCTAAAATTTAAAATGAAGCACCACAGCTTCAGAATAGCTACTCTAACTGCATAGAAGTTTGTTGAGTTGTATATACTTTGGGTCTAGCTAATTTGCACAGTTAATTTGGGTATGTGGTCATCTGCTTTTCAACTGTCCTTGCAACACCATAGGTGGTGCTCTTCTCTAAGGGTTAGCTTTTCTTTTTCTAGCTCACCAGGGACATAGCCCTTTCAGTGCCCTCCATCTAATCGAGGTGTTTTTTTTAGTACGTTCATGTCTAGTACTTGCAGTGACCTAACACTCCATCTCCAAACCCACTGTGCCTCCAAACTCAAGGCCACACCTACTCAGTAACTTGAGCATATGAGAGCACTCAGGACTGTTGACTGTGTCACCAGCTCAGGCTGTAGGACTGTTGACTGCATCTCCTGGTCAGGTTCTAGGACCATTATACCACAGGCTGGGGTGGGCTGACATCACAGTTATTTTCTCCTTAGTCTAGAAGTTACAAGGCCAAGGTTTCTGCAGACTGCATACCTGATGAGGACTCTCTACCTGCTCTTCCTCCTGTGCCCTTTGAGTATGACTGGGAGGTGACCAGGAGGCAACCTTTTTTCATATAAGGAAATTAATCTTGTAGGATCTGGGCCTCATTTTTACAATGTCATTTAGTCTTACAGGCCCATCTCAAAGTGTAGTCACACTGTGGCTTAAGGTTTCAAACCACGAATATGAGGGAGACAGGTATAGTCAGTCTATCACGGCCACCACAAGAAGCATGGAGATCTGGAGAGAGCCCTGGGCCCCTCTGTATTTATTCTTCACCTCACCATATCCCCTTGGTTTCATAGATGCTTTGTTTGATCATTGCCAAGCTTTGTTTTGTGCTTTTCCATTGATGGTATCTAAGGGTCATGTAGCCAACAAGTTTCTGAATCGATAGCTTGCTACTCTGCAAGAAAAGTTCAACCCCTTCTAAGTATTATAAGCAGCCAGTAGGCCATTCCCTTGAGTCTCATATACATGCTTCAAGCCACACAACGGTTCTATATTCTATAACTTCTCTTGAAACTGAGGCTCACAGCCACCTGCTACTTGATTTCTTTACTTGAAACTATCTCAATCGGCGCTCTTAAGTTTCCTGTGGAATTTATTTCTCACTTGACTTCACTTTTTCAGTTAATAACATGTCACACTGCCAGACTGCCCAAGTCACAACCCCTAAACTTCAGCCTTCCTTCCTGTTTTTGTCTTTTTCCCCACATGGAAGCCCAAACAAGTTCTGCTTTCCTTACTTGCCATATCAATCCCCCACCACCTCCCTACCATCTTCAGCCAAGCTGAGGCCATCTGGGATTCATTTCCCTAGCTCCTCCCATGAGAGGCAGTTCCATTCCCTAGCACTCACCTACAGAGCAGTAGGCCTCTTGTGAGAAGTAGGAGAAGGCAGGGCATTTCTTCACTGAATTTCCTACTAGAGAGAGAAGTCTTGATAAGGTTATGTAGCAAGTATAGGAGAGATTAGTCCTAGCTGCTCCACAGGCCTCCAGGGTGAAGATAGGGAGCCCTAGACCCTGGGGAGGCTTTGGCCCCTGCAATTCTCTCAGCCCCTTTCTGCTGCTTCTCTCTTCTAGCCTTCATCAGCTCTTGGCTGCAAAACTTCCAACCATGTGGCCTCACTATCATCCACCGGATAATCACCTTATGTTTGGGCTGTTGTACTGTGAGAGGCCAGACCGACCCAAGCCTTTCTCGGAGGCTCTGACAAAAAGGACAAAAGGAACTTTAGTTCTGTGTCCTTGTTCACAAATGGGCTTCTGGGGTCCCAGTTCTTCCTCCTGAGCTCTGATTATCAGTCCTAGGGCAGCTGTGTCTGAGGTAACTCATGTTCTCTTTGCCAACATTGTCTGATTTCGTTCTCTGCCAACCTCCTCCAGCTGCATCTGCCCACTGAAAATAGTAAATATGATGCTGTACTTCTTAATGAACTTTCTTGGCATAAGTCATCAGGTTATGCAAGGCTTCCTTGTTCCTGATAATGCTTTTGTCTTTACTTCTCATCTTTATTTCTCCTTCGCAGGCCTTCCATTCAATACCTCACCGTTCAGGACCCATTATTGCTACTGGTTTGGGTTGTCCTGTTCTTATTTTTGTTCAATCCTCAGGGGAAATTCTTGGGAATAGACTCAGTGGCACAAAGACATCAACTTTAATAAGCCCTCTGACAAGCATCCACAAATGCTTTCTAGGGCAGCCATGTCTATTTATTGTGCAACGTGTCATGCTCACTTTTAGGTCCTAGAACTTACCATGGGGCTAGACTACAGAAAGAGACTCTCTCTTCTACTCCCTTTCCAGGTTTTCCTTTAGTGTTAATGTCACTATAAGTTGTCCTCTGGCCTTAATGAGCTGCTATCAGAAATGTGTTACCTTGAATAAAAGTGAAATCATGAGCTTAGTCAATAAGTAAACACTGTCCCACCAGTATAAACTCCTGGGTATCAGTCATGGGGCTATTTTTAGAGATATATGACAACAAATATCCTTTTATTTAAGGACAATTTAATTTTTTTATTTTTTAAAAAAGATTTATTTATTTGTTTGTTTGTTTGTTATGTATACAACATTCTGCCTGCATGTATCCCCTGCAGGCCAGAAGAGGGCACCAGATCTCATTATAGATGGTTGTGAGCCACCATGTGGTTGCTGGGAATTGAACTCAGGACCTCTGGAAGAACAGTCACTGCTCTTAACCTCTGAGCCATCTGTCCAGGCCCTAATTTTCTATTTTTTCTTTTTTTAAGCAAATAAAACTTTGCTGGAAATTTCAAAATCATGTGCATTTAGTTCCTGAGGAGCTGGATCTGATGCTTTCTCATGCTTATGAAAGAATCAAAAAAAAAAAAGTTATGTAAAAGAGAAATTATTTGACCCCTGGTCACCATCAAAACACCCACAGCACAGGAGGCCTGGCCAGCTCCTCATGACCCCGCAGGCACTGTGTGGAGACAGCCCTTTGCCCCAGGTCATTCTTTTTTGATCTTCTCAAGAGCTGCATGAGGATCATTTTGCTGTTATCGCCAATTCTGACCCAAGATCCTTATTAATATATGTTTTACACACACATGGAAATTTTTAGTGAAAACAAGAAAAACATTATAGAGTGCTAAGCCTCTAAAAGTGACCACTGTGTTATTAGATGAATTAGGAATGATGGCTAGATACAAGATAATGATGTTTTGTCATAGCAGTATATAATGTATGAACCCATAAGATTCAAAATAAGGTACTATTAACCAATAATATTTTAAAAGGAGGGATAGTGATTATTTCTGGGGAAGAAGGCACAACTAGAAAAGAAGTGTGAGCAGACCTCTGAGACAGAAGAAAACTTGGCACGTTTAATCTGAGTGGTGACCACCTGCATCCACACAAAAGCGATTGCTATTCATTCGGCTTACACCTAGTATTTGTGTGTTTTATGAACTCTTCAGTATCATATATTTTTTTTCATTCCCTTGCTTCTGTGATTCAAATCAGTGGGAATTCTGGAACAGGTTTTAAAATTGACATGAGAAGATTTGTCATTATATTTTTGAATGAAATACAAAGGGAAAGTAAGTAGAGGGTATTATTTTTGCCAAGATAACACAGGAAGCAATATGGCACATAGTTCCGTGCCACAGTAAATGATGGAGATGTGCAAAACAGGAGTCCATCTGGGTAAACCATGGGACATAATTTGTCAAGAAACACCCAGAACTCTAATGGGGCCACTAACATAGGAGGATGGCATGGGGCTTGGTGGCAATGTTCTCAAAGAGACTCTGGTATTCTTAAATTTCTCATTTGTTTCAAGAAGAAATCAACCGATTCAGACCTGTGGATTATTAGTTTAGAATAAACATTATTTTTTTAAACTCAAAATGCTTCTGTAATTTGATCTAATTTTCTGATCTAAGGATCCCCTGGTATTTTTCAGAGACATCAAAATCAGGAATTCCCAGTGTAGCTGAGTGGGTGGGTACAGGATAAGCAAGTATGTGGCCCTGAGTTTAAACCCCAGCAAACAACCCCCAAAAAGGAAAGTGCTTTATCCACTGAGCCAAGTGCTTTGTATACGAAGTGTTGAGTCCACATAGCTGCGTGTTCAAACTGTATAATCTGTAGGAAATGGGAGGCCACTTTACAGTGAGTAGGCTGACTGAGCCTTAACACGGTGTCCGAGTAAGGAGAACTCACTCCATACAGATGGGGATGCTCATGAGCAATTCCTCTGTATTCCCTTGTGGGCATCTGTTACTGTTTCAACTGTTCAGAATCTAGAGGATCAGGCTGTTGGTTGCAGTTAACAGCACACCTCACTCACTAGAAACTGTGATCAGGCTTTTGAAGAAGTTTAGACAAGGAAACTTGCCACAGGAGAGGTAGGTGCAGATGACTACTGGTATTTTAACAATTCTGATGACTCAATGAGCATGGCTATTAACATCAGTGACAACCCTCTCATGCCTGTGACCATTTGCCATGAGCTTCAGTCTGTGAAGTTGAAATGAACTTTTTCCTTTGAGCAACAGAAGGATTTTTGAAGATGCTAACCTAGAAGCATCACTTACCTCACTTCTTATTTTGGCTGAAGCAACTGTAGTTAAAAGGGAAATGAAGAGAGACTGAGGCATTGATTTAAAAAGAAAAAGATACTAAATTCCAGACTAGGGATGGCTTTACAGTTATTTTTATAAAGAAGGGTACCTTACACGTTTCCTCCTTCACAAATTTTTGTTTTCCCTTTGGTTTTTCAAAACAGGGTTTCTCTGTGAAACAGTCCTGGCTGTCCTGGAGCTCACTCTGTAGACCAGACTGGCCTTGAACTCACAGAAGTCCACCTGCCTCTGCTTTCCAAGTGCTGGGATTAAAGGTGTATGCCTCCACCACCCAGCTCACAAAATAAATTCATGTATACTTTCTTAATGAAAAGCCAAGTCAGTCAGTATCTCCTTTCTAAACAGCTACCATGTGTTGGTCTGTCTTCCTCAGGAAGGGGTGATAGCTAGACCTGCCTGTCCTACCTTTCTTTGGCCTGCAAATTTAAGAATGAGGACTGCCATTGCTGAGGTTTTTATCTTATCCTGCCTCTTAAGGGGTAAGTTAAGAGAAAGGAAGAATCACATGGGGGGACAGCCCGTTAAGAAAATGAAGAGTTACAACATGCTTGAGTGGAGAGGATGTAAATGAGGTGAATGGGATGTACGGTTGTAGAAGCTCTTGCTTCCTCTAAAGCTCCTCTTGGGTTAATTATCCTCTCTCTATGAGACACTGTGAGGCTCTGGGTACTGAGAACAAGACCTGAACATTTAGTAGTCAGATTCCATCCTAGAGGTCCATGTGCATTGATTCATTTAGCCCTCACTACACATGAGGTGTTTTTTCTCACTTTATACAGGAAGAAGCTGTATGGGTAAACAGGGTATGGAAGAGTCGCATGAGTAGAAAACGCAGCACAGACCTTCTGGTTCCTACACTTCTCTCATTTGATACAGGGTGCAGCTCAGGTCTGTGCTGCATTCTCTACTCATGCATCTCTCCCATAAGGAGAGGAGCATATGGAAGGTGAAGTAGCACAAGGAAACATCTTGAGTGACTTGGATATCATGAAAAAGTAATTCAGTAAAAGGCGACAGTGCTAGAGATTATTATGTAAAATAAAACAAAATTAAAATAAGCCAGATCCACAACAGCTTATTTTTTTCTCATATTTGGATTCTAGATTTTTACATACTGTGTGTGTATGTATGTGGGGGGGTAGACTGTGAAGAAGAGGATAAGTTAGGAGGAGTGGGGGGGCATAGGGAGGTAATGCAGAGGTGAATATGAACAGGGTATATTGATATATATATATAGAGAGAGATGACATGCATATATATATGAAAATGTCATAATGAAGCCCATATCTTTGTGTGCTAATTAAATATGAATAGTAAAAACTGCACATTTTAAATAATTCAGAGGATTGCATTACTTTTTCTGCACACAAGGGAAGATGTGAGGACAAGTGAATAAAAGCCAGCGTCAAAAGCAGTGTTCTCGTAGGTAATCATAAGAGCTCCTGCCTCAGTCCTCCTATGCTTTAAAAGAAGGCCTGAGTAAGGAGGTGGTGTCTAAGAGCTGCCTGAAGAGTGGCTGATGATAAACCCAAGAAAAAACTCCACCAGGGAGTCCCTGAAAAGCAGCTGGCCCAGTAATCCAGCCTCAGCCAGAAGAAAAAGGCCTTCAGCAGGAGGAGGTGAGGGAAGGCTTGGGACACATAAAAGGCTGGCAGCCTCGGGGCCTCAGAGTTACTGTCAAGAACAAACGCTTAGGTAGCATCTCTTGCACTTATGAAAGACTTGTTTTGGAGAGATATTGGCAAATATAATTCCTAGCTGAAACATATTTTTTTAAATAATTGGACAAATGCATGTTAATTACTTAGCAGATTCCTAGGCAAAAACTCCATTTTTTATTATTGTTTATTTTTGAGACTGTATTTTAATTACAACATTTTTCACTTTCCCTTTTTCCCTCCAAACCCTCCCATATACTCATTCCCATTTCTCCTTGAAATTCATGGCTTAATCCCTTATTCATGCATATCCACACAAAAATGTATTTGTTAATTGATATGGCTAAAGGGTCTCATTATCCAGACTATCTTCTATTGAAAGTCATCTTGGTTGTAGCAAAGGAAGATAAAAAAGAAAACATTGTCTAGTAAGTTCTTATGTGAGTTATTAGTAAATAATAGTAACATGGCAGTGGTAATTATATATTGAAAGGGGAAAATGCCAGGTATGGTGATGCACACCTATAATCCCAGGACTCAGTGGGTAGAGGCAACAAGATTTCTGTGAGTTCAAGGCCATCCTGATCTACAGAGGAGAGCACATTCCAACCAGCTAAGGCTACATAGTGAGACCCTATTGGGGGAAAAAAAAAGGAAGGGAAGGAAGGAAGGAAGGAAGGAAGGAAATAAATATATGAACGCTAGGTCTGGGTTATTACCAGTAACAAGCTTTCTGTCATTGGCCAAGGCTCCCTGAAGAAACTATCACTGACAGTTCCTGAACTGACAGACCTCATTCTCCAGCACCAATCCAGACATCTGTGTCCCTGCTCTAGCCCATCAGCTAGCTAGTGCTCCACATCTGAAATGCAGATTCATGGACTCAACTTCCCGTTCATTCTAATTCAAGTCTCCCAGGCACACAGAAATATATTTCAGGCACTCATCTATTTGATGCACTCAGAAGCTGGTAACTAATATTCTACATGCTGCCTAAGCCCAAAAATCTCTGAGCTAGTTGTACATAACCAAATGAACAACAAGATTGAACAAATGAATCTGAGCACTAAAGATAACCAGTAAGTAAGCATTAATTAAGTAATGAATATTCAGGTTATAACATACTGCCCTAGGCTTGGAAATGAAGACCTAGTGGTGGGAATGTGGCTGGTGAAATTGACTTGTGAATTAGGCACCAAGAGAGTGCCCTCATTTCTGATTCCTGTCAGTTCAGGGTGCTTCTAATTCATTAAAGTAGTACATGCTTTGAAATTTCCCTCATTAAATTCCCAAAATGAAGTAATCTTAATTTATGTGGATTTTTATAATGAATGTTTTAAGCATTGCTTGCTTTTTAAAGTTTAAAGCTGACATTTTTTGATCACTCCTTCTCACTCTTGCTTGCTTTCCTCTGCTCACTCTCTCTGGTGTCCATCACTATTGCCCCTTTCTTTGCTGTACTTGGAGGCGTTGGAGGTGTGATTTGCAGGTCATGCAATCTTTCCATCCCATTCCATGGATGTCTGTTAGACCTTGGAACCTGCAGAACAAAGCCTGGTCAGTATTGCATACGAGAGACCCTCTCAAAAGGTAAGTCTTGATTCTTAGAAGCGCAGAGATAATCCTTTTATCATTTGCTAACACCAGCTATATGCCCAATGTTACAGTGAAGGCTTGACCAGGATTATATTACTCCAGTCATGCAATGGTAAGACCTGGATGGATCCCATCACAACCCCCCCCCCCACTCACTCTTCTTATTTTTCGATTACTGGAAATTGAAACCAAGGCTATACACATGGCAAATGCTCAACCTCTGAGCTATGTCCATAGCTCATTATCCCCATTTTAAAGATGCATCTATATATTATTCAAACATGTATACACACACACACACACACACACACACTTGCTGGAGCTTCTGAGAGCCAGAAGAGGGCACTGAATCCTCTAGAACTGGAGTTATAGACTGCGGGCTACCATGTGAGCACTAGGGAACCAACCTGGGTCTTCTGTAAGACCTCTGAGTCATCTCTCCATTATCTCCATTTTTTATATTAAAAATTAGAGGCACATAAAGATTAAATAATTTTTACAAAGTTACCAGTAAAAGAGTATGATAGTCAAAATTCAAAAGCAAGTACTTTGACCCCTCCCCAATATTCCAATATTGATAAATCTATGCTGGGTATTGGTGGTGTATGCCTTTAATCCCAGCACTCTGGGAGGCAGAGGCAGGAAGATCTCTGTGAGTTCAAGGCCAGCCTGGTCTACAGAGCTACTTCCAGGACAGGCTCCAAAGCAATACAGAGAAACCCTGTCTCGAAAAACCACAATAAATAAATAAATAAATAAATAAAATCTACATGTAGCCTCATTTTCAACATTCACACCTCAGAAAACATTAATAGATTATTTTATTTGCAGAGTTTTCTTAATGCAGGTTCCTGTGCAACTTTCCAGATTTCATGTAAAACACAAAAACCAAATGCTGACAAAATTAGAAGAAAAGGCTGGTGAACACATTTCAAGTTTGAAAGAAAGGAGGCCCCTTAACACCCAAAACCCAAAAGTCATAAAGAACACAATTGATTTGAATGTGTCCATATTATAATCTGTAAAATAAATGAAAATGTTAAATAACAAGTAAATTTAAAAGACAAAGAGCTAATTAGCTGGAAATAATAAAAAGAAATAAATTATAGAAAAACATAATATTATCTATCCAGAAAAATAATTCCTAAAAATCTTTTTTTAAAAGATGAGCTACGGACTGAGCATCTGGCTCAGTTAATTACATGGAGAGATGAATTCAGATCCCAGGAATCCAAATAAAAAGAAGATAGACTTGGTAGTGTGTGTATGTATTCCACTGGGGTCAAAGCCAGGCAGATCCATGAAGCTCCCCCAGCCTGGCTGAATCAATGAACGTCAAGCCCAGAAAGAGACCCAGCATCCCAAACTAAGATAGGGATGGAGGAATGATACCTGACATTAACCTATGACCTCAACACATGCATGTACATGCATAGATAGATACACACACACACACAAACACACACACACACACAAGAACACATACCATATGCTAAACATACAACACACATACACAAAATCAACTATCAGAAAAAAAATAAAACAAGAAGGCAAGTCCTGGCCCAGTGAATATCAACATGAAAACAAATCAAAAACAATCTAACCTTGTTAGTAAAAATCAAGGCAATGTGAAGTATAGAAACAAAATGTAACATGTTTAGTCCATAAGATTGATAATAAACATGTCTTATTATCTGAAGGATAATTGCACACACACATACACACAATAAATAAATAAAGGCAAAACATTCTTTTAATAAATAGCACCAATGCTCACATACAGGAATCAGTTGGACTATGTTGTATTCAAAGCATGTGATGCTGTCTGCCATGTAGCATGTACTGGATGTATTTGGTAATACGGGCAAATATCTAAACTGTTGTCAAGTGGAATGAAATCAATTACAAATTAATACCCATAATGGTCTATACAGAAATAGCAATCAGCAAAGCCAAACGTCATTGAATTGGAAGGAAAGAAAAAAGTAAGGGGGCATCAAAGTTATGCAAGAGAGAGTAAGAACCACAACTCCCCCCTCAAGGGGATCGATGTTAAGAAGCATCTCAGCTCTGTCAAGCTCCATAGCCCACCTGCCCTGTAACTTTGAACTTTGCTATTCAAAGTCCCTCTGTTACTGACAGAGAAACATCCCAAAGCCCCTCAGAGCCAAGGACATTGGTTCTCTGACATTGTTCTTTTACTCCTGAGTTGTAAGCATTCGTACTGACACCCACATAAGAGTTAAGGGATTCTATGCACAGACAGAGCCTGAAAGCTTGTCTAGAAAAATACCAACAACTACCCGCGGTGGGTCAATGACCTGGAATGACTCTGCCATGTGAGAAGAGTTCTGTATCTTGGAAATTTTGTCATTTCTCACTGACAGGGGTTAAACAGAATTGAACGTTACATTTTAATGTAGCTTTATCAATAGCTTTTCAGCATTACCAGTAGTGGCCGTTGTGGAAGATTAATGCTTTGTTGGGGATAGTTGCTAAGGCTTGCATCTCGAAAGTCCCCAAAAGTCCATGTCTTAACAGGCCTGGTCTCTGCCTTTAGCAAGATTAGGAAATGCTGAAACCTTTAGGAGGCCAGGCCTAGGGGAAGGAAGTTATGCCCCAGGGATCGTAGTTCTGAAGGGAGTAATGACTTTCCAGCCTTCTCTTTTTGTTTCCTGAACACCATGAGGTGTGTGGCTTCCTTGGTCACACTCTCCCACTATGGTTATATTGTTTACCACAGGCCCAAAAGCAACATGGCCAAGAAACCATGGACTGAGACCTTTGGAACTGTGAGCCAAAACAAACCGTTGGGGGTTTTTGTTTGTTTGGTTGGTTGGTTGTTTTTTGGGGGGGAGGGTTGTCTTTTTTTTTTTTTTTTTTTTAAACTCACCTCAGGTGTTTTGTCACAGGACCGGGTGGTGAACAACACAGGAATGTCTTTCATTATCGAGTGTATAGCAACATTCCTAGCCTTCTGTCCCTAGAAACCCAGAACACATGTCCCCTGCTGCCCTACCCAACTATGATAGCAGAAGTCTCTGAGTGGCAGTTTACATCCTGGGGTTGGGGAAACACTTTTGTCTCTGCTGCTCCGGGGTGCTCATCGGCCCTCTGGGCACATCTGGAGCTGGGGCAGTAGGACTGGGCCACTACTGGGGCTTGCTTTTCACTTTGTCCATTTGCAAACATTCTACAGTGATTTACCCAATGAGTAATGGGCGGGGCACACTTGCAATCCCAGAAGCCAAAGGGTTGGGGGGGGGGGTTTGAGAACTGAAGGGCAGCCTACATTACATGGCAAGGCCTAGTCTCAAAACAAAACAAACAAACAAAAAACCAGAAGAATAGTGGAGTTACGTATGATAAGATTCCATCTCTAGGAAGCACTTACTAGAATACCATTGGTTAAGTTACAAACCTGAGTGAAGCCGGGGTTGCTTATGAGCAAGCTCCCCCACAGCTAACGCATCCAAAATGTCTAGACAATAGCAGTTGCAAGCAGAAAGCTATGGTTGTTTTGCAATCCCGAAACATGCATACTACAAAGTCCTCAGCTCAGATAGTTTACCTGGGAGTTCTTAAAGGCAGGATGAGGGAGCCACTCCTAAGGTAGGAAGTCTAGATTCCTATCTTGCTTAGTAGAGCTGTGGAGATTTCACTTGGGCTCTTGTTTTCATCCGTTTGCTGTGGGAAACACACAAGGCCAGGTGGGCGGTACCTTCTTACATACCCGCCCAGCTCAGCATCCTTTCTTTCTTCAGGTGGAATCCAGTGGTATTCGGTGAAAGGCTGCACCGAGGACAAATCAGAGTGCTTCAAGAGAATTGTGAAGAATTATGAAATCCGCTCTAGTCACTGCTGCCACCGACCCCTGTGCAACTTCTGAGGAAGCGGCCTATATCCTTGTCACTAGGCTAGCCAGTCAGATCTGAAGCCTGGAGGCTGCAGGCGATGGCTGCTTCTGTCTTACAGGTGTTCAGGGCCATGGTCAGAAGTTGACTTTAACATTCATTATGTCCCTATTCCCCCCCTACCCCCTCCCCACGGTCTCCAATGTATCTCACAAGAGCTCTGTGTTACAAGAGCTTTGTTTCTGTTGCTATGATAAAATATTCTGATAAGGAGCATTTCCGGGAGGAAAGGGTTCATTCAGCTTGTACTTCCAAGTTATTGTCCATCACTGAGGAAATCAAGACAGGAACTCAAGGCCAGAACCTGGAGGCAGGAATTGAAGCAGAGGCCGAGGAGAAACAATGCTTACTAGTTTGTTCCTCCTTAGTTGGCTCCTTTTGCTTTCTCATATATCCCAGATGTCCCAGGGACAGTGGCACTAAGCTTCAATCAAGAAACTGCTCCCATAGACCTGCCCTCGGGCCAATCTGATGGAGACATTTCCTTAGCTGGGGCTGCATCTTCCCAAGTGATTCCAGCTTGGGTCAAGTTGACCCCAGCTCCCTAAAATAATCCTCTCACCAGCAAGGCTACACAGAAGCAAAATGCCAAATCAGACACATAATCTCTAATGGGTTTAAGTAACCCTAAACATTTCCACACCAAAAGGTATGCTGTCAAGTGAGTTACATCACCGGAGTGATACGCACCCTGACGTAGTTTTCAGGAGAAACTAGCAGATTCCATTAAAAAAAAAAAAAAAAGATAAGCCACAAACCAGCAAACTAAGCCTTTGGGAATAGGGAACCCCAACATCAAAGGCCTGAGGCAGGCGTAAAGACCACTGCTCGGTTCCATAGCTAACCCATGCCTACAGGCTTGTCTATCGTGGGTCAATCCCGGACAATTGGGGCTGGGTGGGTGGTCACCCTCAGGGAAAGCAAGGGGCTTGTTTGACATTGGGTCCCTGTTCTGCCCATTCCATGCTCTCCTTCTACAGTCTGAACTCTCTTTCTTTGCCACCAACCTTGGATTTATCTTCACTTTTAGGGGTTTGAAAAATACCAAAATCTTGTTGCCCTTTTCTAGGGCCTAGGATATCTAATGTCCTGCAATCTATGCTTTCCTAAAAACTCTGAAGAAAATTGTTTGTTTTAATGCAATGGTAGGCAGGTATGATGGTAAATGCTTGTTACTCCGACATTCCGGAGGCAGGGACTGAACAATCAGAAATCAGTTCATGTAGCACGACCTTGTCTCAAAACAATAAAACAAAAACTAAACTAAGGCCTAGAACAGGCTTTCCCCCACATGTCAGCTCTGTTCCTTCATGCTTCTGAAACTAAGAAAACAATGTCTTCATCTTTAATCACCCCATTCTGTCATTTTTTTAAAAAAATCAGTAAACAGCTGTTGCTGCAAACAGCAAACTAGAGAAACATTTTTCTTGTGCTTTTTGAAAATGTCCCATCAGCAACCCAATGTCAAGGGGGCGAATGCCAAGCTTACACAGCCAGGGGCCCCTGACAGAGGCTTCCCCAACACAGTCACAGTGCCTGGTGGAAGGCCAGAAGAAAAGAATTGGGAAGGAAGTGCTCGTCTGCTCTGCTGGCCATGTGAGCTCCTCCACACAGAGCTACCTAATGCAGGCCTTTCCTCCCCACAGGCCTCTCTGTCTTCTCTCCTCCATGTTGGCCCCTCAGAACCTCATTCTCTTCACAAACAAAATGAAGAGGAGTGACTCACACAATCTCTTAAGATACCCTCAGGTCCAAAGACAGAGTCCTGACACGGTATCTCTTTGTTTCCTTAGATACAAACAAGATAGTGTGCTGACCACAATCCTTAGGGTAGACCCAGGTCTGACAATGTTCATCCAGCTCTGCGTGAGCCAGGAAACTGGGCAGAGAAATGCAAGCCACGAGTAAAGCAAATGTCACTGATGTGGTTGACTGGTGCCACAATACCACCTCCAAAGTCACCATGGCAACAAAAATAATCCTTACAACACTGGTGTGTAAAGCAGAATGTGACCCCTCAAAGATGCCCTGTGAATGTGTTTCCTTGACAAAATGGCTTTATGTAGATGTGTTTAAATCAAGATCAGTTACTCAATGGAATCACGAGAGTCTAAGAGGAGGGTCAAAGTGAGGGGGGATGTGATGAGGAATGCTTAGGTCACAGGTTGGTAGGTGTTTCATTGCTGGTTTGAGGGGTGAAGGAAGGAGGTCACAAGCAAAGGAAGTTAGTTTGGCAGCCTGTACCAGCCAAGAAAGAACACGTCTTCTCCACTACAGACAGCTTCCATCAGAACACAGCCTGAAGGACACATGACACTGTCTTAAGTTTCCTCCCTCTGGGTCTGTGAGATACTAAATGTATTAGTGTGTGTGCGAGCCTCAGCACATGTCAGTTGTCAGCACTGGAGAAGTGGGTTCTAGCTAGCTGATTGTTTTTCTGCCACTCTCTACTCCCAGAATATCTGGGCGGCAAGTTTCCAGCTGATTTGCCTCCCATCTGAACTTGGGGAGACTAGAGTAGAATGCCATGCATCCAGCCTTGCACTTGGGTTCTGAGGACTGGCCTCAGGTTGCCAGGCTTGTATGGCAAGCCCTTTGTGAGCCATCTCCCCAGCCATGCCTTTTTTTTTTTTTAATATGGTCATTCATTACAGCCACAGGAAAAATAAGAACCCTTGAACATACAGAAAATGATATAGCATTTCCTCTCTCAAGGTAGACAGGCCGGATGCTTGGGTGACACAGGGTCTGATGCCTGGAGTTGCAGTGCTGTGCCTTAGCTTTCATCTTTCCATGTATCTTCTCAGTCACAATCTCCCTGGAAACACACAGATGGACTGCAGACACACAGTTACATCTTTTCAGCTGACACCTCCCACTCAAGTCTTCATCCATTCAGGAATTCTTCAGCTAATAAGCTGATTCTTTTCAAGTCCTTCACACTTAAAGGGAAAGTCATTCCAAATTCGCCCAAATGTCACCTGTAAAGCACCAGCTTGGGGGATGGAGGAGGCAGCTGATGGAGCAAGCATCTCCCTTGAGCCTCTGAACACCAGGTTAGTCTCCTCTAGTACTGTAACATGAAAAACAAATGATCCAGAGACTGATACTGGGGTTCAAACATCCAGCTGAAGATCAGAAAAGCAAAGCAGCTGGCCACTAGCTTCTTACCTCAGGTTCAAAGACTGGTCCTGTCTCCATAAGCTCTCACTAAGCTTCAGACTGTAATCTTTCCCCGTCGTGGCTAGAGAACGAAAGCTGCTATCTTCAGTGGCCGGAGAATGACTGCCTCTCTGAGAGGCATTAAAAGTGTGATCTATAATTCTTTTTTAGACTGATTCACTCTTGTGTAGATCTGGGTGGGCTTGGACTCACAGAGATCCACCTACCTCTTAATCCCAAATCCTAGATTAAAGGTGTGTACCATCACCACCCAGTTTCTGGCTGCTGGGATTAAAGGTGTGTGCCTGGCTTCTATGGCTTATGGCTGACTTTGCTTTCTGAATTCTCAGGTAAGTTTTAATAAATCATAAATAATATATCACTACATAATACACCCCCTCTCATACTGAAATAGAAATCTCAGTAGCTAAAGCTTATTTAAAAGGAAAGTCTTGGAGCTAGGAATTTGACCCAGGAAGGTGCCTGCCACCAAGCATGAGGAACTGAGTTCAGATCCCCAGCATCCATGTAAATAGTTGGAAGCAATGGCACATACCTGTGGCCTTAGACCGTGGGAGGTAGAGACAAACGGACCCATGGGCCTTGCTGGCTAGACAGTCCAGCTGAATCTGTAAGCTCCTAGTTTAGTGAGAGAACCTACCTCTCAAAATAAGGTAGAGAACCATTAAAGTTATCTGGAGCCAGGTGGTGGTGCGGCGTACACTTTTATTCCCAGCACTTGGGAGGCAGAGGCAGGTGGAGCTCTGTGAGTTCAAAGCTAGCCTAGTCTACAAAGCCAGTTCCAGGCAGCCAGGGTAACACAGAGAAATCCTGTCTGGAAAAAAAAAAAAAAAAATCTAATGGCCACCTAATGGCCTCCTTCATATTCACAAACTTGTGTGCACACACCATTTTTTTTTTTAAGGCAATTCTCAATGGCTGATCAATTGGAGGCATCCAGAGAATGAGGCAGGCCTGTACCTGAGACAGTCTGTCAGAAAACAGGGGATAAGCATTTTACCTCCCAGAATCTGGCTGTAAGGTTTTCTAAAATTCCAGAGATCATGCTTTTTTTTTTTTTTTTTTTTTTTTAATGTATTTATTTTGCAGAGAGCTGCAGCTGAGTTCCCCATGGTATAGAGCCCCTGCAGAGACGAGTGGAAGTGGAAACTTCTGGTGGCAGGCTTTATGATCCTCACAAATGCCCATTCCTAGAGACCCTGAGGGTAGCAGTTGAGCCACTGGGACGCACTCACACTCCTTAGTCTATGCTGGAAGCCTCTTAGAAACATCGCTCAGACTGCATGGAAGAAAGGACGGAAAGACATGTGCAAAGAAAAGGAGGCTGACGATTAGAAGCAAAGCGATAAAAGGAAGCAGGATGTTGTTGATTGACCCCTCTCTGCGGATGCAGATGCAGGCCTCAAGCATCTTTCATCCTCTTCACATCCCAACACCTAGAGGATAGCTCTGACACCATGCGGGCTATATACAGGGGCTGGAGAGCCGCTCAGCTGTTGAGAGTGCAACACAGTTTTGCAGAAGACGGAGTTCAGTTCCCAGTGCCCACACAGCAGAGCTCACAAACACTGCTAAGTCCAGATGCCCTCTTCTGGCCTCTGTAGTCATGTGCAAATACCCCCCACACACACACACACACATACACACAACACATAAACACTACACACACAAAAGTAAACATATATGTATATAAACATATATATGTATATAAACATATATATTATATATATATAATATGTATACACACACACACAAAATTCCTTCCCAAGAGAAACGTAAACAATTTCCACCCCTCCTAAGGCCCCAGTGACAAATTGGAATGCAACTCTAGCACAGTTCACCCAGGGGAACCCAGATTGCTAGCTTCCTTGCAAAGCAGTGTGTGGAGGGTTATGGGGAGACACACAGATGACCATATGGCAGCCACACTGGAAAGTCTGCACCCAGCAGGAATGATGGCTTCCATCCATGGCTGGATAACAAACTCCTTCCCTCAATATCCCCCACATAAATCCTCCAGCCCCTCTTGCAAGACCACAAGCAGAGAAGAATCACATAGTACTGGTTGGGAGGAGTGGCTGGATACTCAGGTGAGGGTCCTATAACCTTCTCCTCCCCTTGCTTCTTCAAAGGAAGATCAACAGTCAAGAGGTCTTGCAGAATTCCTGAGGGTGGGAGGAGGTTGGCTCAGAGGATAATCCTTCCTGTACTACAAAAGGCTATCTATACTAGATTGCCCAGAATGTCCAGAACTAGCAGCTTTGGTATCTAATTGTGCATCTGCCTGAACAATTGGTCCTCCCTGCTGAGAACCGCCGCTGTCAACGAATCTTGGGCCTCTGCTCTCAGGCCTGTGATTTCAAAACTTGTCTGTAAACAGGCCTTGTGCTCACGCTTTGCCTCCTTGCTGCCTGAGCTGGCGGGCTCTGCCACCTGGTGGTTAAGAGTGGTACCTGCATGCCCCATCCATCTAGGGGTACTCTTCTAGATTTCTTTGTAGATCCCAGGTCGTGTATGCCATGCTGTCTTTGTGGCATGATTCATGTGTACCTGAACCAGAGTCTGCGATAGCGGCTGTGGGAAAGCTTTTAAATCCGACAAAAGAGACAAAGCTTAAACTTTAAGGAATGGGGAGAAAGCTGCTCGGGGAACTAGTAAATTCACTTGGCACATTAGACTGGTTCTGAAGTTCATAAAAACAGTTCACACCGTTGCAGTCCACAGCTGCATTCTGTGCTAAACACACAACTGACCAGCCGGGGCAAGGAACCTAACTGCTCTTCTTGTCACCATTATAACATGTACTCTATGCTGTTGTTCTGAAAAATTTAAATGTTTTAGGAAGTACATCCATCCATCCTAATCTTCAAAGGGTAGTGCATGCCAGTAAGCACATGGAAGGTGGAGGCAGAAGGACTGTGAGTTCAAAGACAGCCTGAGTTTCACAGTAAGTCTCAGAATATCAAACAAACACTCAGAAAGAAAAGAAAAACACCCAGCCTACTGTCTCCTAGGCCATGGGTGCTCAGATACTGGTTGTTTGATTTGACACTATAGAATCAATGGCTGGGGGATCAAGACCAGGCTATAGAAACCCACAGAGACAGCTGACCTGAACAAGGAGGAGCTCATGGACCCTTCAGACTGATAGCTGGGAAACCAGCATTAGACCAACCCTGACCCCCTGAACATGGGTCTCAGTTAGAAGATCTGGGCAGTCTAAGGGATCTCAGACAGTGGAACCAGGATGTATCCCTGGTGCAAAAAAGGACTTTGGGAGCACATTCCACATGGAGGGATACTCCCTTAACCTACAGGCAGGAGGGAGGGCCTAGTCCCTACTCCAAATGACTTGACAGATTTTGATGATCCCTCCTGGAAGGCATCACCCTCCCTGTGGAGTGGAGGGTGGATGGGATAGGAGGGGGTGGGGGGCATGGTGGGGTGGGAGAGGGAACTGGGATCAATATGTAAAACAGGAAAAAATTATACACACACACAGAAGAATCAATGGCTGGATGCCACAGTAGATAAAGAAGGTGGGTGGGAGGCTGTAGACCTGTAAAGAGAAGAGCTGTGAACCCCAAAATAAGAAAAGGGGCTGCTCACAGAATCCATTAAAGGCAACAGCCCCTGGAGAAGGAAGCCAGACTCAGGGAAATTATGTAAAATGTCATATTTTGAGCAAAGAAAAGGCAAAAAAAAATGTCACAAACTGAATCAAAAATTGTAACAGTAATATGGCAGCCTTGGAAGCAGCAATAGAAAGGGTCAGCCTCCACAGGAAGGTGCATTTTGTCACTGACCTGGTTTCTAGCTATAAGTACATTGTAATAACAAAAATCAGATTGACTTTTAATTAACTTCATTATTGTTGTCTGATTTTCTACAGACGAGGCAGCCCCTTCCTGCCAGCATCTAGATAAGGACATACATTTTCAGGGATCACTAGATTGGAAACCATATTCTCTAGTGTATGGTTACCAGCAGACTTAGTCCCCACCTTAGGGCTCTGCTGATGCTCTGCATATCCACAAAGCCCTGGGAACTGGGTCCTGCCTCTGGGAGTGGAACACTGGATGTAGCTCTGTAACTCTGAAAATGCAGTAATATGAGGGACCCTGGTGTGTGGCTAATTTATTCTACAGAGCAAGTTCCAGGACAGCCGAGGTTATACAGAAAAACTAGGTCTTGGGGAGACAAAAAGAAGGGAGGAAAAGAGGGAAGGAGGGAGGGAGGGAGGGAAGGAGGGAGGGAGGAAAGAGGTTCTCCCTGAACCAACTCACCACTTTATTGACTCCATGTATGTGTGTGTGTGATTCTCTGTGACTCTGTGTGTATATGTGTGTGTGTGACTCTATGTGAGAGAGTGTGTGTATGTATGTTCATGTGAGTGACTGTGTGTGTGTGTGTGTGAGAGAGAGACTCTGTGTGTGACTGTGTGATGCTGTGTGTGTGTGGCTGTATGAGTGACTCTGTGTGTGTGTGATGGTGTGTGTGACTCTGTGTGTGAATGTGTGGCTGTGTGAGTGACTCTGTCTGTGTGTGTGTTGTGTGTGTGTGTATGTGTGTGTGTAACACTGCTTGAGTTTGTCCCAACATCTGACTCCTTTTCAGGTACTGTGGACAGTATGGTAGCACAGACAAAAAGGATTTGCTTTCAGCTAAGGTCCCCTCCTAGACTGTTCTGTGACAGCCTGGGCTGGGTTCCTTCTTTCACAGAACATGCTCCAGGACAGCTTGACCAGGCCAGTCCTCCTGGGCGGAGGGCACACTCTGCTCTTTGGTTCCCTCCAGTCTTAGCTTCAGGGCCTCCGCTTCCCTTCTTGTGTCCAGGACACACCCTTTCAGCAAATCTTCCCAAATAGAAAACAATTCTTAAAGATCAGGAACCTGACAATCTTATTCACGCCCTGTATTTTCCTGCTCCTGGAGCAATTCCTAACTGCCTGAACATCAATGTATTTGTATTCATCAACTGGCATATCAATTACAATTTCCAGTGCATGGAAGTGGGTGTCTGTAATCCCAAAAGGAAAATATGGGCTGTAGAATAAGATTCTGTACCTCCCCTCCAAAGAAACAAAGGAAAGGAAAAAACATAACAAAATGCAGGTCAGACTTCTAATGGTTTATATATACTCATAATTCTTGATTTTGAATATCTTGAATATCTGCACTTTTTCTATCACCTATCTAGACTTAATTTAAAGGCATTCATTGGCCTTAAGAGTAGATCAAAGCCGGGTTTGAAAACTAGCTTTGACACTTTCCATAGTCCGCAGTTCACTCTGAATGAGAAGAACAGGTGGATTCAGAAAACCTAGAGGTGGACATGTAAGGGCCTTTCATGCTGAGAGCTGCTCGAAGGAAGACAGTCGGGGTGTTCCAGAAATGGCTAATGCATGCTGGCTACTGGCTGTATTAATTCATGTATTCATTTGAAAGTATTTTCATGTCACCTCCCACCAAGGACACAGAGTCCTAACAGGGATCAAAGGGAACCAATTGTGGCCCCTGCCCTCCGGGATCCCCTCCTAGCAAAGGGCACTTTGTAGGAGGGCATGTACCTGTTCCTGCTCTTGCCTGAATAGCATAAACATAGAAAAAAGCAAGCAGCGTTTCTCCATGTGGGATGCCAGCAAGAGCTGAGATGCAGCCAGGAGCCTGCTGCAGAGGTTTGAGACAAGGCTGAGAAACTGCTCAATGGAGAACCAAGTACCAGAAATGAAAGAGAGAAACTGATCAGTAAATACTGGTTTTCTAATGCACCATGCCATCCATCTTCAAAATGGCAGCATCTCTTTGTTAAATCAATCCAGAGCCTCTGACGTTGCTGGCAATAGTCTGTACAGAGAGGAGCAGTAGGACTTGCCAGGCTGGACCCTTGCCTCTGGCCTCCCTGGGTGGTTGCATATATGCAACCACCTCTGGTGGCTGTGGTCATGTGCCTCCAGGGGGCGCTATTTCCTTTCGTTGTCCTAGTGGAACCGTGGTTCTCAAGCCAACATCAGAATTTCCCAGAAGGCTTGTTAACTTAGCGTCACTGGGTCCCATTCCCACAGTTCCTGGTACAGTAGGTCGGGAGGGTGGACCAAAGAATGTGCATTTGTGATATGTCCCCAGGGTGTGCTGACTCCGCTGACCCAGATGGACTTAAGACCCTTCTTAAAAATAGGTAAAAAGGCTGGAATTTTGAAGGGTATCTTTCTAAAATGCACAAAAGATATATAGATATTATATATAAATATATAAATATAAATATATATACAAATATATATACATATATATATGTATATATTTAAAAATTAGGTTGGGGACGGAGGGTGCAGTTCCCTGGGGCAGTGCACACTTGCTTGGCACAGGAGAGGCCTTGGGCTCAATTCCTATACCAAATCAAGCAAAAGCAACAGAGCTAGATTGCGGCAGTGAGTCCTGAGTGCCGGCTGTCCTCTCCAGATCTCCTTCTTCAGGGTAGCTACCTACCTGCTATGATGATAGGAAGGGTTTTCATCATAGCCGTACCAGGAAACAGCCGATGGAAATATAACTGGAATACAAGAATGGCACGATCCAAACAAGCAATGTAGTCGTAAAGCAGATGAACGTTTTTATTTCCTTAACAGGCTCTTATTTATGTCACAGCTGCCTGTATCCCCAAGAGTGGGGCTTTGCTTTGTGCTTTGCGAATGCCTAAGGAATGTCAAAAGTAAAACTGAAATTCAGCACTCAGCATCCATCCGCTCGCTGGGAGCATAGCCCACGGTACCCATGTTACTCATTTGTTCCCGGCTAGCTATATTTATCCTGTGAACTTTGAATCACATGCTATTTTTAACATAGCTACAGCTTCCCCGATAGCACCCAGCCTAATAAATACAGAGCTCTCCTTCCTTATCTCTGCACTGAGTCTTCCTTGGACGCTGTATCTTGCCAAAGATGGTGAGATCTTAGAAACTGGTGTTTAATGGCCAGACCGGTGTTTATATCAGTGCCAGAGCTTGCCATGACTGCTGGTCATTCTTGAAAGAAAAAAAAATCTGCATAAAGTGTGTCCCTTGAAGAAAGATCATCTCTAGTTATCTGCTCTCGAGGATAAAGGACCAGAAAAGCTCTTTCATATTCCCAAACACTCGAAGACAACCCAAGGACAGTAGGAGGTGAGGATAGTGGGGGAAGGGGGAGATGATGGCTAGGCCATGGTCAGGCTCCTTTGTTAACTTCAATTTAGATTCTGATACACAGAATATGGGGGATGATGGATGCCAAGGAGAAAAAGGGACCCGGACAAGTTCCAGTGGTGCAGCTGAGGGTCCGCACTCCACCCTCTCCCCTGCCACATCTCACCTAATAAGGAGGTGGGACAAAGAAACTGGAACTAAACAGGCCTGAGAGGAAGCCTAATGATTCTAGAGAGTAGATGACCTGGAGCAAATGGGATGGATGGAAGGGGTGGGGTGGGTGGGGAGGGTGGGGTGGGGTGGGGTACAGGCCCCATCCCCAGTCTATATGCACACACTCACTCACTCCCCCAAACACTGGCATAAGGTCTGGACTGACTCTCACCACCTGAACCCCAAATATACTGCTTGACCTAGTTCTGAAGTGGACTAATCACTCTCGCCTTAGCCTCTCGTTCTATAGAAGCAGGGGCTATGAATTCTATCCGTCCCAGGTGACTAAAGTAAACTTTACTTTTTAAAACTTCTTTTTTTTTGTTTTTGAGAGTATAATATAATGCACCATTTCTCCCTTACCTTTCCTCTCCCCAAATCTTGCCATATGCCCCTACTTGTACTTTTTCAAATTCATGACCTTTTTCCCTAATTTTTGTCATGCACAAAAGTGTCCGTGCATACACATATATATTCTTAAATACATAAATACAACATGCTCAGTCTGTACAATGTTACTTATATGTATGTTTTCAGGGCTGACCTTGAACTAATTGGTGTGCTCTTCTCTGTAAAAGATTATTTTTTCCCACATATTTTTATTTATCTGAGTAAGTGCGTGTGTGTGTGCATGTGTGTGTGCATTGTGTGTGTGTGTGTGTGTGTGTGTGTGTGTGTGTGTATGTGCCACCATATGCATGAGGCAATCAAAGAACAACTTGCCTGAGTAGGTTCTTTCCTCCCATCATATGGAATTCAGAAATTTAATTCAGGTCATCTGGGTTAGTAGCAGTCACCTTTACCCACTGAGCCATCTTACTGACCATTTTTCTTGATTAAAAAATATATATGCTAACAACCCCATGCAGCCAAATTTGTGTTTAAAAGATTACTCAGAGCTGGATTTGGTGGGATATGGCTCCAGGAGTCTCATCCAGAAACCAAATATTGCAAATGATCACTCACCTTGGATAGGGGTAGAAATGGAGACCAGCAAGTGAGGCATGAAGGTGCAGAATTACAGCCAGCACCAAAGGCCACTCTTCCTATAGATCTATACGCTAAGGGCTGGAGAGATGGCTTAGCTGTTAAGAGCACTGACTGTTCCTGCAGAGGACCCAGGTTTGAGTCCCAGCACCCACGTGGCAGCTCACAACCACCTATAACTCCAATTGCAAAGGATCTGATTACCTCTTCCAGCCTATGCTGGCACCAGGCACACATGGTGTACAGACATCCATGCAAACAAGACATACACATAAAACAAAATAAAAATAAAAATATGTTAAGGAGTGCTTGGCAGAAGTGAAATGAAGGGACTTAAGAACTATCAAACTGACAGTTAATGGGTGAAAAAAAAAATCTCACTAGTTCTATCTTTCTAGAGGGAGAACTGGTTTGACTGATGAGAAAGGGAGGGTTGGGGTCAGGTCCATGGCCACGTGGTCAGAAGAGTCTAGTCCTTATAAGCAACAGGAGCAAAATGTTGGTCTTCGAAAAACTGAAGACAGAAATAGAGTTTCTGCTGCGGTGTGTGACAAATTTACATTTCCTTATGGAAAACAAACTGTTATCATAAAAAGATTAAGGTGCTTAGATTTTTTTTCTACAAAGACAGTATATCTTAGTTTTTTTGGTTTTTTGTTTTGTTTTGTTTGTTTGTTTATTTGTTTGTTTTTTCTATTGCCACAATGAAACACCATGACCAAAAGGCAAGTTGGGGAGGAAAGGGTATATTTGGGATTACACTTCAACCTTGCTATTTGTCACTGAAGGAAGTCAGGACAGGAACCCAAACAGGGCAGGATCCTGCGAGGCAGGAGCTGATGCAGAGGCCATGGAGGGGAGCTGCTTATTGGCTGGCTTATAGGTGCAGAAGTTCAGTCCATTATCATCATGGTGAGGAGCCTGGCAGCAGATGCAGTGCTGGAGCTGAGAGACCTACACTGATTCAGAGGCAACAGGAAGTGCACTGACTCACTGGGCAGTATCCTGAGCATAGGAAACCTCAAAGCCTACCCCCACAGTGACACACTTCCTCTAACAAGGCCATACCCACACCAACAAAGGCATGCCACTCCTTTTGGGGGTCATTTTCTTTCAAATCACCACATAATAATATATGAATTCGAAAGGAAAATGGCACACATGAATTTGAGGCTTAGTTCAAAACCATGCCCAAATAACACTTCCTGTTATTTTCCCTTCCTTGAAGGTTGTGTTAAGCTGGGCATTGGTAGCACATGCCTTTACTCTGTACTCGGGAGGCAAAGGCAGACAGATCTCTATGAATCCGAGGCCAGAGGGAGTTCCAGGACAGGCTCCAAAGCAATACAGAGAAACCCTGTCTCGAAAAACAAAAAACAAAAACAAAAACCAACAACAATAAAAAAAAAAACAATGACAGCCAGATATTGTGGAAAGCTTCAAGAAGAGCATGTATGTGTGCTGTGTGCATGCACACATGTACACACCTAGGAACATAGAAGAAAGATCTATAATGCAGAATAAACTATTCTTTTTATCTTTTTTGCATGTATATATGATGTGCATGATAATGTGTATAGATATTTGTGTGTATGCACGAGCACACACATGCGCATGCCTGCACACTCATGCATATGTATGCGTGTACATGTGTAAGCCCATAGCTGAGGCATTGCTATCCATCTTATATATTGAGGAGGGGTATCTTACTTGGACCTGGAGCTCACTGCTTTGGCTAATCTGCCTATCCAGCTTGCTGTGAGCATACCTCTCACACTCTAGGATTGTAGGAAGCAGTGTCTCAGAGGTTAAGAGCACTGGCTTCTAGAGGTCCTGAGTTCAATTCCCAGCAACCATACGGTGGCTCACAACCAACTATATTAAGATCTGGTGCCCTTTTCTGATATGCAAGCATATACTCAGGCAGAACACTGTATACATAATAAATAAATGAATCTTTTTTAAAAATAATCTTAAAACCTAATTACAAGCTCACACCACTGAGAGGATCAGTGGGCTCTGGTGTGGCTTCTAAAAAATTTCATTGTATATAATCATTGTATAAGGTACTGTGTTCCATAAGGGCAGTTTTACAGACGTGTACATGTTGAACACATTCCTACCCATGTTCCTATCTTCCCTTTTCCAACCCCCGTCCCAAATTCCCTTTGTCCCCCCAGACAGTTTCACTTCTATCTTCATGCCATATGCACAGGCATGATCTTATGTGCCTAAATAAAACCTAGGAACAACAGGTGAGAGAAAGCATAATACCTTATCTGTCTAAGTCTGAGTTAGCCTGGAATTGTAGTCTATTACACAAGGGTGATGCTAGCAGGCCTCTGTAGAGCATCTCATAAATCTTATTGTTCAGTGAGCTCTCAGTAGAGATGGAATTAGTTGAGATGCTGTTTATCCAACAGCTTTCCTGCAGTTGTTCATCTTTGTCAGCTTTACTTGTATTCATGAAACAAGTTTCAAAATTCAGTTGCCAGTTTGCTTAGAAAATGTAGATATTCCCAGGGGGCAGGGTGATGCCCCAGGGATGCTTGCTTTGGTGGTCCTGACCTCATCTCTGTACAGTAAGGACTCCAATAAAAGTATATCCGCTAACAGGAAGCCAGTAGGAATCCTGGGTGTTGTGCAATGATAGGAGGAAATAGATGTAAATATAGAAATTTCCATAGCTATGTCATTACCTAATAATTAAGATTTCTAACTTTTCATTTTTTTTATTCTCACAAGTTATTAGGCTTGCATACAAGCTTTATTTACAAGACATTTCATCATCTGTCCTCATGATTAACAAACCCACTTTTCTTTTATTACAATAGTAAGTCTGATACATAAATGGCTTTGTTTTGTTAAAAAAAAAAAAACAAGAGTGTGCACATTCTCTCTGTTCAGTATATCTAACATCAGCACTAATAAATGGTACATTTTCTTCAGCAGTGAAGGAAGAGAAGGAAAAGCAACAGCTGCTGCTGGGTAAGCAAACATCTGGGGACTAGAACTGCCAGGAGCATCCTAAAGTGGGGATGAAGTTAGTGTCTGAGAGGAAGGCTGGTATATATACAACTACAAGTAAAAGAAGGGACTCATCAGGCAAGTTGGGAAGGTAGATCTCAGTGGTTACATGGACTAGAGGGCATTCTGTTCCAAGCACAATAAAAATTCAAAGAAGTGGGGTGAGCAGGTGAGTCTTCCTTACTGTCCCTGGCAATCATCCAGCTGCTAGGCCAGCCAGCATAAGAACTGTAAGAGTAAGATATTGGGACCCTTTAACAAGCTTCATAGCTTGTAGCATCTTAGCTACAAAATACCCAGGGAGACTGCAATCGTAGTAAGATGAAAACTTCCATAATCTGTTTCTCCTCTTGCTATGTTTTGCTCTGTTTACTCAAAAAATACATAGCAATCTACCAAATAACTCATTATAACATTTGCAAAGCAGTGTTCTTAGCACTCAAACTTCAAGAAAAGCTGAACAACAACAAAATAAATAAATAAAAGAAGGACTTGAAGATAACAACCTAAAGAATGAAGGGATAGAGAGATGGGTTCAATAGTTAAAGCACTTGTTCTTCTAGAGGACCCTGGTTCCATTCCCAATACCCATATTGGGAATACTCACTGCCATGGGGAACTCCAGTTCCATGAATGCAATGAGTCTTCTAATCTCCAGGAGCATCACACACACACACATATGCCATGCTTATATCCATGCAAGCAAACACATTCATACACATAAAATAAAACAATGTAAAGAATGAGAATTCTGAGGCATTGTGGGACAAACTCCTGTAATTTGAATTCTCAGGAAGCACAAGATATGAGAAGACAGCTTGAAACCACCCTGAGTTGAAGTAAGGAAACCCTGTTTAAAAAAAAAAAAAAAAACCCGAGGCAAGCAAACAAAAAGAATGAGAATCATGTTCCTTTGTATTCCCTGGGAGGGGACTGTCAGAATGAGGACCAGCTGTTTGGAGAACACACTGTGCTCCATTGACCGGCAGAAGGTCACAGTAAGGAGATGGCTTCTCACTTTTCTCTGATTGGGACAACTGGGAGATGGAGGGCAGAGGAATGTCAAGTATTTATTTCACAGCCCTTCTCCACTCTCAGTTGGTTGGCAATGGCCAAGTTTCTCCTTAACGGCCAAATGTTTCCAGTTTCCACAGCTTCTTAGCTCCAACAACTGCTTCTTCCTTTTGCAGCTCCCAGGGACTGTACATCTCCCACAACCCTGCTCTGGCTGGTTCCAGCATGCTCAGCTGTCCCCACACCCCCAGCCATTCACAACCCTTGTGACCAACTGTCCCCATTTCACTTTGCCTAGACCCTCCACTGGCGCTCACCATCTACTTTCTGTGGGGTGGCGCCTGACCATGCACACATTAAGCGGATAGATTTTCTGGATCCAACTGAGATCGTTTTCAAAGTATACTGCTTTATACACTTCAGCTTCTAAATCTTGTGACTCTACTTCAGATCCAAAATATTTAACACATGTCTACATAATTGCTTTAAAATGATCAGAATCACAGGAAGTTGGAAAACATAAATTTAAAAACATACAGGCTGGGACCCTGTAGCCCTTCAACCAATCTGGATGATGGACACTACAGGTAGTGCAATATCAGGATAAGGAAACCAGCACAGGTCCTTTCTCTGCCTGTCTCTGTCTCTCTCTCCTGTGTGTGTGTGTGTGTGTCTGTCTCTGTGTGTATGTGTGTCTGTGTCCCTGTGGCTAGTCTACAATAGCTCCAGATCACAATACTATGAGAATAAGCCTTACCACAAAGACCTCCTTTGTGGTGTCCCTTTTGCAGTCACACCTATCCTTTCTCTCTCCTTTCTTTCAGCAAATAGCCCTTGGCTAGAACCCATTAATTTCCTACCTGTATGATTTTGTCACTTGGAAATATTAAATCAATGGAATTACACAATGCGTGGCCTTTTGTGACTGCTTCCCTACACTGTCATTCGGTGCAATGCCCTTCCTTATGCTAAGTTGCTGCATGTACCAACCATCTCCAGGTGGACCTTTTGATGAGAGAGTGGTATTTTATGTGTTACCACAGCCATGGGCATGTGGCCTGCTTTCTATATAGTAGCTGCTATTAACAGAATTTCTAAGTCTATTTATATAGAGTTTTTTAGGTAAACATAAAATTTTACTTTCTGGAGAGGCTAGCACTAAGCCTGTGGGTCATATGACAGGTGTTTTGTTTCTTTAAAACACTGATAAAGTGTTCTCTCCGAGTGATTGTTTCATGTGCAGTCTCATGAACAGGGTGCACCAGACATCCAGTGTTTCCCCATACTCATCCGCCTGTGACTGTAGGAAGAGCCCTTGCCCTTCAGTCAGGTTTTCTGATTGCCTACTGGCAGTCCCAACTAGAAATCAAGAGCTCACTCCTCCTTTTATCTCCATTAACTAAGACCATCTAAGTATACAGGTAGTGTCATGGTTCATACAGCTGTCGTCATCACCAGTGACAGTGCCACAGTTTTGTCCTTTGGTATCATGCTGGCTTCTATCTTCCATAGCAAGCACACAGAAATTGTTAAGTCATGATAGTGCCATATTTCAAGCATTATGTGTGTTCAAATGACTTACCTTTATGATCTGTGTTCTTCAAATACATGGTCACCCAAACCCAGAGTTTGATGCTGAGTATCTTTCTCCTAAGCCATTTATAAGAGTGATTTCTATATCAGTGAAGATCTAGAAAGAAACAGATGTCACACTCCAATTGAACAGCTTAAAGAGAATAAAGGCAGTATTTACAAGGAGCTGAATGGAGTACAAGCAATCCACAAAGCATGGTACATCAGAGCAGTGTGCAATAACAATGTAATGCCATTCCTAGCACGAAACCCAAGAAAGTAATGGAAAAGTTTTCCCAGAGCTCGAAGATGAAAAAGTCTGTGTGTAGAAGGCCATCAACCCACTTGTCTTAGTTAGGATTTCTATTGCTATGACAAAACACCACAGCCAAAAAGCACGTTTCCACCTTGTAGTCCATCACTGAAAGAAGTCAGAACAGGAACTCAAACAGGGCAGGATCCTGGAGGCAGGAGCTGATACAAGGCCCATAGAGAGGTATTGCTTACTAGCTTGCTTCCCATGGCTTGCTAAACCTACTTTCTTATCAAACCCAGGACATGGGCTGGGCCCTTCACCATTGATCGCTGGTGGAGAAAATGTCTTAAAAGCAGTCTCTCATGGAGGCATTTTCTCAACTAAGGCTCCTCCCTCTCTGATTACGCTATCTTATATCAAGTTACCACACAAAAGCAGCCAGCACACCACCCAAGAATTTAGGGAGGGCATTGCTTTCAGGAATCCCATTGACTATATCCAAATACAAGTGACAAGGGCAAAGACATCCATTGGTATAACCTTTTAGGGCAGCCTCCTGGGTACATAGCAGGTAGTGCTAATGCAGAGAAACAAATTGAAGATGTGTTCGAAGTTCCCATCTAGGAGAAGATGTAGAAGAGTAATTTCACACCAGCATAAAGAGCTTTTGTTTTCAGTACTGAAGATTTAAGCCCAAGGCTTGACACGTGACACATAACAACTTTACTAAGGTTCACATCCTAAATCTCAACGAGCTTGCTCTCTTTATTTAAATTCTCTTCTATTTAATTCCATTCCATCTTGATGGAAAGGAATTGCTCCCAGTGTGTAGCCTTATAAGCACTGGGAATCAATATTGGTACCTGTGCTGCTCCTATAGCAACACAGCAAGGAGCAGGAAGAAGGGAGGGGTCAGTGGGTCCTGGAGCAGTGATGACATGGACTCCAGAGAAAGCACAGCAGCTCAGGATACAAGAGCAGAGGTTTACTAGGCAATAAGTAACCAGACACCTCATGCACTCTTCCCTAACTGTCTGCTAGTTAACAGACTGTCTTATTTTTCTATGGATTCTCCTAGATCAGGAACAGACTGCTGTGATTGAGGGGATGAAGGTCTTTTTATGTTCAGCGTTATTCCACAATGTGTCCATAGAGATAGCTACAAAATGTAATTAAAGGACATCTGAAGTAAGCCACCACTGTCCTATATATTCTACTCAGTTCCTACAGAATGACATCGAAGTGACTGGGACACAATGGCACAAAAGGACTGGATAGGGTGACACTCTGACAGCATTTAATATACTTGCAGTTGATCAAAGATTTTTGGCTGTCCTCAAATGCTTTTCTAGGTCTGCCTCAGACATCCTCCCCTGCTTTTGATCTTCTTAAGATGCATTCCCTAAAATCAACCCATCTCCCCAGCCTGTGGCTTGGAAATCATAGCTGAGCCATTTCCTATCTTTTCTATAAGGCTTCTTTTCAACAGAGTTTTCTGCATTCTACTGGACAATTCTGGTTTTTCTTTCCTTAACACCTTCTTCTTCTTCTTCTTCTTCTTCTTCTTCTTCTTCTTCTTCTTCTTCTTCTTCTTCTTCTTCTTCTTCTTCTTCTTCTTTTCTTCTTCTTCTTCTCCTCCTCCTCCTCCTTCTTCCTCTTCTTCTTCTCCTTCTCCTCTTTCTTTCTCCTTCTTAAATGCCCTTCACATACAGCTTGTTTTGATGGTGAGCAGCTTGACACAATTTTCAGGATTCCTCTGCTATACACAGAGCCCTCTTACCTCACTCAATGTACTGGGATGCATTTGACCTCCTGCCACTGACTGACAAAAAAAGGGTGAGGTCATTCCCTGCAGATAATACAGAGCAGATGGTTTCGTCTCTTAGATTCATTACAAGATCTGAGGAGTGAGGAAAAGATAGCAGGATTGCTATGTTAATTCAGTCTCTTGAATATATTGCTGAAGAAATTAGGCCTTGTACATATGCAAATATTCAAAACAAACTAAAGCTTTGATAGAGTCCACAGTGCTGAGGGTGGATGTAGCTCAGTGATGCAGTCCTTGCCTTGTGTGCAGAAGGACCCTAGATTGTTCTGCCACATTACCAAAAACAAAACACCTTATTATTCTCACTTTGAGACCAAGGGCATTAACACCAATGCTTTCAATTAATATGAAATTAAAGTGCTGTGTTCATTTCTTAGTGACAGAGATGTTATACATAAGATAATCACCTGCCAAGTAGGAGAGGGTTGCTGTGACAATTATTCCCCCTGAAGGCTACATTTCTACTGTAGTTATTAAGGAAGAGAAACATAAATATATGATGGGAGATGTCATTCTGTAAATATGTTCTTGTATTGGTTAATGAATAAAGCATTGTTAGCCAATAGGAAAGCAAGATAGGTGGGACTAGGAGACGAGGATTCAGGGAGAGGTAGGAGGATATTCAACATGTAGAGACTTGAGGGAGAAGAAGGTCCGGACCCTCTCTCTGGTAAGATAAGACCACGTGGAAACACTTAGATTAATAGAAATGGGTTAATATTTAAGACAGAGCTAGCCAATAAGAAATGCTAATAAGAGGCCAACAGCTTTATATCTAATACAGCGTCTCTGTGCGTTATTTGGGGCTGATGCAGCTGTGGGATCAGGCTGGTGGGAAAACTGCTCGTAACAAATATAGTTAAGTATTCAAAATTTTGGTCAATTTTTTAAGGATTTTTTTTTTATATGTGCATGGTTGTTTGCCTGCATGTATGCCCATGTACTATGTGTGTGTCTGATGTCCTCAGAGGTCAGAAGAGAATATCGGATCCTTTAGAACAGGAGTTCCAGAAGGTTGTGAGGTGGAAGGGTGTGCATGCTGGGATTCAACCTGGGTCCTCTGAAAGAAAAGCGTGTTGGACCATTGAGCCATCTCTCCAGCCCCAAGGTATTCAAACGTGAGAGAATAAATGAGTGTGTGCCTGTAATATATGTGGGTGCATATTTGTACACAACCATCACCAGGAAAAATGAACATTTGAAGGGGTTCCGTAGTGCTATCTTCTAATCCTTAGCTATCTATTGCTTTCATTACCACTGGTTAGCTTTACCTGTTTTTTATTTTCTTTTGAAAGTAACCGTATCATATATGTGCACTTTTCCCCCCTTTTTTTCCTTCTGTGGGGCTAGGGATCAAAGCATACTAAGCAAACGTGCTACCACTGACACCAATAGCCTGTGTTAAAGTTTGTAGCTCATCAGTCTATTGTGAGATCCAGCCATATCGTTGTATATGGTAGCGGTTTATTTGTTCTAATGACCAGAAGTTTACTGTATTCATATGTCAACATTTTATCATTTAAATGTATTTGAATAAAACGTAACAAACTGAAAGTGAGCACTTTTCAAATTGCACTCACTTAGAAATCACGGAATATCCTCTCTGTGTCTCCTTGAAATGCCTTTTTGTCTCTATTATAGCAACACCTAGTGGTGTCTGCAGGATGCAGGTTTGAAGTGTGCTGCCACAGTCCAACACTGACTTTGAGCTTTGGGAGACTTCAACTACAGCAATGACTATAGCGAACTGAAGGCCGTTTCAATCAGAGTCTTCGGTCTAAGACTGATGGTTAGAAAAGATATCCAAAGACTTCAATGTCCAGCCATGGCTAAGAACTAGTAACCTAGGCTAGAATTCTTAACCCTTAGCCCTAACAGAGGGATCGCCTACAAGGCGTCTTTAACTTCAGGTCGATCGATGGTCCCCACTCCTAGAGTGGGCTTCAGTAGGCTGGAGGTAGGATCCAATAATCTGCATATTTAACAAATTTCCAGTCAGGCTGATGCTGCTACAGCAACCACAGCAGAAGAGGTATGGAGATAGCCACCTCTAGAAATTTTATACAAAAAAGAACTTCAACTCTAACAACATAAGGGATTTACTGGAACCACAGAGGAAGTTACCAACAAAATTACCATTCCAACAGAGGCCTCACACTCTGTCCTCTCATGTTTGGATGAAAGTCGGGCCATCTGGAGCTATGATAAAAGACTACATTTCTGAAACAAAATTCAAAGGTGTGAAGGGGTGGGTTGTCTGGGCCCTTAGAAGTGGCTCCGTTCCATATCGACTTAAGGTCAGAGAGTTCAAACCTATCCTTGCTCTTTCAAGGTTAAAGGCCTAAGACCTAAAAGTCCAAGGCAAGGCTACTGAAGGATGTTTGGCCTAAAGTTTGGTCACTGGATGTCTTGCCTAGATAACAGAACACCTGATCTAAGGTGTGGTCACAGGATGTCTTACCTAAACAACAGAATACTTGATCTAAGGTGTGGTTACTAAATGTCTTGATCCTCAAGGCCAGATAACAGGAGGGTTGATCTAAGGTGTGGTTACTGGGATGCTTTGAAAATTAAGGAAGTAATTACTGTCTGTTCCTTGTATCATTGGTAAGGAAGTCCTTTTGCCCTGCCCTCTTTCTGATAGGGTTATATAAGAACTTTGAGCAATAAACTTAAAGTGGATCCAGTTATTCAGTGGATGCGCTCCTGACTCTATCTTCTGTCTCTAGCCTGTTTCTTTCCTCAAACTGCACTCCCTTCTCAGGTAAGAACCAGACTAGTCAGCTAGACTGAACAGTGGGTAGAATAACTCTTTTCCATAAACCTACTTGCAAAAAACGTAAGCATCCATAGGATGTAGAAGCTGATACCACATTAGAATCAAGATTTGGGGAGGCTAAACGGGTGGAAATAGAGGCTGTGATGTCCTTAGGCAGCCTGAATTCTAATCTATGCTGAGGAAGGGGCACATCTGCCTTCTTGGGCCCCTTTGTCTCCATTAACCACCTTCTAAAGACTGAGTTTCTGCAACATGCCTAACCCATATAGACACAATCACCAGAAGAGGAAATCTGTTGGTTAATTGTTATGTTACTCCCAAGCTCTCTTATACCATTAGATTTACCCTGTTGTTTCCTTTGGCCTCTCAGTCTCACTCCCATTTGCTCCTTAAAGTAGGATTTCACTAAATGTAAATGTTCTATGGCCAACCTTGACATTTAGACAGTGCTATGCCTAAGAGTCTGTGGTGCCACACTGTTGGGATAGGTGTAAGCCATCTATCTTCCCAGCCGTGCCATGGGACACAGTGCACTGGCAGCAGGGACCTTGTCTTTCAGAGCCATTGAAACCTTCCTTTATGCCTCTTGGAATTGCATTGACATGCTTTTCATGGTGGTGTAGTTTTGCCTAGGGAGCTGGGGAAGCTGATAGTTTATATTCACACCATAGGTGAGTCTCCTATAGATACAGGTGTGAGGGCCTCTGGCCATATTGGGCATTTAATGAGTAATCTTTAGCTCATTAAGTTGTCATTTTTTTGGAGGGTTTTGCTTAATGGCAGAATTTTAGTAATGTCTATACTTTTGAGTAGTTTGGAAAACATTTTTAGCTTAAGATTAAAGCAGGAACTGATTCTATCACACAAAAATAGAGAAGAGAAGAGAAATGAAACTGCACATCCAGAACAGGTGTGAGCATTCACATGATCTTAAAACCTATTTCAATAGAAACAAGATTAAAAACTGCAGTCATGATTGCCCCAAGCAAAGACTCATGGACTCTTGACTACAGAACACAAGGGAATCAAGTTCATTGATGACAACAGCAATGTATGGGAACACACACCAAAAGGGGTCTAAAATGAACCCAAACAAACCCTGTCGTTATGTTGGCCACACAACCATTGTCTTAGGCTAATATCCGAATTCAATTTTTGTCTTGATTGCTGTCTACAGTTTCCATATTTGAAGTAGGTCCAATTGTAATTTTGTTTCATTGTCTCTAGTTGAGTCACTCCTTCTGAACATTTTTAGTTACCTGCATCCACAACAATGGGCATACATAGCTTCAACAACTGCCAGTCGACCTTAACTAAAAGATCATTAAAGTCATCTCTTCACCTTACCACCTTACTGGTCATAATGAACATACCCACAATATTTAGACTACAGAGGAAGACGAAAAAAGAACAGTTCACACAAACACATTTTCTTTTTTAAGATAATGTGCTCAATTACATGGTCTTTCTGTTTTCCAATTCTAAATACTTTAAACAATAAAAACTGTACATATAATGGTTTCTCTAATAGTTTTACAAGCCATAAGTGTGTTACAAAGTACAGTGGGTAGTCTGCAAGCTACAGGACTCAAATTCTATCACTGACCACATGGTTACTTCTCTGTGTAAAGGATTTCTTAGCTATTATATAATAAGTCACTGACTAGCTGAAACAATTCCCAAGTCACATTTGATAAGGACCTAAATGTATCTAGGATATATATAAACAATCCATATAAAATAATAATAATAGTAACAATAATAAAAAAACCAAATTTTGTAAGTGGACAACACATCTGAATATATATTATACCAAAGAAGATACATGACTGACTTTTAATTATTTGTAAATATGCTGAGCCAACAATGAATCATTAGAAATATACAAATTAAAACCACAGTGATATTTCCCAAACCCACCAGAATGGCAATAATAAAAATGCACTGGCACTTACAACTGGTGGTGAGAATATGGAACCTCTTCATGAGGGATCCTGTTTAACTTTTCCCAAGGAGATGTAAACAAACCTATTTACAGCAGATGGAACACAATTTCTACCCAACACTAGCTTGGTGAATTGGTTAACTTATTGGGTTTATTTCTAGGACTACTTATAATCAGTTACTTACAAGAACATGGATGACCCCCAAATATTCATATCACCAAAAAAGTCTCACCTCAGTGAACACATCCTCATGGTGTCATAGGTAGAATCGTCCCATATCCCCCATCCTCCCAAATAAACTTCTACCTGCTATATACTCTAGCACAGAGGTTGTCAACCTGTAGGTCATGACCCATTTGTGAGTTCAAATGACCCTTCCACAGGGTCATCTGAGACGATTAGAAAATACAGATATTTACATTATGATTCATAACAGTAGCAAAATTACAGTTATGAAGTAGCAATGAAATCAATTTTATGGTTAGGGTCACAGCATGAGGAATTGTAGAAAAGAGTTATAGCATTAAAAAGGTTGAGAACTGGCCTATCACTTCCTATCTCCTGACCCCTTCTTAGGAGGGGCTGTCTATTGGCCCAGCTGCAAGGGTTGCTTACAGGCAACCAACCATAGCTACCCTGATTAAAATAGTGGTAGCTGTTATGCCTGGAGGCCGAAGTTCCCTAATTATTTTCAGCTGCTCTTCCATTCTTTCAGCTGCCTCTTGCATCATGTTTCCTTAGCCTTGAAGGGGGTGCCACAGACTATGGCTATTTTCCTCCATTTGAGGTTGAACCCTGGGCAACAACACTGCAGGAGCAGTCACTTGTTTGACTAAGCATGTCTACTATTCACTGCAAAAGGAGGCTTTCCTCTGACACAGGCTGACAAGTAATGTATGGATGTAAACAAAAATTCTTAGAAGGCAATTGATGGACTCATCACATCCGTTTAGCAGAACAGCAACAGTAGCTTCCTCACTAGGTTCTACGACTTTCCTATCTTACACTTACAGTACCAAATGTGAATTCGCTCTTGTAACATGGGCCTCAAGTCCAATAGGAAAGTAGTTGTTGCATTTATAACAGTCATGTTCCTGCTACGTTGAAGGTACATCTTGCCTGGCATATTGGTGATAGAGCAAGTAGCACCCCCTTCCCCCAAATCAGGTAGAACTGCTGATGGCATTTTCCTCCAGCAGTTTGAATAGTATCTCTGCTGCCATGAAAGCTATCTAGGAGGGAGAAGCTCACAGCTTATCCCAGCTTCCATGTCCTATAGTAAAGACTATATTACTATCAGTAGTAAGGACTTACCATCTAGCTCTGGTGGGCAGTCAACAGCAGTATCAATGACTTGTACTGTTTGGGGAGCTTCAGGGACCTCCCAAGGCAAGAATTCACAAGGAGGGGACCCACCCCTGGCACTGGAATGTTATGGCTTCTGGGCTTCTTCTTCCATCCAGGAAGGGTATCTTCATCACTCTTCTAACCATTGTTTTACCATTTACAGGTACAGGCTGTTGGAGGATTTTCTTTCACCTTGCTGGGTGTCATAAAGCTATCAGGGATATCACAGCTGTCCCTGGTTCTTCCATCCTACATGAACTGATTTCCCATCCTTGCTCCTCTTGGTGTGTTTGCATGTCTTTCCAGTGTGTTTTTTACACATAGTGACTAGCATTATATAATGAGAACTTTCTACAGAATGTCAGCAGGATCTGTGGATATCCACCACCTTCCAGCCTGAGTATCAGTTGTTCTCAGGAGTCAGCAGCTAAGAGGCTACTAAAGAAAGATGGTAGCAAAGTCCAACATAGCATATTCCAATCACCCGTATCAACTGTTTCCTCAAAAGAGCAACACATGGATGGCAAGCACTACTTTGTTTAGCCCTTTGTAAGATACAATCTATAGGAAAAACCATAAAAAATGTATAGACACAGAACAATGATTAATTCCTTGGGGCTAGAGTTAGGAAAGAGAAGTGATTGTAAGTGGGCATAAAGGGTCTTCACAGGGTGATGTTCTAAAGCAGGAGTGTGGTGATAATTATACAACATTGTAAATTTACATTATTGGATTACTTTTTAAAAATAGGTAAACTTATGTTGTATACATTGTAGACAGAATTATCACTCCATTATGGAAAAGGCTTTTGTAGCAGTTTACAGAATTTACAGACTAATGAAAAATGATTTTTTGTTTTGTTTTGTTTTTTGAGACAGAGTTTCTCTGTGTTGCTTTGGAGCCTGTCCCAGAACTAGCTCTGTAGATCAGGTTGGACTCAAATTCACAGAAAGTGCTGGGATTAAAGACATGCACCACCACAGCTCAGCAAGAATGATATTTTTATCTATGTTTCCAAACTATTCCAAGGCTCCCCAAAACCTTTTGAAAGGGAAAGCAGTCTTCTCTGCAGGTTAGTGGGAAAAGGTTCTTCCCTTTGTGGCCTGCAGGACATTCGGTGAATGGGCAAACTAAACTTGAGATGATAACCACAGAACAAGGGAAATTTCACGACTGGACAAATACAGAAAGGTTGACCAGTAGGATGCCTATCTGAACACATTATAGGACATTTTGGGGTTTCTTTTTTTATCTCCATCTTGTCTTGAAGGGCCCACTGCAGTGGTAGTTGGTGGTATTATTGCAGGTTGACAAAACAGGCCTTTATGACATGTTCATGATCCCTGAAGGATAGTCTACCTCAAACGAAGGCTTCCTTGCTACGGGACTTTTATTTTTGTAGGGTTTCCTCCTTGAGTTCCAGGCAGGATCTGGCATCGAGAATGTCCAGCATTCCCAATTGAGACCTTCCCACATATAAATCAGTTACTTGACAAGATATGAAATGTCCTTATTTACTGCCAAGGACTAAATTCCAAACTCTTCCCTCGACTGTATACAGGGAACACTTGCCAATTTCAGCAAGTTGTTGTCTCTGTCCACTGGCAGCTGCTCACAGTGGCCCTGCCTCATGACAGCTGGCAGCCACAGCATTGGGAAGGGAAGAAATGGGTGAGTCTTATTTTAAACTGTGGAACAGCTCTTACACTTCCATGTAGTGTGCCCAGTATGTTCTTGGGTGAAATAAAATAAATTCACTCTTCCCATTGTTCCCAGGCTTTCTGAGCATGGCAACAGAATACTAAATTTTTTCCCTCCAGAGGAACAGTTAGACCTATTGGCTCAGAATAACCAAAATTGTTTCATGTGGGCTGGAGCAATGGCTCAGTGGTTAAGAGAACGAGCTACTCTTCCAGAGGACCAAAGTTCAAGTCTCAGCACCCCATAACTCTAGTCCTAGGGGATTTAACGCCCTCTTCTGCTTTCCTTGGGCACCAGGAACGCATATAGTACACAGACATACATTCAGGAAAACATTCATATACACATAAAAAGTAAATATAAAAAACAAACCATTCCACTTCATGTTTCCTGAGTTTGCAGACACAGTGTAACATCCTGCTCTGAGGGACCTCAGGGCTATCCTTCAGAGTGTCTAACCTCAAGTGGTCCTGGTAGTTCCAAAGGGCTGATTCATTTCCTGTATCACTGAGATAATTGTCCCATGTTACCATGATTTTTCTTGATAATTGTAAAATAAAAAAACAACAGATTGCAGAGGCAGGTGGATCTCTGTGAGTTCGAGGCCAGCCTGGTCTACTGAGAGAGTTCCAGGACAGTATTCAAAGCTACAGAGAAACCTTGTCTTGAAAACCACACACACACACACACACACACACACAAAACAGATTAACCAAAATATATTCTACAAATAGACTTATGATTAGTCAAGTGAAAATGAAATGTGAATTGGATAAGATCACCCTCAACTGTGCAAACATTTGCTACTTCAATAGGCCAATGTACCTTTTAAATGAGAGTTCATTGTAAAGGACTAATCTGTTGTCAATTCACTTTGCATTCTTAACTGTTATTTTAAAAATAAACCCCTCAATCAATTGATTTACTCAGCTTTCTGTGTATGTGCATGTGATAACAATTAGAGTTACAAAATAGGTCCCAGTTTGACAAAGAAACCAAGACAAATTGAAACGTTATTACTGCCGGAAACATATTTTCTAGAGCTTGCTACTGCACCAAATCTGCAAATCATGTTATTGAAGGGTCCACATCTCACAAGTATTGAAAATAACCTAATGCAAGCCTAACTCTTCTGGCTTAAGCATTTCCATTGGTGGTGTCTGCTTCCCCCACTTCCTCCTTTAGTGGACAGGGATTCCTGTCAAGCTTGCTTTCTTTCCCTTTTTCCAAGAATTTTAATGGATTTGCTTTGCATGCTGACCAGTCTCTTATGATAAATTGAAATAAAATGTCTAAGGCAAAAATGACAAAGGAATATTTCCTTTGTGGAATATAAAAAGCTGTTCTTGGCTTGATGGGTAAAGGCACTTGCCACCAAGCCAGAGTTCAATTCCCTGAACCCACATGAGGGAAGAAAAATAATTAAGTGTTTTGAGTTGTCTCCTGACCTCCATTCACTCTCTGTAGCACGAATAAAACCATGGCATGCCTTTAATCCCACCACTAGGGAGGCAGAGGCAGACTGATGTCAGTGAGTTCGAGGCCAGTCTACAAATCGAGTTCTAGCACATCAGGACTGTTAGAAACCTGTCTTAAAAAAAAACAAACAAAAAACCCAAAACAAACAAACAAACAAACAAAAACAAAACAAAAAAAAAAAAGAAGAAGAAAGTAAATGATAAAAGAACTGTTGGAACCCTGTACCTGCCTCTGGCGATTGTGGCCCTGGACCCCTCTCCTCTGTGATAGTTGCTTTCCATGCCTTTGTCTAACAAGGATGTGATCACCACTGTAAACACGCAGTGAATATAAACACAGAAAATGCCTGACACATAACAGCTGCTCTAGTCAAGAAGTGTATCTTGTGGCTGTTTTCAATCTTTTAAATTTACATAAAATTTGTTTTTTAAATAGACTAATAACAAAAATGTAAATATTTTTGGGATACTGTGTGATGTTTTGATTAATGTATGTTTTGTGTAATGTGTAAATCAGGTTAAACATCTCAAACATTTGGCTTTTTTTTTTTTTTTTTTTTTTTAATGAAAACACTGAAAATCTAGCTTTTTGAAATACGAAGCAATTATTCTCCATGGGCACCCTCCATAGTCCACCTTCCTCCTACGTAGCTGTAACTTAGAACCCACTGGTCCACCTTTTCTTGTGCCTCTTACACCTGTTGTTCCCAGCATCTGGAGACCTTGGCTGCTGTAGGATCAACTTTAAAAATACGTTTATTTATTTTTGGCATGTGCATGTCTTACATAGTTTCTATTGCTATGGTCAAACACCATGACCAAAGCAACATGGGGAGGAAAGGGTTTATCTGGCCCTCACTTCCACAGCACTGTTCATCATCACAGGAAGTCAGGACAGGTGCTCAAACAGGCCAGGAGCCTGGAGGCAGAGCTGATTGCAGAGGCCACAGAGGGCTGCTGCTCACTGACTTGCTCTCCATGGTTTGCTCAGCCTGTTTTCATATAGAACCGAGGACCACCTGCCAAGGGATGGCACTACCCACAATGGGCTGGGCCCTCCACTATCACTAGTTAGGAAAATGCCATACAGGCTTGTGCACAGCCTGATCTTATGGATTCATTTTCTTATTTGAGATTCCCTCCTCACAGATGACTCTAGTTTATGTCAAGTTGATACCCAACTAGCCAGTACAATGTTTCTCTGTATTGCTTTGGAACCTGTCCTGGAACTTGCTCTGTAGACCAGACTGGCCTCGAACTCACTGACATCAGTCTGCCTCTGTCTCCCTAGTGCTGGGATTAAAGGCGTGCGCCACCACTGCCCGGCTCCAAACAGTTCTTTCTTCCTCAGAATTACTTTGTTACTTACTCTTCCTTAAGCCAAGAGCTATGCCATCTGATCAAGTCCTGGATTTGACAGAAGCGTACTTTTATTTTGTAATTATTACTTTCAATTGAAGTGAAATTTACATTCAATAAAGTCAAATCACAAGTGTCGAGCATTGTATTTCTTCTGTACCTGTACAAACATATGAATCGAGATGCATCTCTTATATCTGGATTCTTCCACACACTGTGTTTGTGAAGTGATCAGTGAACAAGGTTCAATTTTTAAAATGCTAATTTGAAGGATATTTGAAAATTTTTTAAAAGGACAAAGTAGATTTTAAAATAGCATTTGAATTATTTAATGCACACATTTAATATTAAAACTTTAATTTATATACTCAAAATTGATACTGGTATTGTAACTAGGATTTGGTGAAATTCTGATGTCACCTGGTTGACTTCTGGCAAAGTTAAACATTTATTTATTTATTTATTTATTTATTTATTTATTTTTGAGGCAGGCATGCTCTATGTTGGGAAGACTGGCCTCTGGGCTTAGTCCTTCCAATTCAACTTTTGTAGACTATAGCCAGAAGCCTTAGTTGGTTTTGTTTTTGTTTTCTTTGTTATTGTGATAAAATACAAAAGCAACTCAAGGGAGAAAGGATTTATTCAACTCATCATTCCAGGATACCCATCATGGTGGGGAATCCCTTATATAGAGGTTAGAAGCGATTGGGCACGGTCAGAAGCGAATGATGGACACTTTATGCTGTTTGGTTTCTGACAAGGACCCCATGGCAGAAAATGTGGTACTGCCAATCATGTGGCTACAGGCAGACAGATACATGAAGAGGAGACAACAGATGCCCAGATACATACATGATATATTCCCATGAGAACTGAGGTGACCTCAAGAGAAACAGTCCAGACTCACTGTACATTATCATCCCTCTTTAAAGCCTTACACCCCAACATCACTAGCCAATTTCAACACCAGCTTCAGTAGGAGCTGACTGCATCCAAACTGTAGTGCACAGAAGTAAAAACTGCAAGCACCTGTGTAACTGTGGTGCTCCCTCAGATTCTTTAAGAGATGTATGTGAGATTTGGGGAGGTAAATGTTTTTCTGCATGTGTGATAGTTGGCAGAATTGTGGGAATCACTAGCATGAGCCTGACCAAAAGAATTTGTGGAAAATGGTCCTGTGACCTCAGGACTACTGACAACTAACCAAACAAGTGATAGAAATTCTAAGATGAGAGGAGGGCATCTCTGCTCTATTTAAATGGCTCTTGAATAGGACAGTCATTCAAGACAGAAACAATGTAATGAAGAAAAAGAAAAAAGAGCCACAGAGGACAAAGAGAGAGAGAGAGAGCTGTGCTAATGTCACAGATGCACATAATAAGAAACCAGAAGTTTATGAGAGTGCAATAATTACTTGTAAGTATGGCTGAAATAATACAGGCTTTAGAGATATACAGACTCTATTTATCTCCTGTACTTATCTTTTGACTTTGACAACCTTGCAGGCAGCATGAAAACAGGGCGCTCCCTAGTAATTGCCACTTACTCATATTATTTTTAAATAGTAATATAGGTGCCAACTACACACACATGCACACGTGTGCAAACTCCTGAGTTCACACACACATATACATAAACATACCTGTGATAACTCTCATTTCTCCTGATAATCATCGCTGTGCTAAGTGGCCCCTGTGACAAACCTTCTGGGTCTGCATTCTGTACCACATGTTCGGACTTGACACAAACACCTACATGCTTTTATTATGCCAACAGATCTCACAATACAGTGGTGCCATCTAATTAGCACAATTACAGATGTTTCACACATATGTACTGATATGCATAGGGAAATGTTAAAAAGTGGCTAGAATGCAGATACATGTTCCAGCTAAGCACGTAGATGCTTTCCAGTAGTGCCTGGGACTCAAGGGGAATCTTTAGAAAAAAGTTAGAATTGTCCAAAGTGAGGGAGGAGGGGAGAATGGCAAAGAAGCTTGTACAAGAGCCCTAGGATGCCAGTGAGGGAAATCACAGGCTTGTCTAATCAGTGATGTATCTCACATGCTCTAACCCTAGTAATGTACATGCATGGCTCTGGAGTCAGACGGCCAGGCAGGCTCTGAACCTAAAGCTTATTGTCTGTATATGAAATTACTTTCACTCCTTTCCTAACTGTATGTTATTTTGCTTATTGGTGTGACACAGTACTTATATCACCCATGATTTCTAAGACAAAATTAAAATCATTCAATATGCAGAGTTTTAAAGGTGACTGAAAATCAAAGGATGAAGCAGGTGGTAAACATGTGAACTATTCTGTTGGTGTATTTTGTGTTGCAGGAACAAAGTACTAAAGTAGTTTATAAAATAACACTTACCTGGCTCACATTTCTGGTAATAAAAGGGCCAAAGAACATGGCAAAGGCTTTTCGGCTTCTTCTGGCGAGAACTCACTCAATTCTCTGCAAGGATGGTTCCTTCATGACCTGATTCGCTTATGCTGAGCCCCTCCTCTTCAGAGTGTCTCCCACTTCAAGCCCACAACCCTAGGGTCAATGCTTCCAGCATATAATCCAGGGGGCTCATGCCATATCTTAACTCAACAGACAGCAATCAACTATTGTCATTACGTCACAGAAAACAGAAAAACATGCACAAAATTGGCACCATGGAAATTTCAGTAGTTGCAATCTACTAAAAAATCAGGCATTTTAGGATTGTAAATTCACTGTCTTGAGATTAGGGACTTGTCCAAGGTTAAAAAGCACACTGAACACTTTAATCTACCCTTCTCTAGAAGACCGGTGAATGCAGATTGGCAAACAGGAAACAGCTGCTGAAATTTTGTGGCAGAGGCAAACGAAACCAGCAAGCAAGGGAGCCAGAGCATACAGCCCGAAGGATTCACTCGTGAGCAGCACTACACTTTCAGAAAAGAGACACCATTTGCAGAAGTGATGGATGACAGTTTTCTGAATCTGATGTTAAAAATACCAACAGATTTCAGGGGCTCAGAACATTCACGTCGGTAAAATAATGGGAAGGACCGAAACAAAACAGAAGGGGGAAAAAAAAAAAAAAAAAGGTTTTGTTTCGTGAGACAGTTTCATGCCATGAGGCCAGGATGGCCTCAAACTTGCCTTGTAGCAGAGGCTGACTCCTGATCCTTCTGCCTCCACCTGTTCAGAGCTGGTTTCAGAGGAGTGTGCCACTATGCTCAGCAGGTTCTGACCTTCTGTCACATCACTGGTATCATCCCTTAAGGGTTCTAAGGTAACCAGTTCTTCCTTGCAGCTCCTTGAACAGACCAAGGCTTCCTCTCAAGGCTTCCCAGTGTTTTCCCTTCCTGGAACATTGTCTTAGGTTGGCTTTCTATTGCTGTGAAGAGATATCATGACCACTACAATTCTTACAAAAACAAATTCTTACAAAAAAAAAAAAAAAAATGTGGGTTGGTCCACATTTTCAGAGGTTCAGTCCATTGACATCATGTATGACATGGTGGTATGCAGGCAGACATGGTGCTGGACAAGTAGCTGAGAGTTCTACATCTTGACACACAGGCAACATGAAGTGGTCTGAGACACTGGGCATGGCTTGAGCATATATGGCACCCCAAAACCTGTTTCCACAGTGACACTTCCTACTGTACCAACTCCAACAAAGTCATACCTCCTAATAGTGCCTCTCCCTTTAGGGGTCATTTTCTTTCAAACCAACACAAATATTCATCTCATATCTTTTACCCCTTTTTGCACAAATGAGTTTTTCAATGAGACACTTTAAAAATCATTTCTCACTCCACACCTACTTGAGCATCTCACCTCTAGCCCACTGGGTTCTGACCTCTGACCCTCTTATTCCCCCATGCTTTATTTTGTCTCACAAGAGTATGCATATCGTCTGTTCCAATCAATCATATTTAATACATTAATTTCTTGCTGCCACAGCTGGTAAGTGCTATAGGATAGGTGTTGCAAAATTGTTGCTATATCAGCTGAAATGCTTCTGGCTGCAAATAACTGCATTTCTGATTGGCAGTAGCTTGTGAAACAATATTTATTTATTCTACAAGAACTGGGAAGTTGTAGGCCCCTTGCACAGAAATCTAGCTGAAGCCGTTTCCAGCAGCAGATCACGGCTTCCAGCACAATCAAACAACTGTTTAAGGCCTGTGTCCTTCCCAGCCACAAACCTGTCATTTTCTAGGAGTTTTAGCAGAAAGTATATAGGAAGAGTATGCACTTAGCCCTTTATGCAGTGGATTCTGCTTTTACATGATCAGATTAGGACTTCATTCACGGTGGAGACCACCTCACCAAGAGAGAGCAGTAAGAGGGAAAAAAGGGGGGGTTGTTTGTTTGTTTGTTTTACTGTAGTGATTTGCATGAGTATGAAGACTGATACTCGAGGCAGTAGGGGAAGTTTGGGGGCGGTGTTTGGAGGAAGTGTGTCACTAGAGGCAGGCTATGTGAGTTTAAAGCTGGCTCCATTTCCAGTTTGCTTTCAGCTTCCCGTTGCAGCTTTGACGACTGCCTGTTGCCTCCCCACCAGGATGGACTCTGATATCCCTGGAACTATAAATCCAAATAAACTCTTCTACAAGGTGCTTAGGCCATGGTATTTTATCACAGCAACCCATGAGTACATATGGCTAATGCCAAGACAGATACCTGCACACTCTCCCTTGAGAAGCCCATATGCACACTTGGCTACACCCTACTCTTTTTTTCTTTTTTTTGAGAGGCCCACACTCATACTCTTGAGTGTGTCTTACTTTCCTCTTAAGTTTTGAGTTTAAGCCTAAGTTAAAATATCTTCAATAAAATTTTTAATCCTGCTTTACTTTACGTGGGTACTGTGTGCATCAGGAAAGTCAGTCAAACACAAATGCCTCTCAGCATAAGAACAATGAACAACAATGTGGGATGGGCAAATCATAGCTTCTATAAGAACACTCGTCATTTTCTAAATTTTTATAACAACAACGGAGCCACAATACAAGTCATTTATTTCAATGGTTCAGAAAACATATACATACATATATACATGTATATTCATGTCGTGTGTGTGTGTGTGTGTGTGTGTGTGTGTGTGTGTATTGCCTGGCTATTTTTCTGTAGCTTTAGGATTTTAAACATAAGGACACACACTTCAGTAATCACACCAAGTTAATCTACACTGCCTATGAGTAGAAACATTGGCAGCAAAGCAATAATTAGGAACAATGGAATTCTAGGAAGGATAAGCTTATGAGGGAGAATATCACAGGAGCTTCCAATACTGAATTCTGATAATAAATCTGAAGCTCAAGCCTGAAGAGTTATGTTCTCAAATACATGTCATTTTATACCCTAACAGAAAAATGTAGTATCTCCACTCGAGTATGAATGTTGGATTTTCTTTTCTAGTTATTAATTTTATAGTCCACACATTTTTCTGAGTATGTATTTCCAAACTGGGAAAAGGTAAAAACAATGGGATGACATATATAAAAGTATTTTTTGAAGGAAAATCACTCTGTGTGTGTGTGTGTGTGTGTGTGTGTGTGTGTGTGTGTGTATGTGTGTAAAAATAAATGGTTTTGCTTTATAAGACATAAAAAAGATTTTGTTAAGGAAGTCACACTCCTGAGGTCAGGCTATGAAAGTGTACTTGCTGTGAGCTCATCATCTTAATTTTCCAAGTTTTGATACAACCACTGATTCTCAACACTACCTTGTGACATTGGATAGTATGTTTTTCTAAATAATTTCCATAGATTGCCACAGTAAGACTGCACACATACTCTATATGCAGCCTAAGGTTTATTGTGAAAACTTGAAAGTGTCTGTTGTTCAAATGTCATAAATAACTATTATTGCTCGTGTGTCAATTCTGCCTGCCCTGACTGCCTTATCAGGATGTCAGTGTGCGCTGAGCACTCTGCAGCTGCGTCCACGATGCCAGGCCACCTAAGTGCCTCTGTCTTCATCATCCGAGGCAGTGCCAGCATCCACATCCTCGTCACTGTCCTCTGTCCCTTTGAGACTTCTTCTGCCATTAGAACTTGGATTTTCAGTATTTACTGAAGTTTCGGGTTCTTTATTAAACCTAAACAGAGGAAGAAGAACAAAAGTTTATAATTATTACCCAGGCTTTCACTATTTAATGGTGGAGGTTTAAAAGGCCTTTCCTAGTCCCTTCCTATCAGGAGCCTACAGAACAAGAACCTCGTTTAAAGACTGCTTCACTCCAGTCAGCAGGTTCTAACAGTGCTGTGAGATGAGTGGCCTCAGGGTTAGAAAAGGGAGTCCATGAGGGAGGATTGCTAGGGAATAAGTCATTCTTCATAATGAATCTGAAGCTCAAGCCTGAAGAGTTGATGTGCCCCAAAACATGGCATTTTATACCCTAACAGAAAAATGTAGTAAGACTGTGACCCTTTCCCGTCATACAGAAAACTGCTTGCATTAGTGGGAGATATACAACTTTAAACTGTGTTAGTGCTGCCTAAGAGAAAGCTCATGGATGAATTACTAAAAACAACTCCAATATAAAGGGAAATACTCACGGAATAACAATGTCTTCTTTCTTCCCACATTTTGCACAAACTTCAAGTTCACAAGCACATGGTCTGCATATTATGTGGTAAGAGTCCTTCACTGTCTTTTGTAAACATTTAACACTGAAAGAGGAAGGGAAAATTAAATACTGATTTTTTTTTTTTTTTTTTTTTACTACTTAAGATCTATTTGATGGGGTAAGAGAAGTGGTGGCTGATGTATGGATTAAAGGACTAAAAACTGAAAACTAGCCTTAAAGCTCAAATATTTATCTACTGTATGTGTGTATGTTTGTGTGCACATGTGTGTACAGGCCAGAGGTCAATCTGAGGTATCATTTCTCAGATACCATGACCTTGTTCTTTCAGACAGAGTCTCTCACTGCCTTGGAGCTTGTAACGTAGGCCAGGCTGGCTAGCCAGCAAACTGCAGGGATGTGCCTGTCTACTTCCCCAACAGTGGGAATGACGAGCTCACAGCACTGTACCTGGCTTTTCATATGTGTTCTGGTGACTGGACTCAGGTACTCCTGCTTACACAGCAAGCATTTCCTTGACCGATCTGTCTGTCCAGTCCCTAAAGTCAAGCTCTGATATTTATCTTATACCACTTTAAGTAACAGCACTTCTGGATCAAAGCTCACAGCTGCAAAATAGCACCTGACGGTCGTCTACCTCCTTAAAGTTTTTAAGTGTCATCAAAAACTTGTTAAAGTAATGTGTATATGCAAAAGCTAACTGCACATACCACCCATATACAATCTACAAAAAGAATAAAGGTGTAACAAAACTTTTGTAAACCCAATACACAGAACTAACTGAAAATATTACTAAAAAACTAAATACCCACACTGACTGTATCAACCACATCCAGGGCAGGTCGCATGCCGAGATTACTTGTCCAACACAAAATGAACTCAATGGTATTTTTATAGACTTTTTGAAGGGAATAAAAAGTGCTACTCTAGTGAAGATGGGGATAACAACATGGGAGAACCATGTGGCAGGGAGAGAACACTGGTAAAGATAGAAGTTCCTACCTGCCACATTCTCATAAACCAAAGCCAACTCCACAACAAGTCCCTAATTTGTTTTAATTCTACTATGACCAAGGAAGGCGAGGAAGGCTGCACAAGGAAAGTCTGATGATAGCTGATGTTGGTCCACGAAGTTTTAAGGGAAGAGGCCATCTTTATAACTTGTAAGTTCAAGGTCTCATCTAGGACCACAGCAATGTGGACGATCTAGTTAACAGAACAGATGACGGTGGCTCCACTGGAGAGTCCCAAGGTAAACACAGTAGCGAAGGAGATGAAGTCCAGACCTTTTACTGGTAGGGAGAAGTCAGTTCTAGGTTTCAAAGCTTGTCTGGAATGGCTACGTGTCTTGTTAGAGTCCAGTGTAGATGCTGACTTTAAAAAAAAAATCAGGGTTCACGTACGGTTTGGAAAATCCGTTCTTTAGTTTATACTAAATGTGCTCTGGCTGTGCTCCACAAATGAAGCAACTCCACAAATGAAACAACAAAGACAGGATAATGGCACAACTGTCTAGAAGGTCATTCAGGAAATATTTAAGCCCACTGTAGAGATCTGCTGCTCATCTAGAATGCCCCTGATTACTGGAATGCTGTACACTTCCTTGTCTCAATGTAGCACATGTTTTGTAAGGTAAACATTAAGAACTAGTCAAGATGCCATGAACAGAAGCAAGTGACATATTCCATTTGATATTAAGAAACAATAAATTACATAGAAAGATAAAAAAATACAACAAAGCTGTTAGCAAATCAAATCTTGAGACACATACATTTTTGACAGGAGCTTGCCCTCAGAACACAAGGCTGATTCAGCACTAAAACCTAATAAGCTTCATAAAAGAATGTTCTAAGATAAAAATATGGCCATTCCGGTTTAACTAGAATTATCCTGTGTGAGGTAACCCAGACACAGAAAGACAAATATATTGTGTACTCACTTATATATGCATTTAATTTGTTAAGTCAATGATAACCAAGCTATAAACCATAGAACCACAGAGGTTACAAATAGAGTAAGGGACTGGGGGAAGAGAGTATGATATTTGATAACTCTGTGAACCCTAAGTTTGCATTAATTACATAAAATTAATCTTGGGTCAGGAGGCAGGGCCAATGATTAGTTGACAGAAAGTAATTGTAGAGAGTCAGGAGTTTGGAAGATGGAGAGATGCACAGGAAGCAGTGGGAGGGACTTGAGTGTGGTAGTCTTTTTTTGGTTTGGCAGAGCAGAAGGATGCTCTTTCTGAGACACTGGGGAAGAGGGAAGGTCAGCTAGTTGCTCCTCTGCCCCCAGTCTCTGACTCGTGAGTCTTACCAATAAGTAGAACAACAAAGATTAAGTTAAAAACTACATTTGGTGGCAATGGCAGGAGACAGATCTACCTGAGATGTTAAAGTCCCACAGGGCTGCTGCCTGAGAAGAGGGCCAATAACTACAGAGCCATAGTTACTGGTTGAAATAGCATTAGATTCAGTTGCAGCCGCTGACTCAGGGGGCACATAGATTTCGTTAAGAAAGGTAAATAGAATAGCCTGTTATGATAGATGGAAATGCACGCATAAGATGACCATATAGAGAGAGGAAGGGGAGAGGATTATGAGGGAGGAAATATGAGCTAAAATTAAGGACCATTTGAAATGAACACAATAGAAACTTCTCAAAATATATACATATACGACAATGAAATCAACAAATAATCGGGGACAGAGCCCTAATTAGCCATCTTTGATCACCAAACAAAGCTTCCAGTACCAGGATTGGGATAGAGCTACTTGAGTTGTTGAGGAAAGGGGTCCTATGGAAATCCCCAAATAACCCAGACTGTTGCCAACACTACAGGTTTCTCTCCACAAACTGACACCAAGGCTCTGTTGATGAAGACAAACAACTCATTGAACATGGAAAGGAAAGCTAGTGCCTACATAGAGACTTCATCCCTATGTGCTAGTGTCTTTGGTACAGGAGGATACTCTGTATACTACCAAAGGAGAAACAAACACCAAACCAGGGACAAGACCTTTGATCTACAACGATGTCCTGCCTACAGGCTATGCTAAGGCAATGGTGGCATAAAGCGTGTGGGGGCAACCAGCCAATCTCTGATTTGACTTAATACCCACTCCACAAGATGGAACCCATATTAGACACTGATTAGGTAACCAAGAACCACAGACTAGACAGCCCAGAGACCTAGGTACACCAAATACTAAGATTGTTCTACTAAAAGAACACAGGAATAAAATGACTTCTAATGATATTCTGCTCTACTCATAGATCAGTACCTTGCTCGGCCATCATCAGAGAAATATCCCCCTGCAGTAGATGGCAATAAATATGGAGAAGACAAGGTGCAGAGAAAAAAGGCCTTGAGACACTCAGTCCCAAAATGAGATTATCTCCATGAAATCCCTCCCCTCAGGGCTCAAGGAACTCTGCAGAGACAGAAAGATCGTAAGAAGCAGTGAGGGTAGACAATACCAGGGAAACAAGGCCTTCTAAACACAACAGGCCTGAGGTACATATAAACTCACAGAGACCGAGGTAGCATGCACAGGACCTCCAAGGGTCTGTACCAGACAGGTTCTAGAGCTGAAAGGAGAAGTGGACACATGACGTCATCCCTAACATAGAAGCTACCTCCAGTTGATAACCACAGGAGTCTCACTGGGAAGCAAACAGCTCTTAAGCAAAGGCCTCATGCCCAGCAGAAGATGGTCAACAGCAAATAAACTCAAGAGCATCTTTGGAAATTCCTTGTCTCAAAATGTCATGTCAGGGCTTTTAAAAAATATATATATATTTCCCTTGTTTTTTAATCCTACAAACCCTTTATGGCATCCAGTTCAGTGTTTTTATGGGGTTCCTGAGCATGTGAATGAATTGTGTCTATATCTGTTCCTTGTGCTTTTTCTTGGGCTCTTTTCTTTCTGTTTCCTCTATCCTATTCTGATGTGTTTGTTTTATCTCACTGTATTTAATTGTATTATTGTCCCATAGGTGCCTGTTTATTTTCTAATGAGACACACAATGGGATGGATCCATATGGGAGGGAGGAACTGAGAAGAACAAAGAAACTGTAATCAGGGTATATTATGTGAGGGGGGGGGGAATCTATTTTCAATAAAAGGAAAAGAATGGGACAATGATCCAACTACTTATTCACACATGTATCTAGGTTGGAATCCCTAGAAGACATAAACTACTTTTTAAAACTTACCTCTGTATGTACAATAGTCTAGCATGTTGCCAAGCTCAATAACAATCGAGACAATTAATTAAAATGCACTGAAAATGCAGGGAGAGCAAGAAGCTAGAAGTAAACATTTACACACCCACATCTTTTATGTGTACTCATAAAGAGGCAATGGCATAGCGACAGGAAGACTGAAGGTAACATAGGAAGGGTGATGGTCAGAGGCCACAGGACAGTTAAAATCTGCCATGCACATTGCCTATGCAGTAAGTCACTTCATACAGAGACTTTTAAAGTAAGAACAGTAAAATAGCAAAACAAACAGAAAGTACACACAAAAGCATGGAATCGATTTTGTGTTAGCCAGCCAGTCCTGAACATGGGGCCTGCCCTGGAGTATGGAAGAAATATTTTTCTCTAGTGGAGAAAATGACTTTTCCCTTTCCCACCAGGTATCCATCACAAATAGCTCCTTAGTGGGAGGATCTGAGAGGAGTTGGGGGAAATAAAAGAATATGATCAAAATATAGTATATGAAAACTTTTTAAATAAAAAAGAACATTAAAATAGCAATGAATAGTACTTAAGCCCTTTCCCTTCCCAGTTGTAGATCTGGTTTTATACAACTCTCACAAGAACCCCTCCATTTACAGTTAACAAAACAAACAAAAAAGTTCCTTTGCATAACCCTTATTACCCTGCTTTTGCCATAAGGGACGATAAGGAGATCAAGGCACCTTCAGAGCATGGTGCCATCTCACTTATGGAAAAAGGAGGAGAGATGGGGAGAGTGTATCAGAAGCCCTTTAAGCAAAAGCCCTTCCAAAAGCCTCCAGAGTCCTGTACATACAGCACTGCTCCGTTACACAGCACCAGCAAGTCTCACTCTTTCCCGAGCACCACTCTAACAATCCTGTGCTTAAATCTACAAACATTCTTCCTATTATAAATCAGATTTGCTTTACCACCCCTCCTTCCAGAGAAGAGTCCCAGCGTCACCTGAAAAGAACCCCTCAGCCTGTGCCAGGTGGCAGTGTGGGCTGACTCTGGCCTCTTCTCACTGCTACTAAGTGATACATGAAGAAATTAAGAATTCAGTACTATCACATTTGTTAAGATCATAACAAAGGCTTCAACATATGAGAAATAAAAACGCAAATGAGCATATGAAGATGCAGGGCATTACTGGTCACCAGAGAAATGCTAATTAAAATCACAGTGAGGCACAACTACTCACTGAGGACTAAAACAAAACAAAACTCAGTTGTAATGATGATGCAGGGCTCCTATACACTGTGGGAGAGCACACAAAGGTATGGCAAATTTGGAAAGTTACTTGCAATTTCTCTCTCTCTCTCTCTCTCTCTCTCTCTCTCTCTCTCTCTCTGGTGTGTGTTTCTGAGTGTCTGTGTGTATGTGCTGTGTGTGTGTGTGTGTGTGTGTGTGTGAATTTAGACATGCATGCCATGCCTGTGTGCACATTCCCTGAGGCCAGGAGAACACCAGTGTCCTAATCTATCACCCTCTTCCTTCCTCCTTTTTGACAAGGTCTCTCACTGAACCTGGAGCTAGACTAGCAGCCAAGTAACCTCAATGATCCTCCTGTCTCTGCTCCCTGACAGACTTGGAGTTAGAGGCACCTGTGGGGCCAACACCCATCTTTTTAATGTGAGTGCTAGGATCAGAGCAGAGGTACACATGCTTGCACATCAAGTGATGTTCTCCACTGACTCAACTCTCTGCAGCCCTGCAGCCCCCTGCAGCCCACATATTTTCAACATATATATCCTTAACTTACAACCCAATAATCTCACTATGTAATCTTTATTTAAGAAGAAATAAAAAACTATTGTTCATACAAAACCCTGTCTGATATTAACAATGGTTTAAATTTAAAGTGATAAAATATAATATAATACACTCTAAATGTTTCTCAGCTGGCCAGTACATAAAACTCTGCTGCATCCCTTTTAATGGACTTAATTCAGCAAGAGGCCCTGGGTATACAATATGGATGAACTTCAAACATCACATTTAGCGTCTGAAGTGGTACTCACATCTCCATTGTAAGATTTCCCCACATCTGGTATTCAGGAAAGGCAAAGTACAGGGAAGAAAACAGATTAGTGCTTGCCAGCAGTTGGCACAGGGTAGGACTGACTCTAAAGTGAGGAAAGAAAGTTGTGGGTAATTACAGTTTCTTATCTTCCATGTGATGCTGATTTCACAACTGCATAGGTTAAAACTTTAACTGCACATGGCAAAGGGAGAATTTTAGACACACAAATGACATTCCAAGAGCCTCAACTGTGAGAAATTAGAACACAAGCAAAACTTAAGATAATAAAAACCTTTGACATAGGAGCTAAATGAAAACAGTTATTAAAATTGCTGTGGTAAACTGTTTTGGTATACTTGGAGTCTAGCATTTTAAAAAGCTTTACTAAACTATCTGGTATTTAAAAATAGATATAAAGATCACACTATTAGGATCATGAAGAAAAAAATCCCAATCATTCCAATGGCTTATCAAAGTTGCCATAACACTCTTGGCTTTAATTTCTTAAAGTCCTAAAATAATTTTAAGTATCTTGATTTGGTTCATCTGATAATTCAAGGAAATGACAGCGTGTTTTCTTCTTGATAATTACTTGTCTCTTGCTAGAGACCTCAAGAAACAACAAATCTCTAAGCATTTAAATTGCTAACACAAGGTTAAAATGGTATTCATGGGAACTCTCAGTGTTGAGATTTACATGTAAATCTTTAAAGTGGCTCTTTTGTTTTGTAGTCTGCAGGAAAAATGGTTAACTAGCCCATCTGTTCGAACAAAGATGACTCTGAATCACACATCAGCACGGTAAACATCAGTTGTTAAATGCAGATCCCTAGGCCCCATGCATTGTTTACAAAACCAAAATCTTGGGAATGAGCCCATGAATCTGCTAAACCCTTTAAGAAATTCTTATGCCCACAGGCATTTGAGAACTTTTGACACCCACCATAATAAAAAGACCTCCATTCCTAAGTGGGGAGGTCCCAGCCCTGGTGGAGATTACAGTGACTGATTCTGAGAACAGAATGAAATCTGAAAGCAATTATGATCTTTTCAAAGTTAAATTCCTTCTGAAAACAAAGTTTTGTTAAGATAGTATCCCTGATTGAAAATAGGAAAGAGACTCACTTAAAATGGCGGTTCATTTTCTCTAGAGGTGATGTCTGTGGCAATAGGAATGACAACATTCTTTACAGACTCCATTTTCTGTCTCCCAAGAAGAGTGCTAGTGTGCCTTTTCTTTGAAAACATAATCCAGGCTTTGTGCACGTGCAGTGAGTACAGGGGAGGAGTTCCCTAGCTAACAGAGGTCTGCATTTTTTTTTTTAATTCAACACAACACTGACTTGTAAACCCGAAGAACCTTGATTGTTCTTAAGTATGAGAATAGTTTACATAGCACTGTAATAGGTATCCATTCCAAGTTGCATAAAACTCATAAAGTATTTTAAAACATCTCTAACTAGCTTTAATTCTCTAACCACTCCTGAGTACTTTTTCTCATAAAATTTGTGAGAGATTCACCTTTCTTAATTTTCCTTGAAAAAACTGCTGCAGTTATAACAATTTATTAAGAAAACATCACAGGTGTTATCTTAGTTCTTCCTCCTTTTCATATTGGGGGGGGGGGGAGAGGAGAAACTGCCAGAAACAATCACTCAAGCTATTTTGGCTATGTATAGATTAACAACTAATCAGTTTAAATGGGGAATCTGGCTAAATTAAGACACAATTTGCTCTTATAAACCATATTTACTGATAAAGGAAACACACATCTTTAAAAATAGCATAGTTTGTTTACAATGCAAAACACAAAAAGAAAAATACGTGCTGACTACTTGACATCAGGAACAGACTGGAGGGTTTTTTGTGTATTATAGTAAGCGCTAGAAAATATTTTGAAAATAAAACACAAGAAAAGAACATGACTTGAAATGGGAGATTGGCCCAGTTTTTGACAAGTCCCTGTTACATTATCTTTAGAAGTCACCATAACTACTTTTGAGTCTCATTCTATGAGTCCCCAAACTGCTGGCACTGGATCATGACAAGTCAGTGGTACTGGGTTCTGTGACATCTGAATTACATTGTGTTCACTGTTTCTGCAATCTTGCAGTTAAACAAAGACCTGAGTACTTTTCCTTGTCGTTGTTTTGACAGTAAAAGGGAGATCTAAGAAGGGATTCACTGGGTAAACATAAAATGGATTAGTAGCTGACAGAAACAGACTTCCCTCTGCTGCTTTCGCAACTGTGCCTTAGTTTCCTGGTTGCTATGTTCTGAGTTGGCCATCATTAGCCCCTGGGTCATGTGCACACAGAATGACTATGCACCTTGGTAAACAGTGACTGTCAGCACCTCACCCTTTGGTATGCAAATAAGAGAAACTCAATGCTGCCAGACATCCTTCCTCCAGTGGCAATAAACAACCTAAGTTGTTTACAATAAGGAGAGTCTCAAATTAAACTATGGGATTATCTCCTACTAACTTTTTAAGTGCTTTTTAAGGAAAACACCTCCTATTCCCATCCCAAATAACTTATATAGTAATCATAATTCATTTCCTGGTGTTTCCAGATTACACTCCAGACTAAACAGACTGTGATAATAGCCTAAACTAGAATGCTTTTTCATCACCAACATCATTATTTTGAGACAGGGTCTCTCTACATACTCCTGGCTGTCATGGAACTCACTATGTACAGCAGGCTAGCCTTGAACTCACAGAGATCCAAAGTGCTGGAATTACAAGTGTGTGCCACCAGGCTCACTCCTTTGACACAGTTTTGAAGATACTAAGTTCAATATAAGGATATTAATGACCTTTGTACTGGGTAGTTTTATGTCAATTTGATACTGACAGAGAACCCCAATTAAGAACATTCTTCCATAACATCAGGCTGTAGGCAAGTCCACAGATTTTTTTTTTTTTTTTTAAATCAGTGATAGATGAGGAGGGCCCAACCTACTATGGGTGGTTCCATCCCTGGGCCGGTGGTCCTGGGTTCTAAAAGAAACCAGGTTGAGCAAGCCATGATGAGCAAGCCACTAAGTAGCATCCCTCCATGGTTTCTGCATCAGCTCCTGCCTCCTGGTTCTTGCCCTGCTTGAGTTCCTGTTTGTTATGGTGGAAGCTTCACTAGAGCCAGCCCCTGGCATCCACATACCCAAAGAGTTTGGAACGTTATGATGAAGTTCCACCCAATCCACCCTCCCCTATTTCCCTCCAAACCCTGCTGTATCTCAGAAAGCCCACCAAATGATGGCCCCTCCCTGAGAGATACTCAAGATCACCCCCACAGGATATTTAAACTGCCCCCCCCCCCAGAAAACAGACATGTGGTTTTCTGGTCTCTCTTTCCTGTCTCCTCTTTGGGGGAGGGCTGGAAAATCATCCATTATATGTGGGCTTTTTCTAATTTGATTTGGTCTGATTTGGATTGCTGCATCAGTGGAGAGGCTTATGGGGTGCAGAAACTTTTCACTGTCTTAACTTCCTTTGTGTGGACTGTGATGTGGAAGCATAAACTGAATCCATCCTTCCTCAAGTTGCTTTGTTCATGATGTTTGATCAAAGCAATAGAGCACTAAGACAACTTCTTTAGGCAGCTAGTCCTAAATATTTGAGATGTTTTCATTTCTCTTTTCCCTCCTTCCCCAACCTGTGTCAGTTTCCTGGGAAATCTCAATAAAGAATTACTGCAATAATTCTTATGATTACTCATCAATAGAAAAAAATTTCTATTTGAGAGGATACATCATTTCCCAAGCCTAAACAGCAAAAGCATTTTGAAAATACGAGAAGTGGGAGGTGTTCTATAATAACAAAGCAGTTTGTGATCCCAGAGGATGGCTCCTTCCTAGAAGTTCTTTATTGATCTGCAGTGTCAACCCTAATCCTGGTTCATTAAGTCACATTGTATTACAGGAGTAGGAGTAAGTACCCAACAGCAGGGGTGAGCTCACTATTTACAGTATCTTTACCGTGCTAATGGAGGAGGAGGTGGGGATGGGGGGAGGGAGTGACAGGGAAGGAGATGGAAAACAACAGCCTTCACTATCCTTAAAATCTGGATTCTGCCAGATGGCATACCCTACTCAACAATCTTCATTCATTAACCTCTGCCATCTTCACACTGATCTGGATTCTCAGATAAACTATATAAAAGCAACTCCTGCGGCTACATAGAGCAGTGCTTCTCAGCTTTCCTAACCCAACAGTTAATACAGTTCCTCATGTTGTTGTGACCACAACCATAGAATTATTTCATTGCTACTTTGTTACTCTAATTTTGCTACGGTCCTGATGGAAATGTAAATATAAAACATGAAGACAGGGTGAGCCACAGTCTGAGAACCTCTCATATAGAGAAGAGGTCACAAATGAAGGGTTGATTGTTAAACATCCCTTGGGGAGCTAGAGATGGATGGCTCAGTGTTCAGAGGACTTACTTCTGTTCCAGAGGACTTGAGTGTGGTTCCCAGCACTCACAACAGCCAGTAACTCCAGCTCCAGGGACTCCCAACACCTCTGGCCTCTATGGAAACCTGCTGACACACACCTACACATAATTAAAAATCCCTCAATGAAAGCTCAATTATCAAATATCCCTTCAATCAAGGATTATTAAATACCCTTTCTCCTGCTGCATTTCAGAATGATTCCTCCTCCTGATATGTATGTATGTGGGAAGTCATCAAAATTGCACTGATCTAGTAGGAATATGCTTAAGAACAGGTTTATTTTTCATTAATGTATTTATTTCAGTGAAATTCAGAATTTAAGGTTCACACTAGTAAACTTAGTGAACTATAGTTCAATACTTAAACATGCCAATCTTTTTCTGAGTCAATAAATTCTGTGAAATGTGATGAATATATTGTTTTTCCCTCTTGGTTTAAAACCCTAATGTAAAAACTGAAATTAAAAACTGGACAAATAACCCAAGTGCTACATTTAATTGGAAAAAAAAAAAAACTACAGAAATTAATGCTAAGGCCACAGGCACATACACATCCTCTTTTCACCACTTAAATTATGAACTTTATAATTATATGGAGAACGGGGGGGGGGGTAGCTTGCACTGATCAGTGGCACACAGCATTCATTCACCCAGCTCTAAAAATAGCAGGGAAAATACCTTGGGTGTCATGGCAGTTACCTATTGATGCAGGATTACAACGTCAGAAAGACTGGTATTGCTGTGGTGTCTGCTCAGCCAATGCACACAATTAGTGAATGCCAATGGGCGAGTATTGAATGCAGTATCAGAGCCAGACAAGCAAGGCACTGGCACTGATTAACATGTTCTCTGCAAACCAATGGCATGTTTCCTCTGAAGAATGAGGGCAGTGGTGCTCTCTCCTGTTCCTTTTGTGGTTTTAGACCAGGCTGTCCTGAACTCCTGGGCTCAAGCTATCTTCCTCCATCAGCCTTCCCTGGAGAGACAGGCTCATACCACATTCAGAATTGGGGCATTATTAAGAAATTCAGGGATACAGAACTTCTGCATGAATGATTTCCCTGAAAAAGCCACACCCACACTGAAGAGAACACAGGCCAGACTGGTGACTAATTAAAACTTAGGTGATTGTGGAGAGTTGGAGGGTTAACAGACAGAGCTAAAATTACTGACAACACCTAGTCAACAATCATTGCCACTAATGTCCCACAAGGCTAGGAGTGTGTTCAGCTAGCATGAGACCTATAGAAAAGACCTTAACTTCAGGGCAGCTGTATATCCATTGTCATTGCCAGTGTGTTTGGAAGTGTCTTGATTTCTTTCTTCTGTTCTGTGACTATAAAGTTAATGTTTACTTCCATCGGGGAACATGCCATTCAGGGTAACTTGACTCTACAACCTTGGCCACGGGCACTCATATTCATCTCAGAAAAAAATTAACTCTTATTCCTGTTGAGAAAGAGCTGTGTTCTGCATCAATATCCTTTTAAAAGCATGATGACTGACTGAAGCTGGGGAGAAGGATCATGTATTTTATACCAATGTGGGATATATAAGGAATTCCAAGCTAGCCTGAGCTATATAGTGAGATCCTATTTCAGAAAAACCCAAACTGACTGATCAGAAGAAACAAAGGGATTAGTCTATCAAGAGGACAGTTAAGAATCTGATTAGGAAGGAAGAGCTCCTGGAGTGGGACATCACCTAGGGCAGTGGCAAGGGGATCAGAGACTCAAGGCAAGCCTGTCTCAAATGACCAAAAGAGAAAGAGAAGGCACAGATTCCATTAATAGGAACACAACATATGGTGGCATGCAGTTCTTGGCAGCAACTCAAGCCCTCTCTCAATGTCTTCCAAATATGACTTGTTTTGGCTTCTCCTGACATATTATAGATGCCTCCTTCCTCCCCTTCATCCTCTTCTCCCACAGTATAACAGATCAAATAATCCAACTTTCCCTACTGAACTCCTTAAAACAATTAAGAGAATTATCCTTATCCTTTATTCTTTTTCACTTTTCCCTTATGTGTAAAATGTGTGAGCTGGCATGATGAATTGCTGTCCACCGTGTAGGTGCAGGAGCCCAAAGAACCCCCATGAGGCTGTCACAACCCAGCACAACTGTAATTATAGGTACATGAGCCACCACATGGGTGCTGGGAATAGAACTGAGGTCCTCTGTAAGAGCAATAAGGACTCTTAATCATGGAGCCATCACTCCAGCCCCCTTTTATTTGTTAAACCACAGGATTTTTATCTCTGGACCAACAGAGATGTCTGAGAACAAGATGCAATAATAACTTTGAAAGAAATAGCAAAATTTATTCAATGCAATTAAGTATGAAGAGTAAGAGAGCTTATAAAATAATTGCTCTCAAGATTGTCAACAAATTTGGACACCTTTTAAATTTTGTCCCTTTCCTGAGATGCAAGAAGGACAGAAACTAAATGCCCTTCTTTTTTTTTTAATTCCCTGGGTCAGGAGGATTATATGTTTAACTCAAGACAAAGCAAGCACAGGGAGTTTAGATTCAAATGCAAATTCAACTAATCCCAAAGCCCTGCTCTCCTGTTCTCTCACAGTCAGTATTAATCATTCCACAGGTCCTTTCCTTCCACTCCACAAAAGCTTGGTGCTTCATTAAATTTCACAAATGTCACCAATCTTGTTTATTGAAATGGTCTGGAGCTGTGAGCTGCATGGACTTCTAGTTAACATACTCTGCTTAGAAACCACCCTGTGCATTTCTTTTTAAATACAAGTATTTACGAAAAGACAAATAGGCTTTACTTTTTTTAGGTTCTGAAATGCCTTTGGTTCAGGTAACCAAGAAGCGTTCTTTTAAAATTAAGGAAAAAAAAAAAGCCCTTAAAAATATTTATTTGCTTGCTTATTTATTTATTGAAAGAGAGAACACCTGTACACATGCTCATGAGAATGTCATAGCACCCAGATGAAAGCCTGAGATGTCTCACCACCCACCAAGCAACCTTTTTCTGCCATCACTTTAGTTATAAAGCAAATACCCACATTTCTCTTTTCATCCCTTAAACAGTCACCAGTAAGAACACATTAGCCCATGTTTAACTTTGTCCTAGTACCGCATGCAGAAGAAGCTGACATAGAATAATCAACCAGCCACAGACTTGGGACCTCACTGAGAGAGCTGGATGCATTCAACTCACTACTTAAGATATCCAATACCGATTATGATTTAGTTTATGCTAGGTAATTTTGCCCTACTATAGGCTAGGGGTGCAGAGCATTTTAAGGTATATAAAGTAAAAATATGATATGATGATACACTCAGTGTATTTTCAAGCTGAAGTACTTTTCATTTATATGATGGAGTAATTAGGATATAAGCTGTTCTAAGTTGAAGAACATCTGTATATTTGAATAATTTATTTAGTTTTATTTTATATGAATTGATGTTTTTCCTCCAAGAATGTCTATATGAGGGAATCAGATTCCCTAGAGTACAGGAGTTACAGACAATTGCAAGCTGCCATGTGGTGCTAGGAATTGAACCCAGGTCCTCTGGAAGAGCAGCCAGTGCTCTTAAAGGCTGAGCCATCTCTCCAGCCCAACATATGTATATTTGGAATATAAACCTTAACAAAGAGTAATTTTTCTGGGTGGTTGGCTTGAATAAAGTATTTTATTTTAAACATTTTAAATTAAGTTTTACTGTCAACATCATCAAAAGATTCAAATCCCTTACAATATGGAATATATGTTAATACACAGTGAAGTAAAGCAGATACCAGTGAAATGTATCCCTCCAGCACTGCAGTCATGAACTAGACTGAAATCCCAAAATGCCACATGTGCCACATGTCACAATAATCAGAAACTCATGGTGTTCTAAGACTAGACAGTTGACTCCATGACTAACATTTTTAGATTATAAGAATTTATAACATTCTAACCAAAAAGGTACTGTGGATTAAGGACCACCTGAAGCTTCCAGAATCCAAGATAGAGCAGGTACTGGAAGGGCCTTATGTGAGAGGAACCCTACTGACACCTAAAAAGTAACAGCATGCTATGTCCAAGGACAGAAACAGGGGAAACTGGACACATAAGCCACACAACACCTGCACCCATGGGCTTATGACTCACTAGGGCTCTGCTTTGTTCTATTACAGTCTCCCATGGCTTCCCACATTTCAGCACATCTGATGTGAAAACATTAGGGTTTAATCTTCTCTTCATCCTTTCCCTTCCCCTTTCTTTCCTGCTTTCTTAAGACAGGACTCAACTATGTATTACAAGCTGGCCTACAACTCCCTATATATTTTAGGTTAGCCTTGAACTTGTGATCCTCCTGCTTCAGCTTCCCAAGTGCAGGATTTACAAGTGTAGGCCTACCTTGGACTTAATCATCTCTTCAGGCCTTCATTTCCTTATGAAGGTTCCCATGCTACATAAAATATGTATCGATTGCATTTGTAGGCTTGGGTTTTGCTCCACTTTAGATACTGAATCCCAGCTAAGATCCAGAAGGGCAGATGAAAAAGGCTTTACCTCTCTTTTCTTCCTAGAGCTTTGCTTTGACTAGTATTTCTCAGGCTCCTGGGAGCTATGCTTTGCTTTGGACTTCCTTATTCTTGGTGATTTCCCTCAATGACTGTCTTAGTCAGGGTTTCTATAGCTGTGAAGAGACACCATGACCACGGCAATTTTTTTTTCTTTCTTTCTTTCATTCTTTTCTTTTCTTTCTTTCTTTCTTTTTTTTTTTTTTTTTTTTTTTTTTGAGACAGGGTTTCTCTGTAACCCTAGCTGTCCTAGAACTAGCTCTGTAGACCAGATTGGCCTTGAACTCACGGAGATGACCCTGTCTCTGCTTCCTGAGTGCTGGGATTAAAGGTGTACCCACCTGCTGACCACAGCAACTCTTACAAAGGAACACATTTAATTGGGTGGCTTACAGTTGCAGAGTTAGTTCATTATTATCATGGCAGAATATGGCAGCATGTGGGCAGACATGTTTCTGGAGAAGGAGCTAAGAATTCTACATCTTGATCAGTAGGCAACAGGAAGTGAACTGTCCAATTGGGTTTGGCTTGAACATATATGAGTCCTCAAAGCCCAACCCTACAGTGCCACACTTCCTCCAACAAGGCCAAACCTACTCCAACAAAGCCACACCTCTAACAGTGACATTCCCTATGAGCTTATGGGGGGCAATTACATTCAAACTATCATAATGACTTATCTGTATTTTGTATTTACACAATATCCCACTCCCTTCATTCTGAGGTCGTGCCATGACCTTCAGTGTAATAGACAGCAGGTCTTGAGTCCCCTTTAGGTCTCATCTTGCTTGCTAGAAGAGTGAATCACATGAGACAGATGAGGAATAACCACTTCTAGCTAAGTCTGCTAGTGATCTTTCACACAGTGGCATCCTTATAACAAAGACAGAAGCACAGGACACAGCAGACTACCTAGATTAGAATACAAGTAATGGACATGGAAGAAATATTGATAAGTGACTTCATTTGTAATAATGTCTACTAAAACATTGTGTATACTTCCAATTGCTTTGAGAGAAAGCTCCAGAGGAAAATGGAGCAGTGGCAAAACCTTCCACACTGTAGAAATGCCCTGAAACCACATATCCTCTGTTTGGCTTATTAACTACAAGTACATGACTTACTGCACAGCTAGTTTCTAATTGCTACCTAGAAAACAATTATTCATTCATGGAAAGCTAAAGATGAATGCCCTAACCACCTTTCCTACAGCTTAATTTTCCTGCTGCCAATTTGGGTGACTTAGCATAAGATCCAACAGGCTTGTTTATAAGCCATGGTTGGCTGGTTTTATAATTCTGGGAATTGAATTCAGGATGTCAGCATACTAAGAACACGCTATATCCCTGTTCTACACCTTCAGCCATTGAATGGATTTTCTTTAGGAAAGATGCTAGAGAGGAGGAAGAAAACACTGAAAAAATAATCAAGATATGTATAACACTATCTTAAAGAAGGCTCTGCAATGCCCACAATTGGGGGGGAAAATACTGAGAAAACAATACAGAGAAAAAAAACTAGACAGCTAATTCAGTGTTGACCATTTCTTGAAGCTTTTTAACACTATCAAGAAATGCCTACCCATGCAAAATAAATAACCAAAATTAAAATACCCACAGCAATTAACCCCCACCCCCTTTGAGATGGGTTAGCCCTAACTGTCTGGGAACTTGCTATAAAGATCAGGTTGGCCTTGAAGTCATAGATATCCACTTGCCTTCCCAGTGAGTGCTAAAATTAAAGGCACGTGCTACCAAGCCCATGGCTATTAAATATTTGTAAGTAAACAAAATGCTCCAAATCTGTAGTGTTGAGTGTAAAAAGGTTAAAATAGTTTTCACTGAAAATTAACACCATGGGATAACCCCTACTGTAGTTAGATGGCTATCACAAACTCCTAAGATTTCCTCCCATTAAGAAAAAAGGCATGTCCAAGCAAGATGGTGGGCCAGAAACTGCCTATGTGACCTAATTCCCGGAACAGCCAACAGCCCTCACTAGCCTCAAACCAAATCTCTAGCAGATGGGTCAGTGGTGCAGCAGAATCCCTTTTTCAACATTCTAGATCACTTGGAGAGCAGTGACCAAGTGCACTTTAAGAGGACAAGTACTGTTTGAAACTGGGCAACTGTGAGAGATTAAAGGCATGTGCCACCACCTCCCGACAAGCTGTTCATTTTTCATAGTAAACTTTAGATCTGGCATTGCACCCACTCTGGTATCTCTGAAGAGTTGGGCTATACAGGTTTCTCATGTTTCCTACATTTTTTCCTTGGGGTTTGATCATCTGCTGGGATGTCCCTTTTGGTTGTATTTGAGGATCTTATTGATTAGTTTCCTCTTGAGATCTCAGTTAGCCATATCACTCAGAGACTTCCAGGACTGTGTACAAGGGTGGGAGCTGACTCCATCCTGGACTCATCTTTCCTGTGGTTTATAATGACACTGAGCCCATATGGCACAAATGTTCAGTGTCCTCCAGAGTTGTCTTCACTTGAATATTTGTGGAGGTTTGAAAGAAAATGGTGCCCCAAAGGAGTGACATCATTAGAAGTGGTGCCCTTGTTGAAATAGGAATGGCTTTTTAAGAGGAGTGTGTCACTGTGAGGGTGGGCTTTGAGATCTCTTTTGTTCAAGCTTCACTCAGTGACACTCACCTACTTCCTAGTGCCTACAAGATGTAGGACCTTCAGCTACTTCTCCAGCAGCATGTCTGCCTGCATGCCTCTGTATTCCACCATGGTGTTAATGGACGGAACCTCTGAACTATAAGGGAGCCAACCCAATTAAATGTTTTCCTTTATAAGAGTTGCTGAGGTCATGGTGTCTCTTCAAGGCAGTAGAAACCCAAACTAAGCCATCAGTGTACCTTCTTTCTGTATCAGGAACCCATGTTAACATATTGGATCCTGCAGTCTGTGAGCCAGGCAGGTTCACTCACCCTCCTGAGACTTTAGTGACCATACTCAAGGTGGCCTATGTTTTAGCTAGGGAACATCTCACTAGAACATCAGGAGTCGGGAAGCAAGCACAGCCCTGAAGGTTGTACATGAAGTTGTCTTCCTTTAGCCTTTTAAAGCATCACCACCTGCAGGTGTGTGTCCGACACTCCCTGTGGGCTTCCAGCTCTCCAGCTTTACAGCAGTGAGTAAGTGACAGATGATGCTCCAGAGGTTGAATCTGACCAGGACTGTCAGTTTCCAGGGTTACTTTCAGTTGATAAAATATGGCCCAGAACTCAGGAGAGAAATGGTGCTTTCCTCTGTGTCCTTCTGTTCCTGGACCAGGCTTCCTTGGCCTCCACAACCAACCCATAGAACTGTTTCTGACTGTAGAACCATGGCAGGTTAATTTAGCCTCTCTGCTGTTCTAGGTCACACAGGAGGCTGGTCTAGGTCACCCTCTCTAAAAACAAATCATAAACACGATTTATAGTAAATACACTTAAACAGTAGAAAATAAGATTTTACAATAACTAGGTCTTTTCTTCTCTTAGAAAAAGTTTCTATAAAGATTATACAAAATCATGAGTCAGGAATGATTAATCTATGTTTTCATAAACTAAGACTCAGCATTCAAGATGAAATTCTACACTAGAGGTGAGCATTTCTTTTTATTTTCTGAGAGTCAGGAAAGGGACTAAGACACTGTGACACACAAATCACTGGGAAGGAATTTAAGAAGCTTGCCTTGCCTTACCACTTCTTAGCTTTTGACAGTGGTTTGTACTTGCTGTATTTTACACGCCACTCAAGGACTTCTTTGCAGCGCTGACATACTCCATCATGAAGTTTTGCATTGATTTTCTAAAGCAAATAAAAATACATAAATTAAGAATCTCATTCAACAACCAATATGGAAAGTCCCATAAAAAGGTTCATGGGTGGGCAAACGTCGCAGCAGGTAAAGGTTCTCGCCACTAAGCCTGAGGACCTGAGTTCAATCCCCTGGACCTACATGGAGGAAGGAGAACCAACTCCTGCAAGTTGTCTTCTGATCTTCAAGTACCCACACATGCACACAAAAAAACTAAAAACAATTACAAATTACAAAGCTAAATGCGGTAACCTAACTTTCGTCTATGTAAGATTCCATGACATATCATGTGCTTTAAGTCCATAACTGTTTGGTTCTTTAAAATGCAATAGTTCTAACCTGTCAACATGTTAAAAGAATTTCCAAGGTGACTCTGAGAAACTCTGAGAGAAACTCATTGACACTGATATATTAGATCAATATGAATATTGGATAATTAAGACACATGGGTTTTACTGTTTGTAACTAAACCTATATAAAAGTCTAATAAGAGAAACATAAGATTGCTTCAACAATTCAAATTTTACAAATGACTCTGAATTAAACTGAAAAATCAGAATTATCAGCGTTTATTTGGGATAGCAGTAACTGAAAGTTAAGATGGGCCATAGAGAAGCAAGCAGGAAGCCAAAGGGCATTTTGTTTCTTTTTTGGGCTCCTATGTAAGGAAAATGTTTTACAAAGGTTCCTTAGAGGCCCAGCCTTAAACAAACAAAACTCCTCCAGCTCTCTTGGTTTTATGAGAATACAACATGAATGTACACATGATGTAAACATGCACATCTGGTGAAAAAAGGACTTTAGGGGAAAGAAAACATTTAAGATTTTATTCTCAAATGTGTTTGTATAAACAAGTAAGAGTTTAAATGTGCCTGAGGTCCTTGGTATTAGTTTCGGGCTCATATGCTACAGGATTTAAGTTCTGGGAATCCTCCCATTTCTTTTGATGAAAGAGGAAGGCTGGTCTATGCCCATTGTTGGAAAGGATGTTGGCCATTTTCTTTTTCTCTTTTTATTTCTCCAAAGGGGAAAAAACACATTACACAAGATGCAGATTCTTAGGACAGCTATTTAAAATAAAATAGTGTTTGGACTAGGTCAGCTGAAGTAAACAACTGGAAAGGCCCTGCTAGCTGTAAAAGCTGATAAGAGTGAAATAATCTGACAAAACTTTATTGGAAGATAATATATTTCAAGGGCATTTCCAACATCCACAAAGCATGCTTCGAATCGAATACCTACATCTCAGCTAAACTCTCACGAAGAGTATACTGTTACTTATGAATTATGTATGGGCCTATTCCTTCCTTTCTGACATAGCAATGGACAGTCCCAGGCAAAGCAAGCTCAACATGGCTCTGTGTTCACTGTCACTATAGAAAAGGAGCTCCAAGCTCACACACCAAACCACTATTCCTATGCACCCTGGAGTTTAGTTACCACATGCAGGGATGGCTAAGAAACATAGGCTTCAAATTCATAATTCATCAACTGTCTTATATTATCCGTTGCTTGAAGTATCTCACTACTTGTATTTGTGCTATTTAATAATTGTAAGAATCGTTAATGACTTTGAACCAAAGTTACCATATGAAACAAGCTTTCTAACTAGAGTAGTATTCTTAGAATGCAGGAAATTTCATTACCTGAAATTGTAGTACATTAACACATACTGCTTGCCAACCAGGAAGCGTTATCTGGTTTCTTGTTTGTCTGTCTATACAATTTCTGACCAGTTCATCTTGATTCATAAAGCCCTGTGTAATTTGGAAACTGGTTTTCTTAGGGCGGACCAAGTGCAGAACAAACAGGTCTCTGTGGGAAATTGTTCTGAGTGATCTGTGAGGCAGTATAAACAGAAACCTTGTACAGGGTTCATGTGATCAACTCTATCTATATTAAGAAATGAATGAGGATAGCAACAAAAAAACACATTTAAAATACATACATACAGAAAGAGGGCAATTCTCGAGAGGTGAGCAAAGAAAGACAGACCCTATTTCCAGGAACTGTTCTATGTTGGGCAAAGGAAATGCAATCTTATGTTACATACTCCTATTTATATCCAAACCTCCATCAGCAATTTGTTTTAGTACACCCCTCAAGGTAAAAGGTCACAGGCTAGCGTATAAATATAAATTAAAACTTAGTTTATGCTGGGTGATGGTGTTGCATACCTTTAATCCCAGCATTCGGGAGGCAGAAGCAGGTGGACCTGAGTTTGAGGCCAGGACAGCCAAAGCTACACTTAGAAACCTTGTCTTGAGAAACCAAGATAGATAGATAGATGGATGGATGGATGGATGGATGGATGGATGGATGGATGGATAGATAGATAGATAGACAGACAGACAGACAGACAGACAGGCTGGCTGGCTGCTTTCCAGATCTTTTGTTTGTTTTGCTGTTTTGAAACAAGTTTTGCTATGTAGTAGTCTTGGCTGGTCTAGAATCTGGCATATTGTCCAGGTTGGCTTTAAACTCATGGCAATCCCCCTGTCTCAATGTCCTAAATGTAGAGATCACAGGTATACCCCGGCACACATAACTTCAAGATCAGCCACAGAGAATCAGTTACAGAAAAATTAAATAGTTCTTAAAAGTCAAAATAAATTTAACACATCAAAAGATACTCCTAATGAAACATAAGAGATAATGTCTCAAAAATGTCTATGCTTACAAATCCATACCAGCATATTACAGTGCAATTAACTCAGCTATGAAGACTGTATTGCCATACAACAAATTTTCCATAATGGAATACCACAATCACAAACAGGAACTGGGTGAGAATTTAGCCTTGGAAGGTAGCAAGCACAAAGTAACTACACAACATGTATCAACATGTAAATAAGCATTTCGTTACAAAGTATCACTTAACAGAAAGAATACCATTTGGAAGAGTAAAGGAATTTAAAACAACTAGTAATTTTCCTTTAGGATTTTCTTTGCTATGAGGTAATTTTTTCAGCAGTGCTAAATCCAAGGCAACTGCTTAATTGAAAAAGAAAACTCTTAAAAGAAAATGTCTATTCCAACTGCTGCCAACAGTGATCACCATAGCTGGCCTTGGCAAACTTGCTTCAGGTAAGTAAGGAGTTTTACTGAGATAGCTTATATTACTGCTATTCTGGAAATAGGAACCTTCTGTGTTAATTATATTTAAAGTGCTGTTTGGGGGGGGGAATATTCACAGAAACAGAGGGGTGGAGGGAGAGGGTGAGTGTGTATGTTTGCTCTGGTATATGGAGTGACATCCTGAGCGCATAGGCATGGCCTCGGGCCCATGGAGGAATGGCAGGGCCTTCTCCTGGGGTGAGGATGAAGCATGAAAAGGCTTCATCCTCTGGTCCAAGTGTGGATGCTGGCACTGGAGAGGTCAGCCTTGTCTTTCTCCCCCTGCATGTTCATGGCCTACAGACTGCTCTCCTGTAGAAACTGCTCTTACAGAGTTAACTGAGTCTTGTCTCCTTGATCCAGCTGTATTTCCCGAACCCTGACTCCTTGTTCAACTCTATATACTAAACACACTGAGCTCCCAGGGTGCTGTGACTTCTCCAGCAGAGAGGCTAGACCACATAACCCCAGCTTTCTTTCTGTTTGTCCATCTGTGTCTGTCTGTTCTTCATTCCCTTGCCACCTCACTCAGGCCTAAGTCCTGGAAGCCCATGCAAGGACTCAGCACTGATAGTGCAGTCTTGGCCTTCAATTCCCAATCCTCTTGTGTCGGCCTTAACTTTCAGAGACATTCTCTTACAACTTGACTAGAGGATAAACACCTCACAAGCATTTACCCAACTATAATGTGGAACTAGGTCATTAGGTTATGACCTAAAAATCATTACTTTTTCTATCTGTTTTCTTGTGCATGTGAAGCCACTAAACTTTACCCCAGCACAAAATTATTTTAAACTGGTTTTTTTTTTTTTTTTTTACTCCAGATAGATTACCACAGGGCATAGTCTCTCACAAAATAAATATAGCGCCCCCACCAAAAAAAAAAAAAAAAAAAAAGCACCAGTTGGAGGACTCAGGATGAGATCAGGATGAGGCAGAGATACAGGGAGAAGCCAGTACCAGGAGCACAGCTGGAACAGAGCAGCTGGAGATGGGCCACAGGTGAGAGCTCCAACAATTAGCAGCTTGCTGCTGGTGACATGCCAAGTCCAGTTTCTTAGAAGCAATATGCCCAACCTTGTTACTGAAACCCAGTTATCTTTCCCCAAAAGAGCATCGTGTGATGCAGTAAGCAAAGCTTCAAAGCATCCTTCCATAGAGAGCATTTCCAAGAAATGCATTCTCTCTCAGTGTTCACTGTAGACCTGAGTTACTCTGCTCACAAGAAAAAGGTATTCTTAGATGCTGACCCCTGGTAGCCAGAGGTCTGGAAAGAAGGCCCTGGACGTCACAAGACCATCTTAAAGAAATATTATTATTACCACCTGAGCCCTTCTATCATAAAAAGTGTCAAGTCTGCACAAAGTTGAAACAATCTGGTATGGTGGCTCATGCCTGTGATCAAACACTTGGGACATTGAGGCACAAAAAGGCCATGAGTTTAAGGGCCAGCTAGACTACAAATTGAGACTGTCTCAAGAATATATGTGTATATATGCATGTAGATGAATATATATGTGTCTGTACATAGGTACATTTACACATCTAACTACAGGCATGATGCCTAAAGACAATCATGAGCTTGCTCTTTCCCTTCTCACTTGTGTATATACTTGCAGTAAGTTTCAGACACGGAAACATTTACTTTCTTACTATCCATCATATTCTAGAAACAAAGGCTCTAATACCATATGCTATTACCATATTAAAAAATCAGGAAAAAACAGCCCCCAATATTAGCGAATGTGGACAACCTAGACTGAAATTCCCTCAACTGCTCTAGCTTTTTAGACCTGCCTCCCCCACCACAGGTCAAGACTAAACATATTTTGGGAAACTGCAGAATATCCCACAATTAGGATTTGTCTGATGGCTTCCTCATGTTGGAATTCAACATCCCATCCTCCCCAGGAAAACTAACATCAATTTTTAACCTGTGGATTTCCCAGAACATAGTACAAATGGAGTGATATGGTTAAGGGCCTTACTTTGTACTATAGTTTCTTCATCACTGAAGGATACCTTCAGTTTTTGTGTTATTTGGGGTACTGACTTTCATATAAGGTTTTATTTTGACATGGTTTTACTTCTCTTGGCCTTGGATCTCTAATTTTTTCTTTATATGATAATTTTGTAACTTAATTTTTCAAAATAGCCATACATTTTGTATTCTTAATCATCTTCTGAAGACCCTGTTTTTCCAAATGCCTCTCAGAACTTGAAACTGTAAAACCTGTTTCATCTGCAAAGGCATGTAATGCTCTCACTATGGTTTGAATTTGCATTTCTCTACCATCACAGTGCAGCACATCTTCTCTGTGATGTATCCTCTTTGTTGAAGCATCTGTTTGAAGTCTTTTTGCCCAGTTTTCTTTCTCTTCATTTTCTGTACTTATTCTGACTATCTGCCCTTTGTCAGAAATTCTTTGAAAATATATTCTCCACAACCCATGTTTTTATTTTTATTACTTCCATTTTCTTTTTGCGGGGTGGGGGAGTTTTGGGTTTTGTTTTTGTTTTTTGAGACAGGATTTCTCTGTATTCTTTGGAGCCTGTCCTAGAACTAGCTCTGTAGACTAGGCTGACCTGGGACTCACAGAGATCCACCTGCCTCTGCCTCCCTAATGCTGGGAATAAAGGCGGGTGTCACCACTGCCCAGTGAGTCAATTCCATAACTTAGTGTTTATAACTATAAAATGGTTTAGTCATACTTCCATCACCCTCAATAATTTGTACTAACTAAAGAAACTCCATGTTATACAGCTTGCCCTAGCTTAATTATACTTAGATACATTTAGGATTCAACTTTTTATTTGTTTGTTTTTTTTTACCAAGACAAGGTTTCTCTATGTATCCCTGGCTGTCCTAGAACTCACTCTGTAGACCAGGATGACCTCAAACTCACATAGATCTGTCTGTCCCTGCCTCCCAAGTGCTGGGATTAAAGGCATGTGCCACTACCACCTGACAGGATTCATTTTTTTTAATAGAAATAATATGAATGGGGTGTGGGGGGGAATAATCAAACATCACACAGAAGTATTTCACATACCTTCAAATGCTTCTGTTTCTGCTGCTAGTTCTCCACTAATATTTTTGTTGTTTTTAGCCATAGTATACATTTGTGTATGGTTTCCTATGGCTAGAATTTATTACTTTATAGATGAAAATAATCTTATTGATCATACTTAGATTTAAGACAGTATGCACATTTGCCTATGTTTACAAAATATGCATGTTCATTTTTGTACTACATAATCAATTCAGGACACCAAGACTGACTTAAACATCAGAAAATGTGCTTTCCATACATGCATGGGAACCTGAGAGGGGTCAAAAGCTAGGCCTGGGGATACATACCTGTAACCCCTTCACTGGAAGCAGATAGGCGATCTTAGGGTCTTACTGGTTAGACATTTTAGCTCCAAGTTCAGTGACAAACATGGTCTCAATAATATAATAATAGTGTGAAAAGTGACAGAGGAAGAAGACTCGTGGTTTTGATCTCTATTTCCACATTTGCACATCCATGAGTACAAAGCATACTCACATGTACATACACTCACACATATGTCACATGCATATATACACAGGTACAAATTTTCAAACTAGCTTTTGTTTATTTGCTTGAGGTAGGGATGTATATGTAGCCCAGGCTAGCCCAGTACGAAGCTCCTGCCTCGTTCTCCCAAGAACTGGATTACAGGAAGTGTGCAACCACACCACAGTTTTAATGTAATGAGAAACATGACTAGTAGCTACTCTCAAGATTAACTGGGTAAGTTACTGAGTCTTACTAAGTTTATGTTTTACTATTCCAGAAAATGAGTCAGTAATATAATTAACCCAGAAATATTTCTCAAGTGAGCTCTAGTAAATGACTTATCAACAAAAACAGGTAACTAAATACTACTTTTCATCTTTAAAGAAAACGATATTTTTGAACATTATAGAGATTAGCTATAAACATTTTGAAACCCCTATTTCTGCAACACTATTAATTAGAGATCAGCTATAAACATTTTTAAGTAGCCCAGTCTCTCATAAGTAAAATACAACCTAGTATTCTAAGAAATCTAATTTGCATGTATATACCAAACACATAAATGTTTGGTTTTAATATGTGCCATTTTAATTAGAGATATCAAAAGCATAAAGTGAGAGGATAGGATAGCATTTTCCCAAAGTCCATCTTTCTTTCATTTACTCTAAATTTATCTAAAACACCAACAGGAGAGAAGCAAAATGCACACTACTTTTCAGAATGCTCCTCTCGCCTGGTGAACCTATAACCAGAGTCCTTTCTTAGATGCCAAAAAGAATGTTGATTCTTCTCCCACTTTCCTTGTTTATTCAGCATCATCTGCAATAATAAACAACCACAGTTTCACCAGGAAACTGAATTTTAAATGAGTTTGGGTCATTCCAAACAATGGACTATTCACTCACTAAGCTGGCAGATTATTGTTGACTGCAGTTAAACAGAGGGCCTGTGCACAAACTGCTTTACTCTGGCAGCCAAGCATACAACTCGGATTTTCACTGACAAACTTCGCACACACACTCACTTAAAAGGCACGCCATTGGCCTGCAGGTGGGGAAATGTGTTGGTGTGCTTCTTCTGCATTAGAGGAAACCTACTAGAGCCACTTTATTTAACTCACATTTTATTCCTGTGGTGCTGGGACTCTAATGGTAGCACCTTGCATACTTAGCAACCCTCTCCCACTGAGCTGATGATCCCCAGCTCTACTCACCCACTGCTAAGGAAAAGTAAATACTTCCAAAGGATTCCAACAACCAGCTATTTCACTTTTTTCCCAAACTGTCTTCTACTTTCGTGTGTGTGTGTGTGTGTGTGTGTGTGTGTGTGTGTGTGTGACATGCATGTCAGTGCCCTGTGAGATCCCCTGGAGCTGGGGTTACAAGCAGTTGTGAATCATGCAACATGAGTGCTTAGAACCAAACTTGAGGCTTGGGAAGAAGAGCAAGAACTCTTAACCATGGAGCCACCTCTCCAGCCCTCCAAACCTTGTACTCTCCAAACATTGTACTCTTAAAATAGTGGGACTTTTAAAGGACTAGTAAGCGCTTGAATAAGGAACTCCAGTAAAAAGATTTTGATTCTTTCTATTCTGATCCAATTTAGGAATGCATGCAACCAGCAGTAGAAAACACCCCCTTCTCTCAGTGGCAGGATCAAACCTAAGGCCTTGAGAATGTTAGATAAGCACTCTCCCGCCGAGCTACATCCCCAGCCAGAAAATACTTTTTTTAATAAAGAAGGAACAACGAGACACTAAACACAAGAATGCTGAATGTTACTGCTTGAAATAGGAAAACCTGCCGTAAAAAGACTAGAACAGGGTTACTTCATGTTTGAAAATCATGTTTTTCAGTTGTTCCCAAGCTACCTTCACTACTGACTTCGAGACATTTTCAGCAAGAAACTAGCCCAGCAAAAATTATTCTGGATAGAAACAGTTAAAGTTCTGACCTCATAATACACAAGTCTTTTCCATCAAATTTCACTATAAACGTTGACGGTGCCCAAAACCCCACTTGGGAATGTTTTGCCTTTCTTGAAAATGAGGTTTACCTTAGAAGAAAGAGCCTCAAAGATCGTCAACCCATCTCCTTTCAGGATCCCTGGCTGACACTTCCTGGTTTAATCATCAACTTCCTCTTTCTCAGGGCAGGTGCTTGTGCAGTCATCCTTTGTTCTGACTGTTTACTGGATGTCAACTGAATGCATAACTTCAGCATTAGCAATGAGACTTCAGTTCTAACTAATGTGATATGATCTGATGTGGCCAACTGCACAGACGGTAGCACTTCTCCCACAGAAACCCCTGATGCCTTTAATTCACAGATTCAAAAGCAGTCACTGTCTTAGCAATCAAATCTGTTCTTTCTCTGGCCCAAATGTCATCTTTGAAAAGGCTCCTCCATGGCTCCAATAAACAAATTCCAGGTCACTTTTTACTCCTCTATGGCCTTGGCCAGGGATACTAAAGAAAAACAAAAATATCTGCCAAATTGCTGTTCTATGCTGTGAATTTATTGCTATTCAATAAATTCTGATATCATAAAAATACAAAGCACATTCCTCTACATTTCTGACAATAGCATGGTTATAGCATCTAACAAATGCAAGGCTCTAAATTTGATCCTTATTACTTTAAAACAAAACAAAGCAAAGCAAGTGACAACAACAAAACACAGCAGGCAAAGAACTTGAAGAGAAACCCAATTACCAAGAGTTATCTGTTTTTCACTATAAAATATCTGTCATCTATATAAAGAGTTAATCCCTATTTTGATAATACTATACAACCTGCAAGTTAAGCTATTAAACAGCATTCAATCTCTCTTCCCCTTAACCTCATGAACTAACACTCCTTCTGACTAATTGAATTGCTTTAAGTACCTCATATAAATGGAAATATACAGCTTTTATCATTTTGTAACTAGCTTGTTTCACTTAGCTGTATTTTCATGGGTTCCAGATACAGAAGACCTCAGAATTCCTGTCCTTAAAAATACTACTAATGGCCTCCCAGGTAAGAGAAGGCCATGTGAAAATACATAGATCAGCAGAAATGGGTTAATAATTAAAGGCAGAGCTAGCCGATAAGAAACAGCATTGTATCAAAAAAAAAAAAAAAAAAAAAAAAAAAAAATACTACTAATGTTCCACTACATGCATATTAATATACTTTGTTTATTCAGTCTTACCTCTGTAGGCTTTTCTGACTCTCCTATGTTTTAGCTATCATAAATAATACTACTATACACAGACTGAACTTTCAATTCTTTAGGGCATAGAATCAGAAATAGTTTTAGGATCATAGGATGATCCTGTTCCTAATGTTTTATAGCACTGGCCCATACACACATCTTTGTGCTAATGTCACAATATTCTTATTAGCTTTGCCATCATTTTGAAATTAAGAAATGCCATTTCTCCTTTTTAGTTCTTTTTCAAGACTCCTTTGGTTATCTGGGATCATTTGAGATTTTACGTGAGTTTTAGACTTCGTCAATGTCTGCACAGAAGTCCCTGAACAGCCAAATTGGACTGAATTGAATTTGTAGATAACCTCAGTAGCACTGATATCTTAATATTAAATCTTTCAATCCATGAACATGAGGTATTTTTTTGTTTATCTAATGCCTTCTATTACTTTTTTGTTGTTGTTGTTTGTTTGTTTTTTCAAGACAGGGTTTTTCTGTATTGCTTTGGAGCCTGTCTTGGAACTAGTTCGGTAGAACAGGCTGGCCTGGAACTTACAGTGATCCGCCTGCCTCTGCCTCCAGAGTCCTCCAGAGTGCTCGGGTGCTGGGATTAAAGGCGTGCACCACCAACTCCTGGTGCCTTCTAATACTTTTAAATCCAGCAATGGCTCACAATTTTCACTGTGAATCTTTTTTTTTTTTTTAAGATTTATTTATCATGTATAGTGTTCTGTCAGCATGTATGTTTGCATACCAGAAGAGGGCACCAGATCTCATTACAGATGGTTGTAAGTCACCATGTGGTTGCTGGGAATTGAACTCAGGACCTCTGTAAGAACAGCCAGTGCTCTTAACCTCTGAGCCATCTCTCCAGCCCCCACTGTGAATCTTTTATCTTCAGTTAATTCTAAGTTTCCATTCTTTACCAAATTAATATAAACAAATTATTTAATTTCCTTTTCAGAGTACAATTTTTAGTGGACAGAAATGTAACTCATGTTTATGTATGGACTTGCTCCCTGCTACTGATGGAGTCTTGGGAATTTTTGACATATAAGGTCATAACAGCTATTAATAGAGTTACTTTTATCTCTTTTTAATTTGTGTGCATTTTATGTCCCTTTTCTTACATAACTGTCCTGGCTCCAACTTTCAGTACTGACAAAAGCAGACAAACAGCAACACTTTCAAGAGCCAGGTTTAGTTAGGCTGGGTGTGTTGGTGCAGATCTGTAATGCCAGCATACGTTAAGGCTCAGGCAGGGAGATCCTGAGTTCAAGGCCAGCCTCACACACTGCCAGACTCAGAGCAAAGAAAACAAAACAAAACTAAGAACCATTTCATACTTTCACAGCTAAGTGTGCTGTTCATTGTGGGATTTTTACAAGTGGCTGTTTTCTTCTGAGGCAGCCTTCCTATACCTAGTGGTTTATTGTGAATATTGAACTTTATCAACTGCTTTTAATAACTTCAGTTCCAATGGTCTCACAGATTTTTCTTTCATAAACTTTGTTCATGTGGTACAAGTGTTGAATTATTCTTACATTCCAGGAATGAATCCCATTGGACTTTAATGTTTAATCCTCTATTGTCTGTGTAAATGTATGCTGTGGGAGTGGGGATTATCTACAGAGGCCAGAAGAGAGCGTCAGATCCCCTGGAGTTGGAGTTTCAGACAGTTGTGAGCCACTTGATGTGGATGCTGGGTCCTTTGCAAGAGTAGTTCCTAACCACTGAGCCATTGCTCTACCCCATCTCATGCTTTTTATATCCCACTAAATTCAATTTGCTATCATTTTATTTTGCCTGGGGACTTTTGAATTGATGCTTATAATATCTGTCATAATGCCATGATTAAGTTTTGGTAATAACAACTGAAAGTTGGAAGGACTCAGCTTAGACCACAGTTCTTAGCTATGTTTCCATGATGAGGCAATAGCACGTGATAGAAGATATTCACCTTATGGAAACCAGAAAGCAGAGGGGGGAAAAAAAAGACACGGTATAACCCACTAGTGACCTACATATCACCTCCTAAAATTTATAGACCTCACTAAAAAACACTGCCATTACAAGCCTAGACTTTATGACATCCTGGGGCAGGACACTTCAGACTCTAGTAATGCTTAGTTACTATTCTATTACTGTGATAAAACACCATGACCAAATGACTTATAAAAGAAAGTACTTCAATGATGGGAGATGTCATTCTGTAAATATGTTTCTTTCACTGGTCAATGAATAAAGCCCTGTTGGCCAACAGGAAAGCAAGACAGGCAGGGCAAGGAGACAAGGAGGATTCTGGGAGATGTAGTAAGGAGATTCAAGATGTAGAGTCTTGAGAGAAGAGGTCTGAACCCTCTCTCTAGTAAGATAAGGCCACATGGAAACACTTAGATTAATAGGAATGGGTTAATATTTAAGACAGAGCTGGCCAATAAGAAACGCTAGTAACTGGCCAACAGCCTTATATCTAATAGTGTCTCTGTGTGTTATTGGGGGCTGATGCAGCTGTGGGACTAGACTAGCAAGAAACCTGCACCTAACACTTGAATGAAAACTTGCTTACAATTTCAGAGGATTAGCCCATGATCATCGTGGCAAGAGATGTGGCAAGCATGGTGCTGGAAAAGTAACTGAGAGTTCATATTTTTAGTAGAGAGTGAGACTGGGCTTGGTGTGGGCTTTTGAAACCGCAAGGCCCACTCCAGTGACACTCCTGTTTCAACAAGTCCGAAACAGGTCCACCAAACTAGGGAACAAACATTTAAACATATGAGCCTATGGGGGCCATTCTCATCCAAACCACCACAGGCAGTAACAGTGCACCAAAGTGAGACTGCTCTGTGGTTTTCTTGTTGAGTCTTCATTTGTCTTGGAATCATGGTAAAGCCACTATAGAATGAGTTAAGATGTGTCTCCTGGAGTTGGGGGGAGGGGGGAGGGGGGAGGGAGATCAGTGAGTTTTCCTTTAAATGCCTGGTGGACTACTACAGTGAAAGTATTATTCCAGAGTGCTTCTTCATTGGGGATTTTTGTTATTTCTGATTCAATCTCATCAAGTATAAACTGATTCAAGTTTCCATTTTTTCATGATTCAGTCTAGGTTTTGTACTTCTAGGATCCTGCCCATTTCAAGTAGGTTACTTTGAAAACAACATTTTTAATTAGGTAGAATTGGCATGAATTTACCAGTTTTCATTTTTGGTTATTATCATTTGAGTCTTCTTTTCTTGCTGTTAGTCACCTTTGTAAAAGTTTGCCAATTTTGTTTATACATATATTTTAATATTTTCTTTTTTGAGATTAATATAATTATATCATTTCCCCTCCTACCTTTCTCCAAACCCTCTCATATACTCCTCCTTGTTCTAATTCAAAATCATACCCTCTTTTTTTATTAGTCGTGGTTACATACATGTGTGTATATGTTACTAAACACATAAATATAACCTGAAATTTTTTCTGGTCTCGTTGATTTTTCTGGGTTTTCCCCCCTTTTTCATTTTATTTATCTCTGTGCTTATCTATTTCCTTTCTTTGGTGGCTTCTGGTATGGTTTCTAGTGTTCTAGTTCCTCACCAGCTGCACTGGTGACATGGGGAGCTTCTGATTCCAGAAGAGTCCATTTCCATTCAGTGCATCCATGTCGTGTTGTCTTGCTTTTATTGTCGTCTAGATACTTCCTTTTTCCTTGTGATTTGACTGATATATTTGATACAATGTTTAATTCCTACAAATTCATGACTATTTTTAGTTTTTCTTCCTCTGTTACTAATTTCTGACTTTACTTTTTATAATTAAAGAAATTACACTGAGTGGTATGATTTCTATCATTTAATCCATTATATTAAGACTTAAGAAGAAGGTGTATTTTTGTGCTGTTGGGTAGCATTCCTTGTGAATTCACAGGCTGACTATGCATTTGTGGCCTCTGTTCCTACTTATGCTGTCTAGTTGGTCTTCATCACATCACCTGTTGCTAAGCTACTTCTCCCATCAAGTCTCTAGATTTTTGCTTCATGCAGTTTTAGTCATCTGTTATTAGCTACATGAAAGTTTTTAATTACTATATCTTGTCATATTAGTTTTTAATCCAATGTCTTTTGTCTCTTGTAATTTTTTTTAATGTAAAGTCTATTTTGTCTGACATTTGCAAAATCATCCTACTCTCCTTTAGTTAATATTTGCATGAACTATTATTTCTATTCTTTAACTTTGAATCTATTTATGACTTCGAATCTCAAGTTAGTCTCTTGTATACACTATACATTTGCATCATATTGTTAAATCCATTTCACCAATCTCTGCCATTTGATTGGACAGCTAACTTGAAGTAGTGCTGCACCATGGAGATTATCAATCAGCTTATTTACTTTCTATTTTCAAACAAGACTTCACTAAGTAGATTGGAAATCACTCTGTAACCTAGGCTGCCAAGTAGCTTGGATCATAGGTCTATACCATCAGTATTCTTTGCCTTGCAGCAAACACTGTTGCATACTGCTACAGTATCTCAGTGTAGTTATTTGCACAGGTAACTACCACACTGGTAACTTTTCTTGTGACATGAAAAGAACCAACTTCAGTGACAAAGGTTTTACTTTGGCTTGTGATTTGAGGGACTACAGCCCATCATGGAGGGGAAAGCATGGTGACAGGCAGCTGCACCGCTGCAGGAATATCTCTTAACCTCACATCTTGGCAGACAAGAAGCAGAAGGTAGACAAGTGTTAGTAGAGTCAGACAGAAGTCCTCGAGGCCACTTCCTCCAATAAGGCTCTATTTCCTAAAGGTTTCACAAGGTTCCAATAGCAAAACCTGGTGCAAGTGTTCAAACACACAGCCTATGGTGGACACTTCACACTCAAACCACAGCAACTAAGAAACCAATGTTCTTAATTTTTATCAGAAGAATACTAGTGAACTAAAAAAACTGAATACAAAAGACTGCTACCATAAATTCACAAACCACATGCCTAATCCTTTATAAAAATTCTCCCTGCTACTCTTACAACATGCCTGTGGTTAGGGGTAGGCATTTATTATCCTCATTTTGCATATGAGAAACCTGAAGCTCAAAGAATTAAGAGATTTACTCGAGGTCACAAAAATTAATCAGGAACATCAGAGACTAAACTCATAAAAAGATGACTTTGAGCTTAGGGCATGGAATTAAGCTAAAAGTGGAAAATGTCCCCTATTACTTTCAAGGTCTTCTATGTATTAAAACTCTGCACCCAATTTTGCAGACCATACATATTTCCACATGTAAGGTATTACAACTTGATCCTAAAACTGGTATACTGGTATGCTAGCTCATTTGCTAACAGGGCCAAGCCTAAGGTAATCTTTGCAGTATACAGTAAATTATTTTTTTTAAAAGAACATTCTAAAGTTAGAAAAGTTAATTCATTAAGTAATGTTCTAAAAGAGGAGGACTTTTATACCTGTTCACCATGCTGTTCACATAGTAATCCCCAAAACAGTTAAAAGAATGAAGGGTCAGTTAACAACAAGCAACATGGACTAGTCTATGTACCATTCAATAAGAATGCAGAGTCCAACTCAAACAGCAACATGGAAGTGTCATGAGGTAACACACGTGTTTTTATAACCACTCATTAGAACTTAGTCACAATCTAAGATCTTGTCCAACCAGTGAGGTATGCCCCAAGTTAGTGATCTTTAAAGAGACAAACAGTGACCATTTGTTAAGACAGATTTTAAACAGGCTGGAATACCCCTTCCTTCCTAATGGCACCTATTAAGAATGTGTGAAGTTAACTCTTTCACAACAAACAAGCAAGCCACAAACCAAATGACTTATTTTTAAAGATTAATCTATGCATTAAGTCATATACTCTGAGGCAACAATAAGTGAGCAATTATCACCCAGAAGCCAGCAACATCTTCAAAGATAATAATTGCCTAATTCTGATCACATTTATATCACTGACAACAGGTTGAAAAGCTAAGTCACCTGAGTGGGAAAAACTAGGTTTATTCATTTAGTTTAAAGCTCAGTTTTTACATATGACTTTCCTAATTAATGTCCAGTTGAGAACATTTTCTTGTTAGAAGGAAAATAGTACAAAGATATTTTTGAGGAAATAAATATGCAAAGTCAAGAAATAAAAGTAGATTTGAATGAAGAATGCAGATTATCTGTAATAACTACAGTACTACAACATTTTGTTCTTGGAGCTTTTCTATACGTCCTGTCTGTATTATAATCCTTTTCACTGTCTTCTCAAATCATCCGTGCATGTAGCAAAGAAAGTGGTATTGCTATTTAGTGTTATTCTAACTTACAGAGTTGATGTAACTCATCCAGGGCTGAATAAAGAGTGACTCAAGTAACCACATTAGCAGACTGCTGGGGTTTTATGACTCCAAATTTAAGACTCCTTCCAACATATCAACGTATAAATGTGTCACAGATTAGAACTAAAGATACTTTGTACCATGACCATCTCTGCTGTTCATGGGAACAACTCAAAAAAATAAAAACCTAATATGCATCTGGCACTATACATGGTGCCTCAAAGATTCCAAAGATTTATCATTATCATGTCCGGTCCTTCCCTAATGGTCCTTAAAATCCCACTGGAGAAACTAAAGCAATGCATATGAGATCAATCTGATGAGCAAGCAGTGTCTCTAGAGTTATTATGGTGTTTAAAATATGAAGTTGGCTGGCTGGCTTCTTCAAACTGGGTTTTTGGGAAGGTGTAGACAACAGGTCCAGGCTAATTTACAGCCTTCAAGACTCAAAAACTACCATCTCATTGGCACCCAGCTCTCCAGGAATAAAGCATCTCTATTGCTGCAACAAATCTGTAAGGCATTAATTATAGGATGGAAAGGCATTTTTATGCTTTCTGTGACCACTGTTCAGCTGACGTCTTCAAAAGCTTTTAGATGGAAGTCTACAGAGATGCACAGACTTTATTTATAACACTAGCTCCTTTTCTAGTAAGTATTCCTTATACTGCCAAAGTCAAGAGTAAAACCAGAAATAAGGCTCAAGCACAAACAGAACCAGGAAGGATAACTTGGAAGCCATGAAGTTTCAGCCTTTCCCAAAAGGTATGCAACTTGATAAAGACAAATGAGAATATTCAAATAGCTGCTTAAACAAGAAAGAATAAATTCCTGATTTAAATGCTAAGATTGGGGCTAGAGAGGTAGATCAACGTTGGATTAAGAACCTGAGCTTGTTTCCAGCACCTTCCCTGGATTGCTCCCAAGCACCTTTAACTCCAGCTTCAAGGAATCTGACCCCCTCTGGCTTCAGTAGGCACCATCATACATGTGCACATACCCACATAGAAAAACAAGCGCATGCATGCAACTAAAAAATAATAATAATAATAATAATAAAAAGAAATGCTAGGATATAAGAACAATATTGCACTTCAACGTTTTTCTTCATTGTAATGCTAGAGTTCATGCCCAGGAAGGACCTCAAACATACTAGTTAAGCACCCTATTATTGAGATATAACCACACCCCAGCATTTTAACTCTGTACTAACTCAACTGAAATTACATTTCTAATCCTCAAATCAGCTACTTAATTTAAAAACAAAAACAACAAAACCCAGAAACTTTTTACTATGGGAAGTCTTTGGGGAGCTATAGAGAGGGCTCAGTAGTTAAGAGTAAATCCTGCTCTCACAGAGGACCCAAATTTGGTTCCTAGCACCCAGGTCAGATACCTCAAACTCTAGGGAATCCAAAACCTTCTTCTGGCTTCCACAGGCACCCATACTCACATGTACATACACACACACAGACACTGGTGCAAAATTTAAAATTAAAATACATTTTCAAAAAGGAGAATCTGCCACTCTTGGGCCAGCAAGAGGGCTCAGCTGATAAAGGTACCTGCTACCAAGCCTGACAAGCTGGAGCCCCATGGCATGCACGATGGAAGGAGATTACTGACTCCCATGTATTGTCCCCTGACATCCACACATATGCTCTGGCACATACACACAATACATATACACAGAGAAATAATAAATAAATAATATAAAAAAGACCTCTGGTGAAATTGCTCACCTATTTCTTATACAGTGACTGTACTGCCCAGGCAGCCCACAAGTTATCTTCCTCTCCACCTTGCTAGCACAGACACAAAGCTACAGCGGACAGGAAAACCTAAAAAGTGCCTTGGCAACAGCATGCTTCTTCTTCAGGGCATCTCTACTCTGCTAAAACACACCCAATCTTCAGGCACCATTTATTTAGTTCTTAGGGTGAGGTGAAATCTGGAACTACATTTTATTTCCAGTTCTGCCTCCCTTGTATGACTCAACACAACACCAATATTATACTTCACGTTTTGATACAAGGTCTTGTATATTTTTACCAAATTGGCCTCGAACTCACTTGCCTCAGCCTCCAGCATTACAGACATTACCATACAGAGAATTCAAAATTAAAAAGGATCCTTTTATAATGTTCTGAGGATACTAACCCACTGGCATGTTGAGAACCTGAAGCCTTGAAATCTAGAAGATTCTGTGTGTTTTTTTAGGAGTCTTCACCCCCACCCCTGGCAGCTGGTGGGAATTTTTATCAAGAGCTCAAAACCTCACTCCCAACGACATCTTCACCACAATATTCTTGTAAAACTCTTGACAGATCCATCGATCTGAAGTCTAGGCCACTATCAGTGTTTGAGGAAACCTTCATTCTCATGGTCCTTGCCTTCTGGGGTTAGTTCTTTACACAAACTGGTTGCTTGGCTAGGTCCTGCACATCTCACTGTCATTACTTTGGACTTCTCTGTTTTAAATAATCTATCAGTGTAATCCCTCAAATCACATATGCAGTCATTCTTCTGTCCTGTCCACAGCTATCATACAGCTCTCCTACCAGGATGGTTAAACTTCTGCAATCAGGTGTCTGATTTACAGAAACTGCCTTGTTTTAGGGATTTTAGGAAGCTTTTAGTCATTGACAATATCAAAATCTTTTCTGGAGTCCTGCATAGCTCTTTTACCTGGGCACAAGATATGAAGTCCTCAGTTGTGCAACTCACAGCTGGAGATGAGTAATCTGCCTAGCTCAGGTATGCAAGCCTAGATCTGCACTATGCAATACAGTAGCCACCAACTATAGGCAGCTGCTTTAAGTAAGGCTAAAGTTCAAGTCTTCAGCTGTACTAACAGCCCAGGTTCTCAGAAGGAGCACGTCGTGACCACACTGGATGGTGCTGGAAAGGATGACCCGAGGCACTACAGACAGGTCTACAGGTCCACACAGCTGAATCAGATCTGAAATCACTACTGCCCTCGGAGTGCATTCACATCTTATAATCCCTGCCTTTCATTGGGAAGTCAAAGCTTAGCTTTACTTTGTATGGGGTTCAAACTGCTTCCAGGTACAGACATTTCACGGACCAGCATTTCTCTGCCGAGGCATTCTCCCACATTAGACAACTGTTCTTCTGACTTTGTCTCTGCATTATTCTGAAATTTGATGAGAAAAATCTTGACTTCCAACCATATTATATTACAAAGTTGTAAGTTTACAAGTTGTCTGCCTATGCCTTATAAATTTCCTTCATTTTTTATTATAAAGACAGGACTTTATTTTTTGCTTATCTATTTAGTATGTGTATTATAAAGGTCTCCACATTTAAACTAAATAAAAGCACTTGTTCTCTTTTTATTAGCAATATAACCTTTGTCAAAAGCCACCACCCCTGTGAAGAGTCTCAGTCAAGCATATGCTGTTTTCCTGTAAGGAGATATCCACTCTGTCCGCACCTGTTGCACTGACCATGCCCTGCAGGAGGATAGGTCTGGGGTCTCAGTGTGCAGCTCACTCCCTTGCTTCCAGTCAGGTCACAGAGAGAAACCTGGGTGTGGATCTTGCAGGTCATTGGTTTCTCATGTTAGTGATTTATAACCCATATTTTATCCTCAGAGACTATCATATCCCCTTCTATATGGGCATACACAATCTGGCAGATAATATCTCTGTTATTTACATGAACTATCATCCTGTATTTGGGTGTGTTGTACTTATTTTTCTTCTGGATCACCAATTGCTTCCAAGCATAATAGTCAGTTTTACCCTCTTGCCTCCTTCTAAATCTCACTTGGTACCTCTTAAAGTAGGCCTTATTCTTTACAACTTTCATGAACAAAAGGCAGAATTGTATGCCATTCTCATGGTATTTATGGATTTTATAGAACCCCTCAATATGCAGAGAGAGTCATCTTAAACATTGAGACTGCTAAATTTATTCCTGATGATACAGAATTCACTTTATTGTTTATACAATTAAAAGAAACAATCAGGAATAGGACCCATCCTGTATATACAACACACATCAGATCCCATACAAGTCTGCCAGGTCCTCTAGCACAAGGCAATGATGAAATTAATTGTTTATTAATAGGAAATGTGCTGGAGGCCTCGGAATTTCATAAAAAACACCATGTGAACAACAAAGGTTTAAGAAAGGATTTTCCCATCACTTGGCAACAAGTTAAGGAAATAGTAAAAAATGTCCTACTTGTTCATTCTATAACCAAATTCCTCTATCAAGAAATGATATCTGGCAAATGGATGTGTTTCACTTTGCAGAATTTGGAAAATTAAAATATGTGCACCATTCAGTAGACACATTTTCAGTGTTTCAATGGGCCGCTGCTCTGAGCTCTAAAAAGGTGGATTCTGTTACCATATACCCATTAGAGGTAATGGCCATTATGGGTATACCTACACAAATAAAAACTGACAATGCTCCAGCATATGTCTCCAGCAAACTGAAACAGTTTTTAAAAATATTATAACATAAAGCATATAACTGGTATACCACACAATCCTACAGAACAAGCAGTAGTTGAGAGATCTAATCACACTTTAAAAGAAATTCTATAAACAGGCAGGGGGAACCAAGACCCCCAAACACAGACTACATAATGCCTTACTAACATTAAACTTTCTTAATGCTAATGAGAAAGGAAAAACAGCCACAGAAAGACACTGGACAATAGAAAAAAACTAAACCAGCTGGTGTACTTCAAGAATGCACTGACCTCAGTATGGAAACCAGGATATGTGTTACATTGGGGTAGGGGTTTCGGCTTTGTTTCTACAGGAGAGAAAAAAGCTTTGGATATCATCTAAGTTGATCAAGATCTGATTTAAACAAGAGAAACCTCTTGATGAAAAGAAATGATAGGTCACTCACCAAGGTACTTTCCACGAATCGTATGGAGAACTCTCAAAGGTAGGGGGAATGCTCTGTTCTTGTCTTTACAGGAAAACAGAAAACACCTATCTTCAAAAAGCCAAAAGACACTGAACGTGTAAGTACCTAAAGAAGAGAAAATAGCTATCCAGCAAGAACCATCAAACAAAGACGAATCTGACATATGGCACCAATATTTAATTCTGGTGAACTATTTCTACAAAAATCTATTTCGCTTTACTTCCTAGTACACTATCAGTCCCAATTCATGTAAGCCAATGCTGGTTTTGGAGTTGGATTTGGCTTCCCTCCTCTATATTCAAGCATGTTGTTAAAATAAAATTCGAAGTTTCTGTCTTATATCAAGAAGCCAATTGGTATAAGACAGCATAAAACAAAATGTAGGGGCTGCCATTTGTCTAAACTCAGTTTTCTCCCTGAAATCCTAATTTCCCTCATACTTATTTTCATCCTTACTGTTGCCTTTCCCAGTATGCACACCTATAAAATTTGAATTTCTGTATTGATATTAAAGTTTAAGTTTTCCCCCAAGGAGCAATAACAATTCCTAACAGCAATCTTTGAACTCTCCAGAAAGAAGATGGGGTTCCACTTGATGCATCTGGACTACAAACATCACCCTAAAACTGATTTGGGACTACAATGCTCGAGACAGCTCCAGACTAGCTAGCTAAAATGGTGCACCTTCTTATTACACCCGTGCCAGAGCCTCAGATAAGAACTTAAGTCAATCATTTCCTGACACACATTACAGCTAGTCCCCTCGAGAAATTCTGTTGCCTTACTTTTTTTTTTTTTTTTTTTTTCCTTACAGGATCCCATGGAGTCATTGTTGTCAGCAGGAAGTAATCCTAAGAAAACAATGCCCCCTTTCCCTACTGTTTGCATTAAAGAATAATATACACTTACATAGGTTAAAGAATAATATACACTTACATAGGGCTGGTTTTCAGTTGCCTAGGGTTGGGTATGAAAGGTGATGTTCAGACGCAGGTATCTCTTTTAGATAAGTTTAGGGAATTGTTGGGAAGATAGTTAGGATGGGATACAGATAGATGTACATAATTCCTAGTGTACTAACTTTAGCTATAGATAATTTAAATTGCTAGATCCTTGATAACTTAAATTGTTAAATTCCTGTGTGTTGAAGTTTTAGGGTCTTCTTTCTGCTTATGATGTTTTACACACAAATATAAAACTATCTGGATGTATATACATTTTGTATATTGGTACAACTTAGGACATTTTATCATTTTGCACTTTACCTCTAGTCGAGACATTTCAGCTCTATCTCTGTTACTGAGAAAGATATATATGTATATAGCTATATTTTTTTGAAGTCCCTGTCTTTGCTAAATTAGTTTGGGAAGCTTCAGCCATTATACAACTAGGTCCCCAAGAATTATAGATATTTTCACCCATATTTCTTATACCTATGAGATTAATCAAACATAGATTTTGATCTTCAAACACTTCATAGACCTCCAGAATATGGCATTTAAATGTTTCAATACTAATACCCCATTGACATGAGACATATTTGCTCCTGAAAGCATCAAGCTATGGCCGAGAAAACGTTGGGCACTGATGTCACTCCTTCTGTAGTCCATTCTCCTCTCGTCTATGGCCTCTTGGGCAAAGAAATGCCCCCACCTTGACCACTGACTTTGGACATGCTGTCCTACTGTGTTTACATGAGACAAACAGAAGACTGCTAAACCTTGCCAAGTCAGGGTAAGACAGCCTTTCCAGCTCCCTGCTTTTGTGTTGGTTAGTCAGTTACTCTAGGCCTTAGCCAAAGATGGCTGCCCCTAGGCTGCTATGAGACTTTGGGTAACTGTTCAGGTAGCCTGCTATTTCTGTCTTTGCTACACCTTTGGGAAGTTGCTTGACTGCACTTCCTGCCTACCCTAGTATTGTTATCCTCCTCAGATCTTTGATGGGGTTAAAGATTAGATTGTCACTATTTTTGTTCTCTTTTACTAAATAGAAATATTAGGTATAAGACTTAAACTTTCCAGAATAGGACAACTCTATAGTCAGTAATGTCTGTTATAGCTTCACCCTAGGACTGGATATGTAGTTCTTGCCATTTGCTCTTGCTGCCTTGCTGGCAATAGGTCTTAAGTGTGTATATATGTTCTTACTTTTCCTTCTCCTAGAGCATATTTGATATTTACTGTCTTTGTATCAAGCCTAAATCTTTCCTTTAGACTAAAAGGGGAATTGTAGTGAGATATCCACTGGGTCTGCACCTGTTGCACTGGGGGTGTGGATGTGACTGTACGAGGCTAGGTCTGGGGTCCCAGACCCCAGCCTCACTCTCTTGCTTCTGGCCAAGTCACAGAGAGCAGCCTGGGTGTGGATCCTTGGAGTGGGAACTTGCAGGTCATTGGTTTCTCGTGTAAGTGACTCCTCCCAGAATAAAATATATAGCCCATATTTTATCCCTGTCCTGTGTATCTTAATCTGTGCATCATTAGCTTCCTGCTTAGTTCTCAGTAGAGGACACACTGCCTCTGGCTTCATGACAGTTCCTGTCCTTGTGGCGCTCTCTGTAACATTCTTTGCTAGAAGCATCTTATTCAATTGTCTAAGGTCATAGTTTTCTGTCATTTTACTGAAATTTGAGGTGGGGGTGTTTTCAGGCAGACATGTTGAATTACAAACATCAATTTTTTTTTTTTCTGGACAGCAAAAAGCAAGCCTTAATATATACATCCTTAGGGAAACCTTCAATTAGAGTTAGAAACCACAGTAAGTCATGACTGTTTAAACATCCCAGGGAACAGCTGACCATATGAGGATCAAATAACTGCCCATACATTCCGTACATAAAAATAACTACAATGTTCTCTTTTATACAGATAACAGATGCTAACTCACCCCATATGACTCTTAAAACTTTATTTTTAAAAAATCAGTGCTAACATGTCATCCCGTTTATAAGAACCTTGAGATCATATTACAACATAACCTTGTGATGAAGGCTCATGATGGTATACTGAACATTCACTACCCAAGTATATACTATGATGTCAATTATATTACTCAAATTGATGACTTCAGTGACATGAGTAACTTCAAGACAAACAAGTCAGCCACCTGGTAGGAAAGGGCTGAGCACTTAATAACATATAAATCTTCACAGAATAACAAAGCACTTAAAGTAATCCCTAGCTGAGCTTGGGATGTTGTAAATGACCTACAATAGCAAATGACCTTCAAAATGGGGTTTGAGTAATATAAAGAAAGGTATAATAGAATTCTAATGATGAACCATCATTTAAAACACAAACAGCTTCATCATCTACAAGAGTTTTTCCTGTTAACAGCATATGACTCCATCAAAGCAAAAATAAAATATACCAACTTGGTTAAAAAAAAAAACAATTGAATACTGAATATTTACACTAAATTTACAGTGTGAACCTAACTGTTCCTACTAGAATAAACTTGATAAGATATTAAAGAACTATTTACCATAATGTTTTGAACTGTCATTCAAGAGTTAGAACTTTATTTATTCACCTCCAAAGCTATGGGAAAGACCAGGTTTATGAAAGGGACAAATTGTCACTGTTGGAAAATCAAGTCACATGCATTTCTTTTGGCCAAAGGAGGATTACTTGAAGCTGTAATGTACAACTGAGCAGTGAAGAGCTCTCAAGATGCTCATTCACTGAACACCATTTCTGTATGTTTCCCAAGTTATGACTCAAAGTTCATTTAAAAAATACCTCATATTATACTTCCTCAATGGATACATTCGAGAACAGGGGCTGATGCCGACTGGGAGAAAGTTACATGGCATCATTTGTGAAAATTCACTAAATTGCTACATAATCTATATATTTTCCTATATGTAAGTTAGACTTCAATAGAAGTTTATTAAGTAAAAACATTGCACATGGCGCCTGGCGTTGGTGGCCCATGCCTTTATTCCCAGAACCTGGGAGGCAGAGGCATGCATATCTCTGTGAGTTCAAGGCTGGCCTGGTCTACAGAGCGAGTTCCAGGATAGGCTCCAAAGCAATACAGAGAACCCTGTATCAAAAAAACAAAAAAGAAAAAAAAATTGCACATGTAATTTTTCTACTTTCAAATTTGGTTACTAGACTGAGATTAGAATGGAGGATATATATCCTACTCATTGTTGTCAGTGTTTGGCACACAATAGTGGCTCAACACACAAGTGGATTTACACAGACCAGTAATCAGTGATAATAAGTCCATGATCCCATTCTTCCATGCCACCTCACAGAACTGCTTCTACAGTATATATTATATACAATGTGTTGTTTTTTTAATGATGGACTCTCCATCAGTGGGCAAGATAGCATTTGTATATGTGTGAGGAAGCACTAGTAACTAATAAGACATGCATCATATGCATGATGAGGGCCATACATGTGACAGGGAAGGAGAGCTATTCCAAACACAATGAGCAAGGGAAAGAATAACTGAGTCACTGAGTAAGTAGCAAATGGGCATGGTGAACATCTTGGTAAGATGAAGGACTGGAATACCACTTATGAAAGCTTAAGGCCAGGTCAGGTTTGCGATGGGCATTTTCACAAACCTACCAAGCACTTACAGTACAGATGAGCCCACCAAGACCATGAGAGGTCAAGCAACTGGCTCACATCATCACACAGCTAGTAAATATGCCCAAATACACCCTGGAGAGCCACTTAAGCAACAGAGGTCTTCACTCCTTTGCTTTTGCACCAGACAATGTACTATCTTCCCTTTGGCAATAAGCATAAATATCTGCTTGTGTTCTTATTTTGGAATTACTAGGAAAAAGAAAAAAACCTTTCACATACTCTTGGACTCTTCATCATTTGAGTATTTCTCAGTCAGGAATTCTTCCCCACAGAGAATAAGGAAGTCCTATTTTCAAAAGACTGCATGGAATAATATTCTTAGCTGATCCTTTCATTTTGGTTTCATTTTCAGATTAAACTACAAGAAGTGCCCAACCTTTGACATGATGCCATTTACAAACTTCATGCTCTGGAACCACACAATTGAGTCACACAGAAAAAAAAAAAAAAAAAAAAAAAAAAAAAAAGAAAGGAAGGAAGGAAGAAGGAAGGAAGGAATGAAGGAACGAAGGAACGAAGGAAGGAGAAGAATTATGTTTAAGTTTGGAATTTTGTGTTGGGTCACATTCACATATCTCCTTGGCCACATGTGACATCCTGGTCTGGACATACCTGAAATGCATTCAACTCTTTGACCTAGAACTCATATTCACCAGTCAGTTTGAATATGGAATGTCCCCATAAGGCTAATGTTATGTGTTTGGTCTCAAGTTTGTGGCGCTTTTTTGAAGGCTGTGGAGATGTGACATAGGATCTGACTATGGTGATTCAGTCATTAGGAGTGAGATCTTCAAAGTTAAATTCCCTGGTGTGTTAGTTAGGGTTTCTATTGCTGTGAAGAGACACCATGACCAACACAACTCTTATAAAGGAAAACATTTAATTGGGGCTGGCTTATGATTGAGAGGATTAATCCATTATAATCAATGGCCCCATGCAGGCAGACATCATTCTGGAGAGGTAGCTGAGAGTTTTACATCTTGATCCACAAGCAACAGGAAGAGATAGTCACACTAGGCCTGGCTTGAGCATTTGAAACCTCAAAGCCCACCCCCAGTGACACACTTCCTTTAACAAGGCCACACCTCCTAAGAGTGCCACTCCCTATGACCGGACATTCAAACACACAGAGGTCATTCCCATTCAAACCACCACACCTGGTTCTGGCTCCTCTCTCTGTTCCTGGTCTACTGAGGAGCCTCTACCACACACTCCTGCTGTAATGAATGAACCAATCTGCTCTGCTCATTACTTCCCTGCCATAGTGTAATGAAATCCCAGTGAAACTGAGTCAAAGTGAATCCTTCATCGCTTCAATGGTTTTTGTCAGATAATTTTGTCACAACAATGCAAAACTAACACAGACAGCAAAGATTCTTCCATCTGGTTCTACTTAATTTCTTAACTCTCTAATCCCCAAGATCTACTTTCTATCTAAGGATTATAACTTATCAGTTATTCCTTTTCCCCCTTTTATTTTTGAACTATAATGGTGCTAGCTTTGTCACAGCACTTATCACAGTCAAACATATGATATTTACTGAGTACCATCTGTGTACATGTCCATAGCCTTGGTACTGAGGACAAAACAAAATTCCTGGTCTGGAAGATGGCTCAGTCACAAAAGATTTCAGAAGTGAGTTCTGACCCCCAGCACCCATGTAAAATGTGAGGCAGAGTATGCCTGAGCCAGCACTGGGGTTTCTGAGGCTGAGCAACAAGTCTAATCAAAATGGTGAGCTTTAGGCTCAGTAAGAAACACTTTTGAAAAAATGAGTGTAGGCTGGAGATGGCTCAGTAGTTAAGAATACTGGTTGCTCTTCCAAAGGACTTAGGTTCAATTCCTAGCACCCACATGGTGGCTTACAACTGTCTGTAATTCCAAGATCTGACACCCTTACACAGACATGCATGCAGGCAAAACACCAATTCACATAAAATAAAAATAAATAATTTTTTAAAAATTATGTAGAGTGACAGATGAAGATACTCAATACATAATGTAGCCACAACAAGCATACACATACACATGCCAACACGCCCACACTTGTTTTTGTGTCTCTTATATCCTAAAGTAGTCTATAAATAAAAAGGCATTAAGTTTTGTTGTCAACTGAAACATAGGATATTAGCAGAAGCCTGAGTTAAAGGTAATTCTTATAGTTTTGGTTTTAGGACCTAAATAATGGTGGAGGCATTAATGAAGGACGAGAACACTCACTGCCCGATAAAGGCACTAGATGGGTCAGAAACAGTTCTTTGTTACCACATGCTTCACTCAAGAGAGGTCAAGCAGGTCACCAGACACTTAACCCTGTAGCTCAACAGAAAGGCTGAGCCAGAGGCTGAGCAGGAGTTACACACAGAGAGATGGCACTTTAAGCCTGTGAGAATGGTTTTCAGACTTTAAGCAGCAGTTACTATTGGGTGATGAACATGAAAGGTGGATACTGTTACTTTTTGTAAATAGGCTTCAGATGTTAGGACAATCTCTGTACCTCATAGCAGAGAGGTACAGAGCTCTCTTTTACCCCACAATGCACATCCACTCCATCACCAACATCCTCAGAGTACATTTCTTTTCTATTGATGATACTATGCTGATATACATAGAACACTGAGACTTGCTTTGCATTTATTGTGCATATGAAAGACAGTGTGCCACTGTGGGTGCACTCATTCCAAGGAGAGCTGGTTAGTGCCTTCCACCATGGGTTCCAGAATTGAATTTGAGCCATCAGAGTTGTGCAGCAAACACCCATTGAACCATTTCACTGGCACCAAATGACTTTAACCAACAATTTCACAAAGACCAAGTCAAGTGAAGTCTTTGCCAGCTAGCCAATGTGCCTAAACTTCAGCTCCTTCTGCCTTTACCTCCCAAGTACTGGAGTGACCGGTATATGCCACAATACTGTTTATGTGGCTGGAAACCAAATGTAGGACTTCGTCCTAGGCAGGCACTCTACAAACTGTGCCATATCGCCAGTCTTTCAGGAAGATCTTTAAAGAAACTACAATAATCCATCAATAATAGAGAAACTATTATTGGGTAAAACTATTCAGGGTTAATGGGTAATTAAGGAGTCTTGTGCTTTCAAGTTGCTAGACAGACAGAAGAGGGTGAACTTAAGGTACAAAAGCAGGGGCTGGCCTTAGGGAATGTCCTACTTAACTGTTACTTGGCATAGCTAAGGTCACCTGAGGAGGAAGGGTCAATTGAGGAATTATTATCCAGCTCTGATTGGCCTGTCAGTATGTCTGCTGGGGGTTGACTTGGTTGTTAATAGATGTAGGAGAGCCTAGTCCACTATGACTGGTACCAGTCCTTGGGCAAGTAAGTAATACTGTGTAGTAGAAGAAAGCTAGCTAAGCATGTATGTGAGCAAGCCAGAAAGCAGCATTCCTTCATGGTTTCTACTTCAAGTTCTTGCTTAAATACCCACCCTGACTTCTCTCAATGATGAATTCTGACCTGGAAGCCAAATAAATCCTTTTCTCCCTAAATTGCTTTTTTGTTGTTGTTTGTTGTCTAAGGAGTACAGGTAAATGTTGGGAAATTTAAGTACTTGTCCCTTACTGCTATCTTCTCCCCACAGCTGTATAACTTCCGTGCAAACAAGGTTGAGCAAACAAGGTTGTTTTCAAAACTTTCCGGTGTGTAGTGCAGGTGCCTTGACCCCAGGTGTGGGTGGTGCATGACTTCCTCCTATGCTTAGCCCATCCCCTGGCTTGGGTATATAAGCCCCGTACTCTCTGTTATAAACGGTGGTGGCAGCAGCTTCTTCTTAACTTCTCCTGATGGTCTGTTAAGTGTTTCAATCCCGACACCCTCTGCCAATCTCGGTCCCAGGCTGTGCAGGCGCAGCAGGGAAAGACAGGCATTTCATCTTTGCAGTAAGAAAGTACAATAGATAGGGACATAATTAGATCTAGTGGTGGGAATATAGAAAACTGGGCCTGAGCATGGTTTAGGAGTCTGTCAAGGAAGTGCCCCAGGGAGAAAGAGAGACGAGGGAGCAGAGTTGTATCCTGACTCAGATCGGTAAGAAGAATACAAAGTACAGTGAAAGGTGAAGGTCTAGCAGATAGCAATAGCCAGAGAGATAAACAACAAAAATGTGCACTTGAGGGAAAAGGCAACATGGAAATAAATGGTGATCATTTTTTTTTTCTTTAAGTTTCTAAGTAAATCAGGTGTGTTAAGGCAGCAATCCCAGCACTTGTGAGTCAGAGGCAGGCAGATCTCTCTGAGTTTATGACTAGCCTAGTCTACATAAGTTCCAGGACATAAAGAGACCCCGCCTCAAAATTAAAAAAAAAAAAATTGTGAGTAGAACAGTTATCAGCTATGGTAAAGGCTAGAGGCTGACCCCCACAGTAGACTTCTGAGGGGTGGGGTCTAAGAGCTGAGCCGTCAGATGCTAGGATAGGCAGTGATTAAGTGATTACTAAGTATGAGAGGAACTGTGACATGGAGTGGGCCTGCCTGGTGAAGAGCTCTAAGTAGAAGGTCAGTGCACCTGGAGGGACACTAGTCCAGCTGTGTGCATTTTTCTAAAGCTAGAGTTTTGACTGAGGAAGAACTGACTACAGCAGCCAAGGGGAGAAAGGTGAAGATGTGGGGCAAGAAAAATGTCTTCACTTGTGAGGCCCGTGCTCCCTGAAGGCCGGGCAGGGCAAGAAATTTAAGAACGCTATTTCAGCAACGTTTCAACGCATTGATACTGAACTATACATTCTAGAAGGCAAAGAGGAAGGGCTACGGGAGGGCACCATAAGGTCAGAGGACCACTTGTGGTTAGGATGTGAACCAAACCAACCGAAATGTGATTTGCCAGTGGTTATTGCAGAGTCAACAAACAAGTCATACACAAGCTCAGGGCCTTCCGATTACAGCAGAGTCAAAGTTAAGCACACAGAGAACTCGCTCAGAGAAAGCAACACTAATTCTGCCTAGGCACAGCACCTGCCTGGTGGCCCCATCAAATTCCACTAGGCCCCATCTTTTCAAATCCCTATGTCTCACCTTCACAGTGAAGGATTAAGGTTCCTGCATGTGAACCTCTGGGGAACAAAGCATACATTAACCAGAATAGGCCATGACAATAGGGCTCATACACCTTGGCTCTGACAGGAATCTTGGGGTCACACTGCTTCTAGTACAGACAAAAACATAAAAGAAAAGCTGGTCCTGGTGGCACAGGTCTGTAATTCAGGTTACAAAGCAGGCTGAGGCAGGAGGAGGCAAAGAAGTTCACGGCATATGTATCACTGGATATATATATATATATATATATATATATATATATATATATATATGGAAGGCTGTGTCTCACAATTAAAAAAAAAACAGAGCTGAGGAGATAAGAATCACCAGTACTGAGGATAAAGCTTCACATTCAAAAAGGAGCTAAAGGAGCTTTGAAATGACTTGTCCTGAGTCTCATCATACAGCTCTCTAATTAATGGACAGCCACGTGCTAATTATGTAATTTAGGGGACAACATTCACTCCCCTAAGCCCTAATTTCCCAGTATGTAAAATGGAATAATTATAGCATTTAAGCAGGGTCCTTCTGAAGATTAGATAATGTGTACCAAGATGGCATTAACTATCAGCCATTATTAATAGAAGCATATTCCCAAAATTATACAGACCTCCATTTTTCATCTCCATATCAAGATGACAATCAGTTTTCAAAAGTGAGTGTGTTCCAAAATGAATCAGTTCACTGGAAATTTTATAAACCAAACAGTTCCAAGGAAGTTTTGATTAAACAATTATCTTTTCAAGCTGCCAAACATTCCAGTGCTTTCTGGGTTTTGTTTGTTTCACAGTATATTATTGTAAATCTCTGGATGGCTTGGTACTCACTACTTATGCCAGCCTAGCCTAGAATTCATAGCCATGAAGTACTCATCTCTGTGCTAGACAAATTTACCCTTTACCCCCACCACAAAGTCAGTATCTAGCGCACAGTATTTCCAAAGCAACTTGACTATAAAATGCACTGGAGATCTAAAAATACACTTTGGGAAAAGCTAAGAAAAAATACTGATTATGGATGTAAAATGCACAGCAGTTTCTGGAGAATGGCATATGCTCTTCCCATTTCATTTAGTTCCACCCATCAGCTTTCAACAGTGCCTTCCTTTACTCTCCAAACTCAAGACTCTCAGTTAAATAATCCTGAGCCTCTGCAAACTTTTCTTTCATAGATCTTATAGTCATAGGCGCTGACAGAGTAGAAAGGCTATTTGATTAATTTCTGTCACTTCTCCCAGAAAATTTTAAAGTGTATATACACACACACACACACACACACACACACAGAGAGAGAGAGAGAGAGAGAGAGAGAGAGAGAGAGAGAGAGAGAGAGAGAGCACAAAGTTTGGTACAAGACTCTAAATGTAGTCTTTTATGTAGTTCAGGCTGGCTTTAAACTCACAGTCCTCTTGCCTCTACCTCCAGAGTGCTGGGATAACAGGCATACACCACCATTCCTGGCTTCAGGTTTTGTTTTTTTATCCACAGTAAATAACTGTGAAGAACTCAATGTTTATTAATAGGAAACTTGTTGAATAAGTTACTCTATATTTGTGTTATACAGTGTTTTATAATAATTAAAACCCATAAACTTAGCTGAGTGTTGTGGCTCAGGCCTGAAATCCCAGCAATTGGGAAGGTGGGGCAAACTGCCTAGATTACAGTGAGGTCTAGGCTAGTATACAGACTGTCCCAAAAGAACATTTAAAAAAAAAAAAAAAAAAAAAAAAAAAAAAAGGAAATTGTATTTTATCACTTGCATGTTGTATCACACATAGATAATTATAAGTATACATGTAACTGTTAAACACTAACCACACCTGACCCCAGAAGAGTAACCTTTATGCTCTATAAATTTGTTACAATGTTTTTCAAAAGTGTGCACTTCTTTTCTAGTTAATTTCTCTCTCTCTCTCTCTTTCTCCCTCTCTCTGGCTTTTTGAGACAGGGTCTCTTTACATACCCCAAGCTGTCTTGGAACTCAGTATGTAGATCAGACTGGTCTCCAACTCACAGAGTGCTGGAATTAAAGGTGTTTGCCACCATACCCAGTGGTATTAGCAATTCTTCACAACCACTTCCTACCACCATTTCAGAAAGACACATGTGATCTGCACAACCATCTTGACAGAAAGTTAAGAGCAGACATAATACTAACCCAGTATCACAAAGTAAAAAAATTACAGAACTGATGTGAAGTCTCTCTTTTGCTAAATCAGCAGCATGAACTTCTGGGGAGATGTAGAAACTACAGGACAAGAACAACAAGTCAAAGAAACAATTCTACCTGGGTTGAGCTCAGTGAGCCAGTGAGTTGAATTTTAATTATGGTCTCACAAAACAGGAGCAAAGACAACTGGTACAGGCTACCCCACAAAGAAAATGTCTCTCAGCATCAACCAACCGTGGAAAGTTTACATACACTCAGGGAGATGTGATGTCTCATAAGGCCTCACCCACTCCATGACAGACCACTAATTGGCCCAATCCTGTGCAAGTGTCTCACAGGTAATCACAGGTGCCAAGGGTCACTGGCCATGTCACTCCCAGAAGACCATGTTCCAGAATACCAGTATTATTAAACACCATCTCCTCTCCAGTGAAGGAAGCAAAGCTATCTAGACAGAATCAACAATGCAGTCAATTTAATAAGATTTAAACCTCTTTTGATCTTTACCTTTTCCAAACCTGTAAGTGGCCAGATGGCATTGATGATCAGTGACTATTAAAATGGGCCTCTTTCAAATAAGCTCAGAAAATTGGAGGTTAGAATGCCTGGTATGTACCACTTTAGTGATAGATAATTCTCGTATTAAACTGAGAGGTCCTTTGTACAATGACCTGTTGACCATTTTTCTCTACCTACTTCTACTCTATAATTTCTTCTGAAATAAAGCAGGTGGCAGGTTTATGGACCCAGTGCCTGCTCACCTAACGTGAGCCTAACTTGAAATATCCTTCCTTACTCTTCTTTACTGAACTGCCTTTCCCGTTAGCAACTTCTACTGAAATTTGTAATTACAGACCAATCTGCTTAATTACTGTCCATATCACTCAGAGAACTACAAACTCCATAAAGGTAGAATCAATGTTTCTGAGTACTGCCCCCCCATGCACGCACGCACACACACACACACACACACACCATGGGTATAGAGCCCTGCACACATGAAAGGCACTTATCAAACATTTGAGAATCAACGAAAGAGAAAAAGAGTATGAGTTTACTATAGATTGTTTTCTTAATGTTTTAAAATTAATCACCTGCTATATCCCAGATTATTTACTCTTTTATTTTGTTAGCTTCAAAATAATCCTACCAGATTCCTCATCTGAAGCTAAAGCTCACAGAAATTATTAAATTACGTCAAGAAACAAGCTTAGGAAATTTGAACTCTTGTTTATGTGACTATCAACTTTGTTATCTGAAGTAAAGCTGGCTTCCAGACTGACTTAAACCGATTGTCCTTTCTCCATAGTTATGGAGAAGGGGATATCTATCCACGGGGGGTGGGGTGGACAATTCTTCTAATTTACAAGTCATGCTAGATTAAATAACAGCAAGCAACCATTTTTACATAAACCAAACAGTTTGCTCTTACAATCTCAACAAAAACTGAAAAACATTTTGGAGAGTGATGCTACAAACCCATGGGCTTGGGAGTTTTCGAAAATCAGTTGCTGCACAGGTAAAGAGAAGAACTGTAAAGAGACATTCGCGTGGTAATCCAGATGGGCACATCCAAGGGCTCAATTGCCTTGCCCCACCGGTACCTGGATGAAGGCTGCCCTCTCCAATCTTGGCTGATCATAGGATGCATTCACGGAGCACGGCCAAGTCAAGGGCGTGGGAAGAATATTTTAGACAGGATTGCATTGCAGCCAAAACTAACTGGGCTGCAATCCACGCTCGCCCTCGCCAACTGCTCTCATTTCCTCTCTCCCGTTCCCATCACTTTTTTCCTGGAATCGCCCTCAGTACAACAGGAGCCTACCTTGGTCTGAACACTCTTATCGAACTTGTCATTTTTGAAGGAGAATGTATTCTGGTGCTTCTGAGGCCTGGACCGAGCCACGTTGCCTTTCTGGGAACTCATCACCAAATCACAAGCACCTCAAGTCGGTGCAGCCTGGGTTACAGCGAAGAAGAGAAAAGTTCCCGCCCCAGGTTGAGACTATTGACAGTGACCCGGAAGAAGTTCTTCTACTCTTCCCTTCCCAGTCCCCGGGTCGGCCCACGTGACTCATCGCGGAGGTCACGCTCCGCTGTCGGCGCAACGCGACCTCGACCACCCGGGTGGCGGAAAGCCTTCCTCGGACCCAGGGAGCAAGTCCGGCTTGTCTTCGAATCTACAATTCCCCCATTGGCCCGAACGCGGCTGTCCATCACGGCAGAGGGGCGGGGATCCTCCTTTCTTATTGGCTTTCCCTTTGCGCAATCCCCGCCTCCTGCCGAACGCTCCCAGCCTGTCCGCGGCTCGGTAGCTTAGCGACTCCGCTGCGCGGCTTGTGATTGGTGGAAGGAGGGCGAGGCCGGGAGGCTGCCCGCCTGCAGCCCGCAGCCCGGGTCAGCTTGGGCTCCCTCCTCCTCCAGTCGGTGACCAGCGCCAGCCGAGCCGCGCGCCGCTCGCCCCCCACGTCCCTCCCAGCTCCCGCCCGCCGCGGCCGCGCGCTCCGCCGCCTGGCGGGCTTCAGAAGCGCCGAGGAAGGCGGGCCGCGGAGAAGCCAACGCCGGCCCTGCGGTGAGGATCGCGACCACGGGCGCGCGGGACCTCAGGCCGGAGAGCCCCGGCGGCGGCCGCCCCTCGCGCCGGGGCCGTTAGTCAGCAGAACGCGAACGCGCGAGGAGAGGGGGCCACACGAAGCGCGCCCGGCCACCGCAGCGCTCGATCGCTTCCTCGCCCGGCCGGGCCGGGCCGCGCGCGCAGAGTCGGCGGGCGGCGCCCCGCGGAGGACACCGCGTCGGTGGCCGCGGCCGCCCAGCTGCAGGTGCGTGGGACCGGGCTGCTGGGCTACCGAGGGGTCGCCGCTCTGCGCGGGGGTGACAGGCCGGGAGGCTCCGGAGCGGGGTTGCTGAGCGGAGACCGGCGCGTCCCGGGCCTCCATTCCCGCAGGGAGGACCGCAAGATGGGGTCGGGCGCCGCTCCCCTCCCTGGATCTGGGCCACTCGTGGGCCCTCGCTCTCGGCTCGGTGTCCGGGTCCAGCCAACCTCGATTTTATTAGACAGAGTCCTCCGGGAGCTGGAGCAGACTATCCCGCCCCGCCTATCGCGGGCGCTGCTTTCGATGGCTTGAACTTCTGTCATTTCTATCGTCTATGATTGAGTACTCTCGGAGGTTGGGAGTTGGAGAGTCCTGTTTGAAACTATATTTAATACTGACTCAAAAAAAAAAAGTTGTGTCAAATTAGATGGTGTGTGGAGGACGTTCGGAGAGTTTAACCTCAGCTTGTTTTGGGGGAAAAAAAAAAAAACGAAAACGTTCAGAGCCTTAATCGAGGTGAGCTTTCTGTCAAAATCAGAGTGGTGCTCTGATTTAAGGCAATATGAAGCAGCTTTGGTAAGAAAAGATTAGAATAACGGGGCGCGGAAAGGGTGACCTTTAGATTTTGCTTAGTTTATGAAAGGTACTCCTTGTGCAGTCTGTAGTGCTTGATCCCTAAGATGATTTATTCACGTTTTTCAAGGCATCGGTGTATAAAAAGAATGTTGGGCATCTTGGGCCAGCATTTGAAACTACCCACCAAGTCTTGAGTAGGGCATCAGGTGCGGTTTGTGATGACATTCATTTGCTTATATTAACGGGGATTTTTTAGTAAACGAACACCTATTTTGTAGAGAATTTGTGTCAATATGTTTGGCGCATGAATTCATTTGGGTGACATACCTACGTACTCGTAGCCAATACAGTATTTTAAATATCACCATTATTGTCGGTGTCTGTGCTTGTTACTGAATTTTATTTTGGGAGAAGGGGCATTATGAAAAGAAAACGGTGAGGGCAGTCGTATTGGAAGTTGAAAATGGATAAAAATCTCTGTCGTGCCTTTGTATACTTCAGATCTAGGAGGAAGGAGTTAGCACCCTCACCCATATTTTGACCTCTCTTTTCTTCTACTCTGGTATTAATAAGGTTAACTGGAAAGGATAGGATTAGAGTTTCAGCAAGCTAGGCAGCTTTAAATTTGTCCCTTGGTGTACAATACCCTGATTGATATGTGGCTGGTTTCCCTAAGTACCATCATCACCCATTTTGTAAGTGAGAGGACTCCTGAAAAAGCAGGGTCTCCCCCACCCCCGACACACACAACATAAGGTACTAGGACAAGATAATGTTTAGTACCTTAATGAACCCAGTACATTGAAGCAGTTGGTGTCCCATTATGCCACCAAGTTCTATAACTCCAGGCATTCGGTCCTAGTCTGAATCAGTTGCTACATCAGTAATATAAAACTAATAAAAGTGCCACCTGCTTAGAAGGAACACTTGTTGCTTTTGCAGAGGACCTGTATTCCCTTCCCAGGATCCCAAATGGTGGCTCATTACCATTGCTAACTCCAATTCTGGGGAATCTGTCACCCTCTTCTGATCTCCAAGGACACCAGGCCTATACATGCATGTAAATACATGCAGACAAAACATTCATACAACACATAAGAAAATATAAATTTCTTTTAAATTTAAAAAGTGTTCCACCTGCTCAGTTTTTTGTTTTTTAGGAGAAGAGTGCTAATTGACAAACTTTTGTGTGTTTGTATTGGTGTTCTAACAAGTGTAACAATGAAATTTATGATTTATTAGCTTTGTTGATTTATTTATTGCTAGATTTCACTTCTACACTAACTTCGATTTTTCCTGTAATTCTCAAAATAATGTCCCCTTTTTCCTACCGTGTTAGGGGTCTCTCATATACATTGCCTTGTCTGTACCAGCCTTGTGAGCTTTTACAGATTAAGTAGACCAGAGAAATTAATTATTTAAATTGCCTGGAGTTAGTAAGAACCGAGACTTGAACCCAAATCTTTTGACTTATCTTCAACCCTTGGTGTTGAAGCAGTCTTCGATACCACCATATCTATACCCATACCATGTCTTTAGTCTCTGTAAAATCACAATATAGCAGTATCACTGTGGTGTCATAAAATGTAATGAGGATCCATGTGCCTTTCATCTACTTGAAACACAATTGCAAATCAAAAGAATACTTTCCCTGTATCTTGTAAAATTTCCCAAGTCCTATGATCTTTCTCCCACTCCAACCATTACCCTTAAATTGCCTTGCCTCCTTCTGTCAGTGTTCATATGATAGCATATAGATCCCTGAACATACATGCACATACATACATGTATTTAATTTTGATGATCTTAAGTTTATTCAAGCATGGCGTTTATATCTTTCTGAAGCTTGTTTTCTTAATTTGACCAGGATTCACCCATATTTTTTCAAGTATTTCTGTTTCATTTTCACTGCTATATCATACAAATGTTCTGTGGCCAACTTGAATGAAGATAATGCTATGGAGCTAGTCTTGGTGAGAAGATCAGTAGTTCAAGGGCAGCAGAGAACACACAGTGAGTGCCTGACTCTACACCACTCCAGTGAAACCAAATCAGAAAGAGATAATGTTGCTCCAAATCCCATGAGTTTTAATGGCTCTACTAGACATTCACTGGGAGAAGGAGGAAAAACAAGACCAACTCGAATGTCATATATTTCTGAAAACTACTCAATGTCTAGTTGTATTGTTTTAACACAGATGATGACATTAATTTTATCTTGTGTGTAAGGGAAGACTGTATTTGGTTTTGCCTGAAATTTAAAGAAAGTGTGGTAATTTGAAAGTAATTGCCCCCCCCCCCCAATAATGGCACTGTTGGGAGGTATGGCTTTGTTGGAGTAGGTATGACCTTGGAGGAAGTGTGTCACTGTGGAGGCCTGCTTTGAGGTCTCATATATGCATGCTTAAGCCATGCCCAGTATCTTAGTTCATTTCTTGCACATCAAGATGTAAATCTATGAGCTCTTGAGCACCATGCCTGCCTGCATACCGGCATGCCCCACCATGATAATGGACTGAAATGAACCTCTGAACTGTAAGCCACCCAATTAAATGTTCTTCCCTGGCTTTGTCTGGAATGGTTGTGCCAGTAATGAATGTGATAGGTTTTTCACCTTATTAATACTCTAGAACTAGTTTTTTGCCTTTCTGAGAGGATGGAATGGCACTTTGATTCCAATTTCATTCACATCTCTCAATTATTTTTATTATTAGTGATAGTTTGATTTATTTGTTTGCCATATGTATTCTTTTTCTGTGTTTTTTGTTGTTGTTTTGGTTTTTGGGGGGGTTGCTTAGTTTTACTTTATTTTCTGCATAACAGATTAGGGTTTTTTTGTTTGTTTGTTTTGTTTTTCTCTTTTCCCCTCTTGGTTTTTTGAGATGGGGGTTTCTCTGTGTAACAGCCCTGGCTTTTCTAGAACTAGCTCTGTAAACCAGGCTGGCCTCAACTCACAGAGATCCTCTTGGCACTGCCTCCTGAGTGCTGGGACCAAAGATATGCACCACCAATGCCCAGCCCTTCTTCCACTCTTTAGAGTGGCTTTCACTTTGAATATCATTTTACTAAAATTTCTAATTCAGTGATTTCATTTATTTAATGTTTGAAGCAGAGTCTTAATCTGAAGCTTGGGCTGGCCTCAAATTAATAGCAGTCTTCAAGTTAGTCTACCAAGTGCTGGGATTGTCACCACACCTGTTTAAAATTTTTTTATTTTAATACCAAATTTATCATACTTCGGTGTTTTCACACTTGGATCTTGTGATGGTATTGTTGTCAGTTTAATAGAATCTAGACTCACTGGGAGATGGCCCCCTGGGCATGCCTGGAGGGGATCACCTTGGTTGTGTTGATACTGGAGCACCCATCCTACTTGCAAGTGGGACCATTCCTTGGGCAGGGTCTGTTAAAAAATGAGCATAGTGAGGGAATCAGGCACCCGGGGGTGTTTACCTCTCTGCTTTCTGATTGTGAATGAGTGCAGTGTAATTGTTGCTTTAAGCTCTTGACATGATGACTTCCCCTCCACAATGGATGGACTATATATACCCTTGAACTGTGGGCCTCAATTAACTTTCTCCTTTAGCTGCTTTGGCCAATAGTACTTTATCACAGAAAAGTGTCTAAAGTCTGAAATCCATGTAAATTTTTTTGTACTTAAAAGCTATGAATATAAATGTATTTGTTGGAAGAAACTACCTTTATTGAAATTGACTTTTTTATTGTTAATGTTCTCTGTTGACATTATAGTGATGGTCATCAGATTTAGTTAATATCCCTATATTGAAAATTAAAATTTGGCAACTCCTGGGCAGAAGGTGAGGCATGAGTTTGGATCCAAGCACTCATACTGTGTGGCTTACAACTACTTGTAACTCCAGCTTTGGGGGCTCTGACATCCTTTTTTGGTTTCTATAGGCAACATGTGCATGAAGGCACACACGTACACTCGTGCACAGGCATGCGTACACACAAACGTGCACACGTGCAAGCATGCACACACATACACAATAATAAAACTTTAAAGAATAATAAAATTTGGTAACTAATATCATTGCAGTGTTTCTTTAAGAGAGGGAGAAATTCTTGGAATCTGCAACCATTCCTTTAGAGTACAAATTGAACATCCCTAATGTGAAAATTTGAACTCTGAATGCACGACTTTCTTGAGTACTGGCATAATGGTCAAAAGTTTCAGATTTTTCAAATGTTTTAGGATGTCTGACTTTCAGGTTAGGAATGTTCAGCTAACAGAAATCTAAGAAAAATGTTTCAAAATAGATTTCTGGTCCTACTCATTTTACAAGATGTGCTCAAGCTGTACTCCGAATCTTACGTTCTGTCTGTGGCTCAGATTCAGCTTCTAGATGCATAGAATATTGCAGGCACTTTTGTGATTGACCAGTATCTGAATCCTCATTTCATAATCAGCTTTACAATTTTTTTTATCTTTTTTTTTCATTTAGTTGGGGTTTTTAATAATCATAATTCTAGTCTCTACTTCTTTAGCAGAGTAAAATGTCACAGTAAATTAAAATATTTAAATATAAGTTGGCTCAGATATAAGGCCTGTTTTGTTTCCTTGAGAACTATAAAGAAAAAAGCCATTTAAACAAGTTTTTCTAGGCAGCTAAAGAGGAAAGGGGGAAGTGTGTGCACTGCGTATGCACTGTTCACTATTGTAGGCTTGATTTGGTGGTGGAGGGAGACTCGTGGCAAAATAAATAAAGGTACCTAACTTATTTGTAGAACTTAGCATCTAGCAGAGGATCACTGTTAAATGAAATGTCTCAGAATGTTAGGACATGATAGATATTTCAGAATAAGTAGAGTCTAGGAGAGCAAAGGAAGCAATTTGACCTACTAAATAGGGTGGTCATATTAGGTTTCATTGAACAGGGAAGAATGAGCAAAGTCATGCTGTCAGTGAAGGCATCAGCTATTCAGTTATTAGCAAAATCCAGTAAGAGTGGACAGAATAGTCTTGATAATAGGCCTGTGTGCCTGGCTCTCGCACTTTGAAATTATGTAAGCTTAGAAAAGTTAATTAACATAAAACTTACAGTCTTGGTTTCTTTGTATAAAAGTATGACAGTGTAGGGAAAGTATTCCTAAGATTAAGAGGTAAGTAAAAGGATCCACCCCTCACTTTATTCTTATGTGGAACTCTGCTTCGTTTTCATAGTAAATGCTACAGCTTATAATTATCTGCATCATGGTTTGATAGTTTATCTCACCCCTTCTGAAATATTGATGGGAAGAACCAGTCAGTGCAGTACTATTTCATCAACTTACAATCACAGACAACCTTTAAACCTTCTTGCATTTGGAAGTTATCTCTTACAGATTGTTGAGAGTGTTTTGTGGTTTATACAGCCCCTTTGAATTAAAGCTGTAGACTGTATTGCTCATTAATCACCACACATCCCTGTGATGAAAGCAGTCAGTAGGTATGTTTCATCCTGCACTTTAAAACTACCGAGCTTGCCGAATCACATAGACATAAAATCTAAGCAAATTTGGATCACATTGAGTCATTTTTCTAGGACCCCCCTTCTACAATATTTGCTAAAATTCACTTAAAAGCAAAAATGCATAAGCCATAAATTGTAAGATTTTAGCCTTTGGAAAAATATTAGGAAACATGGACTTGTTGTTCTACCTATGACTTTTTTCAGTTTTTCCCTCAGAGCTCTTCAAAATATTTGAGAAGTGTTAGAAATAACCATGGCATAACAAGACTTTGTCCTTAAAAATATAGTGTCTCTAGGGCTAAAGAATTCTTTTTAGTATGACTTTGTTGGGGAGTTCTATTTTGAGGATATGTAGTCACATGGAATGGTAGGAATTAGAAAATACAGGGTTGGGGATACTACTCATTGAAAGAGGTCTTGCCTAGTCTCAACAGGGCCCTAGGTACAATCCCTTAGCACTAGGGTAAATGAGTGTGGTGTGTATTTACTGTAGCTCGGAATAAAAAAATTAAAAAATTAAAGCAGCCTCCCTGGTTTGTTGTGGGCAATCCCTCTCCCACAAAACAAGTATATGCCTCCAGGAACAAAAATGGAAGGCTGTTTCTCAGTCAGTTGCAAGAAATTTGGCTTGGCTGCTGAGGAGTGTTAGGGTGTCCTTAAGTATGCTTTAAAAACAGATAATTTGACACAGTTTGTGTAGTAACCTCCAAAGAATTCTGTCCCCAGTTTGTGACCTAGATTTTGATTCTGATTAGTATCTTATACCTAATACAGATATCCTCCCTCCTTCTCCCTCTCTCTCTCTCTCTCTCACACACAGAGAGAGAGAGAGAGAGAGAGAGAGAGAGAGAGAGAGAGAGAGAGAGAGAGAGAGAGAGAGAGAGAGAGAGAGAGAGAGAGAAGACAGAGAGATTTGGTAGCTTGTATCTGAATAATACAATGTATCTTTATACAATGTATCTTTAAAATGGAGGTGGGTTTCTGGCTGTTTATCTCAAGCTTGCCTTGAGTCTTCCTGTCTCAGATACCTGGTTACATTTTGCTCAGCTTTTTAACAGACTTCAGCGTCCGTTATTACTTAAATGTTTACAGCAAGAAGGTAGTATTAGTGAACTCCTTGTTCATGAAGGGCATTCCAATCTAAACCGCTAGGGTAATAGCTTTATCATTTTATCTCTTAGGAACCGTAGAACATTTTGTTTCATAACATGGGAATACTAAAACCAAAGGGAGGGAAAACGATGACTGAAGAGAGTAAGTAAGTAGCTGAGCCAACCAGCATGGGCATAGCACAGTTCAGGGGAGATTTTTATTTTCCCTTGAGAAAGAAGTAAACCTAACATAAGCTTTGATGTGGGGGAAGGGTGGAGTTTTCATTTGGAGGGGGATGATGGGGAAGATTTCTTTAGTAGATTATGCACAGTATATGCAAATGCACAGAAACAAACAAGAGCATGTCAGTTTTCCAAGGTCAGCATGTTCGGAAGAATGAGTAAAGAAGTGAGAGTAGAGGCCAGGATGCAAGGGTACTCCTATAGGGCATCCTAAAGAATTTAGGCTTATTCATGAGGACCTACAAGCCTATTGAAAAATGTAAACAGGAAAGTGTCATCACCTGATGAGAATGCAGAGCATTGATTAGAAAGGTATGTGGTAGAAATTGCACAGTGATGTTATAATACCTGGTGGAAAATCGTTAAGTCATATAGAAGTCACAAGAGAAAGAGGGGTTGGTTGGTTTAATGTGCCAGAAAGTACAAGGAGGCAAATACAGACTGAAATATTTAGAGTGTAAAGTTTAATGGACAGATTAAAAATAAAAATAAAACATAAGACAGATAAATTTTTAGTGTTAGTTGTGTAAGTGACAGCTAGAGCTCTGAGTTTAGTTAGCCAAGTATAATGGCCCATTCCTGTAACCCTAGCAGAATTATTTGAAGCAAGCCTTGGGGTAGTAGCAAGGTTAGAGTATAGCTTTTGTGGAGAGGGGAACTGAGAGTTTGAGTGAAATAGAAAGATAGAAGATAAAAGACCAATCTGTCTGAAAATAAGATCTTCAAGACTGCAGAAATGAGATTGAATTAGCTTTAAGAAGGAAGGAAAGAACAATAATTATATGCTCAAAAATAAACATTAAAGTTGAATAAAAACTCATTGTACTTTGATATAAGAGGCTAATAGAAGAGATACTAGATCACAATTTATTTTAGGCCTGAGATTTGATTCTTAAGAAACTCAGATGTGGGAGTCTGTCTTTTGCTCAAGCTTCTTGTGTGTGTGTGTGTGTGTGTGTGTGTGTGTGTGTACGCGCACATGCATGTAGAAAGTCTTTGTTTATAAACAGAAGAGATACCACCAGGAGAGGAAGACAGCAGAAACTGATCTAACAGATTATATGACTGATCAATGGGGATCTCTAGTTAAGCATTATGAGTGAAACTTTCTCAGGAGAAAAACAGTCATGATTTGGTTAATTTCTAATGCTTAGACTTTAATCTTCACAGCAGAGTTGTAGTTCACAGTTGAGAAAACTGAGGCACTAAGAAGCTGATTGCCTAAGGTCACACACAGAGTCCTGAAGGTATGACTTGAATGCACATGTGTCAAGTTCCAAAAGCTAAGCCCCAGGTTAAAACTTGATGTTTTAGTATTAGGACCAGTTTCTTTCTTATCTTCCCCCCTCCCATATGTCCTAGAACTCTCTTTATAAACCAAAGTGGCCTCTACTCAGAGATCTGACTGCCTCTGCCTCCCAAGTGCTGGGATGAAAGGTGTGTGCCACCACACTGCAAGACCAGTTTCTTTGTGAAAAATCTGTCTGGGAACTCACATGTCCTAACTTTTACATGGGTACTGAGAGACATGTATGTGCACACTAATACTCAGATGTGTGAACACATAAAAGAGTGTAATTTAAAATAGTTTTTAATTGCAAAAAAAAGATAAGGCTATTTAGGTTTTGCGTAGTAAAATCAGTTCAAAGAAATAAAAACCACCTATTGGCATTGTTTAATTTTTTATGAAATGTTTGGGTTTTCTCAAGTAACATTTTTTTTTAAGATTTGTTTATTTTATGTGTATTGGTATTTTGCCTTCATGTATGCCTATATGAGGGTATTGGATCATCTGGAACTGGAGTTACAGACAGGTCTGAGCTGTCTTGTGGGTCCTGGGAATTGAACTAGGGTCCTCTAGAAGAGAAGCCATTGCTCTTTACTGTTAAGCCAACTCTCCAGCCCCTATCAAATAATATTTAATATTATAAAAGTAGGAGAAACAACCTCAGAATAGAAGGCATCCCTTTAAATAAAAGTGTTGGCTTAAAATTGATGTATACTCCCCACTTCAAAACCTGACTGGCTTTAAAAAACAAAGTAGCTGAGATGGTTATCCATGCCCATAAACCCAGCACTGAAAAGGCTTAGGTCAAAGATCCTGAGCTTGAGGCCAGCTTGGGCTACATTAGCAAGACTCTGCCTGACCAAATATGTAAATAAATCATATTCATATTGAATTTATTTGGCATATCTAATTTGTCTATAACTTTGTTTTGCCAAAGAATGATGAAAACTATCACAAACACTATCTTCAAACCACCACTGCCTAGAAATAATTCTGGAATAGCAACTCTATATACAAAGCATAGTATATTACTGTTTCAAAACAAAATCTGTTATGATGGAAGATTTGATTGTGTTCACAAAAACTGTTGTTTTTCTGTGGTTTTATTTATTTATTGGGGGTGGGGTGGGTGGGTATCCCTTGCTGTCCTGGAACTCTCTGTGTAGATCAGGGTGTCCTGGACTCAAGAGATATACCTCCCAAGTGCTTGGATTAAAATTATGTGCCACCACACCTGACTCCCCTGTTAATTCTGTTCATTGTTAAACTGCTTTAAAAAATTAATAATAATAATAATAATAGTGACAAACTGAAGTAACCGAAAAATAACAGCTCTTAACATTCCTTCAGATTTCACCTTCAAGAGAGCTTGGATTCTTGCCAACATTTTTTAGTTAGGCCATTCCATTTGAAGTCTCCAGTAGGTAAAGCTGACCACCTTGAGTAAATGACCAAGGAAGGCACTTCCAAAGTTAAATTTACAACTATTGTGATGTTTGGACATCAGTTAATGCTGCATCAACTAAGGGACATGCTGTCCTCAGGGTTGTATGAACAAATTACTCTCTTTTCAAGTGCCCCCAGCCATTTAAAAATTAATATGTCAGGAAGATCAATCTTGCCTGCTGTCATACATTTTCAAAGTTTCTACATTACCTCAAAACCCTTAAACATACAGGAATGTGTAATTTTTGCCAACTCAAAGCTTTAAATGATCTCTTCAAAGGCCAAGCTGACCAAAATGCTCCCTCCCCTCACCCCAACCCCCACACACACAGACCAGCTGGAAGCATGTTCTCTCTTGGAAAGGAAGAGAATTTGTCTGGGATCTTCTTATGTAGCCCAAGATGACCTGAAACTCAAGATTCAAGTTTCTGTTTCCCAAATGCTAAATTACAGGCATTGAACACCACACTTAGAACATTTGACCCTTGATTTCTCCCCACCACCCAAAATGATATTTCTTTTTTGTTATGTTTATGTGTGTATGTATATGATGCTGGAGAGGGTTGCCATGCATGCTTCTTGAGATCAGATGACAGCTTTGTGGAGATGCTTCTCTCTTTCCACCTTTTTGTGGGTCCCAGGCATTGAACTTTTAAGTTTATACAGCTAACCCTTTACCCACCAAGCCCCCCCACATTGTTTGTGTAAAGATTTATTTTTATTACTTTTATAAATTGTATGTAAATGTGAGGGGGATATGTGTATGTGAGTATCAGGAGCCCATGAAGGCCAGAGATATATTAATTCTCCCTGGAGCCAAAGTTATAGGCAGTTGTGAACTATCCATTGACTAGAACTCAGATCCTCTTGCAAGGATATCATATGTTCTTAAACCATTGAGCCATCTCTCCAGACCTTCATCCCCAAGACACTTGCTTGATAAGTTGTATTGTATTTTAAGTTGGGTTTTTATGTGCTAGTATCTGTAAGTATGTACATGTGAATGCAGGTGCCCATGGAATCCCGTGAAACTGGAGTTAAAAGCAGTTGGGAGCCACCTGACCTGAGTGCTAGGAACTCAAATTAGGTCTTCTGCAAGGGCAGTACAAGCTCTTAACTATTAAGCCACCTCTCCAGCCCCTCAAATGAAACTTTTTAAGGACTTTACAGCTTTATAAGGGAATACATGGCATAGTTTGATGGATAAAATACTTAGTAGTGTTAGGACTATAATTGATGAATTGGTATAGATTGGGTATTTATATGCTGTAGTTAATGGACTTAACCAAGTAATATATACTATATTATCGTAATAGTAATTCTCACATCAATTGTCTGTTCACTTATTGCCTGCTGGATTTTTAAGCATCAGAAAGTGGGTTTCTGTAACACACAAACAGAATGCAATGTAGATAAAAACAAAAGCATAGTGGTACCAGTTTGCAGAAAAGATTTCAGCCACAGATATGTATATATTAGTGCTTAGAACTCAGATTGAGAACAAATGAAATTTCCTTCTTCCTGAAAACCTACTTGGCATTATCTCAACTTATACTTTGTAGGCTTTGTAATATACTGACCTACTTCATGGAGTAAAGACAGTAGACACTGGCTAGAGAGATGACTCAGCCATTAAGAGCACATAATGCTCTTGGAGAGGACCAGTGTTTGGTTCTAAGCACCAATGTCAAGCGCCTTACACCTGCCTGTAAGTCCACATCCAGGGGGTTTTGATGCCTCTGGCCTCTGTGAGCACCTGCACTCACATGTACATACCGATATACAAACACATAATTAAAAATAACAAATTATAAATATACAGGCATTAATAAAGTCCATTGGTGAATGTGTGTCAGGAATCACAATGTTCAGCTATGAAAGCGTTTGTGAACCCTATAAACTACAGCAGTGAATTAGAACTGTCAAGGTGTGTTGAGAGGTGAGCTAAGCCAGTTCACACAAAACCTTTGAGGACCTGTAGAGTGTTCAGTTTTCTTAAAAATATAGAGGGAAGCTATCAAGGTGGGGATTTTGTTTTGTTGTGTTTTTTCAAGACATTCTCTGTGTAGCCCTGGCTGTCCTAGAACTTGCTCTGTAGACCAGGCGGCCTCAAACTCAAAGATCTATAAAGGGCCCACTCAAGGTGTTTTTAAAGCATAGAGTTCTTAGAAAGAAGGTATAGGTTCGGATTCAGAGGACTTGTGAGTAGAAGAAATTCATATTTATTTTTCAGAAAGTTTTCATGTATATTTTTAGTTGTTCCTTTTATCTATTAATCTTTTTATTAAAATCAGGAACTATTACAAAAGAGTAGAATATATATATATCAGTGCAAGTCAGACCTATCCTTAATGGCTGTGCTCTCCTTAATTACAGCCTCTCCAGGCAGATCTCTGTCCGTTCGAGACCAACCTGGTCTTCAATAGCTAGTTTCAAGACAGCCTCCAAAGCTACAGAGAAACCCTGTCTCGAAAAGCACACACCTTGGCTGTAACATTTAAGATTGCTAATGTTTGTTTCCTCTTCAAAATAACCGTGCAATCAGTCAATATTATTGCTGTCTTGAAATTTCCCTGAGATACTAGTCCATAATAGCCCCTGGGCAAGTTCTTAGGGCATGGACAGAAAGTAACCATGTATTTTGCCAAACTATCACAGAATGTCTCTAGTCCAATTGCCAGTATTTATCCCTTAGAAAACCTCTTGGGCTGGGCCTCCACAATCTGTATAACTTTTAGCACCGCTGTCTTCTGAGCTCCTATTATGATGACCCAGCAGGCTCTTGCAACATTTAACCACTTTTCTTATTCAAAGTTCCAAAGTCTGTCACAGCAGTAACCCACTCCCTGGTACCAACTTCTATATTAGTTTTTTGTCTTGTTTTGTTTTTCATTGCTGGGATTAAACACATAACTAACGCAACTTATCAGAAGATTTACTTGAGCTGACAGATTCCAGTAGGTTAGAGCTCATGATGGTGGAGTGAAGGCATAGTAGCAGGAAACACAAAGCAGAAAGAGCAAACTCAAAATGGCTCAAGTCTTTAAGCTCTCAAAGCCTACCTGCAGTGGCACACTTCTTTTGACAAGCCATACCTGTTAAACCTCCCCAAATTGTGCTATCAATGAGAACCAAACATTTAAATCCCCAAGGCAAAGGGGGGGGTGGTCTCATGAAAATGACTCCACCTTCCCCTTGTTGCCATACTTGGCCAACAATTTAGAACACTTTGTGGGCCTCTGTTAGCTCTGGTTGGAGAGGTCATAGGTTGCCCTACAGGGCAAGCTGCTACTTCTGTTTTTCTAATTTAACATGTTGTACCCTATCTAAATGTCTTCTAAATATTTATATTTGTGCCTATAGATTAGTTAGTTGAGCTGCCAGCTTTTGTCAGAGATGCTTCCTTTTTTGTTTGTTTGGTTTCTCTCTCTCTCTCTCTCTCTCTCTCTCTCTCTCTCTCAAAACAGGGTCTTGCTATGTAGGACTTGCTGTCCTGGAACTCTTTAAACTCTTTAAGTAGACCAGACTGGCATCAGTCAATCTCACAGAGATCTGCCTCCCAAGTGCTGGCTTTAAAGGTATACGCCACTATGCCTGGCATGAGATTTTTCTTTTTGTAATGACCAACAATAACTGCACAAACTCATACTTGTCAAAATGATGAAAATAAGAGACTGTTGAATGTTCAACCTTAAGTGGGACACCTTACAACCTCTTCCACAGCAAGGGATCATTATGAAACACTTATCTCCCAAGTATGGCATGACTATTGTTGGCACAAAGAAAGGAGAGAAAGAAAAGAAAGATCAGTGGAATGGAGGTTCTCCACACTTGTTTTTACAAAAGCAGAAGGCTCTTGAGAATAAGATTCAACAAATGATAACTCAGTCCTGAAAGACTAAGCTCGTTTGGGTGGGACATGAGCCTTAGGCATGTGAGTACTGGTCTGTCAGCCTTTTAGGAGTAAGTCCAGATCTAAGAATACCTCCCTGGTGGCAGCCTGTGAAACCTGTAAGTACACTGCTGGAGTTGTGGATAGACAAAGGCAAAACCTTGTAAGCAGTAGTGTGTAATCATGGGACTGATGTCTACCCAGAGAGCCCTGCACTCACCAAAAGATAGTAAAGGAAGGAACATAAATACATGCTGCTTCCTCAAGCCTCTCCCACACCTCCAGGCTGGATTTCCTGTGTAACGTGTATGTGGTTATCTACTTACTCTTGTTAATGGTAGCTTTTGGACAGTGATGTTTCACTCTCACTCTGGCTGCCTCTTGCATCAGCGATAGTTCTGTAAAACTTCCCAGCCCTTGGGAGTAAGCCTGCCCATGGCTTACAATGTTTTAAAAGAAGTTATTCTCCTGATATAAAGTGTAGCATTAATCGTTAAAAAAGAAAGTACCATTTTCAGCTGCAAAGCACATCGGTCCCCTGGTGGACCCAAAGATTTTTAGCCTGGTAACTAATCTTTCGTTTGCCTGGGTCTCAGTCTGGTGCTGTGTGTTACTCTCTTGTCTAGGTGTAAAGTTAGAGTAGTGCAGATGGTCCGTGTGCTTTGAGCACAGATCTGAGGTGGATTTACTATTTCAAGCCCCAAACTGAAGGTAGTAGTGTCTTGGTTCTAGAAGACAGAAAGCAGATGCGCACAAAAAGCTTTCACAGAAAGCAGATGAGCACAAACCAGGAATGTTAAACTAGAGCAAGAAGGCTCCAAAGAAAGTAAATGGAGAATGCTGTTTCACCTTCAGAGTTGGTTTCTGTTGCCACTGTCACTCAGTCCCCATACTCCTAAACATGTACAGGCAGTATTCCAAGCTTCCATAAAAACAAGTCATTTGGCTGATAGACTTCAGTTAACACTCCTTACTGCAGCAGTTTAGTGTAAATTTCAGATATTTGTTAGACCTTGCTTAGTGTTCAGGCCTAAGCAACTTTGCAAGGTCAGTAGATTCCCATTCTATACATTATTTAAGACTTACATAGATCTACATTTGTCCTCTGGAAGTTGAAATGAATGTTAAATTTCAAAAATTCAGTGCACATCCAAAATTGTGAAATTAGTATTCAGTACTTTCTGTCTCTTGAGCAGCTTCGTTTTGTGATTAGCCATTTCTCTGACTTCATTCTCTGCCATTACAATGGTGACAGCAGGATTTTTGTTGTTTTTAAGATAGGATGTACTTGCACAGTTCAACTGAGTCTCAAACTTGGAATCCTCTTGCCTCAGCCTCCCCACTGTGTCATCACATGGTTACTACAAGAGTTAAAAACTTCAAATAGAGGGGAAAACAGCAAGACATGGCCCCTAAGCTATAAGGGAATATGAATATAATCAAATTATTGGTCACAAGAAACTGGTTTTTCTTTAGTATAGGAACTCCCCAAATGAGTTGTATTAGTTTAATATAATCTTAATACAAAAACATAATGAGAGAGGGAAGGACACAATTCAGGTCATTCTCAACCAAGTGCAAAAGTCTTAGACACATATTAGCAAATCAAGTCTAGCTGTGTGTAAATATTATACATATTATTACCAAAACAACTATTTCAATAATAGAAAATTGGTTTTCTGTCATTTACCCAATTAAAACATTTTGGAAACTAAGAAAGAAGAGAAACTCTTAATTTCTTGCTCTTTTTTAAATTTATTTTATTTTATGTTTATGCGTGTTTTGTCTGCATGTATGTTTGTGTACTACCACATGTGTGTTTGGTGTCAGTGAAAGCCAGAAGAGGGTATCATCTCCTAGAAATTTAACCCAGCTACCCTGGGAAAATTTCCAGTGCTCTCAATCCCTGAACCATCTCTCCAGCACGCAAGCTTCCTTAAAGGCTAGCTTTTAAAATTCTGTGGGAAAAAATTATCCTTGAAAAGATTATTGTCCGTTGGATATTGTGCATGCTTGTAATCTAATCCTCACATTTGCCAAGTGGCAACCAACCTGTACTACGAAGGGAAAGAAAAAGCTATGTCACTATTTACCCTTAACTAGGAGTTTGTTTGGCATTACTTGAGATCAGAACCTCTGGTGAAGTAAGAAAATGTAGTGAGTAGATAAGTATCAGCTAATACAGATCTGAGAACTATAGTAGAGTTGCTGTTTACAGAGTCAGTTTTAGAAGGTAAAGTAAAATAACTTGTTCTGTAATTCAAGGATTCCAAGATTTTAGTTACTACCCTCCAATTGCTTTCTAGGTTTGGTGCCATTCATCAGCATTCGAAGAATCTCATTTGTTTTCGTTAAACTATCAAAATTAATGTAAATAATATGTATCCTTGCTCATGCATGTACCTTTACAAATCGATGATGGTATTTTTCTTCCTGGTCCTTGGACTCTGCATGTGCTGAGCAAATACTCTGCCACTGAGCTGCAACCCTAGCCCTTGCTGTTTCAGGTACATTTTGCAAAACAAATTTAATAGTATTGAATCATTTGTCCGAAGACTCCTAGGATCTCTACACATTTGAAAGACCACCTTCCTCTTTAAAAAAGTTATACCTCAGAATCTTCAGGAGAGAAGAGCAATAGAGCCATGAAGTGTAAACACCAAGTGCAGGACTTGCTTGTTTTGTCATCGTGTTGTCAATACGTACCTTCCTTTCACACATTCAAACCATCATTTTTTTATAGCCAGAATTCCAGAATATTTGTGTCTGTATCTGTGTGAAGTGTGTGGGTCTTTCATCTTTAATTTTATTTTTCCACTGATTCCATCGTGCTTGCACTCCATGTGCACACATGGGGACCTGGATTCAATTCCCACCCACATGGCGGGTCCAGTTCCCAGGTATCAGCACTGTCATTTGGAAAGCTGCTGTGGGAAATGACAGGCTCTGTTAGCCTACCAGTGACACCTCTATGTTTTCTGTACCTTATTAACTACCTCATCCCCATTACCTAAAGTTATAACTCATCAAGTTGTTAAATATAAGTTAATGTCCTTGTAAGCTGGTGAAATAACGTCAGTAGGGTGTTTGTCCTTCAAGCATGAAAACCTGTGTTTGATTGCTAGCACCTTTACAATGTGTTCAACACTGAAAGATGGAGCTGGATCCCTGGATCTCACTTGCCTACTCAGGGTGCAATGAGAAACCCTGGCTCAGAAAATACAGTGGAAGGATGGAGAAATGGCTTAGCAGTTAAGAATACTTGTTGCTATTTCCAGAGGACCCAGGTTTGGTTCCCAGCACTACATGATACATTGCTGTCACTTTGTTCACTCCACTGGTCACCTCTTGTTAACATTCATTCCGTTTGTCTACTACTGGAGTAGGTGAATTCAAAAAGACTTTTTCTGGTGTCTACACACTCAAATCCTCAAGCTTTAGTATTTTTGTGGGTGTGAGATATGACAGGAGGTACATGTGGCTATATGCTCATCTGGATGCCAGGGATCATCTTCACATGCATCCCTCTGAAGTTTTCTCCTTCTCTCTCTCTTTCCCCTTCCCCCTCCCCCTTCAGGGACTCATATTTGGCCCTTGCAGGTCTGATCAGCAAGCCCCGGGGATCCTCCTCTCTCCTCCTGAGCACTGGGATTACAAGGGCATGCCACACCACCACATCTACATTCTTACATGACTTCTGGCTCAAGAAGGAATTAAGGTCTTGGCAATTACTTTACTGAGCCACCTTCCCAGCCCCAGGCATTAATTTTTGTAACCAAGGTATCTGTGTGTTTTGGAGATCAGCTTGGTGGTAGAGCATTTACTTCACATGCACTTGATTAGAATATTAAGCATCAAAAGTAATGGCAGGTAGGTATAGCATACATAAAGGCAGCCTAACCTGGGTGCATTTTTAGACTCTATATTTTATTTTATTTGAGATGGGGTCTCATTATGCAGCTCTGTCTGTCCTGGAACTCTGTACACTAGGCTGGCCTTGAACTCAGATCTGTTTTAAGATATCTAACAATGTGTTACCAGAGTGTATGCCTATAGGAAGGGAAATAAGGATTATGGGGCTAAAGTTCATTATAGAAGACAGGACAGTCTACCAGGGAAGAAGAAATTGTACAGTCTTGAAAAGACAAGGTCACCTCAATGTTAAATTGTTCCTAGTTAAGGTTTCTATTTCTATAATATAAAGCATCACAACCATAAGAAACTTAGGAAGGACAAGGTTTATTTCATCAACCAGGAAGGGCAGGGAAGGAGCCTGGAGGCAGGAACTGATAGAAGAGGGCTCCTTACTGCCTTGCCCCTCATGACTTTCTCATTTTCTTTCTTTTTTAATTGCATCTTGAGAACAGACATGTGTTTGTATAAGTTTATGTTAATGGCATAAGCAGTTCTTAGTTCCTTATTTTTTGTTCACCTAATACTCAACAGTCATTTATTAGCACTTTGGCCATTATGAATCTGTGCATTAGCTGCAGAAAGGAACTTCTGGCAAAAAAACCAGAGCAGCACTAATTTATGAGTAGTAGCCAGAAGTTTTCCGTCCAGTTGTACTTGATTTCTATGTCCTACAACAAAGTATGTTGTATCTTCAGCAGTTGAGTATTAGAACTTAGTTTTGGTGGACAATAAAGAGCATTGTTATTTTCAGGTGTTCTGGGGCCTCGGTGACCCGTAACTCATATGAAGGTATCCCACGCCTGGCACTGAGATTTTCATTTAATAATCATGTTTCCTAGTGGGGGGCACTGTCCAGCTATGCAGGGTTTTTGTGTCCAAACTCATTTTAATTAACTTACAAGTAAGGTAGTAGGTTTCCAGGATACGGTTTCATGCATCTTTAGTTTCAATTAACCTTTCCTCCACCCTGTCCCCCCGTCCTTTCACTACCACCCCTGCTTAAACTTTTAACCCTAAAAACAACCCCCCCACTTGCATAGCACATGCCTTCTATCCTCTTATTTGTTACGGCTTCATCTTCCCCACAATAGGCCCTTTCTAGCTTCTTGGCTGCTCCAAATTAAACACACAAATAAGAACTTCGAAGCTAGGAGCCATGGGAGAGAGTGTATGATGACATTTGTCTCGATAGGCCTTGGTTGCTTTCCTTAATATGATGTCCTCCAGTTGTATCCAAATTCCTGAAAATTGTATAATTTCATTTTTCTTCAGATACGATTAAAAATCCATTGTGTATTTGTACCACATTTTTATTACCAATATATTTACTGATGGACTTGTAGGCTAGTTCCATTTCCTAGTTATTGTAAATAGTGGCGATGAACATGGATATGGAAAAAGGATTTGAGTCCTTTGGATAGATGCCCAGGAGAGGTATAAATTGATTTTTATTGTAGTTGTATTTAACTTTCTGAAAAACCTCCACAAAGATTTCCGTAGAGACTGGACCAATTTACATTTCATGTATTTCCATTTCCCCATCTCCTAACCAGCATCTGCTATCACTTGTTTTCTTGATTATACCCTTTCTGACTAGGGTGAGAAGTAATTGAAAAATAATTTTAATTTTCATTTCCCTGATAGCTAATGATGTTGAAATTTTTTGATTTAAATTTTAAATAGCCATTTCTCTTTCATTTTTCAAGAACTTTTTGAGTCTTTATTCCCTCCTTTTTGTTAGTTTTCATGATATTTAATTTCTTGGATTCTTTCTATGATCAAGATATCAATCCTGTGTTGGAAATAGAACTGCCAATAATGTCTTCCCATTCTGTGTTCAGTTTCCTTTGCTCTATAAAAGCTTTTTAATTTTGTGAGATCCTACTTGTTGATATTGGCCTTATTTCCCGTGAAGCCAGAGTTCTAGTCAGAAAATCCTTACCATTGCCGGTATCTTGAAGTACACTTTTTCCTCTAGCAGTTTCAGAGTTTGAAGTCTTACGTTGAAGCCCTTGTTCCATTTTGATTCTGTTCAGGGAGACAAGGATTTAGTTTTATTCTTCTACATGTTTTTCTGGCACCATTTACTAAATATGCTATATTTTCTTTAATGTATATTTTTGGCATTCTTTGTCAAAAAACAAGGTGGCTGTAGTTCACTGATTTTGAATTTTGTCAAAAGCCTTCTCTGAATTGATATTGATGTAACAATGAAATTTCCATTCTTGCGTTATCCCTGCATTTCTGGAATAAAATATCTCAAACTTGATCATAGTCAGTGATCTTCTAATCTATGTGTTTTTAATTCAATTTCCAAGTATTTTGATGAATATTTTTTTATATCTTTCATCAATGAAATTGATCTAATTTTTCCCTGCATCTTTACTGATTTTGGTGCTAGGCCTTATACTAGCTTTGTAAAAAATAATTTGATATTACTTCCTTTTCTGTTTTATGAAATAGCTTGAGAAACATTAGGCACTAGTTTTAATTCTTTGAAGGACTGATAAAATTCACCAGTGAATCCATCTGGACCTGAACTTTTTTTAGTTGGAAGAGTTTTAATTGCTATTTCAGTCTTAGCTGCTTGTTATAGATATGTTTAATTTTGGAAGGTTATATTTATCTAGAAATGTATCCATTTTTTTTCCAGTTTAGTGGAATATATGTTTTCAAGGTGTGTCCTAACAATTTTCTGAATTTCATTGGTATCTGTTTTAATGGCTCCTTTTCTCTCTCTCTCTCTCTCTCTCTCTCTCTCTCTCTCTCTCTCTCTCTCTCTCTCTGTGTGTGTGTGTGTGTGTGTGTGTGTGTGTGTGTGTGTGTGTGTGTGTGTGTGTGTTTTCATGTCTGTGGGAGGCCAGATGTGACAGAGTTTCTCTGTGTGGCTTTGTAAAGCACATTGGCCTTGAATTCACAGAGATCTGCCTACCTCTGCTTCCCAAATGCTGGGATTAAAGACATGTGCAACCACAGCTTGGCAATTCCCTTGAATTTTATGAGACACAAATTATAGGCTGAAATAATAGATTTGTAATGTGAAGGGATTATTATATCATTCAAAAGCTCAAAGCCCTGTTTCTGAGTGATGTAGCAGGTACTAGTATCTTACTTAACCTGGCTCTCCTGTATAAATTTCTTAACTCAAACTGTTACGCAAGGTTGTTTTAAGCATCAAGATATATACATAAATACATACATACAAATAACACACACATTGCTAACCAATAGTGTCTCCAAATGCTCTTGTCTGTTTACCTTCCTGTGGGATTCTGAGAATTTTCCTGATGTTACACAGAAATTGCCAACTAACCTGAATACACCTTTATCTTGTTTGTAGGTAAACTTACATGTTTTTGTTAAGTGGGACAATCACTGCTTTTAGAAATAGTGTTTAAGTCTGTCTATTTCCAGGGATGTTTGTCTCACTTCAGGATTTAAAGTATTTCCAGAATAATGTCAGCAAATGTATTTGGGAGGGTTCTTGATTACAGTTAATAGACATTGACTACCAATGATATTTATTGGTGCCTTTGTTTTAGCCTGTTGTATGGAGAGTACAGAGTCCACATTGAGTTATTAAAACATTTGTTGTCTCTTTCTTTTTCAGAAGATGAATAATCTTTCATTTAGCGAGCTATGTTGCCTCTTCTGCTGTCCACCTTGCCCAGGGAAAATTGCTTCAAAATTAGCATTTTTGCCACCTGATCCAACATACACACTGATGTGTGATGAAAGTGGAAGCCGCTGGACTTTACACCTGTCAGAAAGAGCGGACTGGCAATACTCTTCCAGAGAAAAAGATGCTATTGAGTGTTTCATGACGAGAACCAGTAAAGGCAATAGAATTGCTTGTATGTTTGTGCGCTGTTCACCTAATGCTAAATATACCTTACTCTTCTCACATGGAAATGCTGTTGATCTTGGTCAGATGAGCAGCTTTTACATAGGTCTGGGGTCCCGGATTAATTGTAATATATTCTCATATGATTATTCTGGATATGGTGCTAGTTCTGGAAAGCCAACAGAGAAGAACCTGTATGCAGATGTTGAAGCTGCCTGGCTGGCTCTTCGGACAAGGTAATCATTATGGGGATCATTTCTTTACACTTATGGTGGTTAAGTTATACTGTAGAATAATAGAATGGAAACCATTTTTTTAATTAATTTTTTTTTATTTTACATGTCGATCCCAGTTCTCTCTCCCTCCCTCTTACCCTCTCTCCCCACTCACATGCACCCTGATCACCCTCCCCTCTCATCCCCCCACCTCCATTCCACATGTAGGGCTATGCTATCCAGGTGGGGTCATGTAAATCTGTCAAGTCATTTGAAGTAGGGACTAGGACTTCTCTCCTGTCTCTAGGTTAAGGGAGTATCCCTCCATGGAGGATGTGTCTGCAAGGTCCTTTTGTGCACCAGGAATACATCCTGGTTCTACTGTCTAATATCCCTTAGACTGCTCTGTCTTTCTAGCTGAGACCCATATTCAGGGGGTCTGAGTCAGTCCCATGCTAGATTCCCAGCTATCAGTCTAGGGGGCCCATTAGCTCCTCCTTGTTCAGGTCAGCTGTCTCTATGTGTTTCTGCAACCTGATCTTGTCCTCTCTCTCTGCATCTGGATTCTAGTTCGACTTAGTGTTTAGTTATGTGTGTTTGCTTCTGTTTCCAACTAGATGAGGGCTCCATAATGGTGGATAAGTTAATTGTTGATCTCACTATCAGGGATGGCATTTATGGTAGCCTTTCCACGGTTGCTCAAATTGTTAGTTGGAGTCAGTCTTGTAGGTCTCTAGACCTTTCTTTAGGTTCAGTTTTCTCTTCAAACCAATAATGGCTCCCTCTTTTATGTTCTCTCTCTCTCTCTCTCTCTCTCTCTCTCTCTCTCTTGTCTTCTATTCCTACCCTGACTCAATCTTCCTAGTTGCACGTGCTTTCCTCTCCTCCCTTCTTTCTCCTACTTCTCTCTCCATTCACTGCCCCCCCCCACTTCCCCTGTGCTCTGGGGGACTTGTCTCTTCCCCTTTTTGTGAGGGACCTTATATGAATCTCTTAGAATACACATTGTATCCTGGTTCCTCTGTAGGTGTGAATTATAGGCTGGTGATCCTTTGCTCTAGCTCTAAAATCCATATATAAGCGAGTACATACTATGTTCCTCTTTTTGTGACTGGGTTACCTCACTCAGGATGGTTTCTTCAAGTGCCATCCACTTGCCTGCGAATTTCAAGATTCCATTATTTTTTTTCTGCAGAATAGATTCCATTATGTAGATGTGCCACATCTTCTTTATCCGTTCTTCAGTTGAGGGGCATCTAGGTAGCTTCCAGGTTCTTGCTATTACAAATAACGCTGCTATGAACATAATTGAGCACATGTCTTTGTTGCATGGATGTGGATCATTTGGGTATATGTCTAAGAGGGGGATTTCTGGGTTCTGTGGTAAACTAATTCCCATTTTTCTGAGGAACCGCCATACTGATCTCCAAAATGACTGTACGAGGTTGCACTCCCACCAGCAGTAGAGAAGTGTTTCCCTTTCTCCACATCCTCTCCAGCATAAGTTGTCGTTGGTATTTGTAATTTTAGCCATCCTGGCAGGGGTAAGATGGTATCTCAAAGTTGTTTTGATTAGCATTTCCCTGATAGCTAAGGATGTTGAACACTTTCTTAAGTGTCTTTTAGCCTTTTTGATTTCCTCTATCGAGAATTCTTTCTTCAGTTCTGTACCCCATTTTTTAATAGGGTTATTTGGTGTTTTGTTGACTAGTTTCATGAATTATTTGTATATTTTGGAGATAAGCCCTTTGTCAGATGTAGGATTGGTAAAAATCTTTTCTGTGGGCTGCCGTTTGGTCTTGTCCTCTGTGTCCTTTGCCTTACAGAAGCTTCTAAGTTTGAGGAGATCCCATTTATTAATTGTTGATGTCAGTGTCTGTGCTCCTGGAGTTATGTTCAGGAAGCTGTCTCCTATACCAATTTGTTCAAGGGTACCTCCTACTTTCTCTTCTAAGAGGTTCAGTGTGGCTGGATTGATGTTGAGGTCTTTGATACATTTGAACTTGAGTTTTGTGCATGGTGATAGACATGGGTCTACCTGCAGTCTTCTACACACCATCATCCAATTGTGCCAGCACCATTTGTTGAAGATGCTGTCCTCCCCCCCCCCCATTGTAGTCTTAGCTGTTTTGTTGAAAATCAGGTGTTCATAAGTGTGTGGGTTAATATCAGGACTTTTAATTCAATTTCATTGGTCTACCTATCTATTTTTGCGCCAGTACCAGGCTCTGTAGTAGAGCTTAAAGTTAGGGATATTGATGCCTCCTGAAGTTCTTTTATTGTACAGGGTTGTTTTGGCTATCCTGGGTCTTTTGTTTTTCTATATAAAGTTGATTATTATCCTTTCAAGGTCAGTGAAGAATTGTGCTGGGATTTTAGTGGGGATTGCATTGAATCTGTAGATTGCTTTTGGCAAGATTGCCATTTTTACTATATTTATCCTACCTATCCAAGAGCATGGGAGATCTTTCCATTTTCTGGTATCTTCTTTAATTTTTTTTAGTTCTTACTATATAGGTGTTTCATTTATGTTGTTTGTGGCTATTGTAAAGGGTAATATTTCTCTCATTTCTTTCTCAGCCTCTTTGTCATCTGAATAAAGTAGGGCTACTGATTTTTTTGAGTTTATCTTGTATCCTGCTAGTTTGCTGAAGGTGTTTATCAGCTGTAGGAGTTCCCTGGTAGAGTTTATTGGGTCTCTTATGTAAACTATCATATCATCTGCAAATAGAGACAATTTGACTTCTTCCTTTCCAATTTGGATCCCCTTGATCTCATGGGAAGCATTTTTAACATACATGCATTGAACTATAATACGAGGATATTTGCCAGCATGTATATATTAAACTAATTATATATATATATATATATATATATATATATATATATATACCATATATAACGCTATATATATATATATGCATTCGAGAGGCAGAGGCAGACGAATCTCTGTGAGTTTAAGTCCAGCCTGGTCTATACAGCTAGTTTCAGGACAAGCTCCAAAGCAATACAAAGAAACCCTGTCTCAAAAAACCAAAAAGGAAAAAAAAAAAAAAAAAAAAAAAACCAGAAAATTTAGGCTTTCTAATAATAGTAGTTTCTGAACTTCTGATAAAAGCAACAAAAATGGGTGTGGCTATCTATGCAGTCCTCTCCTACAGTACTCAGTCTCCATCTGTGTGCTTTCATGAAAAGACTAATGGACTGGAAGTCAGCATATTTGTGTCCTAAATATAGGTTTACTATCAACTTACCAACTTACAGTGACTTTTGAATATCTGGTCATTGTGCAGCTTAAGTAGATTGAATGGTCTCTAAAGTTCTTTTTAACTCATTATTCTCAAATTTTTATTGCTTAACTAGAATCTCTTGTGTCTTGCTCCTAAGTTTTGATATTGTTGACGTTACCCCCAAACCCAGAATTGCTATATGCAGTGTTTTTGCCAGCATATAGCAATAGTATGGTCTCAGGAGATGTGCTAATGTTGCAAATGCTCATCCTCCGAGCTTCTTGGTTACTGGAAGCTTGTCTGGGTTAACTATCATGTTTAGTCAGTTAGGAATAGGTGGAACCCACCTCTGATGGTACCCTGTGTACTTGTGGAGGACAGATTGAAGAAGCTGTGGGGAGGTGTATCATTGCCTGGATAGTAATTGGTTTTGAGTACTTGTATGAGGACATAGGAAGAGTTTGCCTCGCTCCTGGTGAATGGTCAGATTCTCAAAAATTCCCCTAACCTCTCCATAAGATTAGACACTGCTGTCCATATCCCTTTGGCTGCCAGAAATGACCACTCTGCCTTGTTAGTGGAACAGCAAACTGACAGTCTCTGTAACCTTTAGCCCCTTCACCTTCAGCTCCTGTGGCACCTCACCTACATCTGAAGTCATTTATAGTTGGAACAATTACACTATAAACAAGTAAAACTTCCTGGAGCATCTTAGATAGCAAATCAATTTTTATAGAGTCAGTGCATTCACACACATCTGTAGTACTGACAAAGGGGATAAAATGACACTTAAGGTTTTTAGCGCAGATTCTATTCCTAATTAACTAAACAATACCATTTGGAACTCCAGGTCATTTGACTGTATTTGTAAGTTTTGGTCCATCTCTGAATGACCATAGATTTCAAGAAATACTGTAATTTGATCTTGACTGAAAGTTAAGTTCTGTATTCTTTCCATACCATAACTTTAGGCAGAATCTCATCTGTATAGCTAGTTCAGAAAATCATATAACCTACTCTTGATGTACAGAAAAATCAAGAACATCTGCTCTATTGGGTAGAAAATCATGCATCACACTAACACTAAATATTAACCATTAGTCCATCGAAATATACTTGGTATAATATATTCCAAACTTAAGATGACTAAAATACAATGAATGACTTAATTTTTTTCATAAAATTGAAGTTTTAAAAGACCTTAGAAATTACTTTTCTAAAAGACTAGAATTGAGCATGAAACAGTTCAAAGTATAGAGCTTATTGTAACATTAAAAATGATGGCTAAGAAATTTAAGTTTTAAAATATAAATTGGCATTGTCTCATTGTGAGACTTTCTGTAGCAATTCTTAGGATGATGGAACATTTCCTTCCACTTTTACTATATCTTTTGAACTTGTGAATTTCTTAGATACGGCATTCGTCCTGAAAATGTGATTATATATGGCCAGAGCATAGGGACAGTACCATCTGTGGATCTTGCTGCTCGGTATGAGAGTGCTGCTGTCATTCTTCATTCTCCGTTGACCTCAGGAATGCGAGTTGCTTTCCCTGATACCAAGAAGACCTACTGTTTTGATGCATTCCCAAAGTAAGTTCAACATTCAAAATCATTTCATTTCAGGAACTTCGTGTAATTGATCACATAGGAATTGTGGGAAACTAGCTTGAATAGTGTCAGCACATGACTGACCAAAAGAAAGAAAAAAAAAAAAAAATGCTGAAATGTTTAAGCATGAAGTGGGATTTTAGATCCTAAGCAGCAGCATGAACAAGTGCTGGAAACAAGAAAATGAATTTGTGAATGTAAATTAACAGGGCAGAGCAGCAGGTTGGATGTAGGATCCCATAGAGAACAGCTTGACTAAGGCTTTTGCCTTGGAACTAGTTCTTGTCGACCAGGCTGGTCTCGAACTCACAGAGATCTGCCTGCCTCACAGCCTCCCGAGTGCTGGGACTAATGGCCTGTTGTCACTACCGCCTGGCAAAAGTTGACTCTTAAGTGGCTGGAGGAAGTGCTGCTGCCTGCTGTACATAGTAGTGGATAGATTCAAAAGGAGGGCTAATGCTCTACAAGGTTGCCACCTGCCTTGTTCATATTGAGGGGAGGGAAAGTTAATGTCCTATTTTTCTCAAGGACAGGCAGAAGGCAAGAAAGGAAAAGCAGGCACTTTTCATTTTGTCTTCTCTTGGCAGGAATACAAAGGATATTTTTATGAATGGGAGGCCAGAAGCCAAGTTATCACTTGGTTCTTTAGCAGAAGAGCAAAAGTTATTTCAAAAACTACTTATTCACTGTTGGGCTGGAGAGATGTTACAAACATGAGGACCTCAGTTCAATCCCTAGAGCCCCATTTTCAATTTAAAAAAGAGTGGTGGTGCTTTAGTGTCAAAGCTGGTGAGGGATCGGAAATAGAAGCTGGTAGATCCCTGGAGCTCCCTGGCCACTGAACACAGTGACTGATAGAGTGATGACAATTACAGAGTTAGTTGTGGTGATGCATAACCCACTTCTGTCTTTTTCATAATTGACATACCTAGACATTTCCCAGAAGTAGTTGAAAAAGAAAATACACTGTTTGAAACTTGAATTCCTCTTTCGTGAACTTGTTTGCATTGTTTACTAGGAAATAGAGCCTTGAGAGTGCAGAGATTGCTTAGCAGTTTCTCTGAGTAACAAGATTCCATCTTGAAGATGAAGAGTTAGCTCAGAGATTAAGAACTCTGACTATTCTTCCAGAGGACCTGTATTCAATTCTCAGCAACCACATGGTAGCTCACAACTGTCTGTGGCTCTAGTTCCAGGGGAATCTGACACTCACACTGCACTAAAAATAAATAATTTTAAAAATAGTTGAAAATATTTAAAAAATAAACAAAGGAAAAAACTTTAAAAAAGATGGAATCCTTTTTATTTTTTAATCAGTGTTTTCTCTGTGGGGAGGGGAGGGTGTACAGAAAACATGTTTGTAAGATTGCCTCTGCATAGTTTCCCCTCCCAAGTTGCCTTTCAAAATTTGTTTGCTTTGGTCTCCATCATACATTTGAAGTGTTCTCTTCAGTATCTGATCATTCTTAGCTCTCTATTCTTATGTAAGAGAGGAAAACTAAAGTGCCACTCTGGTACTGTGCAAAGCAAACTGTGGAACTCTGCCTTGGATGAGGAAGCCTGCCAGCCAGCATTCTCAAAAGCCAAACAGGTCCCACAGAGCCAGCCTTTTGTGTGTTGTGTGATGTGGTACCTCTCCTCTAAGCTGGAGTTCTGTATTTACAGACCTTCCAAAGTTGAAGGAAGAAAGTTACTCAGCTTTTCCAACAAGTCTGGGAAAGAGGGACCTTATTGTGTTAAGCAGACTTTGAAGGATGCCTTCATGTTTCAATCCCCCTCCTTCATCTCCATGGCAATGCCTTGGCCTTCTGGGGTATCCCATGGTAACTTGTTTCTTCACTTTGCCTTCTGTTTACTTTACATTATGTTTTCATGTATCTTTTTAATCAGTTATTTCATATATTCATCTGCTTTTTAGCTTTAAATGCTTCTCTCCCTGTTTTTTTGTTTTTTTTTTGTTTGTTTGTTTGTTTTGTTTTTGTTAGTTTATAGTCTTAAACCAGAACAAAAGCAGAATTTTAGTGACTGATAGAATAAAATGAGCACAGCAGGGAATGAAATTAGTGTAGTCAAGGGTCATCCTTGATCTGTACATGTTAAAGCCTAGGGGAAACTCAGCATTGTAGAAAGGTGTTTTGGGGTAAGGGTGGCATCAACTGATTGAAGCAGCACAACTGTACAAAGGTAACTTCCTCTGCCCAGAAGAGTACATGGAAAGGATGGATGGCTTTTGGATCCTACCCAGACCTAAGTGGCTTCTATCCCTAATGCTGACTTGTACACTTCTAATGTTTAAATTTCCTGTTCTGACACAGGAAACTTTCTTTCCTTTTTATATAGTTCATTGATTATTTTTTTCTCCCTTTCTCTTTTTCTCTCTAGTATTGACAAAATCTCTAAGATAACCTCTCCAGTATTAATAATTCATGGGACTGAAGATGAAGTCATTGACTTTTCGCATGGCCTCGCGTTATTTGAGCGTTGCCAAAGACCTGTGGAACCCCTGTGGGTTGAAGGGGCAGGACACAATGATGTGGAGCTTTATGGACAATACCTCGAGAGGTTAAAACAGTTTGTGTCACAGGAACTGGTAAATTTGTAAACTACTCTGTAAATTTGCATACTGGGTTTTCTTTTCTTGCTGAACTGCACTCCTTGGTAAATAACATAAAACCTGAAGGTTTTGTTTACAAATCATGTATGTTGCCTTCATAACTGTACAGGTAATGATTTGTTAACAGACTTAATGAAGGTTTTAATTACCAGAACTAGAAACTGGAAATGGCAGTATCATGCAGTCAGGCTGTGTAATTTATATTTTTTCTGTGAATTTTTTTTTAAACATCAAGATGAGTACTGTATGAAATTTTAATTCTATAAAATCAAATGCTGTAAAAGTATTGCCAAATGCTTTTGCATATCAAAAGCAAATTTATAAATATTTTTAAACATCTCAATGTACTAATATCCTGGTATACAAATATAATATTCTTTCAAAAAGCTGTATATCTGAAGCAATTCAAGTACTCAGAAAAAAAACTGTAAAAAACAAAACTATGAAAGCACCCACATTAACTAGAGTGACCTATGCCCTGTTGTACAGGGATAGATAGAGGCTTAAATGGTTATTTTATTGTAAAAATACATAAACTTTTCTGTATTCTTCGATTATAGTACATTGTCCTAAAAAGAAAAAAAATGAAGTCTTAATTTTTATGCCACCTGTTAACTTACCAGCCATTCATCATATAAATGAGAAGTCCTGATGGCGCTGATTTTTAACTAGGTTTGATTTATGTTTGGTACTGTGAGACAACTACTTTTAAGATTTTCATTCAGTTATTTAAAAGACATTTAGGGATTCAAGAATGATTTTGTATGCAATGTTGTTTTAAATTTTGACTAATTATTAGAATTGTAGTAGTCTTCCTTATATGAATACTTGAAACTCCATTAGTTGTTCTTCAAGACTACAGACAGACTCACTGTTGGGTCCCTTTCAACCTTGGCTGTTTTTAAGAGTAAGGCCTGTTCTTTTGGATTACGATCTGAAAATGTCATAGGTTCACTTCTGAATACAAGGGATCAGAAAACATGTCATACATTTTATATTAACCAGTATAGTAAAAATAAAAGAATAAAGCTCACACATAAAAACTAAGTTGCCTTTCCTTGAATGAATCTTGCCTGAATAAATGAAAGTAAAATAAAAATTAAACTAATGGTATGTAGTCTAATTTGTAATGAATGAGAATCGAAATAATACACACTGTGGATGTTTCTAAGGCCTTATGTAGTTTTAATTGTTCTGCCTGTTCTGTGGTTATGTCTTAAGACTATAGTATATAATTCTTTAAAGTATATCAAGTATTGTGAATGCTTTGGTTCAGATATGTCAAATTAACAGTAAAACAACAAATGTATCACTTGGCTGTGCTTATTTGCCTTCTTCTGAATTCCTTATCCTCACACCAAAAAAGTAACAATCAAACTCCTTTATGGGACATTTCTAAAATTGTCTTTATTTTTAAAAATAGTAGTAACATACTAATTGTGCATTTAAGGAAGTTAGTTTGATATTCCCACAAATGTGAATGACTGGGCTAATCGAGTGCAACCTTCTGTTCTCTACCACCTTCCTGGTCTCTAACAGTAACAATACTTTTTGTTGTTTGTTTGTTTGTTTGTTTGTTTGTTTGTTTTGAGGCTGGGTCTCACTGTTTAAATCTGGCTGTCCTGGAATTCATTATGTAAACCAGGCTGGCCTCAAACTCACAGAAATGCACCTGCCTCTGCACCTCTCCCCAGTGCTGAGACTAAAGGGGTCTTATTATTTTATTTTTTATTATTTATTTTTACTTTTAGGTCAGATTTTTTTAGCATCCATATTGAAAAGGAAAATCCCATTCTTATTCTATACCTTACTTATTTGCTTAACATAATGTTCTTTAATTCCATCCATTTTATTACATATGGCAGGATTTCATTCCTTATGGTTAAGTAATACTCTGTTATGGGTGTGTGACACATTTTACTTGTTCACTAATCTGCTTGTTACTATAGTTATTATTTAATGAGTCAGAGCCTGAGCCCTGACACTCCCAATAAGCCAAAGCTTAAATAAGCCAATTAAACAGTAGTAAAAAGTTAAGTCTGGGGTGGAGATGTAATCAACACAGCCACATTGAGGAAAGGCAAAGAGACCCAGTGAGCCCTTCCTGGATCTTTAAAACTGTTGCCAGAGTTAAGGTCAGAGCTTGTTCCTTGGCAGCCCTAACAAGCCAGGCTTGGCATACATCATTAATAAGCCCATTAAAAGAGCCAGATTAACAGTGAACTACAGAAGATTGATTCAGTGTGGTCACACATGGAGTTCTTAAAATTGTTTCCTGAGTTTGGGAGTCCTATCCAGGTAGCTGTTACTTGTACCAGTTTCTAAAATAGTTCATTACTATTTTCTCTAGTAGTTTTGAGAGTGATGGTTGTTTCTTTTAGACTATTAGTCTACTTTGAGTTGCTTTTTGCATGGGATATAGAAGAAAAATCCTTTTGACATCCAGCCTCCTGTTATTGTTTATTGAAGAGACTACCCTTTTCCCAGTGCATGACTGTGGTACCTTTGTTGTCAATATGCTAGCTGTGAGGTGTGTACGGTTATTTCTGGGCTCTCTGTCACCATTCATGGAGATGTTTTGGGGTCAATAGCATATTGGTTTTTGTTAAGACTCATCTGTATGTCTTATAGGGTATTGTGATGCCCCATGCTTTGTTAATTTTACCCAAGATTGCTATTTGGAGTCTTTTATGCTTTCATATGAATTTCAGGATTATTATTTCTAGTTCTTAGTTCTGTGAATAATACTGGTATTTTAATGAGGATTGCATTGAAATATAGATCACTTTAGGTAGTATGGACTTTTTAAAAATATTTCTTGATTCTTCAATCCATGTACATGGAAGGTATTTGCACTTTACTTTTTGTGTCTTTGATTTTTCTCATCAGTATTTTATAATTATTATAGAAGATAATCACTTCTTCGCTTAAGTTTATTTTTAAGTTGTATATTTGTTGTAGATGTGAATGAGACTGCTTTTATAATTTTAGCAGATTTCTTTTTGTTGTTTTTGTTTTTTTTTAAAGATTTATTTATTATGTATATACAGTGTTTTGCTTGCATGTATATCTGCACACCAGAAAAGGGCACCAGAAGTCATTATAGATGGTTGTGAGCCACCATGTGGTTGCTGGGAATTGAACTCAGGACCTCTGGAAGAGCAGCTAGTGCTCTTAACCTCTGAGCCATCTCTCCAGCCCCTGTTGTTTTTGTTTTTCAAGATGGTGTTTCTCTGTGTAGCCCTGGCTGTCTTGGAATTCATTCTGTAGGCCAAGATGGTCCAGAACTCAGAGAACTGCCTACCTCTGCTCCCAAATGCTGAGATTAAAGGTGTGCCCCACCAACGCCTGTTCTTTTAGGAGATTTCTTACTGGTATAAAGAAAAGCTGTGAATTTTGTATCCTACTTTATTGAGTTTGTTTATCAATTCCAGCCTTTTTATGGAGTCTTGGGCTTTTCTAAATATAAAGTCATTATCTGCACACGGGACTAGTTTGACTTCCCTCCTATTTGTTTGCTTTTTATGTTGTTCTCTTGTGTAATTTTTCTGCTGTTGCTGCTGCTATTGCTTTCTGTTTTTTCCCCACTCATTGTGACATTGATTGAGTTTGTCATATATACTGTGTTAGGTTAAGGTAATATTTCTAAACTTAACTGGTTTAGGGCTTTTATCACATTGCATCCTTTGAACTTTTTTTTGTTTGTTTGTTTGTTTGTTTTTTTTTTTTTTTTTTTTTTTTTTGCTTGTTGAAGATCATTTAAACTGTAAATATTACCTCACCTTTATTCATTTAGAATGGTTGAAAGAAATTGATAATTATCTTAAATTTAACAATTCATCTGTGAAGCCATCTGATATGGACGGCTTTCATTGGGAGATTTAACTATAGATTCATTTCTGTTCATTGTTCTGTTCTGGTGGTTTTGTGTTGTGGATCTACTTCAGTAGGTCATAGGTGTTGAGAAAATTGTTCTAGAAGATTTTCCTGTTAGCTTATAATTCTTCAGAATAGTCCCAGTGAGCCCTTGTATACTGTTTATTATTATGTCTCCCTTTTCACCTTTTTATTTGGTGTCACATACACACATCTTTCCTTGGTTGATCCAGGTAATGGTTTGTCAGTTTTTTCCAAAAGCTAACTCTAGCCAGGCATGGATACCCATGCCTGTAATCCTGGTACTCAAGAGGCTTAAGTGTCCTGAGTTTGAGGTCGGTGTAAGCTATGTAATGATACCCTGTCTCAGACAAATTTAAATATCCCACTATTCCATTGATAGTTTCTATTGTTTTCTTTGGTCTCTTATTTCATTTATCTTAATTGTTGTTTCCTTCTGATAATTTTTATTTGGTTTGTGGTTTGAGAGATGATGTTAAGATATATATTTGAAATCTTTATGGGTTGGTTGGTGTTTTTTTGTTTTTTTGGTTGATTGGTTTTTATGTAGGCTCATTATTACTATAAACTTGCCTCTTGGTAGATCAGAAATTTATAGCATAAAATGGTTTATCAGTGTTACACTTTTCTGAACCTGGACCTTTGTTGATCCCCCTCCCCAACGGTTTTCTGTCCTGTGTATGTGTGTACATACATACAAATATAGTGTAGTCATTTTTTTTTTCTTAATGGCTGATATGTATAGCTGTTCAGTTTGATAGCTTAATAAATGAAAATGAGGGCTGGAGAGGTAACTCAGTTAAAAGCACTGGCTGTTCTTCCAGAGGACCTGGGTTCAATTCCCAGCACCCACATGGCAGCTCACAGCTGTCTGTAAGTCTAGTGGATCCAACACTCTTACACAGACATACATGCAGGCAAAACACCTATGTACATGAAATTTTAAAAAGAAATCAATTGTTAAATAAATAAATAAATTTTTGAGGTTATAATTGACAGCAATTGTCATATTCTTGGTACATTTATGTATTCTACATGACCAAAACTTAGCTTAAGAGCAGCTTTCCCTGAGCAAGTATTACATTACAGAAAGCCAGATAAACCTGCAAATCTTGAGAAGCTTAGTGATCATTCAGAGCTGCATTTTACAAGTGCAAAGACAAACCCAGATGAGAGAGTTGTTTGCTCTAGAACTAAGTTCATTAGCACTGTTGTAGTAAAGCTCTTAGATCCCATTATCTTCTTTTAAGTAATATTACTGTGATCATTTTGGGTTTCAGCTACACAACCCAGGCTGGCTTGACCCTGCAGTCCTCTTGCCTCGGCCTCCTTAGTGCTGGGATTGCTCCAGTGACCCTTCTAGAAATTATAGCACAAATTTATTTGCTCTCCAATGCTTAATTCTGTATTTTAAATAACTAATTTTTCATTATCAGCTTGTTATTTATTCAATAGCAGTAAGTTGTTCCTTTCATATTTCTCAGTGATTTGTATATTTAATTAATGCTAACTTAACATTTACTAGGTGAAATAACAGCTTTTTAGATGTCAATACCTAATAAGTATGACCACATGAATAAATAAGTTTGTCAGATTTACTCTAAATTAGGACATATTAGAATAATTTATACTTACACTGAGGTATAGGCTGCAGAAATGAGAGGCAACGTTTATCCCATTTCTAAATAGATGATGCCTCTGACTAAATAGGGGATGAGTAATGCTGAGAAAGGAAGCAAAACAACACTCGCCTGGAAGTGACCTACTTGACATTTGAGCTTTAAAAACAAAAAGAAAAAAACAGGAAGAATAGAGTCTACAAATGTTGTTCAGCTGTTTAATTGGCTTGTGTGAATCCAGATGGACTTGGACTCTATTTCCTCTTGGCTGCCATGACTAAACATGTATAATACAATTAGAACACTCAACACAAAAAAAAAGCTTCAATGGTATGATTTAAGAATAAACCTCAGCCAGGCATTGAGGCACGCACCTGTGATCTGACATGGGAGGTAAAGGCATTAGGAACAGAAGTTCAAGGCCTGCCAGATGGAGCTGAGTAGACCCTATAGTAGAAAACAAAAAATTCTTATTGCTGGAAAAGAGGGGAAATGCTATTTTGCAATATTACTTTAGTAATTCAGAGTTAGATTTATTTTTTCTAAAATGACTGATAAGTAGTTGAAATGAAAGCTCCGTGGAAGAGTACTTGCCATCTATGTACAAGCTCCTGCACTTAGTCCCTAGTGCACGCACACACACACACACACACACACAATAATAATAATAATATATTCCAAAGGAACTGTTTAAGTCAGTTTTGAATTGGTGTGGGTTAAGTCAGATTTGAATTTGTGTTGGGAGGCCAATGGGCAGATTTGTGGACATAAGGCAATCTAAATCAGAATTTTATTTTTGGTTTTGTGTGTTTGTTTGTTTGTTTGTTTGTAGATGTTTCTCTGTAATTTTGTAGACCAGGCCACCTCGAACTCATGGAGATCTGTAAGGAGTAAGGTTTTTCCTCCCGCCGCTGGTCTTGTCCCACCACCGCACCAGCCCCAATTAACACACTGAGACTCTGTATATAATGCTGTTGGCCAGGTACTAGTTTCTTATTGGCTAGCTTTGTCTTAATTACTAACCCATTCCTATTAATCTATGTATTTCCACGTGGTCTCATATTACCTAGAGCTAGCTCTCTCCAGACTCTCCATGTTGACTCCTCCTTCCTCCTTTCTCTTTCCTCCTTGTCTTCTAGTCCCTCCTTTCTTCATTTCCTATTGGCCAACAGTGCTTTATTCATTAACCAGTATGAGAAACATATATACAGAATGACATCTCCCATCAGAGATCTACCTGCCTCTGCCTCCCAGGTGCTGGGATTAAAGGTATGTGCCACCATTGCCCAGCCTGAATCAGAATTTTAAATAAGAGCTTGGCATGGTGGCTCCCTCTGTAATTCCAGCCTCTGGGGAGGCTTAGATAAGAAGGTTACCATGAATTCCAAGCCACACTGGGTTACAGAACACCTTGTTGCAAAAAGAACAAAAATATTTGATGAACTATTCCTTCATACTAAGGGAGTGGATACATAAACTAGAAATGAAAACTTCTAGGTAGCATTCTGTATTAAAAAATTTAATCAGGTGAAACATTTGCATTTAAGTACATTGTTTCTTTTGTAAAATCAGAAGCCATCTATAATACTGTTAAAGACTTTAGTATTTCAAGCCCTTCTGAGTGTCAGTCAGGTATCTAAACCTAGGTCCACAGTGAAGAGTCATCACTAAGTCTGGGTGGATGTAGTAGAGTGTCCTGAACATGGTATGCTCTAAGCAAACCCACCACAAACCTGAGAAACTGCAGAAGACATACAAAGTACTAAGTGTGAGTTGGTTAAGCTTGGCCCTGGGTTGGATATAAAGCTCCATATGAAAGGTGTGACAATTAAAATTCCTGAATACCTAGTGTAACACAGAGTGAAGGTAGAGAAACCTAAGTGTGAAATAACCTTAAATGCAGTGGAATTATCCTAGAAAGGGATAAACACCATGAGGGGAAAAAACTGTGTTGGAGTGAGAGCTTTTTATGAATGAACATTTTTAGTGATAGTTTTAGATGGATTTTCTTTTACTCTAGCCCCATGTTGAAACACCCAAATGTTGTTGCTTGTTTTTTACTCTTTGCTTTTTTTGGGGTTGGGGTGGGTGTGCCATCCAGCTTTCAAATAAGTCACATGGATTTTTTTTTTTTTCCCTGTGCTGAATATAACATTTTCTACTGCTAATGCATTTTCTTTCTTCAAATATTTATTTATTTATTTTGCATGGTGATCCCAGTTTCCCTTCCCTACTCTTCTCCTGCTCACCCCCATTTCCACCCACCCCATGGGCTCCTTACAGAGGATAAGAACATCCCCTAGAACGTCAACTGTGTCTCCCACCACCTGGTTGAGACAGGACCAAGGCCCCTGCCCCCTGTGCTGAACAAGGTCCCTCTCCATAGAGAATGGGCTCCACAAAGTCAGTTCATACATTAGAGTTAGATCTTGGTCCCACTGCCAGTGGTCCCATATACTGCCCAAGCCATGCCATTGTCCACCTGTATTCAGGGGCCCTAGTTCGGTCCTATGCAGATTTCCCAGTTGTAAGTCTGGAATCTGATGTCTCACTAGCTTGGGTCCACTGATTCTGTGGGTTCCCCTATCATGATCCTGACTCAGCCCAATGGTTAATCATAGATCTCTGCTTCTATCTGTTTCTAGAAGAGGGTTCTAGCTTCTCTGGGGTTGTGGATTTTAGGCGGATATCCTTTGCTTTGTGTCTAATATTGTATCCACTTATGATTGAGTACATACTATATTTGTCTTTCTGGATCTGGGTTACCTCACTCAGGATGGTTTTTTTTTAGTTCTGTCCATTTGCTTGCAGATTTAAAGATATCATTGTTTCTTACTGCTCAGTAGTACTCCATTATGTAGATGTACCACATTTTCTTTATCCAGTCTTTGGTTGAGAAGCATTTAGGTTATTTCCAAGTTCTGGCTATTACTAATAATGTTACTGTGAACATAATTGAGTAAAAGTCCTTGTGGTGTGTCTCCTTTGGGTATATGACCAAAAGTTTTGTGTATATGACCAAAAGTGGTATTGCACGGTCTTGAGATAGACTACTAATTTTCTAAGAAATTGCTGTACTGATTTCCACAGCAGCTGAACAAATTTGCACTCCCACCAGAAATGGAGGAGTGTTCCCCTTTCTTCACATCTGCTCCAGTGTAAGTTGCCATTGGTGTTTTTGATTTTAGCCATTCTGATCAGTGTAAGATAGTATCTCAGAGTGGTTTTGATTTTCATTTCCCTGATGACTAAGAATGTTGAGTGTTTCCTTAAGTGTCCTTTGGCCATTTGAGATTGTTCTACTGAGAATTCTGTTTAGATCTGTACCCCATTTTTTTAATCGGATTATTTGGCAGTTTGATGTCTAGTTTCTTGAGTTCTTTATATATTTTAGAGATCTGTCAGATGTGAGGTTGGTGAAGATCTTTTCCTATTCTGTAGGCAACTGTTTTTGTCTTATTGGCTATGTCCTTTGCTTTACAGAAACTTCTCAGTTTCAGGAGGCCGTTGTTTTAAGTGTCTGTGCTGCTGATGTTATATTTAGGAAGTAGTCTCCTGTGCCTATGCATTCTAATGTATTTCCTACTTCCTCTTCTGTGAGGTCCACTGTGAATGAATTTATGTTGAGGTCTTTGATCCATTTGGACTTGAGTTTTGTTCATGGCAATAGCTATGGATCTATTTGCATCTTTCAGTATGTCAACATACGGTTATACCATCACCATTTGTTGAAGATGCTTTTTTTTTTTTTTTTTTTTTTTTCATTTTATATTGGCTTGTTTCTAGCCAGCTTTTCTTAAATTATCCCATCTACCTACCGTTTGCCTCTGAGCTTTTTACCTTTCTTCTATAGATCTTGCTCTGCAGCTGCCTGTGCAGCTGGGTGACTGGCCCCTGACATCTCCTCCTTGTTCTCTTGCTCCTTCCCCTTTTCCCCAGATTTCTATTTATTCTCTCCTGACAGTCCCACCTATCCTCTCTCCTTCCTTGCCATTGGCCGTTCAGCTCTCTATTAGACCATGTGGTGTTTTGCACAGGCAGAGAATCCCAGTTTCACAGAGTTAAATACAGCATACACAAAAGCAACACATCTTTATGCATTAAAACAAATGTTCCAGAGCATAAACAAATGGAACACACCTTAAAATAATATTCTACAACAGAAAGTTTCTTAAGTTGTATTTTGCCTGTATATGCAACCATGTACCCATGGAGGCCAGAAAGAGCATCAAATTCCCTGGGGCTAGATAGAGTTAAAGGCAGTTGTCAACTACCCAATCTGGGTGCTGGGAACAAACTCTGGAAGGGAAGCTCTTGACCAGTAACCCATCTGTGAATTATATCTGTTCTCCAGTTAGCAGAACCCAAGCAGCTTGGCTTTCTCTGGGTCTTCTGTTTGCATGCTGTCCTTTCACAGTCATACTCCCATAAATTTGTTCCAGCAGCTCTCTCATAGTTTAGAAAACCAGATAACTGCATTTATTATGTCTAGGACTAGCAGCATGCCCAGTCATAGGATGAATATGCTTAGCGTGCTCAAGGCATGAGTTCTGTCTCTTGTACCGCATTTCAAGTATAAGACAAGGCTAGGCTACATAGCAAGACCTTGTCTCAGAAAACAAAAACAATCATAAAATTTTGAGAAACAGCAACATGTTTTGTCCTAGTTTGCCAGCAGCATCTAAGTGACTAAGCACACTCAAACTTGAGAAACTACAGGGAAATGAACATGTCCAGTTGTAGCATGTCACTATTTAGTTTGGCAGTAGCCTCCAGTGACTGACAGGTTTAAACATCCTGCCAGCTCAAAGACAAAAAGTTAGCAGTTGTATATAGTATATATTTTTATTATTATTAGAGTAATTTGAGTATGAAAGAATGAATTTGTTAAACCAAAAAGAAGCAGGCTGGAGGAACAGTGTAAGATTATATCATAAGTCTAATAAGTGTGACCAGAAATACACAGAATGGAGAGAAAGTCCAGGTACGTATTTGAACATCCAGCTAAGAAACATTTTGCTGCTGATGGAAAACCCTGAGTACATTGACAGAAAGGAAGCTGGCCATGTGGCCCACACCTGTGATCCCAGCACTCTGGATGTAAAAGCAGAAGAATCACACGTTTGCTGCCTATGTGGACTGCACAGTGACACCCTGTGTGGTAGCTAATCTTGTGCCACCTTGACTACATCAACTAAAACCCAAGCAGTTGGGCACACCTGTGAGGGAGTTTTCTTGATTGGATCATTTTGAAGTCAGAAAACCTACTCTGCTACTGGTACTATAGTGTGAATGAGGGCTCTGTAGAGGGACACTACTGATAGGCTGAATATATGTATGTATACATGCATGCATATGTATGTTAAAAGGGAACTTATTAATGAGTGGCTTACAGGCTGTAGTCCAACAATGACTGTCTCCTAGCAGTCCAAAAAATCCCATAGTTGTTCAGTCCACAAGAGTGGACTTCTCAGCTTATCTTTCAGATACATTGGAATCCTGAAGAAGTACATTGGAATACTAGCAAAGGAATGCCTCGGTAACAGGATAGGTGAACTCGCCAGCAATAGTAAAAGGTAACGCTGTTCAGTGGTGGTGCACTCCTTCAATCCCAGCACTCAGGAGGCACAGGTAGGCAGATGTCTGAGTTCAAGGCCAGCCTGGGCTACATAGTGAGTTCCAGGAAAGTTACATAAAGAAGCCCTGTCAAAAAGTAAGGATAGGGTGGTGGTGGCGCATGCCTTTAGTCCCAGTACTCAGGAGGCAGAGGCAGGCGCATGTGAGTTTGAGACCAGCCTGGTCTGCAAGAGCTAGTTCCAGGACAGCCTCCAAAGCCACAGAGAGACCCTGTCTCAAAAAAAAGAAGGCAGGAAGAAAAATCTGAATAATTTAAGCATGAATACATACCTTATGATCCTGTCACCCTGAAGACAGACAAGCCGGTTCCAGGCCAGGCAGGGTTACACAGTGAGAAGTTGTCTTTCACAAAAGGTCAGGGGTAGGAGGGAGTAAATTGGAAACTTGTATTAGTTACCTTGTTGTTGCTATGACAAAATGCCTGAGGAAATCAACTTCAGAGAGTATCTTTCTTACACTTCAGAGGGTCTCAGTCCACACCGGGTGGTGAAGTATGTTGGATAGACGACGTGGTGGCAGCTGTGTATTTTTCAGCACAGCAATAAGCAGAGCCACTCTGGAACAGAGGAAATGGCTAGACTTTCGAAGGCCCACCCATAGTGATCATCCTCCCCCAGCCAGGCTTGCCTGACAAAGGCTCCAACCCTCAAACAGAAGCTTCAGATGGGGATCATTTCAGGTTCAAACTAATAAAACTTCTCAAGTGGTTAAAATGCTGCATTAATGGGGGCTGACCAGCAATCAGTCATTTGTCACTGTTTATACCCATGTTGTAGCCACATCTGGACTTAGCTGTGCTTCAGAGATGCCAGAGTACCAAGAGAAGTAGAAGAGCATAATGGCAAAAAGAATCTAAATGGGCTTGAGAGCAAGGATTCTGGTGGCTAGATGGTTCTCTCCCATCCTTCCCAGTGTGGCCGGGAGTTGGCTTGGGATCCTGTACTTGCCAGTGCCTGGTTTCTCACTCAGAGAGCTAAAATAAAAGCCTATACAAATTGCAAAAGTAACAAACTATTCAAAGCAAATCTCTAGGACAGGTCAGAAGATAACGGTGCAAGATAACAGCCAGGCACATGAGAAAGTAGAGGAGAGGTCCAGTTACTGCTCTCACCTGTGATTAAAGAAGAGGAGGAATTTGGTCAATTACTAGGCGTTTATTTGGGTGGTTATCTCTTTTGATAAATTAGGTCATAATCACTTATGGTGCATGCCCCTTCCCATGATGCATACCCAGTTATGCAAAGGCATAAAATTGTAAATTGGAATATTGTCTGTAACATTTAATTTGCCACAATTTTGCCTTATTGACCAGTTCAGGGCTGTCAGCCATTCCATTCTACCCAGACCTAAGGAATATTGACTGGAATAGAATCTAAGTTTGATGGTTGTCAAGGCAAAAGAAGCCAGAGTTTTGTGTGTGTGTGTGTGTGTGTGTGTGTGTGTGTGTGTGTGTGTGTGTGTGTGGTTGTGTTTGGTGAGAGTCCAAAGTTGCTAGGTGCATTATTCAGGGAGAGGTGTGCACAGGGAGCAGGCTGCCAAGTGAGAGAGAAGGGGGAAAGTGATGTCGTTGTATTTTAGTTCAAATAAGAAGTTGGTGCATAGCCCAAGCCAAGTAGAGCCCCAGGTTGCTAAGCTGTTCCCTGTGCCTGCCTACCTTACCAGTGTCTCCCAGAAGTATTTTGCTCAAGTCCTCATTCCAAGATGTGACTGAGAGGGGCATCCCTCTTAAGCCTGCTTTTTCTAGGAAGTTGGCTTTACAGTGCCTGGTGATGTGTATAGTAGTGGGTACATAAATGTGAAGTAAAGAGTATAATGCCACAAAGAATTTTATTTTTCAAAATGTGCTGGTTTACCATTGGAATTGCAGAAAAGGTACTGAGTTCATGGAACTCTGTCACTAGAGCCTATCTCAGTGTCTTTTCCTGTTGTGACAAAATACCTTGACAAAAGCAACTTAAGGGAGAAGGGTTTGTTTCAGCTTACAGTTTATGGTGGGCAAGTCCAGGCAACTGAACTTGAAGTGGCTGGAGCAGAGATCAGTAATGAATGCTTGCTTGCTAGTGCCAGCCCACTCTCTTCCTAAACATTACATTCTCACTTCCACTGATGTAATCAAGAAAATCCCCCAGAGGCCCTCTTCCAGAGTTCCTCAAGTCGACTTTCAAAACTAACCACCACGAAGGGGTGTGTGTGTGTGTGTGTTGTATATATTCATACATGTATATCTAGGCATTAGCATTGCATGCCCGATATGACAACAGCCTAAAGCAACCATACAAAGATGGTTCACTGTGACAATGCCATGGCTGGAGGATTGGAGCTAATGACAGCAAATGTCCCTTTTGTCCTGCCCAATCCTGCCCTGCTCTAATCCTGCCCTTCTCTGGTGACTCTTTGTCTCCAACTGTGTCTATTGTCCCTAAATATGCTGCCTTTGTCTTCCTAGTTTAGTGGGTTAGAGAGGCCAGAGGCAAGACAGCCCTGGAACAGGAAATGACAACCCCTGGTTTCAGGAATGATTCCTCTGAGGTGGCAAAGCATCATGCTAATTTTCCTTAAGGAAAACCCCCATGTTTTTCTATCTCAGTGCTTCTCTGCTGAGTTAACAATTCAAATTTTATTTGACAGGGTTTTTGTGTTTAAAAATGTAATTATTAGCATGCTAATAAAGATTTACTGTGTTGGAAGGAAAGTTCAGATGTTAAAAAAAAAGTGTTTTACTATACTATTAGATTTTCTTTAAAATGGCATGAAAAATACAACTGTTAAGGACTCATGCTAGACTTAATGACATGCTTTTATTTTGTTTTAATTAACATTTAATCACAATACACACACACCTTCCCTTTCTTTCCTCCAGCTCTACCCTTGTACTCCTCGACAATTCAAACTCATGGCATCTCATTCTGCTGTGCTGACAATGAGCTCCCAGCTTTGCATTAATCCAGAATAAGGGTTAACCCCTTATTCTGTGGAGAGGACTTTTTTGGTTTTTTTGTATGTTTGTTTTGTTTTAGTTTTTCAAGACAGGGTTTCTCACTGTAGCTTTGGAGCCTGTCCTCTGTAGACCAGGCTGGCCTTGAACTCGGCAGAAGCAGAGATCCGCCACACATGGGATTAAAGGCATGGGCCACCACTGCCATGCTGACTTTAGGGAGTTTTGTAAATGAAGAGTTCTGCTTCTGAGGGAGGAGCTCTGAAAGCTGTTCTCAGAGAGATACTGTTCACTGAGCTGTCCTGAAACACAGGCTGAGGAGCACAAATCCTCTACTTCTGACTTTAGGATGTCCTTTAGGCCTTTGCCCAGGTGGCTTCCCGGGAATGAGCACACTTCACCTGACCTTGGAGGAGGAGGAAGGAGCACTCTGATTTAAACCACATCACCAAGAAAATAAACCCCCTACTATGTGATGTTTTGTAAAATGTGTGTGAGCTGGAGAGATGCTTAGCGGTTAGGAACTATCACAGAGAGCCATCCTCAGTTGTCAGCACTCTAGTCAGGTGGCTCACCTTCTTCTAGAAGACTTGGGAATCTGCACTGTCTTAGGGCTTACTACTGCTATGAAGAGACACCATAAAGAAAACATTTAATTGAGGATGGCTCAACTACACTTTCAGAAGTTGAGTTCATTATGACCATGAAGGGGATCATGGTGGCAGACATGGTGCTGGAGTGGATAGTGCTGAATCTTGCAGGCCAACAGGAAGTCAACTGTCACAATGAGGGAAGCTTGAGATAAAGAGGCCTCAAAGCCCACCCCCATGTGACACACTTCCTCCAACAAGGCCATACCCACTCCAACAAAGCCATACCTACTAGTGCCATTCCCTATGGGGCCATTCCCTATGGGATTATGGGATACTGGGGGCCAGTTACATTCAAACTACCACTGGTACATATAAAACTTCCCCACATATGTGTGTACACATGACTGACTAATTGTTAAGTCTCAAACCCTGGGACAAATGGTTGAGGTGCCTATCTAACATATCAAAGTGGACCTAGCTGCAGGTTCTCCCAGCATCCCTCAGTCCCTACCGTCTGCCCTCTTGGCTGCAGTATCTTGTTCCTTTCTCCCTTCTCCTCTGCCTCTCCACACATGACTAGGGGTCATGTCCACTCCAGACTCTCCCAGATGTCCCTGTCTCTGGCTACTTTCCCTTTTATCTATAGTAAACTTCCTCCCCCACTATAGCTAAAAGCAGTAATGTCTTTTCCTCTATATTTCTTTTTCTCATTCAGTGATAAATTTTTAAATGCATGTCAATGGATGCATTAATTGTTTGATTTAAACCACCCATTGTATTTGCTGATTCCATTGATGTATTCTTTGATGGGTTCTAAATGCTGTCCAAAGCTGTATGTTGCTGAAAAAGACATATTTAGACTGACATCTCAAAAATATTCTATAACCCATATCTAAATGTCCCCAATCCCATGTCTGTCCCACCAAATAAGTTCTGTGAGTTTCCAGAATAAGGATGACTGGGACTTTGGATAAACAAAGGGAAACTTTGAAATTCACAAGTTCCATAGACGAGACCAGATGCATATGTCCTAAAAGGTATTCAGTAATGATGACCAAGTTATTTTTCTGTCTGACATTTCCATTTCTGTGACACTATTTTTATAAATGGCCTTACAAGATGCTACATGTGAAAGGCTCTTTAAGATTTAGAGCTAATCCAATTCTAATGATCTCAGTTTCTAATGATGAAAAGTGCATATGGCAACTGCGCAAGCGCTGTTCATTGGGCGCTCCAGGGCAGTGCCATCTTGCTTTAGCCCTCCCCTACCACTCCAGTGCCCACCTGCCAGCTGCCAGCACTTAGTATTGCTTTCTCTGACGACTTCCCTTTGCTAGATCCAGGCCAGACCCTGATCCCCTTCCCTGGAATGACCAAAGAGGAATAGTGACCCACTGCTAGTTTGGTTTCATAAACCCCGCTGTTTCTGCTGCCCTGTCCAGGTTCTCTAGCGTTGCCTTCCCCTCCTCAAAGAAGCTGTTAACTCCCAAATCTCTCTCTCATGTTGTATCTGTGGATCATCTTGAAAGGGACTGCATTAAAGGAGGTAGCATATCAGAACACTGGACCATTGACTACTCTGGTCTGTATGACCCAAGAAAGCACTAGAATGGCAAAGGAAGAGGCTTTCTGCAAGAAATGACTGCTATTAAATTCCGGTCCTGTCGCTGTGGGCTTTATATAGTTGTTCTGAGCCTCCAGGTCTCCTCTTTTAAGTGTTTGCAAAGTGTATGTGACTTTACATTCGGTCTCCACCCCCAGGTTTATTTGAGAGGCTTGTCTTAAACTCACTATGTAGCCAGTGCTGACCAAGAAACTCAAGATCCCCCTACCTCAGCCTCCTGAGTGCAAAGGTTACAGGTACAGGTTACACCATTCCTGCCCCCTCCCTCTTTAAATTACCATACAAAGTTAGTTAGGAACCCTAATGGTATTTTCAAACAAAGTGTGTGATAGTTTGTACTGGATAGGTTTTGTGTATCAACTTGACACAGCTGGAGTCAGCTGAGGAAATGCCTCCAGGAGATCCATCTGTAAGGCATTTATTTACTCATTTAGTGATCAATGGGAGAGGGCCCAGCCCATGGTGGGTGGTGCCATCCCTGGGCTACTGGCCTTGCATTCTATAAGAAGGTGGGCTGAGCAAGTTGTGGGAAGCAAGCCAGTAAACCAGTCAGGATGTGTGCCACCACACCCAGCTGCTTTGTGGATGCACTATGGACTTCTATCTAGCCAAGGAGTAACACAGTGGCTTACAGTGGTACCCTCCCATTGTAAATGTCAGGAAGCTCAATAGCATACAAAAAACAGCTCTGTCGCAACAGTATGGCTACAGCATATTCAAGATTTTTATTCTGAACAGAAAAATTGAAATCAGCTCTACAACTGTCCCAGAGTTCCATCTACAAGGAGGGTTGTTAGACAAATCTTTTATCTCAGGTACACAACAAATTTCAGCTTGTCCTTGGAAGTGAGCAGGAGACACTGCCCAGAACAGCGGCCCACAGTCTGGGGAGCCCCTGATCCACTCGGGTAGAGCTGGATCCTTAATAGCTCTGCAGAAAAAAAAGAAAGAAAAAAAAAATCAGGATGACCTTGCTGGAAGCACAGTCAATGTATTCAGTTTATTAGAAAGTTAGTTCAACAGATTTAAGCATAAAGGTTAGAAACAGGTGCTCGGGGAAAGATGAAGACACACCTGAGATTTTGTTGCTAGGAAGCATTTTCCCTTTTTCAGTAAATGATATCATAGAGTGGCAAAGGGATACTTTGGATAGAATTACAATCTGATAACATAAAACCAGGAGCCACAAGGGATCAAGACATACTTTAATGGGACATACTGTAAATGGAGTTTCTCCTCATGGGAGTCCCAGAAATTACAAGTCTACAGCCAGGAAAGAAGAAAGGCCATATTTGCTCAGAACTCAAGCATGGATCATCGTTGCTATTTTAACATTTTTTTTAACATTCTATATAAGAGAAATATTATCTCTATGCATAGAATGTTCACAACAAGTGTAGCTAACTGGGTTGGAATTTTTGGCAAGCAGCCGGTGGGAAGCCTTGATCAGACTCCAGAGTCAGGGGCCCCTTTCCTTCCTGTGTCCCCATAATTGTCTGTCTTTCTATCCTGCCTTGAGATTACAATGGAAAGACTTTTTGTTGTTGTTGTTGTTGTTGTATTTTTACAAATACAAATAAAAGGATGTATTTTTGTTTTCTAATTCTGGCCACCCTCATAAGAGGCAACATTCAGATTCTGACATAGAGAAAGAAAACCCAAATGGAATATGCTAATTTCACCCAGCTAGGAAGAACTAAATACTAGTTTCATACTGCTGAAGTGGCTAAAATTTTCAGAATAGAATAATGGAGTGGAACGAGCTGTGTGTGAAACAGCCCTAGAATTTTTCACAAGGAACTTATTGATTTCTTGGCTCAACACTACTCTACATGTATAGCATGAAAGCCCCCAGGGCAAAGAGTAAAGACTGTCAAATTCACATGTAGCTTGGGGACCTTTCAATCCCATCCATCCAGACCTCAGGAACATCTTTGCTCATCTGGGGCTATAGGTACTTTAAAAGAAACACGAGTTTCAATATTTTAAGAACACTAAAGTGACCCCTAGGATTGGCAGTGTGGCTCATGGAAGAGATCTTGCTGGCCATGTGGAACTCCCCAGCAAAACAAAACTTAACAATGTTTTTGAAGTCTCAATAAATCAATGTCATATTTGCAAGTAACTGACTATAAGTGGTCCGAGATTGTTACCTCAACACTGAGATATTGGAGAAAGAAGGTCATGTGATGCCAATTTGGCTACATAGAGAGATGTGGTTGAATGGCAGGAAGGAAAAGATTTTTAAGGAGAAAAACAAAATTTCAACACTTGAACCCAAACTAAGACAGTTCTTATTATTGCAAAAAATAACCAAAAGTACTTAAAGGAAAATAATTAAGACAAAAACTATAAAGATATAAATTAGGCCTGGTGATACTCACTATAATCTGCCACTTAAGAGGTCAAAGCAGGAGAACCTCTTTAAGCTCCTGGCCAGCCTTGTTAGCAAGTTCCAGGCCAGCCAGAACTACAAGGTAAAGAATGGAGTCCAGCTCTAGATGGAGAGATGCCTTTGTCTCCTCCATTAATGGTGGAGCAGATCAGGGACCTGGTAAGGGGACCACCCCTAGGAAGGCAGGTTCCTCTTATGATAATACACTTTCCCTTCTCAGAATTCTCGATCCTAACACAACCCCTACAAGTCTCTGAGCCATGAATATGGGCTAGGTTAGCTGACTATTCTGAATCCTAACTCACAAAGGTTTAACTATTTATCTTTCTTGTCTTTTTCTTCCAGATACTGGCCAGAGCCTAACTATGAATGAGAATGGCCCCCACAGGCTCATACATTAGAATACTTGGTCCCCATTTGGTGGCTATTTGGGGAAGACTAGGAGGTATGGCCTTGCTGGAGGAAGCATGGATGGGTGATTTGAGGTTTCAGAAGACTTGCCACTTAAAGTTATCTCTCTGCCTCCTGCTTTTGTTCTTGGCTGCTGTTGCAGCTTCCTGCTGCCTCCTTCTTGCCATCATGGACTCTAACCCTCTGAAGCCGTGAGCCCAGAGAAACACTTCTGGAGGTTTTCTTGGTCATGTGTCTATCACAGCAATAGGACAGTAATGAACATTCTGTGTGTTTGGGTTGCAAACCTGCCCTCCACCTGTCACCGGGGAGCCAATCTCCATGCCACCTTCTCTCAAGCAGCAGGACTTCTGTTCCTCCTATGCTCCATTCTTCTCCATCCTTCCAAAGAGGCAGCTGTGGGGTTTACAGCCTACCTGCCCCAAAGCTTTCATTTTACTCTTATAAATTGTCCTTGATCTTGCCTTTGAGTCTCTTCTTAATTCTTTTGATTCATCAAACCAAGATGCCCACCACAGGACTTTCAGGTATGACATGATGGCTCTGCCGTGACTCCTCAAGATTTTTGGTAACATTTCTTACCTGCCTCTTCTTTAACTGACAGGGAAAACTAACCCAAGCCTGTACCCCAGACTGCATCAACATCCTTTCTCAAAAATCAAAACAGAAGACATAAACGAACATCTTCCTAATAGCACGTCACAAGAGGCTGGCACAGCATACAACAAACACACGTGGAAGCAGGAAAAATGTTGGCTCATCATTTCCAAGACAACCAGTGAAAAGGTGGTGGTGGGGGGGTGACCCAGAAAAGACTGACTTTCATCTAAAGAGTTCAAGTTTCCAGGTATTATGAGAAATTGACCGACTCTTACTGCTAAATCGGTCCAGTAAATATTGCTCTGGGATGCAAGCTTTTGCCCTAATCCATTACATCTTAGATACACAGATGGGTACTTACAGAATATCATGAGTCCAGGGGAGGTGAGGAGAATGGGCTTTTTGTTTTTCTCTGTGATGCCGATGAGCAAACCCAGGCCTCAAGCACATGGGGTAAGACCCCCCCACTAAAGGATGAGCAGCAAACCACCCCACAGGTAAGTTTTTAGCTGTTCAGCAATGCATGCAAATTCATTTATTTGCATTGGGGATTAGTCAACTATTTTACATATTAAGAGAATGTTGGTGCTATTTAATAAGAATATAAAAGGAATCCAAACCTGTGGTGCAAGTCTTTAAACCTGGCACTTGGGAGGCAGAGGCAGCCAGATCGCCATTCAAGGGCAGCCTGGTCTACAGAGCAAGTTCTGGACAACCAGAGTTACACAGAGAGACCCTGTCTCAAAAAACCAGGAAAAAAAAAAAGGACATATATTTTTGCCACTTAAAGAAATGACTCTGTGGGCTGGAGAGATGGCTCAGAGGTTAAGAGCACTGGCTGCTTTTGTAGAAGTCCTGAGTCCAATTCCCAGCACCCACATGGTGGCTCACAACCATCTACATGCCAGAACACTATACATAGTAAATAAATCTTTTTAAAAAAAAAAATGAATTTGTATCCAGGTGGTTTGAGTTTTGGTTCTGTGTGGTTTTTTGTGTTTGCATGCTTTCTTGCACATGTGAAAAACATGTGTTTTATCTTTGGCTTCTCCTTTTTCTTCTCATCTCTCCCTTTTCCCTCTCTTCTTTTGTGTTTTATTCAGAATTCCCCATGCCCTGGGAAAGATGGATGCCATACCAAGTCATCATATCATCCTAACTGGGGAAAGGAAAGCAAACAGTGACTATGTTCCCAGTTTGCTTTCTGTTACAGACATCAATACTGTGGCCACCAACAACTTAGGGAGGAGAGGGTTTATTACAGTGTACTGTCTATCTTTGAAGGATCCCAAGGCAGGAATCTGGAGGCAGGAGCTGAAACAGAAGCCTGATTTGCTCTGCCTGGCTTTCTCTGCTTACGTTCTTATGCAGCTCAGAACCATCTGCCCAAGAGGGGCCACCATCCTCTCATACCAAGTGTTAATAATGAAAAATGTCTCCGCAGACTTGCATCCAGGGCAGTCTGGTAGAGATAATTCTTCACTGATGTTCCCTTTACCCAGGTATGTCTAGGTTTGTGTCAAGTTGACAAAAACAAAAAAGAAAGCAGCATACCAGTACACAAGCAGTGTCACTGTCTTACGATGAAATGTGAAATCTCTGGTGCCAGGAAAGAACTGATTTGTTGACTCATCATGAAAATAAACAGAATCAGACCTGTTCAGGCACATTGGGGTAAGATGGGCTCATCGGGTTTTGTTGGTTTGAATTAACTGCCTACATTTGCTCCCCACCCCAGAGCACTTGCTGGAAGCATGTGCTAGGCACAGCCCCAGGAGAATAAATTTTCTTCTAGTGCCAAACTTCAACTCTGTCTACAAGAAAAGTAAGAGGGCATGCAAGGGCAGCCCCTTTCTACTACCACAGCCATTATTCATGACATCATATTACTCCTTCAAACACAATTAGCTGTGCAGAAGCCTCGGCATTGTATAACAGCACTTCAGAAAACTAACAGACTCTGAAGAAGATGCCAGATCATCAAGTGAAATGCCAGTCACACTGTTTGCTGTGGCCTTATCAGGTTCAGGCTAAAGTGTGTCAGAAGGGACTAAACACTGTCCTAGATTATCTCTGTGGACAAAACAGCAAACAACTGAATATACCCCTGGGATTGTAGCTTGTTTTTAAAATTCCTCTAGCCAAATGGAGTGTGCGTGTGGGGCAGAAAAATACTAAATGTAAAACATGTTCAGACTGGAGAAAAAGATGAAGAAAACTCATAGAGAAGTGGTTGTTTTGGTTTTTGTGATTTATGGGGAGAGGAAATTGAGTGATACTTTTTTTTTTAAAGAAAAATATTTTTATTTATTTTAAGTGTATGAGTGTTTTGTTCACATGTATATAAATGCCTTCAAAGACCAGAAGAACCCCAGGAACTAGAGTTACAGTTGATTGTGAGCCATGTGAGTTCTGGGAACTGAACCCAATCATTTGCAAGAGCAGCCAGTACTCTTAACTGCTGAGCCATCTCTCCTTATTGACATATTGATATATCCATGCTCAGTTTCCAGCTGCATCATTGTATCTCACTGGGATGGAAGGGTAAGGAATATAGGTTCTTTCTCAAAGGTTATTCAGATAGGAGCAAAAGGTACTTGGAGGATTTAAGTTCATATTCAAATTATTTAGGATTATTCTGAATAGTAGGATGGGAATCAAATAATGAATAGTTGGTTTCTGTGGCTTAAGTGGGAAAACAATTAGAGAATATTATCCTAAGGCCTAGAAGCATGGAGTAAAACTCTGATTAGTGAGATTAAACTGATAATAGATTTGTGTACAAAAATACAGCCAATGGCGTTTCACAACACTCCCACTCCCCTCAAAAGTAGGAAGCAATCTTGTGCTTGGCACATAGGGGCACAAATACTTGTTAAAATGAATGAAAAGGATCAAGAAGTGCACATTTTAAAACTAGCCCTGTCAGAGACATAGATCTGCCACCGAACAAAGTGTTTTATTTTAGTTACAATATATGACACTCTCCATCATAAATCTGTCACCATGACCAGAATAAAATGGAGCCGGTACACTCTTTAAAAAGCCGGAACAGAAATGTAATCAGATTTATGTAATCAGCTCCCGCCCTAGGTTGTGGATCTCCAACATAAATCTTCTTCCTCTTGTCTCTTATTCTTCTCCATAAGGAGGCTAATATCTTCCCATTTGTTCCAAGAACTACAGGGGATGGCTGAACAAACACTTCAATAGACAAAGCGCTTTCACATGTCATTTGTATGAGAACGTTAGCTACATTCCTTGCTATACAGAAAAATATTCTAATAGCTTGCCCAAGGAATCTCATCCATTTGAGTTATTTGGTTCAGCTGGCTGATGATGGAGCTGGCCCACCTCCACGTAGAAATTGTAATTTGTGTGGTTATTGTGTTTTGTTGAAAGTATTTCTGGATGTTACTCTGTAGAATGTTAATTTAAATAACACATACATTAACACAATGAAATCTATTTTTTAAACACCCACATCCTAATTTTGCTGCCATGTTTCCCAGAGGGGGGCAATGTATGCACTTGAGGACTACAAATAGTCATGTTGTTAGATTATGAAAACCCAAGGTTCTTCTTAATGTCCCTCTGTTGGGCTGGAGAGATGATGCAGAAGTTATGAGTACTTACTGGCTGTTCTTCCACAGGATACAGTTTCAGGTCCCAGCACCCACACAGCAATTAACAAGGGTCCATAACCACAACCCCTGAAGATCTGATGCCATCTTCTGGCCTCTGTAAGGCACCAGGCACACGTGTGGTACACAAACATGTATGCAGACAAAATACCCATGCAAGTTCATCCAGACAAAGCACATCTCCCCAAAACAACTTCAGCGATTCGACAGTTGAATTATATCACCATGTATTTGATTGGCATAGTGTGTTAGTTTTCCATCGCTGTGGCAAAAGTTACCTGAGACGATCACCTTTTGGCTCACAGATTCAGAAGTTTCAGCCCTTGGTTACTATAGCACGAGAGATATAAACCCAGAGACAGATAGTGGGGTTCAAGCTGAAGGTCAGAAAAGCAAGGCAGGCAGCCACTAGAGAGTTCTCCCTTCTGCCAATGCTCAGAGTCAGGGGCCGTCGTGTCCTCTGATTGAGTCTCCAAACAGCACTGCTCCTCAGACTCACTGAGACTGCAATGAGCTCCTGTCTCCTCCTGCCTTATAGTCTTCTCTCCGACCAGCCATGTTACTCCCGTCTACACTTCCCCAGTGCTGGGATTAAAAGTGTGAGCTCTGTTGTTCTTTTAGACTGATTCACTCTCATGTAACCCAGGCTGGCCTTGATTTATCTGCCTCTGTCTCCTAAGTGCTGGGATTAAATGTGTGTTCCACCACTGCCTGGCCTCAATGGCTGTGGTTACCTTTGCATTCTGATTTCAGGCAAGCTTTAATAGATCATGAACAATATATTGCCACAGGTTGCTTTGCCCTGTTGCTTTGAGCCTGTGTTAGCATAGAATGTTATGGTGGTAACCTGTGGTAGAGAAGGCCTGCACTTCTGATAATGGCCAGGATGTAGAAGGAACAGATAAGGACAGGGGCCCAAATAGCCCTTTGAAGGACTTACTTTCAATTTAAGATCTTTCTTCCACTAGGCCAATTTCTTTTTCTTTCTCTCTCTTTTTTTTTTTTTTTTTTTTTCTTTAATTAAATTCTCTTCCTTTTTATTTTATTTCATGTTAGGTTCCGGGCCCTCTGTGTGTCTAGAAATGAGCTCAAGTGGGGCCATAGGCTTTCTGACAGATAAAAGCCAACATTCCTCAGGAACTTGTGAAGCCATCCCCAAAAGTAGTCCCTCCTCCCAGCTACTGTCCTAATAATCACATGGTTTGTCCACACCTCTCATTCTCAGTCTCTCGCTCTTCACTGCTTTCTAGTCATCGTGCTCTCCAGTTCGCTCTCTCCCTTGCGGTCTCCACAGCTCTCTCTCTAGCCCTGGCCATGCCCAGTCTGCTTTCCTCTCTGCTCTGGACCCTTCCAGATTCCTCTGGATCTTTTCTCTCTCTTACCCACAATGAAATCCTTCCCAGAAATGGAGCAGTCGAGTTGGTGTTGGCAGTTCCTTTACTGTACAATCCGTATGAGTGTTTTGCTTGTACGGCTATGTCCCACTTCCATGCCGGGTGCCTGTGGAGGCCAAAAGAGGATGTTGAATTCCCTGGAACTGAAGTTACAGATGGTTGAGTTGCAATGTGGGTGCTGGGAATTGGAAGAGGGGCTAGTGCTGAGCTACCTCTCCAGCCTCTAAGCCCCTCCTCCTCCTCTCCCTCCTCCTTCTCTTCTTCTTCCTTCTTTTGTTTTTGAGATAGGGTTTCTCAGTGCAGCTTTGGCTGGCCTGGAACTTGCTTTGTAGACCAGGCTGGCCTCAAACTCAGAGCTCCTCCTGCCTCTGCCTCCAAGTGATGGGGTTAAAGGTGTGTGCCAACACCACCTTGCCATAGGCCCACTTCCTAAAGGTCCCACCACCTCCCCAAAGTGGCACAGGGTGAAGACCAAACCTTCAATAAACAAGCGCTTGGAGGACATCTACGATCTGAACTGCAGTAGTATATAAACTTTCCTGAAACTCAGCTGTGAATGTGACTTCACGTACTATGACACTGACCTGTAATGCAGTGTTACCGCATTTCGTCTGTTTTTGTTTTGTTTATTTTGTTTTTCGAGACAGGGTTTCTCTGTTTAACTTCCTAGACCAGGCTGGTCTCAAACTCACAGAGATCCGTCTGCCTCTGCCTCCACAGTGCTGGGACTAAAGGTGTACGTTGAAGTAGATAACTGGTGTACAGCACAAGATTCACGGGACTGGCTCAAATATAGATTAATATAATTTTATTCGGGGAGAAATCACTTACGCGCGATGCAGATGACTGCTGAAAGTTCCTGTTCCCAGTATCCATCCACACCTGCTGTCCTCCGTGACCGGATTCGGAGTAAGAGAGCCAGCTGGGGCTCCAGACCTAGCCTCCCACAGGTTCGCACCTGTGCCTACGCCCCCCAATGGGCGTGGTCAGTGTACCAGGTTTGTTTTTAAGGTGACTCACCAGACTCCATGGTTGATTTTGGTGTTCAGCTCCTTCAAATAAGAAAGAGGAAGCTCATTCTTCTGTTTGGGGTTTCTTAACCATGTATTTGGGGAAATTTATGAAATTTTTCCATTTTTATAATTTAGACAAGATTTTACAGTGTAGGCTAGGCTGTCCTGAAACTCACAATCCTGTTGTTTCTATCTCCCAAGAGTTCAGACTGCACCATGCCCAACGACAATCATTTCCTTAAATACCTTTTAACTTAAACCCAACACTTAGGAATAATGTACCTGTTTTATAGTCTCATATATCCTAAGGTTCTGTTCATTATTTTTCTAGCTTATCCTTTTTTTATTGTTCAGATCGGGTAATTTAATTTCTAACGTTCATCTTCAGGTTCATTGATTTTATTTTCTATGACCTTTACATTCTGCTCATGAACTCATTGATGGAAGTGGTTTTATTTGTTTTGCTTTGTTTGTTTTGGTGTTTTGAGACAGGATTTCTTTCTCTGTGTAACAGTACTGGCTGTCCTAGAACTCTCTTTGTAGAAAAAGGTGTCCTTGAACTCATAGAGATCAGCCTGTCTCTCTGCCTCCTGAGTGCTGGACTGAAGACCTGCACCACCACTGCCTGGCTCTGTTTGGTCTTTGTTATTTCCTTTCTAATTGATTTTATGTGTCTGCATGTATGTATGTGCACCATGTAACCATGTACACAACTGGTGCCCTCCAAAGACAGAGGGGGATTGGACCCTTGGAACTGTTACTACAGATGGTTGTGAGCCTCTCTCTCTCTCTCTCTCTCTCTCTCTGTGTGTGTGTGTGTGTGTGTGTGTGTGTGTGTGTGTGTGTGTGTGTGTGTTGGGAACTCAGCCTGGGTCCTTTGCAAAAGCAGCAATACTCTTAATTGCTGTCTTCTCTCTAGCCCCTATTTGGCTTCTCTTTATGTCAACTATTCTTGTCTAAACTGTCACTTTTTAATTTGTTTAAAGTGGGTTTTGGTTATTTATTGTGAGTATTTTTTATGATGACAGCTCTTAAATCCTTGTCAGATAATGCTAGCATTTGTATAATCTTAGAATTGGTATCTGTTAGTTGCCCTTTCTAGTTTTCCTGGTTCTTTGTTTTGCTGTTGTTGTTGGTTGGCTTGGGGTTTTTGTTTTGTATTTTTGAGACAGTATTTTGTTTTACTATGAAGCTTAGACTGGCCTGAAACTCCTGGCCATTCTTTCTCACCCTTGCAAGTACTAGGGTTGCAAGGAAGTGCCACCATGCCTGGCTTTTCCTTTTCCTGATGTTAGTGCTTGTCGACCCTTGCCATTAGCTGAGATCCTGGATCCTTTGAGTTCTTCTGTTTTAGCAGGCCTTCCATGCTAGCACCAGTAGAGGAGGATGGATGGTGACATGTTGTTGTCAGGTGGTGTGGAAGTATGGCTTGCTTGTTTGGCTTCCATTGAAGCACAAAAGCAGAAGAATATCACATGGTTGCTGGGTGGGGTAAATTCAAGTCCCCACCCTGAGGCCGATACCACCAGATTATAGCATAGCATAGCACAGGACAGCACCGTGTAGTGTAGCTTAGTACAGTACAATATATTGCCTTAGAGTTCCTATCACTGTGATAAAACACCATGACAAAAAGCAACTTGGAAAGAAAGGAACGGTTTGATTTTATCTTACAAGGCCCAGGTCATACATCATTACTGAAGGGAGTCTGAGCAGAAACTTGAGACAGGAACTGAAAGAAGCAGGGACTGTGAAGGAACACGGCTTATTGACTTGCTCTCCATGACTTGCTTAGGGTCATCTGCTCAGGGGTGGAACCACCCACAGTGGACTTCACATCAATCATTAACCGAGAAAATGTCAGACAGACTCACCTACAGACATTCAGTAATGAGACATTTCCTCTTCCCAGACATCTCTAGCTGGTGTCAGGTTGACAGAAAACAACCACCGGGGCGTTGATATAGTTAGGATTTCCAGCTTCTGTCCTATCCTCACTGATACCACCCCACATTGGGAGCAGCAGCTATTCTGTGCTGAGTGCAGAAGACCTGGCTCCCCACATATTAAAACTGACATCTGGGGAGGAATTGCTGGAGGCTCATTTCTGCCAAGCTCTGGTAAAATCCTGACTCCCCACTGGGTTTTCCTTAATCCCATGGGGTGCAGTGGGGAGAAGGGGATCTTGCAGTACCCGGGAGAGAACATAAGCTTAGGCTCTTCACTCAGCTTTGCTGTTGTGAGTCCTGTTAGGGTACATTAGTGCCCTGCTATTTAGCTAGAAGAGAGAGCAATTCAAACTGAACTGTTCTGCAAAGCCACCCCTTTCCTTGTCCTGTAGTCAGGAGCTGGCTTTTCTTAGGCCGGTTTGTCTGCACCTGTTGGCATGTTCACGCTGGCCGCTTCCTAGTACCCAGTCTAGATTTTATAAGGTAAGGGGCAGGGGTCCAGACATCGACATTCCTTTAGTCAAATTCATCTTTTCTCTAGCACTGTTTTCACAACGTGGCCAGGAGATGTGGGAAGATGCATAACTACTCCTTTGTCTTGGAAGCAGAAGTGCTATCGACGCCTGGGATTTTACCATCACTTTTCTTTCTTGTCTTTGCCCCACCCTCCAACCGCATGCAAGTGTTTGGTTCTCACTGATGTGACACCATGGCGGACACTGAAGCCCATATTCTTTTTATGTCTCTCTCACACAACCCTCAGGTTCGGTCCGCCGAGACTGGGTAAAGGGTTCTAACCCGCTGCTCCATTATGAAGGCTTCACCAACTTTCAGGGGTTATTTGAACCTGACTCTTTAGCCCTTGAAGATGAATTCAGGGTCAGGGTGAAGGAAAATGCCTGTCACTTTTGCATTTTCCAGATGTCCTCTGGGACAAGCAACACAGGCACTTCTAAGCCTGTAAAACCTCTTCTGCTGGCACAGGGTCCCAACAGCAATCGGGACTGCCACTTAGAGGAGCACAGTTTGTGCATTGCACAAAGGCATCCAGCCAGTGGGACAAAAGGGAGCTAAGATTCGGCCCATGCTCTGCTTGCCAAGTCATGTACCCACAGGACTGCATCACCCAGAGGAGGGGCCTCTTTCAAAGTTGCACAAAGGCTCCCTATAAGGGATCAGCTGGGCCCTGAACCTAACAATAGCCGTATTGCAGCATCTCAAAGGAAACATTCTCTTGGATTCCATAAACTCATTATGCTTGAATATTCAATTGATACTCATACATAATTTATGTCATCGTGTCAAAATCATTTGTTTTTGGAGTAGTTGGGCCCACTAAAGCGAGCTCCAAGTCATCAGGGGTAGAACACATTGCAAACAGTAGCCACAACCAAAATGGCTTTTTAAGGGGATTTCCCATTCTCCTCCGGGGATGACACCTTCCCATCTATCAGCAGTTTGGGAGACACAAAGGGCTTTCTGATTCATTCAGCTCTCTCCCCAGTGACTGTAGGTACATCCTCTTTACCACACAGACTCATTACATTTCAGTAAGTCCTTACAAGGTAGAGTGAAAATTTCTGCTGTGTGGGATGACTTTCAGCACCACTGACAAAATCTGGGTACTTACGCTTGGAACAGTTGCTAAATAGTTTCCAGAAGGCATCAATCTGAAGGCATGATAACATTGTTATTTGATTTTTTTTTTTTTTTTTTTTTTTTTTTTAAATGGGAGAACTGAGACTCAGGCAAGTTTCTCAAGACTTAAATGGAATGGTTATGAAATTTGCTCTGCTTTTATCTTTACATAGAAAGGTCACCCCAAGCAACTATGTGTGTTAACCAATCAGTTATTTTCCCTTTTGTTACAAGGAAAGTAATTATAAAGTGACCCCAGGACTTTCGTTTTGAGTCAGGGCCTTGGTTTACAGCCCAGGCTGGGTTCAAAATGCCCACACAGAATCCCTCCTGCCTCAATCTCCCCAGAGCCAGGACTACACGTAGCCAGGACCACAGCCCTCCCCCTGGATGGAGCCTTTTCACTCTGTTTCTGCTTCCTTCAACTTCCTTTGCTCAGCCCATCAGAACACTCTTCCTCCTTAGTAGTGTCACTCTGAGAATGAAAAGTGGTCCCGGTGGAGACTGAAGTCTTAAAGCTAAGTGGTTGTAATTTTATACTTTGATTCTAATTAAGATGCTTCCCAACTTCATATAAGGAGTGGCTTTGTTTTGAGATAGGGACTCACTACATAGCTCTGAAAGTTCTACAGCTCCCTTTGTAGACCATACTGGCCTCAAACTCATAGAGATCCACCTGCCTTTGTCTTCTGAGTCCTGGGATTAAAGGTGTATGCCATCATGCCAAGATGCTTTGTGTTTTAAGGTTTTTTTTTTGTAAATTAGATTTATTTATTTATGTTTCTGTGTACTCATGTGTGCTTATAGAATGTATACGCAGCATGAGCATGCAGAAGCCTATGAAAACTAGAAGCAGGCATCAGTGTAATGATAAATAAATAAAAAGAAAAAAGATGAAGTGGGTACCTTTCTGTGGGTACGACACTAAGCAAACAAGTGCAAGAGGTTTATTGGGGGAGGGGAAGAGCAAAAAGGTCATGTTGGAGTGGGGACATGAGAGAGACAAACAGACAGACAGACAGGAGCAAGACGGGTAAAAGAGGAAAGAAGAGGCAAAGAGAGCAAGCTGGGCCTGGCAGGCACTTTTGAGAGGTATGCATGTCGCAGAGTTGACTGTGGAAAGGCTTCTGGTGAAGATAATGCTTTAACTGCTTTGGCTAATGCAGGCTGCAGCAGCAGCGGAAACAAACAATCACACCCTCTGAAACTGGAATTAGAGATGGGTGCCGTCATGTGAGTGCTAAGAACTCAACCTAGGTCCCCTGCAAAACCTGTAAGCACTCTTAACCACTGAGATAGCTCTCCAGACTCGTTTTGTTGGCTTTGTTTTTGGATACAGTCATGCTATGTTGCCCAGGCTGGCCTGAAACTCCCGTTTCTCCTGCCTCGGCCTCCCAAGTGCTGGGATGACAGGCAGACCTTATGTGCCAAAAAATGGACGGCTGATTGGTTAATTACTTTGTTTTTTGAGACACTTTGTTTTTCAACCCAAACTGAATTGAAACTTTTCGTTTTCCGGCCCAGCCTCCTGGGTCCTGGGAGTTCATAGCCCAGCCCAAGAACTGTGATTTTGAAAGGTAGAGTAAATCACATTTGACTAAAATGGCCCTTTGAAATGCTTACCATAAACCTCCATTTCTATACTGCTGTTGCAATCAGTTTTCCATAGTAAAACGTTTAGTTTTGAAACATTATTAATTAACTAATTAATTTCCAGGTGAAATGGATTAAAATAAAAACAAGTCTTATTTGAGGGGGAAAAAAAGATCCAAACTGGCACTGGGAAGTTGGGGCTGCCGCTTAGCAGTGGATCACTTGCATGTGAGCCCTGTGTTCGATTCTCAGGTTCCGGTGGAGATGGCGTGGAGCTGTAGAGTGCACTCATACCAGCAGTGTTTAGGATTCCCAGGATTCATTTGTCAGCACCAGTGTAAAGGGCCGAGTTCTGATCCATACTTTGCTCTATTCCACAAGAGCTTGGCTATGAAAGACACTTCCCTTGGGCTTTTGTTTCTATATCTGAAAATAAAGAAGCTAAGCAAGATGTACCATTAATTAGATGTTTAGAATCTCGAGTCTCAGTGTCAAATAGTTTTTGCATTATACTTGAGCAATCTCGGATCTTCAGACCCAACAATTTCTAATTTATAGATGAAGAAAGCAGGACTCAAAATAAGTAATTTACCTACACCCTCAAGGCCAACCTATGAATTACCGGATCCTGTTCCCAGATCGATTTGACACGAAACCCCATGCTTCCCCTCTCCGCAGGTCTGTTGGAGAAAAAGCCTCCCTTATTACAAAAATGAACACACAGCTTCCGCACCCAGAACATGAAGTGCTTGTACTAGAACGGGGGTTTGGTTCAGTGGCAGCGAGCGTTGATCAGACTCTGAGTTTGCGGTCTAGAACTGGAAAAGAGGACAAAGGGAAAGCCACCTAAACCCCAGAACCCAGCTTCTTAAGCTGTGGGTCATGACCCCAGATGGCGCTGTGTAACTGTATGTAGGGCTTGCAAAAAAAAAATTGGACAGTGGCGAAAGATTTTGCAATGCGCAGTTAAAAATGAATCCAAAGCCAAATATGTAACGAATGTGAGGTGCTCCTGGGCATGCTGGCCCAAGTTGCATCACGGAACTTCACAGGAGCCTTTTTCTGAGCACGCAACATGCGTACTTTGCATCGTTCATGCCATCACACAATGCAGCTCCAGTGAGCTCTTCCTGAAGCACTTCAGCTTGGATTGGAGATGATTATATGTCATTGAATAACAGCATTTTTACTGTACATACAGTTTTCCACTCCCCCCTCCCCCCCCCGCCCTTTGGTTTCTTCAGACAGGGTTGGCTGTCCTGGAACTTGTGTTGTAGACCAGGCTGGCCTCGAATTCACTGAGATCTGCCTGCCTCTGCCTCCCTAGTGCTGGCAGAAGAAGGAACGCACCACCACCGCCTGGCCAGTTTCCTGTTTTTATACAAACACGATGACTTAATTATAGAAAATCAAAGTCCTTAATTCTTTCCTATGTGTAAGATTAGTTTGCCTGGGGCTGTACTATGCTGGAGTTGCTGACAGGAGTATCATAAAAGAGAATCAGACAATTTTGCTAGGGATTAGTGTAAGGATTCAGGCATTATGCTGGCCTGCTCCTGTCACCTGGCAGAATTCCATGAGTGTCAGTCTACATGCAGGTGCAAAGGACCCCTTTCAAAGACAGACCCCGCCCATTTACACTCTTTTTCCACTCTCTCATTCTGACTCTGCTCTCTTTTGTCTCTCTCTCCCCCCTCTCCTCCCTCCCTCTCTCTCTCTCCCTCTCTCTCTCTCTTCCTCCCCCTCTCTCCCTCCCTTCCCAGATAGGACTTACCCGGTCTCCCTGTCCTCTTTTCTCTGTGTCTCTTTACTTTCCTTCCCCCCCTCCCCTTTGTAATAAAACTCCTCACTTGAGCTCTGTCTGCCTGGTGTGTTTGTCTTCGTCCGTGCGCCCGCCCCCCCCCCACCTTGGTCAAACTCACCTGCCATGGAATCCGCCATGGGCAAGGTCCCCCCTGGAGCTTTATCCTAACAATATGCACACCAAAGAATTACTTTAGTATAAATTTCTCATGGCTCACAACAATATACACATTAGAAACACTAACTCGACTTAATAAATTATATATAAAAAAACAAAAACCCTAATAATAATAATAAAAAGAAAGGAAAAAAATAGGACATGAACCTGAAAGGAGCTGTATTGAAGGGACTCAGAATGAATATGACTATGTTTCATTGTATGAAATGCTCAAGAATAAAGAAAATATATAGTATAAATAACTTCATGATTTGTTTTAGTAAAGGTTTGATTTGCATACATATTTCATATACTGTAGACCCATGGTCATGTAAAATTCTCAGGTAAAATGTATTCCAACACTGAATGAACAAAAGATCACCAAAAAAATAAAATAAAAAGACAAAACAAAAAAACACCCCTGGTAACCAGTGGTCTGACAGACACCTAGACTTGTGGCCAGCATCTGAGAAGCACTGGGGGCTGACCAGGCCAGAGTTGTAAGCAGATGCCCCTAAGAGGAGAGCAGGAATGTCTGCACCTCAGTGAGCCAGGGAAGAAATGCCAGAGCATCAGATTTGAGACCGAACAGACAAAGCAAGAAGCAGGCTGTAAACAAGAAACCCTGGAAAAAGCTCTATCTACAAAGGCCAACTGACTGATTAAAACTTCAAGGACTGTGGAGAGTTTGGAATGTTGCGGGTCTCGGGACTAATTACAGTTTTTCTTGGTCTAAGAGCCATTCCTTGCCCACTGCTGTGTTAGACCTAAAACCCTGATAAGCAGATAAAACCCTTTGGAATGTATTAACAAAACCCTATTCTCTACAAACCAAAGGGCTAAGATAACATCTGAGGCCTGGAGCTGAGATTTCTCCACTGTGCTTTAACTATCTACTTAATGTTCCCACCAATGCATTTGAGATCTTCCCTGATTTATAACTTTCTTTGTTTTATAGCTATAAAAACTTCGCAAAACTGCTCCCACACTGGAACATGGTATCTGGGGGAGACCTAAATCTACGTTCCTGGGACATGGTCACTAAAAATCTGCTCCAGAATAAACTAGCCCTTATTCCCTTTGAGACGAGAGCTGTGTTTTTGTGTTGACAAAGGCCAAATTGCTTTGGTACCCTTCACTCCACCCAGCTCTCTCTCAGATTTATTCTTCCTTTGTTTAATAACCCAGTGCCATTTAGCAGGTCAACTCCATGCTGTTCTATTCTGTCCTACCCCCACCCCACCCCACCCCACCCCATCCCATCCCATCCCATCCCCTCTCCACTCTACCTTTTCATTTTCCAGGCCTCACACCCCCAGGCTAACCAGGTTAGGAGTCTTTATGCCTTAGCCTCCTGAAAGCTGGGGATGACTTAGCCATTTCATAGTATTGTTATATTACTCTCCCTTTTCTGCCAACCTTCTACCCAAACTGCCTGACCACACTTCTCTTTCACATTGTTGTCCCCTCTTCTAAGTTTTTCTCCATCAACTCAATACTAATTGCTAGTCTTACTCTGAGTCCCAAGAGTTTGTTGTTTTCTTTTGTTTTGTTTTCTTTTCCCTCTTTTCCTTTCCACTCATACCCACTGTAACTAATATATTATTGTGCATACTACTATCAGCACCCCTTTATTTCCTAAAATAATGATCTTTTGGGGTGACTAATTTTTTTGTCTATTATTGTACTTTCATTGTGGGGCTACCCTGTAAGAGTCGTGTTTACAGATGGTATTCTAATTTCAAGAGAGCACTGGGGGATTGAGCCTTGCTCAACCACCTCTACAGCAGTGAAAAACAGCATCTCAATGCTGCAACAATCTAGTTCCTCTTCAATATTGAAAATATTACCTCTGAAAGACTAAGATCGACTTAAAAATATTTAAAAACTAAATGAAGCCAGGGGATGAGAAGGTGGTTCAATGGGTGGAGTGCTTGTTGACTTTCATGAGGACAGTCATTCTAACCCCAAATCCATCTTAAAAATCCAGGCATGGCAACACATGCGTGTACCTGGAACTGGGGAGCTGAAGGTAAGAGGATTCCTGGGGGCTTAGTACAATGAGATACTCTGTTTCAAAAAATTAAAGGCTCTCTTCTCCTTCCCATCCCTGGAACAACTGCATCTTCTCATGCAGTGCCAGTCCATCCCTGAAACATGATGGTGAAGGTGATGGATTTGGCTACATTAGGCATCTGGTCACCAGGATTGCCTTCAAGTCTAGCAAAGTAGATATTATTGACATTAACAGCCCCTTCATTGATCTCAATCTCATGGTCTATATATTCTGCTTTGATTCTACACACAATGAGTTCCATGGCACAGTAAAGAGACATAAAAAGAAACTGTTGTTAATGGGAAGACTGTTTTTATCTTCCTGGAGTGAGATTTTTGCCAACATCAAATGGGGTGATGCCAGTGCCAAATATGTCATGGAAGCTACTGGTGTTTTAGAATCCATAGAGAAGAATAGGGTCACTTGAAAGGTTAAGTCAAAAGGGTCACCATCTCTTCCCCTTCTAATTATCCTGTGTTTGTGATGGGCATGTACCAAGACAATAACTCACTGAAGATCTTCTGCAATGCATCCTGTACTAACAACTACTTATCTCTCCTGACCAAGGTCATCCATAGCAACTTTGGCATCATTGTGGGACTCATGACCACAGTATATGTCATCACCAACACCCAGAAGACTGTGAATGGCTTTTCTTGGAAATTGTGTTGTGTGGCCCAGAAGATCATCCCTGTATCTACTCAAACTCCAAATCTGTGGGCAAGGTCATCCCAGAGCTGAATGGGAAGCCTTACAGGTTCCTACTGCCAGTGTCCATGAGGATCTGATCTTTTGCTCAGCAAGAACATGAGAGGAAGAAAGCAATCCTCAACTACTGTCGAGTCCTGGTCCCAACCCAGCACCCAGTACAATAGATATCTCTCTGCACAGTTTCCATCCCAGACTTCCAAGAAATGGGCAAAGGCTAAGGAACCCCATTCTTACGAATACAAAAAACAATAAAGTTCACCACATCCAGAGAAACAATAATAGAGAGCAATAGAGAAAGACACTCAGTGTTATGGAATGTTTGTACACTATGTGTAAATGTGTTAAGAGTGGGTTTTTTTCTGCCAGCCTGGTCCCACAGTTGCACCAGCCCCAAATAATACACAGAGATGCTGTATAGATATAATGCTGTTGGCCTGTTACTACTGTTTCTTATTGGCTAGCTCTGTCTTAAATATTAACCCATTTCTATCAACCTAAGGATTTCCATGTGGTCTTATCTTACCGGAGAGAGGGCCTGGACCTCTGTTCTCTCAAGTCTCTACATGCTAACTCTCCTCCTACCTGTCCCGGAAACCTCCTTGTCTCCTAGCCAGTGTGATTTATTCATTAACCAATATGAGAAACATATTTACAGAATGACATCTCCGATCATAAATGTGGTTGGTGTAATAAAAAGCTTAACAGCCAATAGCTAGAAAGAGGTTAGTCAGAAGTTTCAGGGACAGAGAGGATTTTGGGAAGAAGAAGAGTGGAGATACCAGGAGACACAGAAACAGGAGGTGCAAGATGGAAGAGAGGTAACGCCTCATGATAGAACATAGATTAATATAAATGGGTTAATTAAAGTTGTAAGAGCTAGTTAGAAACAAGCCTAAGATAGGGCCAAGCTCTCATAATTAATGTCTTCATGTTGTTTTTGTGAGCTAGTAGTCCAAAGGGGGAGAAAGGGAATCTATCTACAATTCAATGTCAACAGAGAGAGAGATGGGAGAGAGGGGGAGACATATACACAGAGACATTTAAAAAAGGAAAAAGAATTTGAAAACAGAGAAAACCTCAGATGCACAAGTTCCTAGTGCAATATTGCAAGCACAAGCACCCAGAAATGACTAATCCCACAGTAGTCACCTCCAGTGTGAGTGCAGTATATGAAATCCTAAAGAATTCGAAAGAATTTATAGGTATGCTCAAAAACTTTAAAGAAGATACAAATAAACTCTTGAATTCTAAGAGAACACACATAGCTGAATGAAATAAGAAAGTCCATACAGGGTATGAAACATGAATTAAAGAAATAGAAATATTGGAGGAAAAACTAAACTGAAATACTAGAAATACAAAACACAATACATGAACTGAAAAGCATCACTATTAAAATGAATCAAGGGGAGGACAGAATACCAGAGCTTGGAGACAAGAGTCAAGGAATCAGAACATTCAAAAAACAAGTGTGAATAATACTGTCAAAATACATGTGAAAATATGAAAAGACCAAATATAAATTCATGAACATAGTAGAGAATATTATTCTGAAGGCACAGAAAACATTTTTAACAAAATCAAAGCAGAAAGTATCTCCAAGTTAAGGGAAGAGATAATATCTAGACACAGGAGGCATTTGTAAAACAAGGTCAGAAAATAATGTTATTGTTTATTAAGTCACTAATGCATAGCTGTCAATGTATTTTGACAGCAGAAACACCAAGGCATGGTCAAAGGTAGGCTTTCTTTCAATCACAGTGCTTAGGAGGCAGACGTGGGAGTTCCAGGCTAGCCTAGTCTACAGTGTAAGTTCCAGGACAGCCAAAGCTACTTGGCCTCAATAAATAAACAAACAACTAGATAAAATATTAAAAAAAAAAAAAAAAAAAAAAAAAAGGATGGGCCCACTAAGGTAACAACAAATTTCTCAATAGAAACTTTAAAAATCATTGGGTAGTGGTGGCTCATGCCTTCAATTCCAGCATTCAGGAGGCAGAGGCAGATGGGTCTCTGGGTTCAAGGCCAGCCTGGTCTGCAAAGTGAGATCCAGGGCAGCAGGACTACAGAGGAACACTGTCTTGAAACACCCCACTCAAAAAAAAAAAAAATACAAAAATACCTGAGGAATTAAAATGATATATTTCAAGTACAACAACTAGCAACCCAGACTGCTATACCCAGAAGAACTACTACTATATTATTAAAACATTAAAATGCCATATTTTGTAGGTCTCTGAAGACCATCTACCTATTTTAAAGTCTCATATTTACTTTGAAAATATACCTAACATATATATAAAAGGGGGATTTTATTAATTACCTGGATAAGATAGGTTTATAAAAAATTAAATCACAGAAAGTACAGATCAGAGAAATTAATTACAAACTGTTAATGATTTTCAAAAATATAGTAAGATCTAATCACACTTTAAAAGACATGCTTAGTAAACAGAAAGGGATAATAAATACCCCCAGAGATAGATTACACAATACTTTATGAACTTGAAATTTTTAAATGCCAATGAGAAAGGAACAACAGCTGTGGAGAGACATTGCATAGTAGGAAAAAAAACAAAACAAAACAAAACAAAACAAAACAAAACAAAATAAACCCTCTGAATTAAATCAGCCTGTATACTTTAAGGCTGTGTTGACCTCAGAAAGAAAACCAGGATGTATATTATGTTGGGGAAGAAGTTTTGTTTTTGTTTCCACAGGAGATGAAAAGTTATGGATACAATCAAAATTGATAAAAATTAGATTCAAACAGGACAGGTCTCTTGATTAGGAGAGGTGATAGTTACTCAAACAGTATGGCCATTCAACCTGCTAAGAAGGAAAATTCCCCAAAGTTTTTGATTTTGTCTTTCCAGAAGAAAAGCATACAACTAAGGAATCTGAAGACCACTGGACAAATGAGACATCTACAGAAGGATGAATCATCCAGAGAAAATGTCACAAGAAAAAGAGTAAATTACCCTAATAGTATAGCATACTTCCAATAGGATAAAATCTCATAAATCTTCCCAAATGTTTGTTTTTAATGTTCACTACAGACATACAAAAGCAAACAGTCTTTTTGTAATCCCAATTCAATTAAAAATTAAAGTTGGCTTTGGAGTTGGCTCATGTGCCCTGCAGGGAGAGGGTGTGTGTGTGTGTGTGTGTGTGTGTGTGTGTGTGTGTGTGTGCGCGCGCGCTCGCTGTCTGAAGAGCTAACATAAGAAAACTGGTAGAAGAAATCTTCATGGCTGAGATGCAGTAAGGGACAGGACTGCCCCACTTCCCGCTAGTGGTGGAGGGCCAGACATAACAGGGGAGAAAATCAATTTGAGCCCCCTCCGGGGCAGGAGAGTCTCTGCTGACTATCACTGCTCCACAAGGCTGGTGGCCAGGCGGAAGCCACCTGCTTATGCAGCTGAAGGGGTCGGGGGTGGCATGTTAGTGCACAGGGAGCCTTAGCAGTCAGAGCTTCCTGTGGGGGTCCACCCAGCTGAAGTGCCTTTGCATCTTGGGGTGTGATCTGAGGCCCTGAGTTGGATGACAGATGAAATGATTACCTAAATTGTTCCAGTATAATAAAAACTCAGGAGTCAGGAATTCACCTGATAAATCCAAGGAACATCAGAGAGTGGATTGGCTGACCTTCTCTCACCATTCACTAGCTCCCCCCCACCCATTTCCCTGCAATCCCCTTTTTTCTCTTCCTGTCCCTCTATAGCTAACCTGGTCAGTCCTCCAGCAACTCTGTGGCCTATCCAGGCCAGCCAATCGATGACTTAGTCCTTTGATTCAAGGTGTGTTTATTGGCACAGTGGAATGACCATAGGAACAAGTCTCCCAAAACACAAGACTAGCAGAATTGATTGAAAGACAGTATTCTTTTATTTTTATTTATTTATTTATTTATTTATTTATTTATTTATTTATTTGGCACCAAGAAAAGAACCCCATCACAAAATAGGGACACTGCCTTAGGGTAAAAGGATAGGAAAAAAAAAAAAAACCTCCAAGCAAATTGAACCAGAAAACACGTAGATATCTTTGTTCTAATATGTGACAAAGTAAACGTCAAACCAAAGCTAGTTAGAAGAGGAAAAGATCCCTTCACTTCATACTGATAAAGGAAACACCCACCAAGAAGACTTAATGATCAAACATATGCGCACTGAACACAGGTGTGCCTAGTTTCATGATGTAAATGCTGCAAGATCCAGTCACTGACTAACTCCCCAACATAGTAGTGGAGACTTCAATACCTCATTCTCACTAACTAACAGGTCACCCAGCAAAATGTAAACATCTAAACTAAATGATGTTGTAGATTAATTTGCTATGAAAAGACACATGACCAAGGCAACTCTTATAAAAGAAAACATTTAATTGGGGGCTTGCTCTCAATTTCAGAGGTTTAGTCTCTTATCATCATGGCTGGTGCCATGGCAACACCCTTGACAAGGGAGCAGTAGTGGAGAACTACCTCCTCATCTGCAGGTGGCAACCTGAGAGACAGCAAGATAGCCTGGGCTTGGCATGTCTTTTGATACCCAAAAGCCTACCTCAGTGACACACTTCCTTCAACAAGGTCACAAGTTCTAATGCTTTTAAATAGTGTCAGTCCCTAGTGACTAATCATTTAAATATATGAACCTATGGGGGCCACTCTTATTCAAACAATATCAATGGACTTCACAGATGGTCCAAGCACTGCAGAACACATAAGAGTCTGAGTAGCCCATGGAACATTCTTTAAAATAAACCATAAATCAGGACATGAGTCAAGTCTTAATAAACATATGACAACTGAAATAATTTATTGTGTTTTATCTGGTCACAATGGAATAGAACTACAAATCAACAGCAGGGGGAACTAGAACATACACAAATTCATGAAGGTTAAACAAGACACTATGGGATGACAAATGTACCATTGAAGAAATCAAAAAATTCCTAAATTGGGATAAAAATAAAACACAATACACTAAATCTATGGAATACAATGAGAATTACCTTAAAATGAAAGTTGTAGCCATGATTAGAGGAATCTCAAATAAATAACTTAATGATTCACCTTAGGGCCTTGGAAGAGCAAGAACAAGCCAAATCTCAAATTGGTAGGTTGAAAGAAACAATTAAAAATAGGGAAGAAACTAATAAAATAGAAGTGAAAAAAATACAAAGAAAAAAATGAAACAAGATTGGCACACCCTTTGCCAAACTAATCAAAAGAGAGAGAAGACCTAAATTATTAAAATTAGATATGAGAAGGGAGTCATTACAAGAGATAACAATGAAAGTGTAGTGAGATAGTCCTTCTGTTGCTCTGACCACGCCCATTGGGAGGTGGAGCCATGGGCGGAAGTGACCTGTGGAAGGAGGTCGGAGGGAGAGCCAGGAAAAGCTCTCTTGCTGGCAGGACTTGGACAGGAGAGCATTGGGTGGAATTTCCTGGTGTTCATCAGTCTAGGTTGTAAGTTATTTCTCCCTGAATAAACATCTATTCGGCCTATTTGTTTATCCTGATACTTATTTAACCGCAATAAGTAAGTAAATTATTAGATCATATTTTAAAGTCATATATTTGGAACAAATTTGGAAAAAGGTCTAACAAAAGTGAGTAAATTTCTAGATGCATATAATCTATAAAAATTAAATGAAGCCAGGGAGTGGTAGTGCTTACCTTTAATCCCAGCACTTGGGAGGCAGAGGAAGGCAGATTTCTGTGTTCAAGTCTAACCTGGTCTACAGAGCAAGTTCCAGGACAGCCAAGGCTGTTACATAGAGAAACCCTATCTTGAACCCCCCAAAATAAATCAAGATGATAACTTAAACACATGAATATAACAAGTGTTCATATTGAAGCAATACGTTTTAAAATTTCTCAAAGGAAATCTCTCCAAGTCAATATAGATTTACTGCTGAATTCTATTAAAAAAAAAAAAAAAAGACTTAACACCAAATCTCCAAATATTCCATGAGACTGCAAAGGAAAAAACACTACCAAACCCTTCTTATGAAGTCAACATCACTCTGGTACCAAAACCTGATACACACACACACACACACACACACACACACACACGTGGAGGGGGCAAACTCCCTAGTAAATATGCAAACAAAAATTCTTATTAAAATATTTAAAAGCCAAATTCAAGAACACATTAAAAAGATCACTCACCATGATCAAGTTGACTTCATTCCAGAGGTGCAAGGATGGTGCAATAGGGGGGGGGGGGGGGGGGGGGGGGGGGGGGGGGGGGGGGGGGGGGGGGGGGGGGGTTTGCAAATCTACAAATGCCATACATCACATAAATGGACTCAAGCATAGAAATCACCTGTGGCCAGGAAAAACAATCTTATATATACGCTGGGCAGGAAAGTAAATTAGTTTAGCTCCTATAGAAGGTAGCATGGAGATTTCTCAAAATAAAACAAAAATAGATCTACGGTATGATCCAGCTATAGCACTCCTGGGTATTTACCCAAAGGACTCCAAGTCAACACATCACAGGGACATTGCACTTCAGTGTTTATTGTAACTATGCTCACAGTTGCTAAGCTATGGAACCAACCCCGATGTCCAACAACAGAGGACTGAATAAAGGAAGAGTGGTGTATGTGCACGCCTTGTTTGTTCCCTGTTGCTTTGATAAACACCATGACCGAAAGCAACTTGAAGAGGAAAGGTCTGATTTCATTTTATACATCCAAGTGACTGTCCTTCATCAAGGGAAGCTAAGAAGGCAGGAACTTGGAGGAAGTAACTGAAGAAGGTGCTAAGAAACAAAGCTGTGTACTTGATTTTTCCCTCTGGCTTTTTCAGCTTGTCCTAGGACGCCCAGACCTTAGGCAGCCAGAGATGGCACTGCCTTCAGTAGACTGAATCCTCCTATAAAAGTTAGCAATCAGGACAATTCTTTAATTGAGGCTCCCTACTCAAGTAACAAAAACTTACCGGCACAATGCACAGTAGAAATTCCCAGCAATAAAGAGGAATGAAGTTATATTATCCATAGAAAAGTGGATATAACTGAAGACAATTATATTATGGAAATTAAGTCTGCCTCAGTGTCTCCATTAGTATTTCTGTTGCTGTGTTAAAATGCTATGACCAAAAACAACTCGGGGAGGAAAGAGTTTTGTTTATAACTCTCAGGTCACACCCCATCACTGAGGGCATTGAAGACAGGAACTCAAAGCAAAAATCCAAAGGCAGGAGCAGAAGCAGAGGCTGTGGAGGAATATGCTGTTTACTGACTTGTTCCTCATGCCTTGCTCAGCCTGCTTACTTATAGCACCCGGGACCACCATCTCAGGAGTGGCCCTGCCCACAGAGATCTGGGCTCTTCCACATAAATTATTAGTCAAGAAAATTCGCCACAGGCTTGCCCACTGGCCAATCTGGTGGGGGCATTGTTTTCAACTGAGTTTCCCCCTTCCTAATTAACTTTACCCTGTGCATATGGTATTCAAAACTATCCAGCACACTCAGAAACACAATATCATGTATTCTCTCATTTGTGGTGTCCATGTTTTATATAACCATGTAAAATTATATGACGTACATATGACAAGGAAATATAAGTAAAACTATCTAGGGGAACAAAAGGAGTATAAGGGGGGTAGTGTATGGTGGAAGCTACACTCAACATACAAAGTGTACCTGTACACAGTACACAGTAAAAGAGGGAGGGAGAAGCCCTGTCCTCTGGAAAACAGTGTGACTGAGTTACTTGAGGATAGACCTCTGCCTCTTGAGGTCTAAGATTCTTGGTTCCACCTCTGCCTCTTGCCCTACAACGAACTAAGATTCTTGGTTCTTACAGTATGATTTCTGAACCAGAAGCATCAATAACAACCGTAAACTCGCTCAAATCCTAGACCTTACACATACTACATCAGAAACTCCAGCACCTAAGACCAGTGGCCCATGTTTCCCAAACGTCCAGCCGATTTTGATGCACACCTGAAATCACAAAATTACTAAGCTAAAATCTATGATCTTGGGAAACGAAGGCAACAGCCTAACTCCAGTCTCTACCTCCAAATGTCTATGATCTAAGCATCAGAATTATTAATGGGAGGAAAAATTAGAATCTCATCCCTAGTTTTGAGAATTGATACACAACAAAAGGAGAAAGCAGATAGGAAGGATGAAGAACACACCTTTCATACAGCTTGCAATTTGTCAAAACAGCAATCGGGTGTGCAATGATTTACAGCTCTCATGCCTGTAGCATCCTAAATTAGAACATCATTTTTAGAGTTATTCTGAATGCAACTAGCTTGTTGAGAATTTAAAAATTTATCAGGCACCTTAGGATTTGGCTCAAAAAATCATCAATTAAAAATATGCATTCTGTTTCCTTAGCTTTGCTTTGAGTCATTCAGGAGATATGTCCTGGGAATAGACTCTAATGATATTTTTTGTAAACTAGGACAAAACATCATCCCACTTCCCAGGAGTTCAATGTTCTCTCTCCTGGCTCCTGGGGGTGGTGGTGGTGGTATATATTTGGGATCCATTACACCCAGAGATGACATAGCCAGTCTTCCAGGTAGCTTTTGGAAATCATATTCTCTAGCTCAGCGATGACTCAGCGGAAACAGAGTATATGAATGGCCTTAAAGTACCAAGCTGGCAGCAAGGGTCACATCGTTATTATTTATTAAACATTTTACTTGCTCAGAGTGACATATTTGTAATTTCATTAGTTTTCTTTTTTTTCATTTTGGTGTATGTGTGATGCATGTGTGTAGTGTATGGTATATGCATGTGTGTGCATGTGTGTATAGGTGTACTTGCCCAAACATGTGCCTGCAGAGGCCAGAAGGGAAATATCAGGTTCCTAATCTCTTATTTCTACTTTATCCCTTCAAGACCTGTCTCTTAACTGAACCTGGAGTTTGTTTTTCTGCTGGATTGGCTAGGCAGCCAACCCCAGCATCTCTTGTCTCAACCCCTCCAAACATCCAGCACTGGGATCACATATGGCTATGCCTGTCTTATCTTATACGACTGCTAGAGATACAAGCTCTGGTCTTCATGTGTGTGAAGCAAGCACTCCTATCCACTCAGTCATCTTCCTAGCGTCTATAACTTCATTCCTCTGTGGTACATGGTGTAGTCCAGAAATTTCTCCAGGGAACTGGCTCTGAGTTACTCGTCCATTCTCAAAATATTAGACAGACAGTAGCCATTCAGTGAACATCTACATAGTAGTGTACAGGTCATATTTATTTGTTAAAATGATAGCTATAGCTCCATACTAACTCAAGTATTCGCTCCTACCTATTTATTTCAGGATGGGGAAGGAAGTTAACCCATTGGTAGCACTGTGTCCCAAGCACGTAGTGTATACATCTCATTTAGTAATTATACAGTAACCCTTTAAAGTTGGAGTTCTTAGTCCCATTTTGTGGGTTAGAAAACTGAGGCCAACACTCTTAAGATTGAATAGCTAGTAAGTTATCAAAGGCAGGATTTTTGTTTCTTTCCATTTCAACTGAATACGTAATTTTCGTGTAGCAGCAGAATGTGTCCTCAGAATTGGGGCTTAGGGGGTGGCTGTGGAACCATCATAAATCCACTGGTACCTTGAACCCACCAGCAGAAATGGTGGCTTATGGCAGAGACAATTTATAATAAATGGAAAATAAACTCTTAACATTTTATTAAATGTTTCATAGGTGAAAATAATTTGTTAATTTCGTCCATAACATAAAATATTTATAAAATCCAGCTAAGTTATACAAAAATAGCACAATAAACACTCGTATCCATCACCTAGTTCTGCCTATCATTTCTTCACTGTATCTTTTTTTTTTTTTTTCCGTTCTTGAGTTTTTGTTGTATTTGTTTTAGTTAGGTATAGCATGAATAATAAAAACCCAGACACAGATATTGGGGTTCAAGCTGAAGATCAGAAAAACAAAGCAGGCAGCCAGTAGCTCTTATTTCTACCAAGGCTGAAGTGGAGATCCTGTCTTCCCTGTGACTGGAAACTGAATCTCACATGAAACTCTTTGCTTCTTTGTTATATACCTCTCTAGTGCTGGGGTTAAATACATGGACTCTGTTATTATTATTATTATTATTATTATTATTATTATTATTATTTTTACACGAATTCACTCTCCTGTAGCACAGGGTGGTTTTGGACTCACAGGGAGATCCATCTGCCTCTGTCTCCTGAATCCTTGGATTAAAGGTGTCTACCACCACTGCCTGCCATCTATGGTTCACTAGTGTGGCTACCTTTGCATTCTGACCTCCAGGCAAGCTTTATTAAATAATAAACAATATATCACCACATTTAGGGGCTTTCTATGTAGTCCTGGAACTCACTATGTTGACCAAATTGACCTTGAAGAACTCGTAGCAACTGTCCACAAGTTGTCCTCTGACTATACTTATGGTCCAGCATATACACACTCTACACACACACACACACACACACACACACACACGTTAAAAGAAAAAAGAATCCATCTACTTTCAGACTAAAAGACGAATTAAAGGGCATCAGAAGCAGAGGTACCAAAAAGTGCTAGGGCTCAGCAACATATTATGTAGAACCAGAGTAGTGGCAGTGAGGAGAAATGGAAAGCCTTGGGAGAAGTGATAAGCCTCTTATTAACTATAATGGATTTGGTTTGAGAAGGCATGGATGAATCCTAACTTTGGTCCTCACTTTTGCACAGCTTTACCCACTGAGCCATCATCTCCCGAGCCTGAGACTGGGAATTCTTGTATCTTTTAACATAAGATCAACATCACTAGCCAGGGGTGGTGGCACTTGCCTTTAATCCCAGCACTCGGCAGGTGTATCTCTGTGAGTTTGAGACCAGCCTGGTCTACAAGAACTAGTTCCAGGACAGCCTTTAAGCCACAGAGAAACCCTGTCTTGAAAAACAAAAAAACAAAAAACAAACAAACAAACAAACAAACAAACAAAAGATCAGCATCACTGACTCCATACTACTGAGGAAGTGACTAATCAAGAAAATCTCAGTAATTTGCTGAGGTTCCAGTATCTCATTACATGCTGGAGTTGCTGGCTTCTTGTGTACTCTACTTCAAATGATGATGCTTGAACTCTGCTAAGCTGGAAACAGATGGACCATCATGGATAAAAGGAAGTGATCAGAAGAGGAATGAAATTGGACTCTTGTGTTACCTCCAAGTTAAAACATTTGTATATTCTACAAATCTGTGCTTGGAAGCATAGGCGTGCTCCCTAGATTTCTGAACTGGCCTAGATGACCTTTTGTTGCTTTCCCAGCCACAGAATTCAGAAATTGTCTTTTAGGGCAGCGTTTCTCAAACACTGAAGTAAATATGAACCCCTCTGGGGTCTTGTTAGTGGCAGTTCTGCTTCCGAAGAGCCACGGTGGGAGAACTGAGGTTCTGCATTTTTAACAAGCTCTCAGGAGATGCCCACACTGCTGGTCTGACTTTAAGAAAACTGCCTCTGCCTTCCAAACGCCCAGCTCTGAATGTCAGAGGAGCTCAGGATTTTATAAAGTAAATTTGGGTGGCGCATGCATGTGTGTGTGTGTGTGTGTGTGTGTGTGTGTGTGTGTGTGTGTGTGGTGGGGGTGTAAGGATGGAAAAATTTAGCCTAATTTTCCCTAGACTCTGCCCCCTAGCAGTGAGTAGGCAAAAGGTCATTCTTGACTATTTACAACAGGGTGGGTTTACCGACAGCACCTGTGAGTGAACGAGAACAGGAAATGAACCGTGCCACACTACCCAGAAGCCCTAGCAAAAGCAGACTTCCTGGGCAAAGCGCGGGCTTGGATAGTTCAAATTGATTGGTCCACACTGGATGCTATTGAGATGATTGGTTTGTAATGCGCGGGCTTTGTTGTAACCCTATTAAAGCTGTCTGAACCCTGTACCCAGGGTTCCCAGTCTCCACACTCCACGTGGAGTATGGCTGTGGGCCCCAGTGTACTGGAATATAAAAGACCTCGTGCTTTTGCATCAAGACCGCTTCTCTGAAACTGTACATCACTAGTTCAACAAAACTAGCTGGCCATTGAGTCTTTGGCCTTCTCCTGTTTGTGCTTTCTCAGTGCTAAGGTCAAATTACAGGTGCATGTCACATGACAGTATTTTTTACATGGATGTGAGGAATCCAAACTCAGGTCCCCATGCCTGCAGAACAATCGCTTTCCCAGCTGAGTATCTCTACAACCCCCTCACTTCCTCTAATTTTCCTGTTGTTGGTTTGTTTGCTTATTTTTACTTTTAAGAAAAAATTGTCTAGTCTAGCTCAGAACTAAAATCAAATGATTCTTTTGCCTCAGATCCTGAAATAGCGGTAACTCCCACCATCTATTTGCCTGGCTTTAGCAGCACTTTTGAGTAATGCTACCCAAAGAAGAAAAGTTTAATGTAGAATGACAGGCAGTGCTGTGGTGTTGGAGGGCTCCTGGCCAGTGTTCTCTAGCATCCTTGAGGACTGTTTTCTTCTGTTTGTTTCACTTTACCCACTTAAAGGCAAGCTTTGATGTATGCCGCGTACTACAAAGGGAAGAGTTTATCTTCAAAGAATATCTCTTGGCAGCTTTACCTGTGCTGTCCTCGGTTGGAGGTCTTGGCAGTGCAGGGAACATTGCAGAACGCAATGAGTTCCCAGATCAGAATGCTGTCAGGATTAGATGGTGTCCTCCCGATTAATCAAGTTGCAGTTAGGGTCAAGAAGGCACTGGGCTCTGCTTTTTTCATTTTAACATTTACATTCTCGGTGACCTTGGGCGATGTTTCCCATCTTTCACATAGAATATGAGAAATGACCTCTGTTTCCTTGTGCCTTTGAAAGGTTTGTTTCCAATATGTTTGGGACAGTGAGAAGGTTTTAAGCTGCAGGCTTCCATAGCGGCTACTCAACGGAAATCACTCTGGATCACTTTCAGAATGTACAGCCAGGTGTACGGTGTTGTGCTCAGGCTTATGCTTAGGAAGTGCAAATGCCCAGCACAGAAAAAGAAAATCTGCTTTCTTCTTCTGACTTTGTCAAGTTCTCCACTCACCATCTATCAGCAATTTGGCGATTAGTCCATGCCACAAGAGGGCGCTTGGGAAATGCTGATATTTCATTCCAGTTATACTTAAAGTGTTTAAAAAATTTAAATATAAATTTGCCACTTCTGTACCTAACCTTGCTTCATCTAACTTAAAAGCAATTTGTAATCAAAAGTGCGTCCTACTCTTCACATTTTAGACTAGTTTTATTAATGTGGGTGATATTAATGTAATATATAACCTAAAACATTTACAGACATAAATTTACATGTAAACTGAGTACAAGCTTCATCCAAGGTCTGAAGAGTAGCAAGTTACTTCCTGGTATAAATGAAGGTGAAATGTTCCAAATTTCCTTTACAAATGTTTTATATTTATTTATTTTATGTGTATAAGTTTTACTTGCATGCATGCACGCAGGATGAACCTGGTGTCTGGGGAAATCAGAAAAGGGTGCTGGGTCCCCCAGAATTGGAGTTACTAAAGGTTATGGGTTACCATGTAGGTACTGGGAACTAAAAACCAAGTTCTTTGCCTTTGTAAGAGTGGCAAGTGCTCTTAACCACAGACACCAAATACTGCAATTTGTTTTTGTTTTTTTCGAGACAGGGTTTCTCTGTATTGCTTTGGAACCTGTCCTGAAATTAGCTCTGGAGACCAGGCTGGCCTCGAACTCACAGTGATCCTCCTGCCTCTGCCTCCTGAATGCTGGGATTAAAGGCGTGCACCACCAATGCCTGGCTGAAAAATTTTAAAGATAACTCTACATCCCTACATTTATCTTTCTGTTTCCTAGTTGGAAGCTTCCAGACAGAGTAGTCTATACTTAGTTTCAGAAGCAGACTCCATCATCTTTGCCCTTAAAACATCTAGAAAACGAAGTTATTAACTTTGCAGGGTTGTTACAAGAATTAAATTAGTTTATGTAAAGGATTTGAAATAATGCTTATCACAGAAACAGATTATACATGTGTATATATGCAATATTTGCATACCTATACATTCATGTTCTACTGGTTTTTGTTTTTAATTTTTCTTTTCTTTCTTTCTTTTTTTTTTTTTTTTATCACAGCTTTTACTACTCAGACACCAGAGTTCCTGTCATACACAATCACCTGGCAAAGGTTTTTCCTCTCTTAACCTCTCTCTCCTCCTCATACCAAGGAGCCCTCCCTTCATCTGATTGCCCGTTATTGTACTTGCAAACACCTAATACATTCCTGAAGGTTCTATCTTCATGAGCATTGTCTTCCTTTTCTTTCCATTCTGTAAGCCTGTGGATTGGTCTCAGGCATGGATTCTAGACAAGATTGTGTTCTACTAGCGAGCTAAACCGCAGGCCTCAGTGTCCTACTGTAACCTCGTCAGTGCCTGTGGATGGTTTACTCTGAATGTTAAACTAGTACAGGTATAGGGTGTGGAGACAAAGAGGGTGATGGAAAGTGCTGACAACTGGAACAGTTCTCTACGAGATCTGTTTCAGTTCATTTCGGTTTGCTTTTGAGACAGGTTCTTAACTGTGTAGACCAAGGTGGCTTTGAACTTGTAATTCTCCTGCCTCACCCTCCCAAAGGCACCACCATATAACTTCTTTCATTGTTATCAAGATGAGGTTGAACAAAACAACCCCATCACAGTGACTTCAAGACCATTCTGAGTATAAAGTAAGATCCTGTCAGAGAGAGGGGAGGTGGAGAGAGAGAGAGCGAACGATACACTTTGCTGGCTTTACTTCGGGGATGTCCAGAGTCCTTACTTAGCTACAGCACTTGATTTTAACTCATTACCTTTGCACATACTGCTTTTGGAGTTGAAACTCTGCCTTCTGTATTTGTCTCCCTGGAAAATATCTTTTTATTTCTGGTTTTGAGGTGGGATCTTACTTTGTAGCACAGACTGGCCTCAAACCCCTGTTTCTCCTTCATCAGCCTCCTGGTACTGGGATTATGGGTATGCAGCACCACACTAAGATGCAAACTCCTATACTCTGGTAAGATGTCGGTGCTATGTACCTAAATCAATCCGCTGCTTCCGGAGGGGCTCACGGTGTTCTTTCTGACACCCCCACCCCAGTTCCTCATATTCTGTAATTATTCTGCTCTCTTGTCCTAAACCCCCGAATTCTGTAGAACGGGGCAACACTGGCCACCTTCATTATTTAAATCCCAATTTAATCCTAATTTGTGACTCCTTGAGTCCACATTTCCATTTGCGGGCTCTGGTGCCCTCACTTCTGTGGTGGGAGGGGCTGCCACTTGGAAGTTTTGTTGGGGCTTCCTGTTCACAGCTGGGGCTTCACCCCCTACTTATTCTCCCCATTTGTTTTTCCCTAACGTTTTCTGCCTGTGGACTCAGTGAGCCTTTTTTGGTGAGATGCTGAGATGCAGGCACTATTTTGTTATGGTCCCTCAACTCCCAGGTCCTTCTCTTGATGGGATTTTGCCTTTGATGCTGTTCACTTAGCCTCTTGCAAGGCTGTTTTTCTATAAAAAAAACAGCGTGTCAGTCCAGTGGCCCTTCTAAGAGAATAATTATCATTTGTTTTGTTTACATAGCTTGCTCAGAGAATTTACTTGGTCTAATCCTTCGCGCTAACTTTTAAAAGTTCTTCAAATATTATTAACAAAAAGTAACACAGTTTCTCTATAGCCTTATATGTCTCAAAAACTAGTAATCTGAGTGCCATGGAGAGGATGTGTTGTATCCCATGCGCCTCCGCCCCTCCCCCCCCCCAAGTCTTAAACGTCATTCTGCTGACACTTTAGGGGAACAATAAATTACTCTTTTCAAGTTTTCAGATTTTTATTGCTTTCTTATCATGCAGGGCTGTACATTTTTGTAGCTTAAAAAAATCTTTGGAGGAGAAAAAGCTATGGATATCATCAGCAAGACAAAGTGACTTTGAAATTTCATTCCCAAGCACCAAGTATTTCCTTGGCTGAAGAAGGTTCTTACAATCTGTCCTTAGAGAATGGAGTCTGGCTGGTCCAATGCTTCCTGAGAGCAAAGCCCTGGTCTTTCTAGTTTAGCTTTGTTCCCTGTGTCTCAGACAGTGCTTGATTCACGATTGGAAAAGTCAAATATTCAGTGAGTGAATAAGTGAATGAGGACAGTATGGTTGTTTAAGAGAATGCCAGCTTATTGAAACCACTAGAAAAGAAGACCCTGGATAGATTCTGGAGCCGCCAGATTTGGCCAGAGGACAGCGCGTGATGCATTTGTTTTACACACAATGAAGGTGCTCAACTCTATCAACTGAAGGACTGTGAGCATCACGAGCTGTTCCCAGAACTGAGGGCTGTGAAGTTGCCATCCTGTCCCTTTACATCCCAGCTGCAGCAGGGGTTTTCCGCTGTAGCTTTCCTGGAATAAACGATCGTGTTAGTGGTGGCTATCCTATCATCTACTTTTTATCAACACAGGACAGTTTCCTGTTTGTCAGTGATGCGGAAATGACACAGCTGACTTTAGCACACACGAGTGACCCAAAGTTATGATGTATTGTTCCTCTACTCCCTTGCTCTAACCTTACTCATGTTTTAAATGACCCCCAGTTACTTTTTTCTTTTCCTTTTTTGGGATTTATTGTTAAGTTTGTGTATATATGTGCCCATGAGTGGAAATGCCTGATGGGGTCAGCAGAGGGCATAGGATCCTCTGGAGTTGAAATTATAGGCAGTTGTGACCTGCCAGATATGGGGACTGGGATCAGAACTTAGGTCCTCCACATGAGCAGCATGTATTCTTAATCTCTAAACCATCTCTCCATCCTGAAGCGGATATTTTCTCAAAGACCCACTTTATTTTCTGTCTGAGCTCATGGTCACTTGCATGGTAGCCAAATCCAGATAATCTTGATAGATTGTGCATCTCAGGTTTTCCAAAGACTTTGTTTCTTCTGCTGTTAAGAGTCCAGGGAACTGACAAATGATGCTGTTGGGCCAGAGGAGGGAAAAGAAGCCTTAAATCACCGAAATGTGGTATACCCTGTACGTGCTCAGCAAGAACTAGGGAGAAAAAAAATTGGGGGAGGGGAGCTGCAAATAGGATTGGCTTCTTTGGACTGAAACTGGATTGGCAGCCATGCACATTCAGCCATGGCTTGAAGTAATTTTCTACTTCGGCACTGCTCAGCCTGTGGGGAATGCTGGAGTCAGGAGTCAGCTGCAGGATTCTGGGAGCAGGCCAGCATCTACATCTGTTCTCAACTGTAAGCGGACTGGAAAAAACCCTGAGAGAAAGCCAGTGAAGAGAGCACAGAATCTCTGCTGCCAGCAAGGCCAGGAAAGGGGAATGGATCCATCACAAAGACATTGAATTTAGAGGCAAGCCTTCATGGAAATTAAGGGCGGACAATTCTTGCTCTGTCTGAATTCTTGCTCTCCTTTCTGACAGTATTAGGGTCAGAATTCACAGCAGTTGAAAACCATGTTAGCAGCAGGGGTTGGTGTGCCTAACTAATCTGCATTTGAAGAGAGAGGTGGGAGGAAAAAAAGCTGAGTCCAGCCTGGAAAGGAAGAGGTATTGAGACCTTGTCTAAAACACAGAAAACAATGCCTCGGTGCACTAAAGCCTTAGGCCTCCCACTACTTGTGAGGAGTCTAGGATTCTACTTGAGTGTTTTGGTAATGTTTACTAGATGCTGGACACGTTTTAGTGAATTTCATACAGGATTTCTTGTCTCCAAATACTTCACTGGACTGGACTATAGGAAGACTGTAAGACTGATTTTCACTTTTTGTACAAAGAGATTGTCAATCAGCTGAATGTCACGAATAGCAAGAGTTGGAGCAAGAGTACTTAAAGGCTGGGTTCAAATTCCAAACCCATCATTTCCTGGCTGTATGACTTCAGGAAATTTGCCCTCTGACCTTCAATGTTTTCACCTGAAATGGAAATCATAATACATGACTAACCAGGTTATTGGGAGAACTGATGTGTCCCTAGCCACCTAGAAACCACAGGAAATACATTAGCTTCTTTTTCTTTTATTTAGTTTCTTTTTATCATTATAATTACTTTTAAAGTTTTATTTCTCTCTCTCTCTCTCTCTCTCTCTCTCTCTCTCTCTCTCTCTCTCTGGAAATGGGGATTTAACTAAGGGCTTTGTGCATACTAAGCAAGCTCTCCACCCCTGAGTTATATCTCCAGCCCTCTTTTTACTTTTTGTTTTGCAAAAGTCTCACTAAATTATCCAGCTAGCCTCGAACTCAGTCTGTAGCCCAGGCTGGCATTGACTTGTGGTCTTCTTGCCTCAGTCTCCTCAAAATCTAGTTTTCTAACCCTACACCACCAAGTCTGGCTTATTTCATTTTATTTTTCACTGGTACAAATAAGGCAACTTACTTATTCAGTATAACATGATACATGTAGTCCATATTGAAATGATCAAATCAAGGTAATCAGCATATCTGTCACTTTAAATACTTTTCATTTCTTAGTGGCTAACTTCAAAATCTTCATAGTTACTTTTTTTTTTTTTTTTTAATTAAAAATGTGTTTTGAGACAGCGTTTTTCTATGTAGCTCTGACTTGACCAGACCTCGCCGTGTAGGCCAGGCTGGCCTCAATCTCCTTGAGCTCCACCTGCCTCTGCTTCTGGAGTGCTAGGATCAAAGGAGTGCGACACCACCCCTGGAGTTACTTTGAAATATATGTACACATGTCAACCACAGTTACCATAGTCATCACTCTATGCGGTAAACACTAGACTTTTTACATTGTGCGTGATTGGCACATGTCTATCCATCCTCCTTGCCCCTCCCTGTTTCGTCTTTAGTACCCACTATTTACTTCCCCTTGCAACTCCCCATAAGATCCGTGGCCTCAGATTCCTCATGTGTGAGACCACACAGTGCCTGTGTTCCTTGAGTTTTCTTGCTACCCGCCAGACACCATTGCAAACCCAGTTTTAGTTTCTAGAAAAGATGATTTGTGCTATTGGAATAAATGAAACACATATGGCTTGTCTAAACTTGTGATTGTTTTTTTCAGTTAAGCTAAAAGTGACAAGAGAAACCAAGATTAACAGGCTGGGTGGGTTAAGTGTGAAGGAGCAAAGGCCGAGTCTCCTGGTTCAGCCAGGATGGGTTGGGTGAGCTGTGACAAGGGTCAATTGGGCTGTTTAGTCAAACGCCAAGTTCATCTTGGAAAGACTGTCTGAAATGGCACTTATGAGCTCATAAGCAGCAAATAAAGTATTCAAAGTAATAGAAACAGTTAGAAATAATTTCCAAATCACCTGCAAAATATTTTTTTATTTTTGGGTTCCGAAATGTATATTTTCTAATTAATCAACAGGACTCCTATGAAGAGAATCAATATTAATAACAGAGAGAGTAAAGGAGGGGCTCAACCTCTGTGAGTTATGATTTCTTTATGAAAAATGAGATTATTTAAATGAAATTGATTATGTTTAAGTTGCCTTTCAAATCTAACATTTTAGCATGTTGAAGCTGACATTTTAGTATCTCCTTTGTTATGATAAATGCCAATGGCATGCGAGAGGTACTTTAGGTATTTTCTTCCTACAGTAGTACCAGGGAAGCAGATACTCTTATTATTCCTATTTCAAAGACAAAGAAACTGAAGCTGAGAGACTTAAGTGCTCTTTAGAGATCAGTCAGTTAGAAAATGGAGTGTAGACTTCCTGGGTTCACGCTTTTACCCAAATCCATATGTCTCCCAATGTAAAAACCCTTGCTGCTTGCTGACAAGGAAGCATCTTTGGCAACAGAGAAAAATCAAACCTTAGTGGAAAATATCCTCCTAAATAAGTGGTGTGATAGGTCTTTGTACCTATTAAAATAGAGGTTCGCAACCTTCCTAATGCTTCGACCCTTTTTATTAGAGTTCCTCATGTTGTGGTGACCCCCCCAGCCATAAAATCATTTTTGTTGCTGTTCATAACTGTAGTTTTGCTACTATTATGGATCATAATGTAAATATCTATGTTCTCTGATGGTCTTAGATGACCCTTATGGAAGGGCCATTTGACCCCCAAAGGTGTCTCGACTCACAGGTTGAGAACTGCTGTTATAGAAACTTCACAGTACTATGGAGAGGCACAGTTGTTTACTGGTTTCTCCTTGTGTAATGAACATTGAGTGAATTTTTTGTTCACTGAAATGGTTATTGTTTATCTTCATTATAAGTCTCTGTGTACATTGTGAAGACTAGCTCATCTACATGCTCCACATGCTACTCTCAATTCTGTTAGAGAAGTAACTAGAATTAGAAGGGCCCCAGGCTCCTAGCTCTCAGCCCAGAGCTTTCTTTGCTTCTTACGGACAATGGGCATTTCCACAGCGTCTCCACAGTGCTCACAGCCCGGCTCTTCCCCCATCAACACACTCAGCTTTTCAGTTTCCGTTCTCTCCATGTTTGCCCATTATCTTCCTTTAAAAAGGCAGGGGCTTTGCTGGCAATGCCAGCTGGCCTTGAGCATCACCCCCTGAGAGAAAAGTCATGTCACTTGGCCCTGAGGAACCTGCTTGCCTTTTTTTGGTTGTGTCTGTACCAATATGGCTGGATGTACAGGAACTAAGAGACTGTTCCTCCATCTGTCTGTTCTGAGAGGAGTTGGCCTTTCTGTGGCTCTCACAGAGTATTGGAAGACATATTGGCTCTGGGCCAGTCCACCAAGGTGCTTCTGCTTGGATTGCAATGGGCTAGGAGAAGGAAGACTGTGCTCAGCCCAGAGTTAAGGGTCCATGTGCTTGAGGGTGACAAAGGAAGGCGTCATGTAACTCTACAGCAGTAAATGTGACCGGAACATCCTTTGCACTGTTGTATACTTTCTCCAAAACACGTCCCCACCACATTTGGAGAGTCAACTTAGAAAGGCTTGATTAAAAAAAAAAAAAAAATCTACTTATTGCACTTACTGGCCTTTTGGCTACAATCAAATGTTAAGTGTGTGTGTGTGTGTGTGTGTGTGTGTGTGTGTGTGTGTGTATGTCCATGTGCTACCAAATCTCAGTAACAATGCATTCAGCAGCTGCAGTCTATTCCAGTCTATGCTGAAACTAAAATAGCTAATCTTTTATTGTCATTTTGTTTTGATTTTTTTTTTTAAACTTTATCTTAAGTAGCCAGCTTTGAACTCATTGTGTAGATGAGGTTGACCTTGACCTTCAGGTCCTCTTGCCTCCACCTCCTGAAGTCTGGGACTACAGGCCTGCACCCCGTGGATAGTTTTGTGTGGTACTGGGGATTGAACACAAAGATTCATTTATGCCAAGTAAGCACTCTACCAACTGAACTGCATCCCAGACACTTGGCTTTCTTTGTTGTCTTGGAAACAGGATCTTGAGTAGCCCAGGCTGATCAAAAACCCATCAAGTAGCCAAGGATGGCCTTGAACTCCTGCTGCTCCCTCCTTCAAGTCCCAAGAGTTGGGTTTTTAGACCTGTACCACCACATCTACCTCCAATTTTCTTGCTTTTTAAGACTGGGTCACTCTATGCAGATCAAGATAACCTCAAACTCATAATCCCTTTGTCTTTCTTTCTAAATGATAGGGTTACAGACAAGCTCTGCCTGCCTGACAAATGCCAATTCCCTGTTTTACTTCAGTACTAGGTTATTATTTGGTGTGTGTGTGTGATTGTTGTTGTTGTTGTTATAAATAAGATATTGATGAGATTCCTTTTTCTCTAATTCTGATTACTTTCATAGTCAAATTCCTTCTTTGTCTCTGTCTCTCTCTCTCTGCATTAGTGTATGAGTTGTTAAAAATATGATAGTGATGAATTTCTTTTTCTCTAATTCTTATTGCTTTCATAGTTGAATTCTCTGTCTGTCTGTGTCAGTGTGTGTGTACCCATATGTGTGTGGTGTGTATATGTGTGCATTTCATGTGTGTAAGTGAATCAGCACAGGTATGCACACACAGAGGCCAGGTCTTTCAGATGTCTGCTTGTTTTCCTCAACTGCTTCGCCACTTCACTTTTTGAGACAGGATCCTCACTGAATCAGGATCTTGCTGTTTCTGACAGACTGGCTGCCCTGTGAGCTTCTACCTGTCTCTGTCCTAAAGCAGGCCTGACTTTTCATGTGGGTGCTGGGAACCCAGGCTTAGGTCCTTTTGTCTTGTGTGGCAAGTGTTCCACTCCTGAACCATCCCCAGCCCCATCGTAGGAAGAGTCTTAGAAGCAAAATAGTCAACTTGTGGTTCATTGTGTGAGACCAAACCAGGAACAATATACTTTGCAGGTTAAGGGTTCTGTTTGCAGTTAAGACAATTAAGAATAAGTCCTTGTTTGTCTTATGATAAGTTCTTGCAAGTTAAGGTTTCTAATTTGGATTAATCATCAGTCCAATCTGATGTAAACTGCTTGCAACCCCATTCACGTGATGCATGTCTTTACCCTTGTTCCTTCTCTTTCATTGTATCTTTCTAACAATGTTTAACAGGCAAGTCTCTTGCCCCTGTGAATACCTTATCTCTCCTACAAAAGGGACTTCGAGAGGCCAGCAGAAACCACTCTCTCAAATCCCAGCTTAGAGTGAGACAGCAGGCTGGCCGCTCCTGGGTGCTTGCTTTAATAGGACAATCATGGATTTGTTCTTTTCTCCTTGAAATTTTCAGGTTTAACCATCATCAAAGAATTTTTCAGAAAGATTATGCTGATTTATGTCTTTGCCAATAGTGTAGCACAGGACAAATGTCTCAACACCCTTGCCAGCATCTTCCAATGTGAAAAGTATAACATGAGAGCGTTTGATCCCTTAAATGTAGATAATTTACAACCATCATGCCTTAGTTTCAGAGGTCCATGGACAGTCAATCATTTTTGTATCTGGATAAAGACAACTCAAGTGTCTTTCTGCTTTTGGTGTATTGAGATGTGGCTAAGCTGCCTTGCCTTCTTGCTATCACAGCTGGGAGTCATTCCTGCTGAGGTGCCTTCCCCAAGACCAAGTGTAACACTGATTGAGTTTTGTGGGTTTCTTGGGGGAAGGAAAGACAAATGCTTTCTTGGAACAATATTTTGGCATGATAGAAATGCACTCTAGTGGTCAGTTACATAACCTAGAGGTAATTTGAAGTAGACTTCACTTCACCTTCTGGGGAAGAGAACTTGAATCACTTTTTGAAGATTTACTTAAAAGATGCTAGAAAGAAGTGGCATTTTGGTTCTGGAATGGTTTGCAATAAACAGGCATCTTAGCTAATTTTGTACCGCTGTAGATACACTAAGATGAAAACAGCTTGTAGAAAAAGTGATTAATGGGCTCACAGCTCCAAAGGGTGAGGCCATCAAGGCACTGGAGAAGTATCTGAAAGCTTACATCTGATCCATAAGCGCCATAAGCTTGAGGTGGGGAGTGGAAGAGTGGACTTTTGGAATCCCTGAAACCAACCCCCAGGGACACACCTCCTCCAACAAGGCCACACCTTCTCATCCTTCCCAAATAGTTCTGCCAGCTGGGAACCCTGGAAGAACATTGTCTTAAGGTGTGTGACTTTTGTTTATGCTGCATTTGTTTAACTCAGTGAAGCTGTGATTCTTTGCCTGTCTAAAACACCCTATGGTCCTAATAAAGAGCTGAACAGCCAATAGCAAGGCAGGAAAGACGATAGGCAGGGCTGGGCAGCAGAGAGAATAAATAGAAGGAGAACTCGGGAAGAAAGAGAGCAATGAGAGAACAAGGAGCGAAGAACATAGGCACAGCCGCCCCGCCGCCCCGCCGCCCCGCCGCCCCGCCGCCCCGCCGCCCCGCCGCCCCGCCGCCCCGCCGCCCCGCCGCCCCGCCGCCCCGCCGCCCCGCCGCCCCGCCGCCCCGCCGCCCCGCCGCCCCGCCGCCCCGCCGCCCCGCCGCCCCGCCGCCCCGCCGCCCCGCCGCCCCGCCGCCCCGCCGCCCCGCCGCCCCGCCGCCCCGCCGCCCCGCCGCCCCGCCGCCCCGCCGCCCCGCCGCCCCGCCGCCCCGCCGCCCCGCCGCCCCGCCGCCCCGCCGCCCCGCCGCCCCGCCGCCCCGCCGCCCCGCCGCCCCGCCGCCCCGCCGCCCCGCCGCCCGTCACACAGTAACACAGAGTAAGAAAGAAAGTAAAATATACAAAGTAAGAAAGATTAAAAGCCCAGATGGAAAAGGTAGACAGGTTAACTTAAATAAAGCAGAAACAAACAAACAAACAAGCCAAGCGATTTATTCGGGAGCTGGGTGGTGGGCCTCTCAAAAAGGCCAAAGAGTAAAAAGGGTAAGACTTGGCACAACAGGGGACCGAGCATTTAACATATGATCTATGGGGGCCATTCTCACTGCAATCACCACAGAAGATGGGTGTGGCTGTTCTCTCAGAGTGAGGTGTTCATCAACTTTGCATTACCTATGATGGCACTGCATACAATGACCTACCCGGGATAACACAAACTTAAAAAAAAGTTGTAGTCAACATGTTTAATATTTCCTAAATTTGGTTTTCTTGGTGTATTTGCAAAGTGACCTTTTCAGTTTTTCCTAGTGTACATTAATTATACGAAATAATGGGTTTCATTGTGACATTTTTCTAATCATCTCCTTTACTACCAATCAAAGTACCTTTTGCAAAAATACATGAGCTGTGTTTTTTAAATATTTAGTATATCATTTACAGAGAAAGTATTTGTAATTAAAACACATCATCTGATGTCTGTTTATTATCCTCATAGAAAAACCTTTCTATAAATAAAATGGAGAAGGAAAAGTATAAGAAAGGGAAAATTTGACCTCTATGTAACAGCCCAGGTTGGCATCCATTATGATCCTCCAGGCTCAGCCTCTTCAGGTTCCTTGGCAGGGTGCTGATGTTGGGTTCTGTGCTTTGTGCTTCACACAGGCTAAGCACTTGCTCTGCCACTGAACTTAGACAATTTTATTTCTGTGTTGAGATTGTGGTTTTTCTCACGTTAAGGAAGACTTCATTCTGATGTCAGTGTCACAGTTAAAATTTAGCACAAGACCACATGTTGTGACAGACAAAGCAAGTTGAAGTTAAAGGACCTGGATTCTGATCCCACCTTTGCCATCAATCAGACCATCTGAACTCTGCACCCTCTGGTAAAATGCAGCAATTATTGATATCCTCCAAGTCAAAGGATTTCTGAGTCTATTTCTAGGCTTGATAATATCATCAATGCAGAGGATGTCACATTTGATTAATAATTTGCTGTTGTCAAAGCTAATAAAAAGGCAACCATCATTTTGAACAGCAGGCCCTGCACAGCAGGAGTTTCCTTCCTCTTTTTGACAGTGTGATATACTCCATCTTTTCCTTTTTTTTTTTCCATATATTTTTAACTATGTGGGGCATGTGAGTCTCTCTCTCTCTCTCTCTCTCTCTCTCTCTCTCTCTCTCTCTCTCTCTGTGTGTGTGTGTAGGGGTGCACATTGGGTGCTCTGCAAGAACAGCTGATGCTCTAAACCACTGAGCCCTTTGTCCAGCCCCTCGGCATTTCTACTATGGGTATCTAGAATATTCTTTCTCTATTCTTCCCTTTCCAAGGCCTACCTTTTTATGGGAAGGGGTAATGGAAAATATGCAGCATTGAGGCCAGGGCAGGGAATGTCCACAGCAAGAAAAGAAAGAGCAAGAGTGGAGAAGGAAGGCCAGAGTGGGAAAGGTCTTCAGGAGAATGGTTGAAGAAAGCAATGGCTGCCATGGAGAGCAGGAGAGGTGAGCATTGTCCATGGATGATGTTCATGAGAGTTTGCTGTGTGTTGAGAGTGAAATTCTTCTGTTGTTCTTTCTTTGATTTTAGAGACAGAGCCATTCTTTGTAGTGCTGGCTGGCCTTGAACTTACTATGTCATCCAGGCTGGCCTTGATCTTCCCGCCTCAGCTTCTCAAGTTCTCACTGGTGTGAATCGATATGTCCAGCTTGAATTTTTGTCTTTCTGATTTCTTAAAATACTCGAGTTAAGATTTATGGAACTTATTTCTTGTTCTTTGTGGTGGGACTTTTGCTCTTTATATATGTGACAATGTAAAGGACACAGAGTGAGATAACCTTGTTGTTTGGGGTTATTTTTATAGGGTAGAGAAACATACTTCAACTGTAGCCTTCCATCTTAAAATAATGCTACAGAAAAACCAGAGAAGAAGCTGATGTGGTACCACAAACCTGTAATTCAGCACTCAGAAAACTTTCACAATAACCTCTGTTGGAACAGGATCCAGGAATGGAGTAGTATGAGGAGAATTCTGAGTGCTTGTGGGAACACTCCTAGGAAACAAGAGTCTTGGGGCTTCAGTTTCTTCACAACACGGAGCTATGCTCTTCCCAGGTGTAGCAGATAGGAATGAGTTTACTTCAGATTACTCACCATTGCTTGCTGCTGTTATTCAGTTGCACATTTTAACTAGCCTTTATATACCTGTATGGAAAAGCATGTTGTTGCCGTGTGCAGCTTGTCCTCGTGATTGTATACAGACTGAACTCATGAGAACCTTCCTTGTGTGAGCTTCCTAGCCCTCAGCAATTGTGGGAGGCTCTGGATAAAGTTGGCTATTGTACGAGACTTTCGTCCACCTTGTTTACTTCCTTCTCCCAGGGTTCACTGCTCTAAGTGGTGACACTGTCCTTGCAATTTGTTCGTTTCTCAGTCAAAAATAATCCCGTAAGCTAAGTTATGTTAGCATAGCACAGTTAAAAGAAATATGACCTGGATTTAAACCTTAGAACACACTTGTAAAATGTTTGAATATACTGTTCCATGCCAAATATTTGGTGAATAGTTAATGAATAGAATGTAAATTCTCATAATCTTACCACACACACACACACACACACACACACACATACACACACACACAGTAATTTTTTTTTTTTTTTTGGTTTGTTGAGACAGGGTGTTTCTCTGTGACTTTCAAAGCTGTCCTGGAACTCCCTCTTATAGACCAGGCTGGTCTCAAACTCACAGAGATCCGCCTGCCTCTGCCTCCTGAGTGCTGGGACTAAAGGCATGCGCCACCAGTGCCCGGCACACATGGTAATTCTTACACTAAACATGTGTTATGAAAGCCAAGACTGGGTGTGGTATCCTATGTTTGTTAATCCCAGTCCTCAGGAATTGGAAGCAAGTCTGTGGGCTACATAGAGAGGTTCTCCCCCCACCCCACACACACACAAAAAACCCAAAGCTAAGCTTCCAAATTAGTTGGTTCTCTCACTTTATCCATGCAAGTGATAGCAGAATTGGTCTATCGGAATAGAAAGAGAACTGTCTCATTTTTGTTAGCTTGTCCCCATTCACCCCTGGACACTTTGATAGGAATGTCCCAAAACAGCCATTAAATTGTATTTGCAGTCAGGGTTCCCATTTGGACTAAGACTGAACTCAGGCCCTATGAAATATTAATGCCGAGTGTCTTACAAAATCTCAAGGTTCCACAGAATTGTGTAGGGACCGGTTAACTAGCTTTGGTCTGCACACAAGCTGATTGTACCATTTGTTCAGAGACTGCCAAGCCAAGTGCTAAGATGCAAAATGAATTTAAGCTTTTGGGCCTGTATGTATTGGGTGCCCTCTGCTGGTACAGTGGAGCCATTTCCAGAAAAAGCAGAAATCTGCTAGCTTGAACATTCAGCAAATATTTTCCTGATAGATTTTATGTGTTTGTTTCTTAAGAGTCACTTGGAGATAGTATACTTTCATTTGAAGTTTAAGAATGCAAGTTCACATGGCAATATGAAGTAGAGTAATTCCTTTTTGGACATTTTAATATATGATGAATAAAGTTAATAATTTATGAAGTCTAACAAAAACCATAAAATATTTTTTTCAAAAGAATTTCCCTAGTGTGCTGATGATGTAAGGCTTATAATGTCCAAGATATTTTATTGGGAATGAACCCAAGTCATTAAATCAACCTACTACTTGTGTTCAGCTAGATAGTATTAAACTGATTCTCAAATGCTTACCAGATTAGCACATCTCTCAACCCTCATCCGAGAAGCTTCTTTTTGTGATGGATGGTGATTAACACAGAGATTGCAACTGGACAATGTGCAGAAGGTGAGAGGCTTCCAGATCCTCAGCATTAAGGACAGCTGCATCACACTCATCCTCCCAAAACCAAGGGCTCATCCAGGAAGAGGGGATTGCAGGAACCAGGGGCAGTGGATGTCTACAGCAAAACAGTGGAATCTGGACAAGGCAGGGCAGTCATTGGCATGAACTCGCATCAGCTGTGACTGCATGCCCAAGGTCCAGCTAGACAAAATACCGGCACCGATGAGGGAGGTGGTTTGGAAGTTTCACACTTAGCCAAGGAACTATTGGCAACTGTTGGATGCTATAAGGGTTAAGAGTCAGTTTTCTGCTGAGGTGTGGATCCTGAGAGATTAACCATGCTCTACACCCACCCACATAGAGGCAGCACCCAGCAGATTAATCGGCTTAAGAAACAAAACAAAACAAAAAACTACGAAATTGGGAGAGAATGTTTGGAGGAAGAAATAGGAGATGTTGGAGGGGAGGGAATGAGGGGAAAGGAGGGATTTGATTGAAACATGTGCATGTATGAAATTCTCAGTGAAAAATATATTTATAGAAGAAAGATGTCATGGAAGGTACACAAACACATTTTTATACAAGTACCTGAGACTTGAACTCTGAAACTGCATCATGCCCTGTAGCTGTGGCTTGCTGACCTGGAACTCACTTGGCAACCCAGGCCGAGCTTCAGTTTATAATTTTTCTGCTTCAGCTTCCTGAGGGCTGGGGTTATATCACAGCTGATTTTGACTAAAAATCTTGAGTGATATTTGATATGCAGTATGGCAAAACGCAGCATCATCCTTAAAATGACATTTACAATTTTTAAAACATAATTTTCCAATTGACTCTGGGAGTTTCACATCATTCATCCCAATTCCACTTACCTCCCGGTTCCTCCATATTTGCCCTCTGCCCTTGTAACCTTTTTAATTAAAAAAACAAACAAACAAACAAACAAAATGAAAAGCATCTTGTCAACCCCTTTACCAGGCCTTTTCTTTTAGGCCACCAAGCACCTCCCAAATCATGACACAAAACCTTTTTTTTCGAGACAGGGTTTCTCTGTGTAGCCCTGGGTGTCCCGGAACTAGCTCTGTAGACTGGGTTGGCCTCAAACTCGATGCAAAGCCTTTTAACGTAAAAAAAAAAAAAAAAACCTGTTTCTCTTTATCTACCTTTTCCCTCAGGGCTTATTACTTTTTTTCTGTATATCTTACTTTCACTACTTCTTCATGTCTCTCTGGCTGATGGCTTCCTGGCTTCTGGCCCTTGTTCTCTCTTCGTTCTTCTTTTTTTGAGCCTAGATTTTCCCCTCCTATTTATTCTCTCTACCTAGCTTTTCTCTGCCTAGCTATTGACTGTTCAGCTCTTTATTAGACCAATCAGACGCCTTAGGCAGGAAAGGTGAAATTGAGGCAAGGCATGTTTACATAATTAAACACACACCCTTACATTGTTAAACAAATGCAGCATAAACAAAAGGAACACATCTTCACACAGTTAAAAGTAACATTCCATGAATTAAACAAATGTAACACATCTTTGCCCAGTTAAAATAATATTCCACAACAAATCCCTCTGGGCAATGGCCTGCTCCTCTATCAATTGCAGCTTTCTCTCATGCAAGTCACAGCTATTGAGGGTCCGCTGTACATGAACCATCCTGCTCCCCATCTTTCCCACCTCTCTGTCACATTCTTTCTTCATAGTGGCATTAGGAGCCTCAGAGTGTAATGCAATGCACCCTTTTGCCCCAAACAGCATTCATTGCAATGGATCATTGGTCTGGTTCAAGGCCTCTGGCTTGTGTTTCACCATCAATCATGAACCCTCACTAAGACCCCTCTCAGATATTCTGCTGTCGCCAGGACTCATGGAGATCCTGCAGCTGTGTTTCTGTAGGACTGGCCTCTTCACACATTCCAGTAGCTCATAGATATGGTAGATGTTGGGGTAGGACATCTCAGTGCTCTGGATCTGGGCCTGGGTGGTAGCTGAATTGTTCAGCCAGGATCTCCGTTGGGCCTGTCCCCTACCCCCAATCTAGGGCTGGACCAGCTCTCCTGCATATGGTGAAAGGAAAGGGGCCAGCTCTCACATGCCCACATCACTGCTGGCGTTTCAGGTCAGCAAGGGATAGAGCCAGCTCTTCTGAGTACAGTGAATAGTAAGGGGCAGGGCCAGCTCAGCAAAGGCACTAGGATATCAACATGGCCTCAGGCAGCCGTCCAGATCACAGACACCTGAATTGCCTGGCCACAGATGTGAACATAGGCGCTGACTGTCGAAGGGCTACAGACCCAGACATGGCTTTCAGCGGCAGGCAGCATGGGCACAGATAACACCACAGTCTCAGGTGGCTGGGCAGGTTCTTCCTACCAGCCTGTCCTCATTACCATTGTGTTTCATCTCTCTTCAAAGCGCACAAACCGCTCCTCTCCTCTCTTTCTCTCCCATGTCTCCACCATGTACTCTGTCTCTCTATCTCTCCATCACATTAGGCAGAGGACCCAAGGAGGCTCCTGGGTGGCTTCCTGATATTTACAATTTTTAAATAGCACTAACATTTTTTGATGATGTAGCTCAGGCTTTCTTTTTTTTCTCCCTTTCTCCCTTTCTCCCTTTCTCTCTCTCTCTCTCTCTCTCTCTCTCTCTCTCTCTCTCTCTCTCTCTCTCTCTCCTTCCTTCCTTTTCCCTCTTTTTGGCTTTTCAAGACAGGGTTTCACTGTGTAACCCTGGCTATTCTGGAAATCACTCTATAGACCAGGCTGGCTTTGACTCACAAAGATCTGCCTCCCTCTGCCTCCTGAATGCCTGATTCAGGATTTTCATTTTACATATTTTTGTTTATCTGTCTGACTGCCATCTATCTATCTATCTATCTATCTATCTATCTATCTATCTATCTATCTGCTTATAATTCTTTTCAAATGATTTTTTAATTTTTATTCCATATGCATTGGTGTTTTGTCTGCATGTACATCTGTGTGAGGGTGTTGGATCCTCTGGAACTGGAGTTACAGGCAGCTGTGAGTGGCCATGTGGGCAATGGAAATTGAAGTCCAGTCCTCTGGAAGAGTAACCAGTGTTCTTAACCACTAAGCCATCTCTACAGCTCCTTATCTATCTTTATGGTGCTGAGGATCAAACTCAGGCCGTTGCACATGCTAGACAGATACTCTTCTACTGAGCCCCAGACCAGTCACTTTTATGATTTTAACCATAGACAGTATTTATTTTAAAATCATTTCCAGCCAAATTCACATTCGACAGCTTAAGGTTCAAATAATGCATAAGAAATCTATAATTAAGCCAGCATATAACCATAATAATGGAATCAGAGCTATCTCAAGTGACTATAATTAAAGACTTTATTTTTTATCAATTTCTCTGTTTCTGAAGCAGAGTTAGGGTTTATGATGATGAGAATTTACTCAGATTTAAATTCATGAATTACTAGAAACAGAAGCATGCTGGGAAGGGGTAGGACATACCTGTGTCTATATTACTATTTTCTAGATACAAATTTATTTTTCATTTGCACTTTTTGATATCCCTTGACCTCATAAAAGGGAACATCCAAGATAGTTGACGCATTAAACTTTTCTATTTGAAGATTTATAATTTTATATTTGGAAGACAGAGAAGGTCTCATGCAGGCCAGGCTGGCCTCTAACTCACTATATAGTTAAGGATGACCTTGAACTTCTGACCCCCTGCCTTTACCTCCTCAGTGCTGGGAATATAGGTGTGTACCGCGATGCCTGGTTTTATGCAGGGTTGGGGTCTTCCTGTATGCTAGGAAAGAATTCTATCAAGTGAGTTCCCCAGCCTTTGAAACAAATTTTTAATTTATGAAAGCAGTAATTATAGCCTTTAAAATCTCTGTGACTGTTTCCCCAGTTTTATTGTATCAGCAAAACTACTTGAATTTAGGCAAGTATATTTATTCAATTGTAATAAAACTTAAAAATAGTCCAATTAACCAGCAGTTATTTATTTGGGAATGGGTATACCATATTCAGTGGTATATTCTACCAAGAACACAGAAATGCAGGAGCACTAGGAATCCTGGAAACCCTGGGAAGCACTGTGAAAGGCAGGTGTCAATCAACAGCCAGACTGCTGTGCATAATTAGCTCCATCAGTCAACCTGAGTCTCTGATTCTTCATAATTGTGCTTTATAGTAACACGTTCAAGTAACTTTAGAGTTAAACCAAGTATAAATTATTATATTACAATAAAGAATATCCATGTTGCAAAACTAAATCACTTTAAAGAACTTTAATAGTATCTCACCAAGAAATCAGTATAGAATACATTTATATTGAATAATATTTCCTTTCCTGTACCATGAAAAATAAAAGCCCAGAGATTGATACTGGAGTTCAATCTTCAGGCTGAAGACCAGAGAAGCAAAGCACTCAGCCACTAGCTCTTACCTCTACCTCAGCCTGAAAGGGCTGTTCTGTCTCCATGAATCCTCAGAGACAATGCCATCTCCATGAATCCTTATTTTTGGTGTTACACTTTCCCTTTTTCCTCCCTTCCTTTCTTTTGTTGAGAAAAGGCCTTAACCCAGGTTATACTCACAGTCATGGAATGGCTGAGGATGGCTTTGCTCTCCTGGTCCCCCTGCCTCTACATCACAGGTGTGCTCCATCACTCTTGGCTTCCTTCTTCTTAAAATGATCTAATGCACACAATTGCTTACTTCCAACTGAGTGACTTTAGTAAGCCATGTCTAAGAGAGATTCTTCTACAATGACGTATCACGGTTGCTTTACATTTGTACTGATGGTTTTATAATACTGGTTGCTGTTTATAATCGGGAATTTAAAATGGCCTTTGATACCGAAACAAGACACTCCCTGATTGATATTGTTGGGAACCAGCAGTCTGTTGACCCCGCCCCCTGATGATGGGCGGGATGCTCTTGGCCACATCTTCTCTATATCACTGTCTTACCTGGCTGCTCAAGCTTTACCTGGCTGTGCAGGGGACTCAGTTACTTGGCCATGTCTTCTCTACATCACATCTTACCTGGCTGCTCAAGCTTTACCTGGCTGTGCAGGGGACTCAGTTACGCATGCGCAAGTTTCCCTTTTAAAGCAAGCGAAAGTGTCTCTCTTTCTCCCTCTCTCTTGCTCTGCTCCCTTCTCTTGCTCTTCTCTTACTCTCTTCTCTCTCCTGCTTTCAGTTGGCCACCAGCTACCCCCCTTTCTCTCCCCTCTATCAATAAACTCCACGTGGATGCTGAGTCTGTGTTTGTGTTTCATAGGCAAAAGGACAACAGATATCATCCTACTTACAGTTGTCACCGGAGCTTAGAGAAGGCCATACATCTTAATGATTCAGATAATATTTCCCTTTTCTCATCTCCCAGGAAGTTCACTTAAGAGCAGAGAGATGTTTGAGTTTCTAAAATGATGCAAAACACTTGTCTGTGACGCTTCCATAAACGGTCATCTCCATTTCCAATAGGTATTTTTGTAACTATACAAGTGGACTAATCCTCTGCAAACAATCGTCTTCATTAGAATATTATGTAGCCTTCATTTTCCAACATGGTCTAAGCTATCCATGTGACTCAGCCCAATGTCATGATACACTCAGTGGCATCAGTTGCTTGTGGTGATATTTTGCTTGTGCTGTAACAAATAAAGCTTGTCTAAAGATCAAAGTGCGGGGCTAGCCACATTAGTTAGCCATAGAGGCCAGGCAGTGGTGGCACATAGCTTTAATCCCAGCACTTGGGAGACAGAGGCAGACAGACCTCTATTAGTTCAAGGCCACCCTAGGCTACATGAAATTGATGGAGTCAAAAAGGTGTGGTGGCTCACACCTTCAATCTCAGTACTTGAAAGTCACACACCTTTAATCCTAGCACTAAGGAGATGGAGGCAGGAAGGGTTATGGCTGGGTAGAGAAAGGAATATAAGGCAGGGCAGTCAGTCTGAGGAGCAGACAGTCTGAGGCAGTAGTCAGTCAGAGGGTGGCACTCTGAGGTGAAGTCTGGGGATAGGATCTCACCTTTGGTCTGAGGTAAAGACTCTAGTACCTGGCTGCTCTACTCCTCTGATCCTTCTGCTTTCACCTCTTGATAACTGACTCCTAGTTTTTATTATTAAGTCCAAGGAGAATTCTTGCTACATGAATGTGCTTGTCCAGACATTCTCTTGAGAAGTTCTTTCAATCCTTTCGCCACTCATCCTGGCCGTGGCAGTGCACTGTGGTCCCGTAGTGCAAGCAACTGTTAAGGCCAGCATGCAGCATGTGCTCATATCCACTCTATTAAACTATATATTCAGCTGTCTCCAGAAATATCTGGAGTCACATGACCATAGGGGCTTCACCCAAGTGAGTGCGTGTGTGCATGTGTAGGTGCAATGGTGTGCTTGCACTTATGTACGGAGGCCAGAGGACAACCTGAGGTGTTGTTTCTCAGCAGCAGCCTGCTTGTTTTGTGAGACAAGGTCTCTCACTGGCCAGGAACTCACTGGGCTAGACTGGCTAGCCGGCAAACTGCAGCATTCCTCCAGTCTCTACTACTTGAGCTCAGGGGTTCCAAGTGCTTAGTGATGCTGAGGATCAAATCAGATACATGCATGGCAAGTACTTGACTGCCTGAGCTGTCTTCCCAGCCTCTTAAATCACACAATTGCTAGGAAAATTTTCTAAATAGCATCATTTTGATAGGGTCACAGGGATGGGGATGAGGGGGAGATGTAAGGAGTATGGGTTTTTCCGCCCGCCGCTGGTCTTCTCCCGCCGCCACGCCGCCAGCCCCAAATAATACACAGAGACTCTGTGTTTGGTACAATACTGTTGGCCCTGTTACTTGTTTCTTATCGGCTAGCTCTGCCTTAATTATTAACCCATTTCTGCTGATCTATGTATTTCTCTTACCGGGGAGCCGGCGGCATACTGCTTTCTTTAGACTCTCCATCTTGACTCCTCCTTACTACTTCCTATTTCCTCCTTGTCTCCTAGTCCCTCCTATCTTCCTTTCCTATTGGCCAACAGGGAGAAATTATAATTTTTAAGTATCCAGATGTTACATTTTAAGTTGTTTTAGATTAGCTATAATAATAAAGTTTATTTGCAAATAAGACATTGATTTACAATAAACACCTAATTGGTGTGAGAACCAACTGCCTATCTTAAGCTTCAGGGTTAAGTAGACACATCCTAAATACTTACTATTTAGCAAATAGTCACTGAATTAACAAAAGACCACTACTAAAATTTCCCCATTGATTTTCTAATATATAAAACATTGTAAATGTACAGATATTTTGCCAGTACTTACGTCTGTGTACCATGTGCTGGGGAGGCCAGAAGAATGCATCTATCCTCCGAAACTGAAGTTATAGACATGTGTGAGCCACCATGTGGTTTCTGGGACTCAAACCTGCATCCTCTGGAAGACAGTCATCTCTCCAGGCCCAGACTCCTCCATGTTTTAAACAACACGTAGCTTCATCTACTACTTATAAAATGTGTTCTTTTCCTTCAAGGAGAATTGTACACCAACCTTCTTCAGTCTCCCATCATTTACTAAAGTTCACCCATGCATTCATTGCACAGGTACTTCAAACCTTCAAGCGACCTCATAATTGTAACCTTGTTTCTAAAGTAGCATCTTCATTCATACCTTCCAAAGTAGTTCAGGGCCACTGTTGGAAAGCAGAAATGGCCAATGCCTTTTCCTCTAGGCGGTCTGCCTACAGCTTTGTGCAGGACTATAGCCTTGGGTGAATCTGTTGCAAGGATTAGAACTCTGTCCGAACAGGAAGAACTTCTCTAACTTTTTTTTTTCTATTGTAAGTAATAATTCTTTTAAATTCACATCACTCTCATAGATACAGGTATGATTAGTATTCAGCTCAATATGATCAATAGATTTATTACAGGAGTGAGAGACAGAGTTGAGCTGGTAGAAAGCTCACAAAACTGTGAATTGATCCCCAGCACCTCATAAAACTGAATATGGTAGCACATTCCTGTAATGCCAGCACTCAGGAGGTGGAGGTAGGAAACCAGTTCATGGTCAAAAGCAAAAACAAAACAAAACAAAACCCAGAAAGAACAGTAAGTAGCTCTTGGGATGACTTCTGTGTGGCCATGTTATTCATTCATGTCAAATGTCCTCATGTATTTAAAAGCTTCAAGTCTTATGATGGTATTTTAATTGTAATAATGTGATGGTTAGAGCTAATTGGCAACTTGAAAGAATCTACCTGGGAGATGGCCTCTGGGCATGCCTTTGGGGATTTTCCAGATAACATTGAGATGAGAAGACCACCCACTGTGGGTGATGACTTTCCCTGGCTGGGATCCTGGACTACTCGGTGGTGGTGGAAACCCTGAGCAGCAGCTACATGCATTCATTGTTCTCTGTTTTGATCATGGAGGTGATGTGGCTAACTGCTCCAAGTTCTTGCCTCTTGGACTTCCCTACCAGGAATAGACTGTACCCTGGAACTGTGAGCCAAAATGAACCCTTTCTTCTCTAAATTGTTTTTGTCAGAGAATTTCATGGCTGCAACAGAAGAGAGGCTAAGACACATAACATCCTCCAGGTGTATTCTTGGTAAGACAACTTATCCTTCTGATGCTAGGACTGTGGGAATTCCACCCTTAAGACGAGTCACCTGAGCTGGGCAGCTGGTTGTGCTCACCTTTAATCCAAGCACTCAGGAGGCAGAGGCAGGCGGATCTCTGTGTTTCAGGCCAGCCTGGTCTACAGAGCTAGTCCCAGGAAACCCTGTCTTGAAAAACAAAGTCATGTGTAGCAGTCTTGCAGTGAACTTGTAACGGTGGCCACAGAGGGAAACTTGAGGCTGGCTTTTCTTTGTGTCCTCTTTTTGGTGAGTTAGCCTATACAGTAGGAAGGGCAGAGAAATGCTCCGGAGGTGCTTTGTATTTTTCTGTGTAATTGTTCCCCAATAAATGCCATTTATCATTTATCTTGCGTCTAGTGAAAATATTACATCCTCTCCTTCCTCAAATTCAGTCACCTGAGGTTTGACTATTTTACTTTACGTTCTCTCTTGGAAATTTCATCTGGGAACAGCTATCTCCATGGGTACTAGCTTTTGAACTCGCAGTCATTTATATAGTCGGTTGGATGATGCCACGAGCTCAGATACAAGGCTTTGTACTTGGTCCTGTATAAAGAAACAGACTCTAAGTTCTGTTTAAAAATCAAGCTCTCAGCTCTTCACCAGTATGATGTCCTAGATCTCTGTGCTGGTGTGAACACATTGGCACAAAGTCAAAGTTGATATTTAAAACCATTTGACAATGATTTTAACTGGCTTTAGAGAGGTGACCTGTGGTCAGTTATTACAAATACACAATATAACAAAAAGGGGCCTTCACCTTATATTTTTCTTCCATAGCATCACTGTCAATGAGGCCTGGAACAATTCTGTCTGTGGTGACTGAGGACCATGTTTTGAGATGTGAGGCAGACGTTCTATGTTTCTAATATCGCAGTTCATTATGGATTGCTTATCTTCTTTGGGGCATCTGTCTTACTTTTGCTTCTAAAATATACCGTGAAACATTTCAAAATGCCCTTTTTATGTGTGTAAAATATTCTAGACCAAAAGCATACACTTCACACACAGTGAACAGCCTAGAATTCAGGTTGAGTTTCAAACACTTGAAACTGGGGCACAGGGTTCTCCTCACCCTGCTTTGTGCCCCTGCCAACTTCTTTAAAACACTATATTGAATTTCCTTGCAACAAGAGAAAACAAAAACCCTGTATTCTTAGACCAATAGCTTCTTTTGCATAGTTCTACTTATTGTATAATAAAGAAGAAAGACTATTCATGTTGAGGGAATTTTTTTTTTTAATGTTGATGACCTTTTAATGTACCAAAAATATCATAACTATTTTAGCTTTCCAAAGGGGAGAAAAAATTTAAAATGATTAAAGCTAGATATAAAAAATAATAATTTTAGAACAAATGTTCTACGTGGAAATTTGTTTTAGGTTGCCATGGAATGGAAAATAAATAGAAATATATAATACTTTAAAACTTATTCATGCTCTTTACAAAATAATATGATACTGTTGATCACAGGACAGACAGAAAATAGCAACATATGTTCAGAAAGAGATCTTCCATATACTTATGATGATCTGATATACTGATGGCTTTCTCTGTTGTCACCAAGGGATTCAAACCAATGATGTACCATGTATATAAAAATAAATATCCCAAGACCAAGAAAAAAAAGTCAGAAATATTGACTAGCTGTATATTGATTCAAGTTTCAACTGAGACAACCTACCTTAGTGAATTAGATGGAGAGATATCAAAGAAGACTCCTGACAAAGACTTCAGGTCTGTATATGCATGCACACATATGTGCATGTATGCTCACATACATGTGAACATGCATACAAACACATGCACACCATACACATACAAAACAAAGATAGAACATGAATAGTTCACTTATAAAGCAAACATTACATTGTATGAAAAACTGCATAAAAATAAAAATCAAGGGATTGGAATGAAGGCACAGTGGAGGAGGACCTGTGTAGAACAGCCACCCGGTGGCTCACAACCATCCCTAACTCTAGTTCTAGGGGATCTGGTGCCCTCTTCTGGCCTCGGTAGGTACCAGTCATGCTTGCTGCACACCATTCATGCAGACCAAATACTCATACACATAAAATAAAAATAAACAGATCTTTAAATTAGGCACGAATAAAAAATATCTCCAAGTACTGGAAATAAATGGAGGCCTAGCCTGTTAATAATTTTAATAGTTTAAAACATGGAAAAAATAGTTATTTTTTGTCCATCCTTCCTGGCAGAAGTATTTCAGAGCTAAGTCTTTGCATCTCACAGTCACATGTTTATTCCTGTGGATCATGTTACTGAATCATCACCAAGTGTTTATTAAAGCTTGCTTGGAAGATCTGAGGGGACTGTTCTTTTTGTGATGCTAGGAACCAAATCCAGAGCATTGTGCATGGTAGACAAGTGCTGACCTATTGTTCCTCCAATCCCAACCTCTCTTTTATTAAAAATAAATAAAAAATAAATAGTCTAAGAGTAATTTAAATCAAGTGAACTTAAAATTTTAAAGTTCTAATTTCATCACAATGATTCCAACACTTCAACAGTCCAAAGTCTCTTAACTGTGAGTGTCTGTAAAATTTTTTACAACTTACTTCCAAAACACAATGACAGAGTAGATATCCCTATAGCAAATGGGAGAATTTGGGCAAACTGAGGAGTGAGCATAACAAAACAAAGCCAAAATCTATCGGGCCAAACAGTAATTCCTGCTGCTCCGTGTCTGATACTGGAACTCATAAATGTAATCAAGAAGGCTTCAAAGGCTAGAGTAGCTCCTCCCTTCCAATTCTGCTCCCCTACAACACAGATAGATTGTATCTTAAGGTTCACTATACTCCCGTAGTTCCCCACTTGGTGTATGAACCATGGTTCTGGCATCTACAATATCCTGCAGTCTCTACAGCAACTTGAGCTTCATCCTCACAGCTTCATGACATGACTTCTCGGGGCTTCTTTGCAAGGACTCCTACCTTGCCACACATCACCAGGCCTCAGCTGGTCTTCATGACCTCTTAATAGTGTTTTCAAAACCAGTGCTCATTGATGATTCTGCCAAGTTCTGCTGCTTGATGGATTTATAGCCGGGTTCCTTGGGGCCACAGCTGTGTTGGTTCGCTATGTAGACCCTGGGGAAGTGTGTTCCGTGGCTATCACAGAAAGAAGCCAGGTTTAGAAGAAATTATGTTGAATTTAGCAATTTTCCAGAATTGCTGTGATCATTAAATTGGTGGATTATTGTTGTGTTCCATACCTTCTAGTTTAATTCTTTAGTTTTTTTCTTTTTCTTTTTAAGAGTGTCATATGTACATGTTCAATAAAATATGATCATATCTAACCTCCATTTTTCAGCTCCAACTCTGCCTAAATACTCCTTTGCACACCACCTCCCGATTTCATGTCTTTAAAAAAATCCATGAAGTCCAGTTGGTGCTGCCCATATGTGCAAGGGTTTGGGATCATGCACAACATCATGAGAAATCTACCAGTGCTATTATCCTCAAAATCAAAGAGTTTTCTTTCCCACAGCAACTATTCACTGCTAACAGTTCCCGAGTAAGGGGTGGCATGCACCGGATGTACCTACCTTATCTATGCTGTAATTTCTGCTGGTTTGCTCTTTTGTAGGTCTTGTTCAGGTAACCACGGATGCTATGAGTTCAGCCATGCCACACCCAGAAGACAGCATTTCACAAAGCTCCTCCCCATCTTCTGGCTTTTATAGTCTTTCTGTCTCTAATGCAGCTCTTAATTAATTCATTCTTACACATAGCAATCAACATTCCCTGCCCCACAGGGGTTGTGTGACTCTTCATTCCAAGTCTTTCACTTAATATGAAGTATCATTACCATGTATGAAATGTTACCATATATTGAAATGTTCATGAATTAGTTGAACATTTGAAATGTATTTGATTCTCATAAAAACTCCACACTGGGAAAGCAGACAATAGTGTCTTTTCAAAGAAGTTTTGGATAAAACTTGACATATTCCAGAGCACAGAGCTCACTGGCGTTGCAGAAAGCTTTGAATTCCAAAGTTTTGCAGCTCTAAATTTCAAATGCCTTTTACAACTTGCAGTGAAATATTATAAATCCTTTAAGCAAACTCTTATTGCTCTCTTAAGTCCCCAACTCTCACCAAAAATTTGTCTACACAGTGGTCTTCCTGAGTTAATAGAAGTATTGGAAAGGCAGAGACCTGTGTGAATTTCTTAATCAGGAAATACAGAAAAGATAGAAAACAGACTAAACTGCTCTCTATGGCAGTGGTTCTCAGCCTTCCTAAGGCTGTGACCCTTAAATACAGTTCCTCATGTTGTGCTGACCCCCAACCATAGACTCATTTCATTGCTACTTCATAACTGTAATTTTGCTACTGGTATGAACTGTTATGTAAGTATCTGATACCAGGATTTCTGATATTCAATCTCTGTGAAAGAGACACTGGACCCCCAAAGTATTACAACCCACAGGTTGATTACCACTGTCCTAGATCATAAAATATTAAATTCCTTCCTGTGTCATAAGGAAATATAGTAAAAACATAGGCCGGTTCAAATCTTGATACTAGTTTTTTCTGAGATAGGTACACACCACAAGTTAAAATGTGTTAGGGCCATCTGCAGATAATCCCCTCTCATGATTCTGTCACCACAGCAACTCACATGCCAACTAAGCAGATTTTTACCAGGAAAGTTTACAAGAAAGTACCAGTAAAACACAGCCTCCATTTCCCGCTCCAAAGTTCTCAAGGTCTCAGCTGATGTTCAGCTTTCCTGTTTTCTGGCATCTTGTTCCATTCCAGATAGAGCCTTATGCTTTCAATATTTGTCACCTGGGTTTTTACATGACTTTCCCATTACCCAATTCTCATAGATAAGAATAATGCCAAAAATGCATAAATATTTTTTCTCTGAAGGGAAGGGGCAGATTTCTGGTTCTGTTTTAGATATATTTTATTTTATCGTATGTGTGTTTTTTTTTCTGCACATATGTATGTACATTCCATGTTGCCTGGTGCCCATGGGAGTCAGAAGAGGTTGTTGGATTCCCTGGAACTGGAGTTAAGGATAATAATGAATCACCATGTGGGGGCTGGAAACCAAATTCAAGTCCTCTGCAAGAGCAACAAGAAGAGTAGCCTCTGAGCTCCAGCTTTCTGTTTTAAAAAGATAGTAGAGTGTTTTCAAAATGAACTGTCCATTATGAGAATAGTCATGAAAACATTTACTAGGCACTTAACTTATGCCCGTGTGTGGAGTGATTCAACCTCTGTATTATTTAAACTTCCTAGGAAGAAATGACAAACTTTGATGGGCCACACCACTATTTTTTCACATCACTGGTCAAAGGGAAAACAAGCTATTATGCTTATGCAAAAGAACTAACAAAAGTATACAACCAAAATGTTTTACTTTTCAATCATAAATGTTTTAGAAATGAGCAATATTGAGATTCCTTGGGGCTGGGGGTGTAGTTTGGCAGTACAGTCCTTGGCCTGACTGCCACAGTCCTTTGTACAAATAAAGCCCTATTCCTTTTCTCTCTACCCATAGATTTCTATGGGTAAAAATAAGTATGAACAGATATAACTATTAGTGAAAGGATTCATTTAGGGACTGGAGAGGAGACCAGTGGTTAGAACACTGGCTGCTCTTACCAAGGAACTGTCTGTAACACCAGTTCCAGGGGACCCTTCTGGCCACCACTGGTACTGCATGTATCCATAATTAAACATTAAATTAAAGTCATTAAAAAATTCATAAAAATATCTGAAAGTGAGGTACACACTGCAGCTCATGTAGTAATTCCAGTACTTGGGAGGGCAATGAGAAGGACTGCTTTGAATTCGAATCCAGGTAGTCAAATATAGCAGTCAAACAAAGGGATGTAGCTTAGTTGGTAGAATGCTTGTCTACCGTCTTAGTTATATTTTCATTGCTGTGGTAAGACCCCCTAACTAAGACAATGTATAGAAGAATTTACTGGGGCTTACAGCTCAGAAGTGAGTCTATGACCATCAGCAGGAGCAGAGAGCTTACATACTTCCATAGCCTCGAGTATGAGAAAGAACTAACTTGCAATAGCACAGGCTTTTGTAATCTCCACTTCCATCCCCAGTAACACACCTCTTCCAACAAGGCCATATTTCCTAATCCATCCCCAACAGTGCCACCAGCTGGGGACCAAGAATCTATGGGGGCCATGCTTATTTCCAACCACATATTTACCATGCATAAAAACATAATACCATCATCCCAGTACTTAGAAGGTGGAGGGAGGCTGCAGGATCAGGAATTCAAGATCATCCTCCTCTTCACAAGGAGTTGGAATCCAGTCTGGGTTACACGGGACCCTGTTGAGAGTATCTGAATTAATATTGGTTTTAAAATATTTTGACTTGGGGAAGGTTCCCACTATTCTCTGATCAGGACTGCATAGATCACCTAAACAGTTTGTGCAAACAGTGTGCTTTATGTTGAACATCTGATTTCATTTGGAGAGTCTGGCATTTGTGTGGTCAGTTCCCCAATAAAAATCCTGGGCACTGAGACTCTAATTAGCTGTTACCACTCATTGCACATTGCACATATTATTGGACTCTTGGAGGCCTGGCCTGTTTACCTCTGGCTTTCAGCCATGGACCTTTTTCCTTTGCTGAGTTTTCTTTGTATCTATTCACTGAAATAAATCATAGCTATGACCATCATTATGTGAAAGGCACTTTTAGCAGCCATCATACCTTGGAATGAATGGCCTTGTGGGTCTCTCACAGTCTCCTTTATTGAGTTTTCTTAAGTACTAAATGTGATTATAGTTAGATTTATGCAATAGTAATAAATAACAATAAACAAATTATAGCAATCTCATTTGTGTTATAATAACATGATATTTGCAGTTACTTGCTAAAACACTGAACAGAGGGGCTGGAGAGATGGCTCAGCAGTTAAAAGCACTGGCTGCTCTTCCAGAGGACCTGGGTTCAATTCCCAACACCCACATGGCAGTTCACAACTGTCCATAACTCCAGTGCCAGGGGATCTGACACCTTCACACCAATGCACATAAAATAAATTAAAAAAAAAAAAAAAAAGAAGACTGAATTGAGGAAAATAGCATTATGCTGTGTGATGATGATGATAATGATGTTGACACTGTGGTCAGTTTAGGTCACATGCTAAAATACAGGAGGCAGAACATAGTATTATCCAACCCTGAACTTGTCTGAACATTTTCCAAAACAAATTCTTTTAAAACAACCGCAAGTGGCTTTCCTGACTCTTTCTGGGCGTTCAAGATGTCGAAGTGAGGGTGTGGTGGGTCCGCTGGAGTGAAATTCTAGCTTTCCCTGGGTCCTGTGGTAGGAGCTGTGATTACCTGTGCTGACAACATAGGAGCCAAAAATCTGTTTGTCATCTCCGTAAAGGGCATCAAGGGACGACTGAACAGACTTCCTGCTGCTGGTGTGGGCAACATGTGACAGCCACAGTTCAGAAAGGTAAACCAGAAGTAAGAAAAAGGGCCCATCCAGCAGTGGTAATTCAACAATGAAAGTTGTATCAAAGAAAAGATGAGGGTGTTTTCTCTATTTTGAAGACAATGCAGGGGTCATCGTAAACAGTAAAGGCGAGATGGAAGGTTCTGCTATCACAGGTCCAGTTGCAAAGGAACGGGCAGACGTGTGGCCCAGGATTGTAAACAATGCAGGCAGCATTGCTTGATTCTCCAGTGTATTTGTAAAAATGTTCATTAAAAAGTCTCTGCTCCAAAAACAAATAAATAAAAAACTGCCAGCAAGTCAGAAGAACAGACGAGTAAACCCGCCTGCCAGTGAACGGCCCACTCCCCAGATTCTGTTCCCCAAGCCCCAGCCCACAGTTCCTGCTCCCCCACCTCATCACCCCCCACTGCTGCTGGGCCCTGCCCCCACCTCAGTGGACTCCTGTGGCTCAGGTGCATCCTACACCAGTCAGAAGAACAGCCCTTTCCCACAACTGCTGCAGACTTCACCTGCTCAGGTGCTGGCCACAGCAGTCAGAACAGAGACAGAAACTCCCTACTGGATCTGAGGTCATGTTGACCTCCAGAAACCCAGGCCACATAGGCCAGAAGACCAGAGAAAACAGAAACCAAGGAACAGAACACCCACCCAACAAAGACAAACCTCAGAAATCAGGACCTTGGACTAATCATCCCCAACCCAAGTGCCTAAATGCCAGTTAAGAATACAATCAACAATAGCCAGGGCAATATGGCCCCACCAGAGTTCAGCAAACTACAATAGCAAGACCTGAAAATAACTGCAAGTATGAGGTTTCATTTGCATTAGAACTGTTAGGATAGTATATCATCCTCAGACCCTTTTGCTGGGTTTGCATCAATGAAAAATTTATGCAACTATCTAGACATCTTCTCAGATAGCTTCTGAGTGTGCAGGGGGAGAAACACCATGCCATTCTTAGCCTTTGGGAAAACAGACTTCAGCTACTTCCTGTATGTAAGGATGTGCAATGTATTAACATCCTCAAGCGCCCATTTGAGATCAAGGCGGGAAGACGGCAGAACACACTTCCCTCTTGTCAAGGTTAAGTGCTCACGTCTGACTGATCAACTAGAGAGCTGGGTTTTGCATGTTTCAGAAGAAAGTGGTCCAAGTTGGTTTTGAGGGGGTTATTTATTCTTGCTTCCCTAGACCGAAGCCTTATGTAGAAATCGAACCACACTAACAGGTCCCCCAGCTCTTATCACTTTCACTACTACATTTATATAAAATAGATGACAACTTTTTTTTTCTACCCCCACTCCCTACCCCACAAAGTTTGTGGAGCACTCAGACGTGATATAGGGATACGGCAAAGGAAAAGCCTCCCAGGTAGTACAACTTTTCATTGTACACCCGGGCATCCATTGTGTATGGAAACACAAGTAGTTTGGGTTAAAATACATAAAACTCCATAGACAAAAAGCTAGATGAGTTAGCCAGGAGCCTGGAATGAAAAAGGATTGGTAGCTGAGTGTGGAGGCAGGTGGATAGACTTGAAGAAGTGCTAACTTCCACCCAAGAACATCACACAGAAGAGGCATGGAAAGCCCACAAGGCAAAGCTACTGGGATGATTGGCTGGCAGTTAGCCAGTGCCATTCCACTGCTGGCCTGATGGATGTGTGAATCAAGGGTAGCAGAAATGAAGGCCGTGTGAGTTTGAACTCACTAAGAGTGTCTATCTGCCAGCAAGGAAGAGTAGGGAGGAGGGGACTGCACCAGGCTCCTTTTGTCTTGCAGAGTAGCTGTTTTGTCGCCAACAGACAAATATTTTGAGTATCTGAGTATTCTTTTTCCCAAATTCTGGACCTCTAGGACGAGTCCTTTCTGAGGACTTGGGATGTTAACCAGGAACCCTGTGTAACTTTGTACTAGGAAAGGAACTTTTTATAGCCACAGAGATGTGAGATCACTCATATGGCAGGCCAGCCAGCTGCCACAGCAGCAAAGTGGTGGGGTAGTCTTTTGAAGGCTCAGCTCAAGGGCCAGCTCATAAGCAGTACTTGGAAGGGTTAGAATTCGGGGACAAACTCCATGTGCTTGACATAATACAATGGTGGCTGCACCACAGAGTTGACACCCTTCATGATGGCAGGGCTGTTTCCATTGCAGATTTCACTTGATCTGCTGTGTTTTTCCAGTTCAGAGCCTCGTCCAAAGCTGGCAGCCTTTGGCGACTCTAAGAGTACGGGTCCTGACCATGAGTGTAGGTATGGAATGTGTTGCCTTCCGAACCCAAAGAGGCCCTGGAAGCATTTTACTTCCTTTCACTGGGAGGGATGCAAGATGCAAAAATTAACTCTTACTTTGGAAACTCACTCTAGCATACACCTCACTCTCGGGGTCCTTGAAATCTTATGGGCATAAATAGTTTCCTCCCCACTCTCTGTAATACATGTCCCTTACTATAGCCTTCAGCATGCTAGCCACTTCTTGCTCACACAATGCCACTAATGTGATGTTTTGTGAGATATTTAGATGGTCTAGATTTCATTGTGCTATGATATGGTAGAGGGCCACAAGTCTATATACCCCTGAGGGAAAATTACAGTAGGGCATATCATTATCTCCAACATATTTTGACAATTTTTGGTTCTTCTTTCCCAACTGGGGTAGAAAAGAACACATTTGCAAAATTAGTACTTGCCTACTGCATGCCTGAGACCATGTTACCATTCGCTGTCACAGACATTAGATTCAGCACAGCTGTGATTAGGCTTCTGAATGGTTAGGTTTGCCTGTCTGCTTCCTGGCACATGACCTCCCAATTGCTGTCTTTTCTTTATTGTATTTTTCTTTGGGGCACATATTATAATATGACATTGTTATAATTATTATAATGTAACATTTATTTATTGTTTCACTCCTCAGTTCAGTGAAAAAGTAGATTCCACATGGCAGGCATTTTTGTCAGCGTTGTTCTGTGTTGTGTCTTCAGCTCCTGGAACAAGGCTTGGCATACACTGGGAATTCAATAGACTTCTTAATAAATGCATGTAGTTTTCTTTGTTTGTTTGTAAGGAATCATGAACTCTTGTCCTTAATTCATCATTTGGAACTATGGTGAATTATTTAGTCTCAACGGCATTGTTTTAATTCAAAGTATCAACCAGAAAAATATAGACTTCAAATTTTTGTTTTGCTTTTTGAGACAAGGTCTCAGTATGTAGGCAAGGTTGGCCTGGAACTTAGAATCCTCATGCCTTTGCCTCCTAATTGTTGAGATTACAGATGTACGCAAAACTGCTTGACTTTTTTTTTTTCCTCTTATTTTCAATGCCTAGTACTTAAGCTAAATTAAATTTGCCAGAAATCTTCCTGCCAATAACATACAAGGGCATAATCTCCAAACTTTGGCTGGCCAATTCAGCCTCTTAGTACCAACACCAGTCATTCCCTGCTACAGTTTAATCCAGTCTTTAAAAAATGATTTTCTCATTCATTACGTCCTGACCACAGCCTCCCTTTCTTCCACTGCTCCCAAACCCCTCTCCTCTCTTCCCAGAGCTACTCCTCCTCTGTTTCTCTCTAGAAATGAGCAGGCCTCCCAGGGATATCAGCCAAACATGTCATAACAAGTTTCAATAAAACCGGGCACATATCTTCATAGCAGGGCTGGATGAGGCAAGGGAAAGGGTTCCAAGAGCAGGCAAAAGGGTCAGAGACACCCCACTCCCACTGTTAGGAATTCCACCAGAACACAAGCTACACGACCATACCGTGTACGCACAGGACCTATCTCAAACCCATACAGGCTCTCTGATGGTCAATTCAGTCTCTGTGAGCACGTAATGAGCCCTGCTTAGTTGAACTAAGCCCTGTTTAGTTCAGAATTTCTTAATCTGGAGCTGGTGAACCTCAGAACTGTCAATGGATAGGTCTGCAAATTAATTTTAGAATTATGCCAGGATAATGAGCTTTTCATTCACTTTGTTTTAAAGGGAGAGATTGTAGACTTCTCTAGATTTTTAAAGGAGACCCACCGCCTTTTCCAGAGATCATAAATTTCTTAAATAGCCAAGTATGGTGGCACATGACACTAATCCTAGCACATGGGACTGTAAGTTCAAGACCAACTTGGTCTGACATAGAGTTCTAAAGCAGCCAGAGTGAAACAATGAGGCACTGTCTCAAAAGAAATTCATTCCTTAGCTGGGATGTGATATCTTACATCTTTAATCCCAGCTCTCAGGAGACAGAGGCGGATCGCTGAGTTCAAGGCCAGCCTGGTCTACAAAGTGAGTTCCAGGACAGCTAGGGCTACACTGAAGGGAAATTTTTTTTTTTTCCCCCAATGGTTGATTACAGTCACTTTCCAGCTTTCCATCTACTCTTTCAGGCACCAAAGGTGATTGGATGTTTTTCAAGGACAATTGACTGGATAAATGTTCAGGACTGGTATAGCTCTGTGTTTCCTGGTTTCCTGGATTGTCCCACAAGGGTGTCAACAACATTAAGAAATGTGTTTACTATGAATGTTGCCTTGGATATTAACACATAAAAACCCAAATCTACTGTCTGTTGCACCCCACCCCATCCATCTCCAGTCCTTTGGACTGTAGTCTACCATACCTGTTCATATATAGTTAAGCACATCTATGCAACCATTTATCCGTCTACATCCATTTTTCTGTTCACCATCTTCCCTCCATACAAACCACAGTCCATACAAAGAAAACAGAATGGAGGTTCATTCTCTTTCTCTTCAGAGTCCAAGCCCTTCTGTATATTACCACTTTTTTTTTTTTTGGTTTTGTTTAGCTATATTTTTTAACTTTAAATATATTTTGATAATACTCTTCCCCTCCCCCCAAGTCCCTCCAGATCATTTCCCCTCCCTGCTCACCCAACTTTAAATTCTCTGTCAAAAAATAAACAAAAACCCAATACTACAACAAAGCCCTCAAAGCCAATAAAATAAAATAAAACAGCAGCCTCCCCTCAAAACCAGCCAACTGTAACACCACACACACACACACACACACACACACACACACACACACACAGAAAGAGAGAGAGATATGCACAAAACCAACCAACCAAACAAACAAAAATAACCAAACAAAAAACCTGTGTAGTCTATTACATGTAGGTCAACTATTCCTTAATGTAAAGACTTCCCTGGAATGGTTGACATATTCATTGTCCCTTTATTGGGAAAAACTGATTTTCCATCTCCAAGTAGAATTACATGACAGTTCAGTTGTTAACCTTTACCCTAGTGGCTAGGTTTTCATGTGTTCATTCATAAAAAAAATAGCAATATAAAATATAGTAAGATAAAATAAAAACTATCACATTGAAGTAGGACAAGACAAACCAATAGAAGGAAAAGAGCCTAAGAGAAAGCACAAGAGTTAGAGACCCAGTCATTTGCACATTCAGGAATCTCATAAAAACACTAAACTGGAAGCCATAATACCTGATGCAGACCTGTGCAGGCCCTGGACATGCTATTTCAGTCTCTGTGAGTTCATATGACCTTTGCTCATGCTGATTTAAAGGTCTTGTTTTCTTGGTGTCCTTCATCTCCTCTGGCTCTTATATACTTTCTACCTCCTCTTACACAGGGTTCCCAGAGCTCCAAGGGCAGGGGTTTGATGGAGATATCCCATTTAGGGCTGAGTGTTCGGAGGTCTCTCACTCTGCCTAATGCCTAGCTGTGAGTCTTTATGTTCGTTGCTGTATACTGCAGGAGCAAGCTTTCTGATGGTAGCTGAACCACTGTGAAATTGTTGAGCTCACTTTCTTGGCTGTTAGTGATGCAGGCCTGTCCCTGGGTGTTAGGAATAGTGCTTCCAGCAACAATTTCAAACATTGCCAAACATACTTTTGATGGTGCTTAATATTCACCAGGGGAATAAAAAAGGAAACAACTTTTTCATCTTCTTGACATTTCTTGTTTAGTGAAATAATATCAATGTAAAAATTCGCAGGCTGCACATAGTGACAGATACCTGTAATGCAGGCTTTTAAAAGGCTGAGGCAGGAGGATCAAAAGATCAGCCTGGGCTACATAAGACATTCCAGACCACTCCAAGCTACATACTGTCTCAAAACAAAACTGTAAAATGGGGGATGGGGAAGGAACAATAAACTCCAAACCAACAAAACAAAACCCAACCGAGCAAAACCAAAACACTCTAAATTTTTCATTCTCATTTCAGTGTGATTAAAGATTCAGTTAGTGGCTGCAGGTGTAGCTTAGTGTAAAGTACTTATCTGGCATTTCAGAGGCCCTATTTTTAACCTAGTACCACACACGCGTGCGCGCTCGCGCGCGCGCACACGCGCACACACACACACACACACACACACACACACACACACGCGCGCGCGCGCGCACACACATGCACACACACACACACACAAAATAAAGTAAAAAGTCATGTCAAATCAATTTTAGTCTTTCCTAGAGGCAACCACTACTGACATTTTGGTATATTTATCTCCCAACTCTACGCTACACCCACACAAAATCATCTGCACATGCTTTTATAAAATGAGATTCTATTATGCATGCTATTTTAGAATCTTAATTTCCATTTCGAATCTCTTGGGTGTCTTACTAAAAGTGCATTTACACTGTGTGTAAATGATTACAAAGAATCTGCGTGGAGGTTGGGAGGTCTAAACTCTTGCAGTGCTGAGCGAGCTGCCTTGTACAAATGCCCATGAGCACTTGTCTGATATTATCTAGATATGGGTCTTATTTTCTGAAACAATCCAACCAACCAACAAGCAAAAAACTAAGAGTTGAAGTGGATAATCTCTAAATTTCCCTATGTCTAAGAATCTAATTAAGGCAGATACCCCTAAATTATAACATAGTTTCCTTGCTTTTCATAAACATATCTTATATAGATCAGACAAAATACTCATATCTTCAAGGTTCAAAATAAGTGAAAGTAACAAAAATGAGACTTGAACTTCTAGAAATCCCTAAAGATTTCTTTGGTAGCATGTTTTAGTACTAAGTTATTTTAGCTGTTAGTTATCTTTTTCCTAGCTTAAAGTTGATTCTGTCAGGGAAATTTACTCAATTAATTTTTGTCATTAGCAAAGCTTATCTGAACTCTCTAGAGAATAATGCTCCTTATGGATACTTTTCAGGTTTAACAGTTCATTTTATCTTTTCTTATAAAACAGAGCTGTTCTTACAAAGGAGAAAGGTTGAATTGACAGAAGCCTTGATAATGAACAGTCACTGGCTTTTCTGACTACACTAAAGAACATTATTCAAAACAATGCCTGTACTCTTTAACACTTATGTCATAGAAGACAGAGAAGTCCTGACAAGCCAGTTTAGACGAAGGGACATGACAAGTGTGACACACAATCCTTGGTTGGATCCTGAGTTCTGGACTGGGGACATTGCTGAGCCCATTGATGAAGCCTGAATTTGACAATGTGCTGTGTCCTAAAGTCGTTCCCAAGAGATGTGCTGTTTAGGTATTAAAGGGAATGACCTCTGCCATTTTATTTTCCAGTGATTCAGACAAAACATCTAAATGTGAAGAAAAAGTCAGGAGTAAAAGATGGACATGTGGCAAAGTGTCAGCCATTGATGCATATGGGCGAAGGGTTTCTCACACTATCCTTAGAATTCCTGTAAGCTTGAAATGATGCCAAAATGAAAAAGAAAATCTGTGCTTTATGGCACAGACTTGTAATGTCTGCTGTAATGTCTGCCACAAGTCCCAAGCTCAAGGCTTGTCTGGGCAACTTAGTGACAGTGTCTCACAATTAAAGTGACTATAATAACTAAATAAAGAGGACAAGAGGCATAGCTCAGATGTAGCTTAGTGATCTAAGTTATAGAGCACTTGTCTTGTATGCACTCAATAATGCAAAGATGAGAGAGAGAGAGAGAGAGAGAGAGAGAGAACAAATAAATAGAAAGGAAAAAGGCCTTAGTATTTTTTCCCATGTGGTTTCTCTGCTGGAGCAATAAATCAGATCAGGCTGAATTAATAAGACCAGATTTAATAAACAGGGCAAGGCAAAGTAGAGCACTCCTGGGTGACTCTCAGGAAGGCAGGAGAGAGAGCACATGGCTGGGCCATAGATGGGTCTTAAATACCCTATAGGTGTGGTCTTGATCAGCTCTGGAGGAGGAGCTGTCCCTCCGTGGGCTTTCTGACATGGGAAGAATGAGGCTGGAACAAAGCTTCTAACACGTGGGAATTTTATCAAAGATACACCTCTAAAATATCAATCAGTCTTAGTCTTCAAATTATGTCTCATACACACCAAATTTTCTATAAAAGAAAGTAAAGCAAAAGGTAAAAATTCAAAATAAAACACAAGGCCATCCAAGAGAAAAAGAAGCAACTTGTAACAGTTTTAATGTGGACAGTTTAACATACAGGAAAATACATATAGAGAATAGCAAAATCAACACTCATCCATTCACAACCTGGAATTAGCAATTACCACCAAACTGCTACATTTTCTGTTTTGTGCTAATGTTTTAAAATAAGGCCATCAGGACATTTGTAACTATGATACCATGGTCAAGTCTTACTAGATTAACAGTGACCCCTTACTGACACCTAATTCTTGATCCAAGTTCAAGTATTCTCACTTGATCACAAATGTGTCATTCTTTGGTTGGAATCTGGACGTAAAGCACACATTACCTTGACCTTTCCCAGCTGTTCTCTCCTACTCCCTTCCTTCCTTCTGCCCTCAATACAGGATAACCTGGAGTGGCTTGAGAATAAGTCTTTACTACATAGGCTAATTTTACCAAAACACACTTAATTTAAAAAGGAAGGATGTTTTTCTAATTAGGAACAAGCAAAATGGAACTCTGAAGAGTGTTAGCTATCATCAGGGTCCTCACTGCTGTCATTGTGGAATGGTAGTGACAGTTCACTCATGCCTCTCAGAAAGTGTATGATGTGTGTGGGCATTCTTTTCACTGATAAACACACAGCAAATCGGAACTATTGTTTTTTCCTTCAGCAGAAAGACTTAACTACCGAACTTGAGAGTTATCACAAGATACTATGTTGTGGAATATTATTTTAACTATGTAAAGATGTCTTACATTTGTTTAGGCTGCAGAATATTTCTTTCACTTTGTGAGGGTGTGTTACATTTGTTTAGGCTGCATTTGTTTAACATGTAAAGACCTGTGTTTAGTTTCATAAAGACATGTGTTTAATTATGTAAAGACGTGTTGCATCTGTTTCACCTTGCTGGCTTAAGACACCGGATTGGTCGAATAAAAAGCTGAATGGTCAATAGCTAGTCAGGAGAAAGGATAGGTGGGGCTGACAGGCAGAGAGAATAAAAAGGAGGAGGAATCTAGAAGAATGGAAGAAGAGAGGAGAGAACGAGGGAGATGCCTAGGGCCAGAAGCCAGGACGCCACCAACCAGCCAGACATAGAGAAGCAATGAAAGTAAGTTATACAGAAGGAAGAAAGAAAATAAGCCCTGAGGCAAAAGGGAGATAAAGACAATCAGGTTAATTTAAGTTAAAAGAGCTGCCAGAAAAGGGCCCGAGCTAGGCCAAGCACTCATAACTAATAATTCAATTTTTTGTCATGATTTGGGAGCTGGTTGGTGTTCCAAAAGAAAAAGCCTGGTACAATATTACATCTAAATACTTCTAAAAGCAAACAGCGAGAGTCCTGCTGAGACCACATCACCCTTTTCTTCCCATTTGCTCCTTAAAATCCAAGCTCAAATGGAACCTGGTGCTAAAACTTTAAAAATCTGATTTGTAGATATTGCAATGGGGGTGGGAGAGACTCACAACCAAGATGTCAAGATACGCAATGGAGGTCCATCCTCCTCGGCTGCACACAGTCTGAACTGTTTGCCCCACATGGCTCGGGGACAGAACAGGCCCCAAGAAGGCAACCTGTTGGCACAAAGAATCAGCTCTCCCACCTCTGTTCTCCCCTCCTCCCCGTGTATCAGCATCCCTGCAATGCACACAGTGAGAACTGTGTCAATGACAGTGTCACTTCCTGTGTGAATGGAAGTACATCAGGGCCTCATGTCACACAGTGACCCCAATGGTCCCCAATCCATGACTTTGTCTGAGCAGTGAGGTCTAGGAGAAATGTCCCACTCCATCCAGCAGGATTTCTCTCTTTGGCATAAGACCATGTCCAGCTTACTATTTTGTACTTTGTCAAGCTTGAATCCCTTGAGCTGTCCACACCCAACTGGGATCTCTGTGCTTCCTGGAAGGGAAATCAAAGTGAAAGATGCCAGCATCTTCCTCATGACAATCACATGCCCTTCACACTGAGATCATTTGCAGTTGTTTTTTTTTTTTTTTTTCTCTTGTGGTGCAGGAAGTGGTTAACAGGCAAGACTCTCTGGGTTCATATTGCTGGTGCTTACCACCTGAATACTTTTCTAGAGATAAACTCGCTGTTCTGTCTTAGTTCTTCCACTAATACCTACTTCCTAAGGATGGGGTGTGGAGCAACAGAATCCACTTCTACTGACACACACTTCTACACACACACACACACACACACACACACACACACACACAGAGTGCCTGGCTCATTGTGACAGCATATATGCTACTATTTATTTGCAGCTTTTATTTTATGGCTAAGTGGCAACGTGAAGACTCAATGCAACAAGAGCAAGCAAAAATCACCACCAGAGATGAAGATTCTCTAGGTCTTGAAGCTAGATATTTATCTTTGTTCAACTCCAGCTGTCACCTGTGGCTTTTGCTATTGTGTGATCTGGGGAGGCGAGTACAGTGTAGTGCCAGGACTATGCTGGGTACCTTGGCAGATATATGTATCTTTTAAATAGTGTGTTCTCCCCTTGGGAAATTATTTGATTTTATTTTATTGATTTATGAAACTGAAGCATGAAGGAATTGATAAATTTGTCTGAGGCGAAAGAATGAGTTAATGGATGAGTCGGGATTTGAACTTGGATTTCTTAGGCTTCATCCATTCGTTCAACAGACACACAATCAGAGATGAGACCTGAAGGAGGTTTGTAGATCTCCTTGTTGGCATCACTTCTGTGATCAGCTGCAGAGATAAAGGTGAATTTCTGGTCCTCACAATGCGTCTTCAAGTCCTTGAAGATCCTTTGCCAACTGCCTGTGTGATGAAGACTTCTTGTTTTCCTGGGTTTCCTGGTGTCTTAGATTTTCTGCTGCTGTGAAGATGCACCATGGCCAAAACAACTGTTATAAAGGAAAACATTTAATTGGGGTTGGCTTACAGTTCAGAGGTTCAATCCATTATCACCATGGTGGGAAGCATGATGGCATGCAAGCAGACATGGTTCTGGAGACATAATTGAGAGTTCTATATCTGGATTACGAGGCAGCAGGAAGAAGAGTGACACTGGGTTTGACTTAATCATCTGAAGCCTTAAGCCTACTGCCTGTGGTATAAGTCCTCTAACAGGGCCATGCCTCTTTTTTTTCTTTTTTTTTTTTAAATTAGAATCAAGCTTGTTGTTCATGTCAATCCCAGTTTTGTCTCCCTCCCCTCCTCTGCTCCCCCCATCTCATCCCCTTTCTGCTTCCCAAGGAAGGTGAGGCCTTCCATGGGGGATCTTCAAAGTCTGTCATAGCATTTGGAGTAGGGCCTAAGCCCTTCCCCATGTGTCTAGGCTGAGAGTATCCCTCTATGTGGAATGGCCTCCCAAAGTCCATTTGTACACTAGGGATAAATACTACCAAAGGCCCCATAGACTGCCTAGTCCTCCTAACTAACACCTACGTTTAGGGATCTGGGTCAGTCCTATGCTGGTTTCCTAGCTATCAGTCTGGGGTGAATGAGCTCCCCCTTGTTCAGGTCAGGTGTTTCTGTGGGTTTCTCCAGCCTGGTCTTAACCCCTTTGCTCATCACTCCTTTCTCTATCTGCAACTGGATTCCAGGAGTTCAGCTCAGTGTTTAGCTGTGGGTGTCTGTTTCCATCAGCTACTGGATGAAGGTTCTAGGATGGCATATAAAGTAGTCATTAATCTCATTATCAGGGAAGTACATTTAAGGTAGCCTCTCCCCTATTGCTTAGATTGTTAGTTGGGGTCATCCTTGTAGATCTCTGGACATTTCCCAGATTTCTCTTTAAACCTATAATGGCTCTCTCTATTGTGGTATCTCTTTTCTTGCTCTCCTCTATTCTGCCCCCAACTCAATCTTTCTGCTCCCTCATGTCCTCCTCTCCCTTCTTCTTCTCCCCTTCTCTTTCTCCCCTCCTCCCATGCTCCCAATTTGCTCAGGAGATCTCGTCCCTTTCCCCTTTTCTTTGGGACCATGTATGTCTCTCTTAGATTCTTCTTGTTTCCTAGCTTCTCTGGTGATGTGGATTGTAGGCTGGTAATCTTTGCTCTATGTCTAAAATCCATATATGAGTGAGTACATACCATGTTTGTCTTTTTGTGACTGGGTTACCTCATTCAGGATCGTTTCTTCCAGTTCCATTCATTTGCCTGTGAATTTCAAGATTCCATTGGTTCCCCCCCAACACCCCACTGAGTAGTACTCCAGTGTGTAAATCTACCACATTTTCTTTACCCATTCTTCAGTTGAGGGGCACCTAGGTTGCATTCAGGTTCTGGCTATTACAAGTAATGCTGCTATGAACGTAGTTGAACAGATGTCCTTGTTGTATGAATGTGATCTTTTGGATTTATGCCAAAGAGTAGAATTGCTGGATCTTGTGGTAGACTGATTCCCATTTTCCTGAGGAACCATCATACTGATTTCCACAGCGGCTGTACAAGTTTGCACTCCCACCAGCAGTGGAGGAGTGTTCCTCTTTCTCCACATCCTCTCCAGTATAAACTGTCATTGGTGTTTTGATTTTAGCCATTCTGACAGGAGTATCTCAGAGTTGTTTTGGTTTGCATTTCCCTGATGGCTAAGGATGTTGAGCACTTTCTTAAGTGTCTTTCAAAGGCCATACCTCTTAATACTGCCACTCCCTATGGAGGTATGGGGGCATTTTCATTTAAACCACCACACCTTGTAAAGATAACTATTTCTTTAATATTGCAGATAACCTAAAGTTGATGAGAAAACGAGTCTTACTATCTCTGAGTTTCAGTCTAGCTGTGAAATGAGGATGGATCCCCTCAACAGAAGATTAAAAATTCAGATATATTAGCTAACTTTAAGTGCTCACTCCCTGTTTTCAAGTTGATTGCCAATTCACTGCCATGTGGGCTAAGAAGCATTATTCTCATTTTCCAGGTGATTAAAGTGGAGATATGGGGAGCTTAAGCAGCTCCTATAGAGTCACACAGCTAGTCCCCAATAGAGCCAAGACTGAATCTGAGCCATGGGATGGTGGCTGAAAGAGAAAGAAGAGTCACAAGGGTCAGAAAGTAAAGGGTAGCCAAGAGACTAAACTTGAGTATGACTTTTGCCAAGTCTCACAACTCCTTTAAGCAGCTTTGTGCATTTTGAAGTCCAGTTTCTCATATCCTCAGCTGCCTGGCCACATAGGTGACTTGTTCCTTGAGGTACGTAGTCAATCTGTCCCTGCTCACATATGCCTGCTCTTTGTACCTCACTGTACAGTTTTTGGCAGCAAATATTAGTATTTTTATTTCTCCAACACAGCATTTGTTGGTTTCTTTCACTGGTTCAAGTTACAGTATGCAAACATATTTTTTCACTTATGTGTACTTTCCTTGGTACAGTTTGGTTTCTAGTATTGACCACTTTAAGTCCATTTGCTAAACAGTCAGAACATAGTTTTGTTTAAAGTAATAAACAAAGGGACACGTTTACCCGTTTAAAGCTTTAACAAATCAACACAAAGGATTGGAGACTTCAAGTGACTGTGCTTGCCTGGGTTTAATCCTTAGCACTGCATAAAAATAAAATTTAAAAAAAAAAAAAAAAAAGAAAGAAAGAAAATAACTGACTCCCACATGGGAAAATGTATCCAGCCTCATTTCTAAAGAGCTAGATTGTATGATCATGGTATCAGTTGTTTTCTACTGAAATATAGGAATATTATGTATACTTACTAATATATTTCTTTTTGTGTGGTGAAGGAACAGGAACATAGGATTTTTATTCAATGCCCTTGGTAAAATACATTGGCCTGACCTCTGTGAGGGACTGGGTGGCAATGACCTTTTCAAACATTATAGGAAACAGCTTTGTTTAGGTCAGAGTTTCTTAACATAATAGATATTATTGAGAGTTTGGGGGAGTCTTTGCCTCTTTCTGTGAGTGGGGGGATATTAGGATCTTTCCTGGCCTATTCCCATTAATCACCAGTAGCACTTTACCCCAAACCTTTGAATGCAAAAATTAAAACTGCCTCCAGAAGTTGCCAGATACCCTGTGGGAGAAAAGATCACCATATTTAAGAGGTACTGATTGATTTGGGGGTGGAGCTTCATGTATGTAATCTCAGCATTTGGGAAGCTGAGGCTAGAGGACAGAGAGTTGGAGGTTATCCTAGGCTAAGAGTGAGACTGGTTCTAAAGAGAAAGGAAATGAACACTATGGGTTTGGTTTATCCTTTGTTTTCTTGGATTCAGCTACAATGTTCCTGCATGGTTACATTAATGGCTGAATTTATTCAATAGGACAGGCAGGACTAGGTTCAACTGGAATATTGAGGTTGCTGGATCTTTTCTCTCTGACACATGTGGTCTTCTTTTCCCACACATGGCCTCTCAGTCCAGTGGCTGAGTGAAGATGCTGTGGTCTATCCCCTGATCTCTCTAGCAGAATGTTCGCGTGGTAGCTATCAGCTGCCAGTGACACAGAACCCTGCCTGGCATGCATGCAGCTATTGCTAATTTTCAACCAAGCTGTATTTCTCCATATTTACACAGAGTGAAACACTGTGCATAAAAGTAACTGTATACTTATGACTTCCTTTGGTGTAGTGTGGGATCTGGGTAGAAGGCAACTCAAACAGAAGTTCAGCAAAGCAGTTTATAGCTGGCCTTTCCCAGGTGCACAGACTTTCAAGCCTGGCTCCCCAGACTCTCAGACCTCAGTTAATCCCTTTTCACCAACACATTTTATCTTTCTTGTCAACATTCTCTTGAATGATAATTTACTTCCTCTAGATCTCAGTTTAACCTTGACATTTTAGGAGAAGCATTTCCTGTCCCTATTATCACAACTGCTCCTTCCCCTATCAAGACCTGTCTCTCTGTGTAAATGCTCTCCTTATAGAATGTATGTGACAGAGAAAGCTATATGTCCAGCCCAGAGTCAATGGGAAAGATGTGAATGCCAGAAGCCATCAATATTTGGGAAATGTAAATAAAATGCATCCACTTTCTTACATAACAAAACTCCAGAAGAAGAAGAAGAAGAAGAAAAAAGAAAAAAAAAAAAAAAAAACTTCGAAGAAGTTACTTGGCAGGAATTCAAATTCTTCCAAGGTCTGCATTTCTTGAAATCAAAATACATGCTCAAGTTTCATTTCTCCCTAGAAACCATGCTGCTCTGTATTAGCCAATAGTGCAAGAATGTGAGCCTAAAGCTCTGACCACTCAGAATGGGGTACAGCACCCGATGATTTAGGAATAAAAACCTTATGGGAGACCTAGTTGGGTTGGATGTCACTGCTTGGTAGATTTAGAACAGCTATGCACCCTTCTACAGCAGGACAGCTTTTTCGCCTTGCTGACAAACTGGTTTGCCTTGTCGTGTTCTTGACCCTGGATCATTTCTTACAAATATAGTTTCCTTCTTACTCAATACTCATGACTTCTGTTTACTTTAGAGTTTGTCACAGTCTGTGCCATTGTAGTTATTTTAATGAGAGTTATTTGTTCACTTGATCCCAAGCTGATAGCACTGTTTGTTTATGTTTGTTTAGGTGGCACAGGCTTGCTGGAGGAGGTATGCCCCTAGGGATGGGCTTTGAGGTTAAAAGCCTTGTGGCACTTTGAGTTTGTTCTCTGATTCATGATTGTGGTAAAGGATGTAGGCCTTCAGCTTCCTGCTCTATCAGACATACATACTGCCTGCCTGCTGGCACGTTCCATTGCCATTATTGACTCCAATCCTTTGAAACAGTAAGCCAAACAAACTTGGTTATGGAGTTCTATCACAGCAACAGAAAAATAACCGATAACAGTGCACACCCCTGCCTTCCCCCAGCCCCCAAATGCTAGGGCTTAAATCCAGGGCCTTGTGCATACTCAGAAAGAGCTCTCCCATTGAGCTATGAGCTCACATGAGGAAGAACCTGCCATACTTCTCTGGTACTTGATAAAGCACTGACCAGAAGCAAGTTGGGGGAGAGGGGATGGTTTTATTATGCCTTACAGGTTATAGGGAAGCCAGGCAGGAGCTCAAGGCAGAAACCTGGAAGCAGGAACTGAATCAGAGACCATAGCCCAGCTCTGCTTACTGGCTTGCTCTCCATAGCCTGCTCAGCTTGATCTCCTGTGTAATTCAAGACCGCCTGGCCAAGCTTGGACTGGACCCTCCCACATCAATCATTAACCATGAAAATGCCCTCTAGACAGGTCAGCAGATTAATCTGATTGAGGCAAGTTACTTCCCAGGTAACTTTCGTTTGTGTCAAGTAGACAAAAGCTAACTTATCACAAACCCCTATAAAAATGGGGGGGGGGACTTTGTGGTTCCATCTACCTTCCGGAATCCTTCAGTGTTTAGCACAGGGGGAAACAGCAGCAAATGATGTAGAATGAACAGAATGTAGCTCACCTATAAGAGATGTAGTGATGCAACAACAGAAAGGCTTAGAAACTTTTCCTCAACTTACACATTTTATTTGCCCACAACGCCTTCGATTAACTATGTAGGTTTTTTTTTTTTCTTTTCTTTTCTTTATTTTTTTTTAGAGACAGAGTTTCTCTCTAGCACTGGCTGTCCTGAAAGTCACCCTGTAGACCAAGCTGGCTTTGAACTCAGAGATCTTCCTGCCTCTGCCTCCTGAGTGCATGAATTAAAGGCATGTGCCACCATGCCTGGCTGCATTTAGCAAATCTTTATATGCAAATGGAATATAAAATAAGGTTTTCCACTTTGTCACGAATGGCATCCCCCTCCTCTCCTCCTCTCTTTTCTTCTTTTTTTAGAAACATGGGACATTTAAAAGTCTTGTTAGTCTGTCAATATTATTTAAGTGATTTGTATCTAGATTTATTGAGGCATAATTGACACATAAGAATATTGAATATTGAAAGCATACACTTGAAGGTTTGATACACATGGATCTTGGGTAAGGGCTCATTACACATAGTAGGCCAGTGACCTTCACTGTCTTTCAAAATAGTTTCATGCTCATTTTCTCAGAGTGAAATGTAGAAAAATAATTTAAAATTTGCAATTTAAAAAAGTAATTTAAAATTTAATTGGAATGCTAACTTTAAAAATTCATTAACTATGATTTTTCAAGTCAAGGTGAACTTACAATTCCTAGAGAACTCTTTTCCCACCCAAAGGTTCTGGGGATGCTGAGGGAATCTATTATGACTTTCACATTTAAACTGGTTTTCAGTAATAACTCTGGGAAGCATGAGCTTTTGAATAATGCATTTTGGGGTAATTTTAATAGCCACACATTACTGGAAATTGCACGTTTCCTTCTAATGTGCCTGTTTGAAGAGAACACAGGATTTCTAACATTACAAGGCAGAGTGGATTTATACTTCTCTGAGTGCCTGGAAGGAAGGAATAAAATCCAGGCGATAACACGTGATTCAGGACATTGGTATTATTCCAAATTGAAATTTATGTGCTGGATGTCTCCATTTCTGTTTGCTATGACAAAGCACCTGGTCAATTTATAAAGAAGGGAGGTCACAGTTTTGAAAGCTGAGGAAGGGCTTGGGGGAGGAGGCACCACAGCTCTTTCTGGAGACCACATGGCAAGTCAGGAAGCTCCGGAATCAGAGGCTCAAGTCCCCCTTTCTAAAATTTATAATAACCTATTCCCTTGAGGAGCTAACCTCAGAGTCTGGATAGGAGAGAAGTACAGTAATTCCCCAGCCTAATCTAGATCCTCCACTTGGCTTCAGCTTTTAAAGGGTCCATCACCTCCCCCATCACCACCTTGGATAGCTAGCTTCTAGCACAAGAGCTTTGTGGGCCACACATGTGCTGTGCTGTGTGTGTGTGTGTGTGTGTGTGTGTGTGTGTGTGTGTAACATGTACTCTCTATTCTTACAAAAATTCATTATCTTATTAGAAATCTCTCAGTATACTGCACATATGAGCATACTGAAGTGATGCCACCGTTCTTTTGTTTTGTTCTCTTTACAGATGTCACAAGATACATACAATAAAGGAACATGTATCTTAGGCAAAAATGCTAGAAAATCTTAGTAAAGCTACAGGAGCAACTTCACTCAAATTGAGTTACTTGAAACAACGAATAACCATTTTCAAGGGCAGTCCTCAACTGTCAAATGAGGAGCAGCAGCAGCAAGAGATGCTCTCATATTCTTAGGTCAGGGTGCCAGGAGCAAAGAGCACCACATATGTAATTGTGGCTGTAAGTTATGAAAGAAAAATGCTAGAAAAAAGAAAAAAAATCAAGAAAATATATCACTTAAAAATATTTATAGTGGGGCTGGAGAGATGGCTCAGAGGTTACGAGCACTAACTGCACTTCCAAAGGCCCTGAGTTCGATTCCTAGCAACCACATGGTGGCTCTCAACCATCTATAATGAGATCTGGTGCCCTCTTCTGGTGTGCAGGCATGCACGCCAGCAGATTACTGAATACACACGATAAATAAATAAATCTTTAAAAAATAAAAAGATTTATAGGGGCTGGAGAGATGGTTCATGGTATGGTCAAGTGTTTGCTGCACATTATGGGAACCTGACTTCAGATCCCAAGCACTCTAGTACATGGCCTGGTGTTGTTGTATGGCTGTAACAGCAGTGCTAGGAGGCAGAAACATGGGGATCCCAGCCGCTTGCTGTACAGCTAGTCTAGCCAATCAGTGAGCCCCAAGTCCAGTAAAAGATCTTGTGTAAAAAAACATAAAGTGAGAAAGAGTGATAGAGAAAGACACTCAATATCCACTCTTGATTTCATATGTGCATGTGTGCACACACTCAGATACAGTTCATACAGCATGCACATACACACACTGTCACCACCACAACAAAATATTTTGTGTGACTTTTTTTTATATGTTATATGAGGTTACTTTTTCCTCAGAGTAGAAGCTCTTGGTTGCACCAGGATTACTTACATCATAAGTTAAGGCAAATGGCCAGCAAGCTCAACAGCAAGCATGCAGCCTTCATTAGGATCAATAAGTGTGAGAATGTAGTTGGCTGGACACAGGGAAATAAAGAAAAAAATGGTCTGTAGACACACAGTTGGGCTGGGGTGGAGAAAGGTCACACTAACATTCTGTAATGTTATTGCATGGCTTCTAAAACTTAATTAAGGTGTGGATGGGAAATGGCCTATCAACACCTTCCTCATGAAATCATTTCCACACCCATGCGCTCACTGGTGCTAACAGGAACAAGTATGACCTGGTCTACACAACTCTAAAATGGCCATATGACCTTCTCAGGGTGAAACTGTGAAGGTACTAAGTTCTAGCAGGCTGGAGGAAAACTGCCAGAGGAAGAGAGGATGAGAGTCAAGGGATGCTCTGTCATAAGAAGGTGGAGGTGACAGGCATGCTGAACACAGGGACTCTAATCTTCTCCCTGTCTCAGCATGAGGTCCCTCACCTTCCCAAGGGCACATCCATTTTCATCCACCTGGCAGGTAACAGGAGTTAGTGGGTTTATTTATTCATGGCCTTCAGGAATGGCCTGGGTTCCAAGAGCAGCCAGTTTCCTGTGCCCCCCTTAAAAAAAAAAAAACCACTGTAAAGGGAATCTGATTTAAAATTCCAGTTTGGCCTAATCATGGGGAGCTAAAGAAGAGATGATCAGAGACCGGTAGCAGAAACTGATGGGAGTTTATGAATAGCTCTTTTAAAATGCAAATGTGCAACCCAAAGAGGAGAGACCTTGGGCATCTTGATCAGAGTTATAGTATTGGGCTGTGGTCCTGAATTCTAACCCAGGTCATCTGACTAAAGGATCTTAACCCTCAGACAAGGAGTTTTCCTGCTTGGAGACGGTGAAGACATAGTCATGATCAGAGTGGGAGTGGGGGGGGGATCCTCTGAGCACCCCTTCTCCTTGTTGCTTTGACAATAGTGGTAAGGACAACAAATACCATGTAAGTGGGTGCTATTCCAAGGATGGACCACGCCTAGTAGCCACTCCAGAGAGTATCCAACTTATCATTTAAACCCAGTCATTCTGCTGGGCCATGCTAGCTTGAAAACCTCCCTTTGGGTTGGTGGCTGGTGGTGGGCATTGAGAGCACACTGCCACACAGCTAGCTTCTCTTCTCTCAACTGCTTCCGGGCCCTTCCACTTCCGGGCGCCACCTGGTGGACAGGCCTAAAGGACACCCTGCCACTCTGCCTCAGAGCCTGGCTCCCTGGGAGCCACTGTCAATTTCACGCATGCGGAGTCTCTGCTTTCACTCACTCTATCTCCTTTGTTCCTCCTTTCTTACCTGTTTCTTTTGATTGCTCCTGTTCCAGATGAACATCTAAAATAAAGTTTATAAAATTTTCAAAAGTAGTCTATGAAAAAAACATCCAATTACTCCCCGCTTAACAGATTTTAGTTTTGAAGTTCAGTTTTAGTTTCATAGGAAAACTGAGCAGAAGACAGTTAGTCTTCCTGACTCTCAGCGTCCCTGCCCCTTGGTTTGGCAATGAATGCAGACAGTGGAAGAGCTCTTTACATAAAAACATCTAGTAAAACAGTTTATATGAATTTGTGATGACTATTTTTAGCAACAGAGTAATTGGACCACTTAATTCTAATGCACTCTTGGGCAAGCTATTTAAACATTTCAGGTTCAGCGTTACATCTCCAAAATTGGCTTAATGACTTTTGGGAGGATTTATATAACATATTTGAACTCCAAGCAAAGTGCCTGGTGCTCAATAGAGATCCAGAAGAGAGGCACTTTTGAACAACTTTGGTGCAAGTCAGGATGCAGTGTAGCTCAGAACCATATTATCTATTTGTTAATTGATAAATCAGAGCAATGAATTGATCCTGTATTTCTAGAAGTCTGACATTTGAACTCAGTTTCATAGTACACTAGTGACTACATCACAGCTAGTACACTAGCTGACTACATCAGCTTCTAAGGAGAACTCTTCCTGGACCCTTCCTGCTTGTGGTGGCTGCTTTCCTCCCTGATTCCTGGGTGTGTCCCTTCTGTCACTGCCTCCCTGGTTCCACACCTTCCACACCATTGCATTTTAAATTTCTCTCTGCCTTCCTCTCGTGAGTGTGATTACAGTTAGGGCTTACCTTGGCAACTCCGAAAATCTCTCATTCAAGACTCTTAATCTAATCACATCTGCAAAGATGCCATTTTCACGTCAAGAAAGTAAGAGGATTAGAATCTTGATATATAGGGCCTTGTGTGTGTGTGTGTGTGTGTGTGTGAGAGAGAGAGAGAGAGAGAGAGAGAGAGAGAGAGGCCTGCCACTCCACTTTTTAAAGAATTATTTACTTGTCTATTTTTATTTTACATATCGATCCCAGATCCCCCTTCCTCCCTCCCTCTCTCCCTTTAAGAATTATTTTTATTTTATGTGCATTTGGCCTGCATGTGTGTCTGTGTACCAATACCGTTGAGGTCAGAAGAGTGTATCAGATTCCTTGGAACTGGAGTTAGAGACCGTTGTGAGCTGGCCTGTAGGTTGCTAGGAACCTGGGGCCTCTGGAAGAGATGTAAATACTCTTAACTGCTGAGTCATAACTCAGAACTCCCCACTCCCTGGGGGGGGGGTCTCAAGATCTAAACATCTCACTTTGAAGCCACTGAAATTGTCCTTCTTCCTTCACAGTTTGTCACAGAAAACAAACTTCGCTGTTACTTTTAAGTCATCCTTTTTCTCTCCCAAAAAAGGGAGTGGGGCTGGAGATGGCAGATAGGTAAGAAGGGTTCTGTGACATCTCAGAAGTAGGTGGAGCGGCTCCTTGGGTGCATCTTTCCAAGGATTTTAGTTAATTGTGGATGCATTCTAGAAGTGGTTCCAAAATTTGCATTTCGCAGACACCTCTGACTCAGTGCATAGAGCTTTGTTGGGGGAATCCAAATTTTTCAGGATCTTAGGAGATTCTTACCTGCCCCAGTCTGGAAACACTGATTCAGTTCTTTTACAAAGTCCTGAACCAAACCTTGGAAATAGGGGGTTCCCCTTCCTGCCTGCTGGTGTGTCATGATTACATGGTTGAATTTTTACTGGAAGGGTGGTGAAAGCAAAAAAGCAAGACTGAAAAATGGACACTCCCATCTGTACAGTATTCGTTGAGACAGTTCCCTAGGGGAAACACTTCTAACTCTGAATTAAATAGCAGATGATGACTGTCCCAATTTGGCAGTCTTGCAGCTGTCATTAGCTCCAGACCTCGTGGGTCTAAGAGATTAAGCCAGGTTGCGCCCTTTGCTGTAGGCAAGGCTTTTCCTCTGCAAGAGTAACTTCTGCGAGGGGACCAGTTGGTGGCAGGGCTACTTAAGCCATCCATCCCTCCAGTGTATTTTGGTGTAGGATGGGCTGAGGAGTGGTTTTCAGAGTTTTCGTTCCGCCCGCTGCAAGTTTCAGCCACTCTAGAATATCGTGGATAGAAGGCGTGGCCAGACCTAGGTATATTTATTCTGGTCCCTTGAGCGAGATGCTGGGGCTGCTTCAGTCTCCCAACTCAACAGTCTAAAGGGAAGAGCACGCTGCCTCAGCGGGGGAGAGCTGCGAACACAGATCCCTTGCTGGCTGTGTGGGGGGCAGTCGAGACGCCGTGACCTGAGGCTCAGAAAGTTTGGGGTGTGTGTGGGAGCTTGCGGGAAATTATTGGTGGATAATGTGGTGCCGAGGCAACTTCATTAGGGGAGCGATCAATGATGATGTCTAACTCAGCTATTGGGTGATGACCGAGGAGAACTGAAATTAACCCTGGGGGATGGGTGGTGGTGGCTATGGGGGTTCAGCAGCTTAGTCAGACCAGAGAAAATGCAGGCTCAGTTTCGAGTGATGGAGACTGTAGGCTCACACCAGCTCTGTCAAGAAGGGACAGGGCAGCAGTATTAGATTCAGCTAGGGGTGATGAAGGTAGAGGGTCCGGCTTAGCCCTGGAGGTGATGGATGCCCAGTAGCGTGGTCAGCTTTCTGCAGGTGATAGGGTCGCAGGCTCTGGTCAGCAGGAGACCACGGGGAACAGATTTAGGCTCAGCTAAGGTTACTGAGGAGCTCAGACTCAGGTTCAGCCCAGCCGGTTCCCGCGAACGCCCAGGTAGTCGTCTGCAGTCAAGTCCAGGGCGCGGCTTGGTAGCCCTGGTCTCTGGCAGTGCCAGTGTGAGCCGTTCCCCGCTGGAGTCAGCGGGAGGCGCTGAACCTTCGAGTGATGCCTGAGGTGGGAGGAGCCTCCGCCCCTCGGACAACAAACCCCGCCCACCCGCCGTAGGCCCCGCCTCTGCGCCAGCCTCCCTAGCTCCCGGCCGCCTGCCCAATCCGCGGCACTCTCGGCCCAGCGGAGCCGGCGCTTGTGTGGCCGGTGGCGGCCGAGGGGGACCCTAGCGAGCTGCGGCGCTCGCCGACCCGGGACCAGCGCGGCTCGGGAACGCGCCCTGTCGCTATTGTCTCAGAGCCGCACGGGCTCGCGCCGCCTGGACGGCGATTCCCTCCTCTTCCTCCGGGAGGGAAAGATCCAAGAACGCCAAGCCGGGCTGGCTGGAGGAGGTGGCCGCGGAGGGAGGAGCGTTACTCCCCGGTCGCCACTGTTTCTCCTCCGGCGGAGGCTGGGCTGCCGCTGCCGCTGGCTTCAAAGAGGCGGCGGGTCCCGGGTTCCTGGACATGGAGGGGCGATCCGCGCGCAGGGACTCCGGGAGCTCCTCTCCCGCTCCTCGGGCCACCGCGTAGACACCTGAGTAGACCGACGCCAGGAGGGGGAGGGGAAGGTAAGGCTCGGCCGGTCTCGGGTCCCCAGCCCCGCCTCCTTGGCGGTCTCCGGGACCCGGAGGGCGCGGACCCGACTCGCGCACCTTGGCGTCCTGAAGGCCTGGCAGTCCCTGCGCTGGCGTTTTTTTGCGGAGAAGCACAACATCCAATGGGTCCCAGCGTCCGCCTTTGCCGGCGCTTCCCCTCCGGGGTTCTCTGTGCGTCCCGAGACTCAACCTTCTTCCATGAAAAGGGGTCCTTGGGAATCGGGGCTTGATCCTTTTTTTTTTTTTTTTCCGTCCACATTGCGTTCCGGAGAGGGTAACAATGGACCTCTTAAAGTTGGCGTGAACAGCCCTAAACTTTCTGGAAAGGCTGCGTGGGGGATGCGGACTGTAGTGGCAGATTGGTGGAATGTGCATTGTGGAGCCTTGGCGTCCGCGAGCGCGCGCTTGTGTAGAGTTTGTGGGGGATCTTTGTCTCCTGTTCCCCTGAATTACAGTGACCCTGATCCTAGTGGTAAGGCGAAGCTTCAGAATCTGGGCATCTTTAAAGCTGGGGACCAGTTTTAGCACAGGACCACAGTCCCAAGTTCCCCCCTTACCCCGAATGACTTGCCAAAGAATGGGGTTCTCACTGTGAGTGCCCCGAGGGGCTGCACTTAATGCTACTTACTATCCTCCAGCAATAGAACCAAGGTCCTGACTTGCCTGCATATCCTCTGCTGAGGGTTGATGTTTGTCACCCGCCCTCTCTCTGGAGCGGAAACACCTCACTTAAGTCCTCCGATTAAGGTTAGGAAAACAGACTTTGATATATGTTTCCTTTCATCAGCATTTAAAGATAGAGTGTCTAGTATTATAGGAACTTCTATTCGACTCCACTCACTGCTTGGACTCCCTTGTGTGAGTGGGATGCTGCACAGTCGCACAAGTTGAAGGTGTGCAGATGTCTTGAGAGCTCTAGCCAGGAAAAAGAGTTTAAAGGGAGAGGAGGCTGGAGAGAAGTTCCATCCGAGCTGAATTCCCACTGCAACCAGATACATCTGTTGGAAATGGCTGCTAAACCCAAATTATATATACCCCTAAAGATTAAGGAAGCTTGAACCTCAGCAGTGGTCTGGGAGTCCTACTTTGGTGTGTCCCCCATTATCTATGGAAGAGTTCTTTTGAATTTGCCATTTCTGGGGAAAGCAGAATGTTTACCCAGAATGCTGTTCCCTTGGTAAATAGAGGCCAGCTTGCGATGGTGCTTTCTCCTGTCTTTGAAATAACTCACCTTAGTTAAGTCTAGATTCAAAGGAAGTTGTGGGTTGGGACTGGAAATTTGTCTTCTGACTTTAAACTCAGTCTGCCTCATACTGTTTGCCTTACAGGACAGAAAGTTAAGGTTAGAAGTGAACTCTGATCAATCACCTGTTCTCTGGCCACCTGTGGATGAGAGTAAGCTGAGAATTGTGGTGAGTATGTATATCTGTGTGCGTTTGGGTGTATACAAGACATTAGGGTATACATTCTTTGTTGGACTCCCATGACGTTCTGTGCAATAGCTGTTCTATGGCTAATTGTTGAGGAAGGTCTCTCTTTCCTATCTAGCCTGTAACTAGTGGATTTCCTGAAGCATTAGAATCGAATGAAAGCTGAATGTGGCAACATCCCAGTTATGCTCTAGGAGACTAGCCACGCCTGTCCTCACAGCTACCAAGAAAATGGCAAAGTAAATTGGGCTTGTGGGCCATTATGAAACCGAAAAGATCATACCTAATAGTTGTGTGCCACATTTCAGAAAGTGAAAACCAAAATCACTATTGAATTTATAGTTTAAGACCCACATTTGTAAATGTCTATACTTTATAAAGTATGCTGAAATACTTATTAGTAATGCACCCATCTGTCCATCTGCTCTGGATCCTATAACTGAATCAGTCATCATGCACCAGACAGCCTGGAAGGGCTCTCAGCATGCTCTGTGGCACTTTCTATTAGTGGGAGAGGGAAGTGAAGGAGTGGCTGGCTGCAGATGGGGAAGCCAGAGGGCAGGAGAGCCCCTGTGTGTTTTCCACTAACAAAGATGAGTAAGGCTGCAGCTGAGGAAATGAGTGTAGCTGGGGACCCAAGCAAACCAAGAACATTAAGATCTTACCAGTGTGTGAATGGAGACCCACTGTACCTGTGCTTCAGGAGGACAAAGGAAGTTGCCTGCTGAAGGTTGGGCAGTAGAATGGTTTCTGAAACTGTTTGTTAAATCAGACAAACAATGAGAGACAGAAAATCAGCATAAGAAAGGCCACTTTTTTTTTTTTTCCTGTTTTATTTTTTTAAGACAGGCTGGCCTCTCTTTTTACAGCCATCATGGCTGTTCAGGTTACTGGCCTGCCACTACACCCAAGCAAAACTGAAGGTGGGAAGTCAGGCTCAGCTTCAGAAGAAGGTTTTGGCAGTTGTTAACAGTTTGCCACTAAATTTCTTCATCTATGAGATAAATTTTAAACTGCTTGTTGACTGCATATACTGCAGCCAATTAAGTTTACAATTGACATGCAAATTACAGAATCAACACTGCCAATCCAAAGGTACTTGATACTGTAGTTTTAAGGAAGCTATAAGTAAATATAAATTATAGCTTAATCAAACTGGCCTCAGCCATAGGTTTCCATTTATTGGGTCTTTCCAGAATGGAAGCAGGTGTTGGGGACTGCCGTCTGGTTGCTAGTTCGTGATGTACCTCCCCTTTCACTCACAGAAAAGCTTTTTACTGGCTAGGCTTGTGAGAGGGAGGGGCTGTCTGGTCCAGGGCATCACTCTCGAGGGCCTTGTCTGAGTCTGTCTCCCAAGCCAGCTCCCTTCTACTTGGCTGTCCCAGCAAGGTTAACATAGGAAAGGGGTGAGGTAGGGCAGCTGCATATCTGAGACTATGAAAATCACTTTTATTTTCTCCATTTGTAAAGAGTATAATTTTCAACAGTTAAATGCTCTCCTAATGGCAGCTGTTGTCAGGGTGCAACTCGAAACTATAAGTGGTACTTGCTTTAGTTCTCTACTTGAAATGGACACAAGGTTAGCTGATGTTTTTGTAAATTGCTTTGGATGGAAATCCAAACTCAGATATTTAAAGTTATAAAGTTAAATGTGGTTCTTTTGGGTAATGTGAATGTGAGCCAGGGTATTGGACACTGCTGTACATGCCGAATCCTGGCCTGTGGTTCCAGGACATCCTAAAAATAATGATAAAGCAAGGGAGTGGAGACCCGAGGGGCTCACTAATTAGTGAGGTCATGTAGTAAATTGATGACTGAGCAGGGACAAGACCCACTTTGTTCTTATTTCCAGACGGTGACTTTCCCCACCTCCCCATTTATTCTTTTATTCCATTTTGCTTTTGTTGGCAGTTAGTTATTTAAGTGTTCAAATAGTTTTCATTTGGGCTTAGAAAGCCATTGTACCTAAGTTTAAAGGGTAGACCCATGTCTTTTCATCTCCCATATTTATTTATCCATGATATGCCGCATGTAGCAGGGTGGTAGTTGTGATAAATTTCTGTCAAATAAGGAACTCTGTAAAAATGTTAGCTTACTTGCATTTTTTTGTAAACAGGATGCAAATTTGCAATATTGTAGAAGTTCACTTTTTTTTTTTTCCCCTAAGAAGCAAGTTCCTGGAAACATTCAGACACTTTGTGAATCAGGGTAAATAGCATGCTAAGGTTATTGTGTGTGTGTTCTTATTTTCTTTTCTCTTTGCTCATTTTGAGAAATCTTTAATGTTGGTTGTTAAGACCTGTGTTCAGCAAATACCTTATTGCATATTTAGATTAGGCAGGGCACATGGCATCAGATAGAAGTGTAGGGTGTTTAGTAAAATGTCTTTTTTTTTTTTTTTTTTTTTTTAGTTTTTTGAGACAGGGTTTCTCTGTGTAGTTCTGGCTGTCCTGGAACTCACTCTGTAGACCACGCTGGCCTCAGACTCACAAAGATTGACCTGCCTCTGCCTCCTAAGTGCTGGGATTAAAGGCATGGGCCACCATTGCTTTACTGTAAACTGTCTCTTAAAAAAAGTGAAACAGATCAGGAAACTGTAATTACTGTCTCCTTACAAATGAGTCTTTTGATCTATGGGACACATTTGTTTTGAAACTATTAGTGGATTTCCTCTGTCGACAGATTTTTGTAACAAGACATTCTCTTTACAGGTGTGAAATGATGACTTTTCACATGAGGTGCACCAGGGTGCCTTCTTAATTTGGACAGTAGGCAAAAGGAAAATTGTATTTATTAAGAACCTATGCTGTTGTTTGCTTGTTTGAGGTATTGACTCAAGTAGTTAGGCTGGCCTTAAACTTGAACTCTGAGACTGCCTCCTTGCACCTGTCACATGGATGAGAATTTTATGCTACACAAGTTGCTGAGGAAAGATGGTCTTAGCTTTAGTGTATTAAGATAGTTTTAGCATTGTGTAGAATATTGGGGCATGGTTGCTGGAAAGAATTGCAGTTTAAGGCAATTCATATTGAGCCACTGAGAAATTATCCTTATCGATTCTGAGTTTGATGAAATAGTTTTTTGTCTTTTTTTTTTTTTTTTTAATGTGCATTGGTGTTTTGCCATGGGTGTTGGGTCCCCTGAAACTAGAGTTACAAACAGGTGTGAGCTGCCATGTAGGTGTTGGGAATTGAACCCTGGTCTTCTCGAAGAGCAAGCAGACACTGTTCTTAACTGCTGAGCAGTGTCTTGTTCAGATCTGGATGCCAAGTCTCTTGAGCGAACCAGTTATTGATTTGGAAGCTTTTACTTAGTTATTGGCTTTCATTTTAGACACTGGGAAGCCTTCAGCATTATAGTAGTTTTGGCTATTGCTTCCAATACTCTTCCAAAGAATGACTAGTTTGGCAAGTTTAGTTAGTAGCAGAAAATATGCCTACATCTCATTTCATAAGAAATGAGAAAAATTCATCATGGTGTCTTTTCTTTTGAAAAGGCCACTACTATAAAATCAACTTTGTTGACTGACTATGAAGCTTGAAAGATTATACTCATGAAATTAAGTGTGTGGCTTTCATTGCTCACTGAGACTGCATTGATAACCACTCCCCAGCCACTGTATGGCATAATCAAATATAAATAATTGCTGTTTGTGGTGAGGAGCTAGCCCTGTGAAAGGAAATCAGATATATTCAAAGGTCTAGCTCACAAGGTCAAATGTAGACATGGCCTGACCTACAGCTATTTTCACCAGGATCAGCCAGTAGCTAGCTTTTTCTAGATGCCCACATTGTCTTATCTTGACCTGGAACCTTTTAGTCTTTTTTGTTCTTGTTGCCTTTGTTATTGAGTCTGAGACACTTGACCTGGTCATGCTTCTCAGGTTTTCAGCCCACCCTTGTTTAGCTGTACAAACTCCAGCCATCATCTTGCTCTTGGAAGGAGTAACTCCTGAGTACCAGGCCTGCAGTCTTGCTGAACATCAGGGCAATTGCTTACAAGATGTAATATGGCTGCTTTGCTTGGCTGATGTTTCACATTCTCTGGGGAAAAACATGGAGTATGCCTTGTAGCCTGGCTTAGAACTTACCTGCAATTGCCATCATGCCTTCAGGATCCAAAGACTAGGAGAGACTTCCGTTTCCTCAACCATCTTGGTTGTTGTTGTTGGTGCACTGCCAGTCAGTGTCAGAGCTCAGATATGGCTGTTAGTACACCCTCACAAAGAAGGAGAATTTGCAGCTGTGGTCCCAGGTGATGGGCTGTTAGGAAACATAAAGTGTGTTGTATTCATGGAAACTGAATGAGATCGCATAAATTCAGATCCAACAAGCTAGTTTCTTTGTCCCACATGTACTCTGTTACATGTTGATTCCCATTGTCTCCCCACCACTCTTGGCTTATTGCTAGACTTAGAGCTTCTTGATTGGTGGGCCAGCTATGTGTGCATGCTACATGAATGTGTGTGTATATAAATGTGTATGTTGTAACCACCATGTCCATTGTGAGGCAGAACTCTTGTGTCAAGAGATGGTGGAGCACACCTTTAGTCTCAGTGGAGAGGCAGATGGATCTCTGTGTTTCAGGTCACCTGATCTACATAGTGAGTTCCAGGACAGCCAGGACATAGAGAAACCCTGTCTCAAAAACCATACATAAACAAACTGGAATTTGTTCTTGTGTTCTCTGATTAGAACATTTCATTTTAGGGGGAAGGGTGGTGGTATACTTGGGTCCTGGTCCCATGATTGAGTAGCCTGGATCATTTCAGTTTGGGCATCTTTGATAATTGTCCTTCGTTTGAAAAACAGGCCATAACATAGTGTTTATTCTGTAAGCCATAGCGTTTTAATGTTAGTGTGTTATTAGATCATGACCTTTTGGTGTATTTGTCCTTATTAGTAAAGCTTGTCCCCTACCTTTTAATTCTACCCACATAACTTCCCACCCTGCACTTTCTTCTTGAGCAACATTTTAAAGGGTTGTCAGTCTGTAGAGGATGCAGCCAGCCAATGCAGGCCTCTGGCAGCTCAGCCCTTTGTTGTGTTAATTAAATCGGCCTCCTTCAGGTCAGACTCCAGCTTTGGGTTATTCTTTGGAAGGTCAGCTGCAAGGGGATGACGTTAGTTCGTTTGGGGGGCCTCTATTGTGGGCCACTGCACAGCCATCTGTCTCTGTCAGCAGGTTGGAAGCCTCTGTGTCTTTCTAGCCAATGGGGAACAAGGGTGAAGTGGGGGGGGGGACTGGCCTAGAGAGCCTTGGAAGGGGGGGCACTTTTTAAGAGAATGAATGGGGGGGGGGGAGAGGGAAGGAATCTGAAGAAGAGTAATGGGATTAAAAGAAACAGCAGAGGACCAGATGCAAAGGACTCTTCTGCCTTTGTCTGATTCTTCAGCATGAGGAACCTTTTCGATCTGTGATCTGTCGGAAGGAGGAACCACACAACATATAGCTGTGGATCTGCCTGGCTTTTCTTTGGGATTTGTGAGTGGGAGCAGGTCCCACTCTGCAGAAAGGCCAGCTTTGTAAGGTAGGAACAAGGAAACAGAGTCAGTAAAAGTTGCCTGGCCAACATCTGCCTAAGGCAGGTTCCGGTTTTCTGTGCCAAGCAGCAGGGCTCAGGTAGACTGCAAGGTCCTTTATTCAGGGCAACTTTTTGTCTTGACATCTTTTTGCCTTCTATTTCAGTTTGGTTATGTGACACTGAGCCTGAGTGAGTGAATCCAGTTTGGGCTGGTGCTTGGTCCTCCTGCAGGATCTTAGTCTAGAAGAATGCCATTCATAATCCACAGCTCTGCAGTACGCCTGGAGGCCGTGTGCTCAGCTCCCTTTTGCTTCTATTTCTGCTTGGGCAAGTGGAATTAGCTGTATTTATTGCTGCCTCAACCCTCCACTCTGTAGATAGGCAGTATTTTTCCTAACACTGGGTGAAGGTGTACCTCAGCCTTGGGCTTGCTTCAGCTGTTGAGGACTTAGGGTTGTCACCCATTGCTTCTTATGGACTTCATTAGCAGAGTTGAAAGGGCAGGGCTGTTCAGGATGTTTATTGTCTGACATCTTCCTCATATGGCTTGAAGGGTAGGGACATAAGAATTATTAAAATGCTTAAAGGACACTTTAAAAACAACGACGACAAACTTCTTATTGACTCTTTGGTAGTTTTACATCTTGCATCCCAATTCTGTCCACGTCCCAGTCCCCTCATATCTTTCCCTCAACCTTGCCACAGCTCCCCCCCCCCCCAATAAGGAAACAAATCAAAGTAATCAAGCAAGCAAACAAAAACAAAACAAAAAAATCCAAAACAAAAAAACCCCAACAACAAAAACCTCTTTGCTTCTTCTTTCCTGATTCTCTGACATCCCTTCCTTCATCCTGGTGGTGATGGAGGTGTCATGTGCTATACAGTGCACCTCTTTGCCCCATCAGTTTTACTGGCAAATGTCTATTGCAGTGAGCCACTGGTCTGGTTCAAGGCCTCTGGTTTCTGGTACTCCACCCTCACTGGGTCCTCACTGGAACTCCTCTGGGATAGCCTGTGGCCGCCCTGAGTCTTGGAGTGGGTATCGTTCCATAGGATCAGTCCCTTCACTAGCTCCAGTAGGTCCTAGATGGGGTAGATGGGCCAACTCAAGGGCTGGCAGTGGGCCTGCATAGTAGGGAAGCCCCTGGGGCCATCAGGCCACCCACCTCAGGTGAGGGGTGGAGTCAGCTCTCCTATGTGCATGCCTTCAGCATGGGTTCACCCTGGCCTGCAGTGAGGGGTGGGGGCCATCTCTCTAGAGTGCAGGGACCAGCTCTCTTGCTGTTGCTTAAAGAGAGCACTTTTACAGTTAGAAAATATTCACTTGGTTGACTTTTGGTCTCAGGTATTTGTAAATATCATTAAAATTTTTTTTTAAAAATTTATTTTGTGTTATGAATGTTTTGTGCACATGTATTATCTGTGCACCATATGCATGCCTGGTGCCCAGGGAGGTCATAAGGAGGCATCATGTCCCTGGAACTGGAGTTATAGATGGTTGTGAGCCACCATGTGGGTACTAAAGAATTGAACCCATGTCTTCTCCAGGAACAACATATTCTCTAACCACCTCTCCAGCCCCTAATTGTCTTTTCCATGAGGGATCTATGTCTGCCCAGATGATTACAATGCAGCTTGCTGAGGACATACTCAGTGAAACTGTACCTAACTGGTTAATTTCACTAGAAACACTTACTGGTTTTTAAATGTAAATACTGTGTTGTTTTGTTATTCCAATGTAAATGATTAGTGGCAGCAATTTTTCTTTTTTAAGTGCAGTTAGTCTTTTTAGGGTTGTGTGTTTAGAAGGTTCTTTATAATTTCCCTGCATTTTCTATAAGTAGACTTAGTATATTTTCGAGGAGTGTTTCTTTGTGAGGAAGATACAGTGGATAATACTTAGTACTTAATTTTGGTCCTATTCATCCTATGCATCTACACTGATCAAGTGGAGAAGGCAGACAGGGAAGTATACAATAATTACTTTCTGAATCCCTTATCCTTTCATTCCACGGGGCCATTTGTAATAGGGCACATCTGTTTCTCTCGTACCTGGGACCCTTGACTGGGATCACAGCGCTTCATGACAGTGAAACAGGATCACTGTAAGTAAACTAGTTGCAATAAAGTCTGCTAAGATTTCAAAGCCAGACAGTTGCAGGGATTGTGACATACCCTGGTGTTGAGACTGGATGGAAATGGCAGGGATTAAGAGATGCAGTGTCCTGGTGGAGGGTGCCCTGTAGCAGCAGTGCATATGGACTGTGGGGCCTGCAGTTCTCTGGGGCTGTGTTTATTCAAGTCTGAGATCTCAGAGGAAAGCGCACACAGCTTTTTCAACCTGTTGTTTTCTTCCAAGTGGCCATCATATGTATTGACAGGATTCGTGCAGAATTCCTCATAGTGGTTATTTTTATACTTACCCCTTTCCAACCTCTCTGTGTTCCACAAAAATCTATGTGTTCAAATACACAATTTTTATGTTGGAAGTTTGAAAAATTAAAGATCCTAAAAAATTCCTGGGTGCTGTTTATTCCTCCCCCTCCTACCTCCGGTTTCTCTGTGTAGCTCTTGCTGTCTTGGAACTCTCACTGTAGACCAGGCTGGCTTTGAACTCACAGCTCCACCTGCCTCTGCCTCCTAGCACTGGGATTAAAGGCATGCGCTACCACCGCTCTATATTGAGCAGCTTTGTGTATTCAAGCCTGAGCTCATTGTGTAGCAGCAGACACAATCTATGTAAATAAAGGTTGAGTAAGACATCTAACATTATCCCTTAAATTAACCAAACTGCAAACTTGAAAGTCACTATGATGTTATTTCCTGTCATGTCTCAGATTCTAAGACAGGAAGTTGGGACTATAGTATCTTAATTGAAAATTCAAAGCAGCTGGGAGCCAACAGCTTAACTGGGTCAGAAGTTCAGATGACTTTAGTAAAATGTAGTATTTGCTTTTATAATTTGAGTATACCTCTTCTGGAATATTTTACTTTTTGTTGTATGTTTTTACTATTTGGACTCAACACTGATTACATTGTAGAGATTTTCTAAGATCTTAGTAAAAAGAAAGATTGCCTACCCAAATTTTAACAAGTTGCACAGACATTCTTAGAAGCAAGGATTGGTGGCCATTCAGTTGATTGTTGTTTCAAAACTCACTACTTTGCTTAGGAAATCTTTGATTAGATTATGCTGATATCTTGGCTGTTTCTATAAGCCTAAGGTTTCCATTTAAAAATAGATTCTCTTGGGGCTGGAGAGGTGGCTCAGCATTTAAGAGCACTGGCTGCTCTTCCAGAGGTTCTGAGTTCAGTTCCTAGCAACTGCATGGTGGCTCACAACCATCTATATACAGACAGAGCACTCATACCAAAAACAAAAACAAAAAAACTATTTTCTTTAAAATTATAGGAGGAGCCAGGTAGTGGTGGTACATGCTTAATCCCAACACACACACACACACACACACACACACACACACACACACACACACACACACACACACAGGAGGAACATGAAAGAGTGTAAATGAGGCATGAGGACTGGATTTTTTTTTCCCATGAGACAAGGTGTAGCCTTGGCTGTCCTGGATCTCATGCCATAGACCAGGCTGATTTTGAACTCACAGAGATCCGCCTTTCGTCTGCTTCCCCCAAGTGAGTGCTGGGATTAAAGGTGTGTGCCACTATGCCTGGCTTTTGGATTCTTATTGAGTGTTCAATATGATTGGGTGTGTGCATGTCTGCTGAAGGGCAGTGGGTAGAGGGCTGGGTGACATAGGGGATTGATGATGATGCAGAATGAGAACAGGTGTCCCCCATCAATGTAATAAGCATCTTGGTGTGCATCTGCTGTATCTGCATACAGAGGATGTCCCCCTTTGATCCATCTCATCACTTCTTCCTGTCAGCAAGAAGTGGAAGGAAGTTTTTCCATATTTTCCTTGTGTCTACCACATTTCATACTGTGTGATTGAATCCATTATAGCACATTGTGGAAAGGTAACGTTTAGCCAGCTAGTTTGTAGAATTCCTGCTTGCAGATGTTGAATCAACCTATCAGTCAGCAGACTGCAGGCTAGAATTGTATTTTGTAATAGTTAAACAAGAACTGACTCTTTTTCTCTCAAAATAATGTTCTTAATTTCTCCCAGTTGCAGTCAGTGACACAGATTAGTTAAGTTTCTCAGAGCCTCCAAGAATATTGAAGTGTTAAATGGAAAATTCCTGGGCAGTGGGGAGAAGAGTGGGGATCAATAGGAGAGAAGGGAAGAGAGAAAAATAGATATCTGTAGTTAAACAGATTTTCTGGGACTAAATGTAACACAAAATCAGACAGATTTTTACCCATCTCTCTTTTCCTTCCAATATGTGTGTATATGTAGATATTTATTAAATATATGCCTTATTGTACGTGGAACACACACCACACACAAGCACACATGCACATGTATGCGCACACACCCCTCTCTCCTAGCACTCAAAGAAGTATGGGATGTGTAGTATTTTGTTTCAATTCTCAGGCCCTTCTCATCCACCCACCAAAATAACCCTAAAACCTCCCTGTTACTTTAATTATTTTTCTTGAGATGCATATGCCTCAAATAGTGGCAAAGCTGCAGGAACACATACAGCTGATAAAGAGCCACATATTAGTTTATGTGGTATTGGTACAGCCAGTTACCACAGAAAGCACTTATTTTTAATTACCATCATGTTTAAGGGCAAAATTGTTTTTAAAGCTATAAGAAGGGGCATGGCTTTAAGAACAGTATTTTTTGAAGGGGAGGGATTAAACAACTGATGGTTTTAAAACACTGCACTGTCTTGTCTAAGAGGCCATCTCAAATCTCTAGGTACGCGTTTGCTCTTCCTGTACTGTTTAAAGTCTCCTTTCAGCCTTATGCTTCAATTAATTTACTTCCATATGCATTTGTCTCACTTGGTGTTTTCACTTAACTACTCAATAAGTAATTGCTGGTTTTAAACCACAAATTCTTCCAAAGGAATTAATCATAAATGCTAGAAAATTATGCTTTAAAAACTGTGGGATGTTTTTCTGATCTCTACATGAAAGATTTGGGTATTCCCATTGTGGGTGGCTTGTTTGCTTCAGGGGCTGCGCCATACCATAGTAGCATACACTCCTTAATGCCAGCACTCAGGACATAGAGGCAGGCAGATCTCTGAGTTCGAGGCCAGCCAGGGCTATTACACAGACACCCTGTCTCCAGAAACCAACCAACCAACCAAGCAAACAAACAAAGCAAAGTATAGTAAAATGTGAATGAGCCCCCTTCTGTATAATCTGATTTTCACTACAAAAAGGACCTGTAAAATGTGACTGGTGGGGGCTGGAGAGATGGTTCAGTGGTTAAGAGCACTGACTGTTCTTCCAGAGGACCCAGGTTCAATTCCTACCACCCACATGGCAGCTCACAACTGTAACTCCAATATCTGACACCCTCACACAGATATACATACAAGCAAAGCAAAACAAAAAAAATTACATAAAATAAAAACATGAGGCTCCAGTAAAATCCAGATTATGCCTGATGCTCACACTGAGACTGGGACACTAGAGGAAACTTCAATGCCCTTTCTCTCCATGATTTTTAGGGTTAAACAGCTGTTGAGAGTTTGGGAGGCTGAACACATTTTGGCAGTATTTTGTGGGTGAATTTTACCTTATCTTCCAAACAAGCGATTTAAAACTGAGTTTGGGAGCTAGATTTCTTGAGGATGCTGCTGCAAAGCTTTTGTCTGACCCTCATTTTGTGTTTCTCTGACGGTGTCAGAACCGCTGCTTCTTGATTTCGTGAGACATTGTTTTTCATAAATAATTTAGATCTCTAAGTGGCAATCGATATTTTTTAAAGTAATGTATTCATAGTACCATGTCTAGAGTAAACCCATCAGTGTGGAATGAGACCTGAAGGAAACATGTAAACATGTTTCTGTTTTACAATTTTAATGGTTTTTATGAATTGAAAATAAGATTTTTTTTAACCACATTGTTTATTCTAAAATATGGAAGTACTATTTTACTTTTTAGGACAAAAGTAGTGGCTCATTTTTAGTTGTCAGCCAGTGGGCTAATGGATTCAGAAGGATTCATTTATGGCAGATGCCTTCTGAGTTTTCACATTAAGTTGCCATTCTGTGACATTGAGGACATGCTCTGTTATTTCTAGTTGATTGGTGACTCCCTGGAGCCTCTCACTGCTTCTTATTTTATTTTTTATTTATTTATTATTATTATTTTATTATTTTATTTTTTTCTTTTGGTGGCTACATTATTTGGTGTGACACATTATCTCCCGAAAGGGCTCTTCAGCTTGATAAATAACACCAGCCCTTCTCACCCTGAGACAATTAGGCAGAAGGATTAAAGCTCCAGGGGCCTAGATTCTACTGATATTTTACAGCAGATCATAACAGTTGTGTTGCTCCTCCAGTGAACCTGGCATTCAGGAACATCCTGTATCCCTTGTTAATAGATGGCTTTTTTTTTTTTTTTTTTTTTTTTTTTTGGTCACACTCTGCTTGCTGTGTTCATTGTTTGGGTCTGCTGCTTGGGTCATATACGGCAGTTTCCTCACAAGCACCTTGGATGGCTGTGCTTTTCTTTTGTCTGAAGTGTAAGTTTCTTCATCTAAACAATGGCTTTTATTCACACATCGAGCCCCGTGGACCTGGTCATTTTGACAGACACACTGACTCTGAGAATGGTCTTTCCTCATGTACACTCATGATCAATTCCTGATTAGATTTCCCCATTAATTTCCGTGCCATTTGGGTCCTGGAAATACTTATTAGTGGGCCATTTTATGTTTAATGGGTTTGTATGCCTCATGTACACTCATGATCAATTCCTGATTAGATTTCCCCATTAATTTCCATGCCATTTGGGTCCTGGAAATACTTATTAGTGGGCCATTTTATGTTTAATGGGTTTGTAATTTGGAGGCTCCCTGCACCACTAAATTCTTGTTCTTTTTTTGGTAGCAGACATGGGGAATTTATTGTGAGGGTATTGCATGAAATCAGGTGACTTAGGATGCCCTGGTTGTTAGGGAAACAATGGAAGAGGTTGGGTGTCATAGTTATCAACAGTTAGTGTAGCAAGACATTATGCGGTGGAGCTGGCTCTCCCTTCCTGTTCCTTCCTTCTGTATTCTTTCTCTTCCCTCTCTCCCTACCAAATGAACAGTTTCATTCACAACTTGTTCTTCTTGGTGCTAACTATAGTGAACATAAAGAGGAGGGCCTTTGTGTGTTTCCAATTTTTCTCAGCTAAAAAAGAATCACGAATCATTGGTTGATTGCATTTATTCATGAGAGATTCCAGAGATTAGGATGCTACTTTTGAGGCCTGTTAGTTTCTGTAAAGAGCCGGTTTTAGAGTCAGGGTCCTGGGCTGGTGTGGATCTCTTTCTAGGGCTCAGCTTTTTCATGAACAAAGTGGGATAATGGTGCCTACTTGTAGAATTGTTTGAGGCTAGCCCGGGTTACATGTTAAGTTCTAGCCTACTCTGGTCTACAGGACCCTGTCTCCAAACAGAATTTTAGAGCCGCTACAGTGTATGCATTTAAAACCTTCTTTTCCTTTTCATAGTGACAAGGTATCATGTATGCAGCTGGTTCCAGGGGACACTCCCCTGCTTTCCTACAACCTCAAAACGGAAACGGCCATCGCTCACCTGGTTACGTTCCTGGGAAAGTGGTTCCCTTACGTCCTCCTCCTCCTCCAAAGAACCACGCTTCAGCCAAATTGACCTCCACCAGCCAAGAAGCCCCAGCAACCTTTGCTTTCTCCCCGGAGGAGCAGCAGACACCGAGGGAGAACCGCAAGCAAAGAGACACAAGAACACCTTCATCTGCTTTGCTATAACTAGCTTCTCGTTTTTCGTGGCGCTTGCAGTCATTTTGGGAATATCCTCAAAATATGCTCCAGATGGTATGTACCCATGTGCGTGGGCGCACATCAAACGTAGCCCTAAAAGGAGAGTTAAGGCTCCGTGCCATGGTTGTGCATGCCTTTAATCCCAGCATTCTGGAGACAGAGGCAGGCAGATCTCTGTGAGTTGAGGACAGCCTGGTCTACTGAATGAGTTCCGGGACAGCCAGAGCCACAAGAGAAACCCTGTCTTGAAAACCAAACCAACCAACCAAACAAACAAACAAAAAGAGCTAAGTTGAGGAGATAGAATACTAAAAAAACAAAACAAAACAAAACAAAACAAAACAAAACAAAAATAACCTTTTGTTGCTCAGGCTGGCTCTAACTACCTAATTCACAGGTAGGATGAGATGTAACATCTTATGAATGAGAGCAGTTGTTTGAGGAATCTGTGGGAAATTATAAATTTGAAGGTTTGGCTTTCTTAGCATTTTTGGCCTTGCACTGTGTCTCAGGGCTCAAGTTGTTCTTGGAGCATCTCTTTAAAAGCTCTTCAGAGTCTTTAGTAATTCCCAGGGAGTGCAGGTTCTTCTTTGTGGGGAGCCGAGAGTTCTGGATTGCAGAAAGTTTATTTGGTCATCCACATAGTGATAAAGTGCTCTTCGTTTAAACAACAAATAAGTGACCAGAAAGGAATTGTTTTGTGATTTGAAACAGCCTTGGTAAACAGTGTAAAACATTTAAAAAATACTTTTGAGTTATGGAGTGTATCCTTAAAAGAAACTTCTGTCCACTTGTGTTAAGTTGATTCATTTGTCCAGTCCAACCCATCCTGTCCATAGCTGAATATCATGTAGGGAGCTTTAATGATATTTGCTTTTCAAGAAGCCAGGTCAGAAATGTAGTGATCAGCGCTGAGGAGATAATTCAGTTGCTAAGGGGCTGAGTTTAGTTCCCAGAACCTATAAAGGGTGGGATAGTGGGTCACAACCACGTGGAGCTCTAGGGGCTCAACGCTCAACACTGGACATACACATGACATACATTCACAAACAAATACACATGAAACAAACCCAGATGTGGTCACATGTGCTTGTAATCTCAGCACTGGGAAGGTGGGACCAGCAGAATTCCTGAGTCTGAATGGAGCCAGCCTCGTCCAACTGAGGAGTCACTCCATGGGTTGCTATCTCTGTTCCACATCATTTGTTTTCTACTCCACACACACACACACACACACACACACACACACACAAACACACACACACAAAAGCACACACAAGCACACATACATGCTCAAGATACAGAGAGAGAGAGAATTTATTTAATGCTAATAAATGTATTCTTATTGGTTTTGAAGAAACATTAGCTTCATAGAACAGTCTAAAACTCAGAGGTTCCATGGCTGTGACATAGAGGACTCCAGACCATTACAACCCGAGTTGAGTATCCCTTTGTCTTTTTTTTTTTTTTTTTTCTTGTGGACAAAGTCTACTGCAGGTTTTTGTCTGAGTAGAAGTCTCCTTAACTGGATATAATAGTGTAACAGTTGAAGCCCCCTTTGCTCTTTGTAAAACTTACAAATATCACTTTATTTTGATTTTCAGGATACGTTAGGGATTTTGTCAAATTTTTTTTTTTTTTTAAATTTATTTTCATATGCATTGGTATCTGTGGGAAGGTTTCAGAGTCTTTGGAACTGGAGTTACAAACAGTTGTGAGCTGCCATGTGGGTGCTGGAAATTGAACCTAGATCCTTTAGAAGAGCAATCAATGCTCTTAACCACTGAGCCATCTCTCCAGCCCCGGATTTTGTCAATTTTAAGGTCCTGGAGGAAGTAGTTACCAATATTTCCAAAAGAATAAACAGGGAGTAAGAGAGATGAGCCTGTCCACATCTTTGTTGGACTAAGCCAGTTGGCCACACTTTGAATTTATAACATTGATTTCCCTTGCTTGTTGTATTGACTTTCTATTTCCAGTTCCAAACACAATAACCAAGTTCTGATTCACATTTTCCAAATAATCGCCAGGAGCGGGAAGCCAGACTAATGGGAAATCAGAGCTGCAATCTGTGGCTTTCCCTGGTATTTTCTTAGTCCATCCAAAGCCCTGGGCTGCAAATGTGGCTTCTTGAGTCAGGGTTCTTTAGTTCCCTGTGTTGGCAATACAAGCAAGATGCTTGCTGGAAAGATTGAGAATGCTGAGGTGATTTATGGTCAGCCTCACAGTGGTTTTTTTTTTTGCTGTTACAAATGTGCTTACTTCACAAGTGGGCTAGCCCAGGACATGGGGCTGGCTGAGTTGATTTTTTTGTGATTCTGCACATCATATTCATTTTCTCATTTCAGTATATTTTGCTGGAAGGAACAACTCAGGAATTTTTAGAGTGATAGTCTAATGGAGTGTGCTCTCTAGGAACTGATTACAAGCAGTTAAGAGGAATTGCATACATAACTCTTACAATGGGCTTCAGGTCTCTACAAACTGGAATTCTTTCTCAGTAGCTTGTGACATGTGATGTTTGCTTCTTATCTAACACTCTGGAGAATTCCAGCTCTATGTTTTATGAGATAGGGAGCTTGAAGAAAAGTCATTTTATTTTTTTGTAGGGCTGGGAATTGAACTCTGAGCTTTGTCTGTGCTAAACAAGCATTCTACCATTGAGCTACACTGCCAGCTCCAAGGAGTGCCTTTAGTATAATGGTTAATAATGAAGAGTTAAATAGTAATTATGAATCTGGTATGAGAAAAATAATCCCATCAAGTAATTGCCAAGGCCTTAGTTAGTGAGGCTAATTTAATTCTAGTTGCTCTCACTTCAGAGTGACAGCCTAGGCTACTTAAGCTACTAGGGTGTGCAGGTTCAAATGTAAATTTAGGATGCTCCTTTGTCAGTAGTCTCTACGTTCACATGTGAGCCTTCAGCCTCACTTGTATTTCTCCTTGTTGACCTCAAGCACTTGTCACTCATTCCTACCTTTGCTTAATTTAAACACAGGTGCTTAATTGAAATACAGGTGAGTTGAGTAACAAATGGACTAGGATGGCAGGGGGGAGATATCTATATCATATGTAAATATAATTCTATTCTTTCTAAAGATAGGTTTATTTTATTATTTTTACTTCTGTGTATATGTGTGTGTGCATCTGTGTGAGTGAATGGCCACATATGTGGGTTGATCACAGAGGCCAGAAGAGGGTATCGGATCCCTTGGAACTGTAGTTTCAGGCAATTGTGAACCAGATGTGGGTGCTGGGAACCGAACTCTGTCAGAGCGGTCCATGCTCGCTGTTTATTGTTCCATCATTTCCCAGCCCCAACATTCCTTGTATTCTTGTCTCCTCATCATACTCCTCTTATTTAAGTGCTATTCATCCTTTGGGGTCTGAGTCTTTGAAGCTGCCTCAGGACCTCCAGCTTGTTCTTCCTTTGTCTGAGCACACTTGCCCCTAAATTAAGGACCACATTATTTACCATTTATTTATTTCATACATGATGGTTTTTCTCCTAGGCTGGTTTATAGACTTGTAGATGCCATCCCCATCTATACTTTACAAAATAGTATCTGCTACAGAGTGGACAAAATGATCTCCAGCAAATCTTGAGTTGTTAACTTATCAGAAATGAAGCTACGAGTTTTCTTTTCCCTAGAAGTATTTCATATACAAGCAGCCATTGTTTTATTATCTACTATTCAAGAGGCAAGTTATAATTCTGGTAAAGGAAGATTACAAGTAACAGACCTCATTTCTTCAGGAGGAACTACCACATCACTCAACTTGCTAACTAATCTTTGTGTTGGCTTCTCTACTCTGCAATTTCCTCATCTCTGAAAATGAGAAGTCATGGTTTTGGCCACTTGCCTTCTGTAGTTTTGTTGGGAAAGTGTGCATGTGGGGAAGGAGGTGCTGTTACCACCTACTCTCTGATTCTCTGTGTTTAGGAAGGAGCTTGAAATACCTAATACATATTAGAAATGTCTGTGATGTCTGTTTCCATTAGTCAGGGCATTGAGAGAGAGGGAGACAGACAGACAGACAGAGACACATAGATACACACACACACACACACACACACACACACACACATACACACACGCGCGCGCGTGTGCGTGCGCACACACAGAGGTCTGTCTGCCTATCTGTCTTGCTGAGATTATGGGAGTCAAATCCAAGACCTCAGGCATGATAAGCTACATTGCCAGCCTATTAATTTCTTTCTAAAACATCTTTACAGTGTGGATCCATGAGAAATTCATTGTTACTGTTGTTTATTTCCAAAGTAAGTAGTGAGGGTAACTTCATTTTATCTTGTGGAATTTATCTGAACTAAGTGATGACTTAATGTGCTAACTTTTTTTTTTAAATTTATGAAGTAAAGAATTCAATATTCTTGTATTTGGGAACAGGTGGGACTTCCATTCCAGTGGCAGAAGATCAGTGACACTGCACTTTCCTTGCAGACCCATGTTCAATGACAGTAATTCTTGGGCTTGGCTGGTGATGTGGTTTTCTTGCACTTTGTTGGATTGGATTCTTTATCTTTGTTGTGATGTTTTGTAGAGAATTGTCCAGATCAAAACCCTCGTCTTAGGAACTGGGATCCTGGACAAGATTCTGCAAAACGGGTTGTTATCAAGGAGGGAGATATGTTCCGCCCTGACCCTCAGATGCTACAGTGAATTCTATAGTCATTCAGAATGGAGGTAGGTAATAATCCCTGTCTTTGGGAGCCCCATGGATGCTGTGTAATGTGGGGGTCATTTGCTGTCCCGCATATAGAATATCTGTGGTAGATTTTATTCATAAACAGAAAAACAAAAGACAAAGGAATACCCAGTTTTTCTCATTGCTGGGATTAGGTGTTACAGGAGAGCCAGGAAGCAGCTGGCATTGGATCCAGGGGGCCAATCACCCACATAGGCCACCCCCAGTGACCCACGTGTGTTAGCTATAACACAGTTCCAAAGGTTCAAGTAGTGTTGTTCCTTGCAGGACTGCTTGTGTTTGGGGATGACAAAGACGGATCCAGAAATATTACCTTGAGGACTCGTTACATCCTGATCCAGGATGGTGGGGCGCTTCATATTGAGCAGAAAAATGCCGCTATAGATCCAAAGCGACAATTACCTTGTATGGCAAGTCAGATGAAGGTGAAAGTATGCCAACATTTGGCAAAAAGTTTATTGGTGTGGAGGCTGGCGGGACACTGGAGTTACATGGGGCACAGAGGACATCATGGACCATGCTGGCAAGGACTCTGCATTCCTCAGGCTTGCCCTTTGGTTCCTATGCCTTTGAAAAGGACTTTTCCCGGGGCCTTAATGTGAGGGTCATTGACCAAGACACAGCCAAAGTTTTGGAATATGAGAAGTTTGATACCCACGAGTACCACAATGAGAGCAGGAGACTTCAGGAATTTTTGAGAGCTCAGGATCCCGGTCGGATTGTAGCTATTGCTGTTGGAGACTCAGCAGTCAAGAGTCTGTTACAGGGAACAATTCAGATGATTCAGGACCGGTTGGGAAGCAAGCTGATCCACGGGCTGGGCTACAGGTAGGTAGAACTTGTTCCTCTCTTTCCAGCTCCGTGGTAAAGTTTATATCCTGTGAAAGCAGAGAAGGTGGGCAGAGAACCACAGACAGCTGCTGCTGATTTAGCTGGCTGCATGGCCACCCCCAAAGAGCCTTTCCTATCGGTGCATCAGATTGCCTCTTGTTCGAACCATGGATTTAACTATTAGATGTGGCACACAGAACAGTCTTGGCTTTGACTTATGAAGCCCTTTGTGAATTGTTGCTCAGCAGTGGAAAGTGTGGAGCTGTGCTTCTGAAAAGCACTGGGTGGAGTGAAGATAATGTGCCACTGAAGAGACTTCCTCATACCATTAACTTCTGAGCATAATGAAACTGAAGGTACCTCGAAGCCTAGGCTAATTGAGACAGCTGAGCAGCTGAGAGGTTAGGGCACAGTTCTGTGGACAGGCTGTTAGAAAAGCCCTAAGGGGTAGCATGCTTAGGTTCCATTTTCTTTTTTTTTTTTTTTTTTTTTCTGGAATCTTTTGATTCCAGATTAATTTGATTGGAACCCTTTACATGCTGTTTTGTTTTGACTCCACTTGCTTCATTGGCTGAGTTCTGTCCAATTCTGCCATAAGAGAGGCAGCCCAAAGTTGCAGAGCTAAGCCAATCACTAATTCTCTAGAAGATTCTTTCCTCTTCACCCTTGATTTCCTAATACTGTATTGTCTGGAGGCTGAAGGAAGTAATTGGCTCACCATTTAACTTAGAGAGAGAGAGAGAGAGAGAGAGAGAGAGAGAGAGAGAGAGAGAGAGAGAGAGAGAGAGAGGAAGGAAAACAAAGACCCAGAAGTTGTGATTCTGCTGAATGTTCTTAGGAACTTTGGGAAATATCTGCAATGACAGAAGTGAGACAGCCTCCAGACTGCATACTGAAATGTGACACACTTAGCTTTTCCTTTGGGCACAATATTAACTATGGAAATTCTTGAAGATAATGTTAGTGAAGGAAAGAGGTCTGTGATCATCCTGAATTGTTTCTTATGAGATATCAAAACACAAGAAGGAAAAACCAACAGCCCACAGCTGGCCGGGGGGAAATAACAGGCATACTCCGGAGGGGAGGCAAGGGGCCTCAGGAATGTGAGGGGTGTGCGTGTATAGGTAGCAAAGAATGGAGGTAGGTCTAGATGCAGAGCATCATGAGCAAAGCCTCAGAGGCTTTACCCCTGCTAACACACATGGAGAAGTGCTATAATAGGAATGCAAAGCTTAATGATAGATTACAAGGTGACCCTTATGTAGTCATCACTCAGGCCAAGAAACAAAACATTGCCAGCAGACCTTGGTCTTCCTTCCACCATTGCTATGACTGTCACTCCTTCCATCTCCAAAGATAAGCTTCCTCCTGAATTAGGAACACACTAAGGTTTAGGTCCTTCCCCCTTTGAGCTTCAGATAAATGGTGGTAGACTAAATAGTTTGTATCTGGCTATTTTTGCATGAGGGCTCTTCATATTGCCACATATAGGGCTGGCTTTTTTTTCCACTACCATCCATCCATCCATCCATCCATCCATCCATCCATCCATCCATCCATCCATTTTCTGAGATAGGGTCTCACTGTGTAGCTCCAGCTGTCTTGGAATTATGTAGGCCAGGCTGGCCTCAAACTCATAGAGATCCACCTTCCTCTGCCTTCCAAGTTCTAGATTAAAGGCGTGTGCCACTAAACCCACCTTCCACTATTGTTTATTTCCTATTGAATGAATATACTACAGTTTGTTTACTGTGGATACCAAAATGGCTTTCCGGCTTGTGCTTCTGTAACTGTTCCTTTACCTATCTACTGATATGTGTGTACCTGTTCCTGTAATGCATAGACCAAAGAATAGAAACATGTTCTTGGCAAATTTAGATGCTTGTGCTAGTCAACTTTCAGTGGCTCACAAAATAAATGTTCAAGACTGTTAACTTGGCTCACAGTTTGAGAGATTTCAGTCAGTGGTCACTTGGCCTTGTGGCTTTAGGTATGGCAAGGCAGAGAACATTACAACAGTTATGATGGTGGGTGAAGCTGCTAAGCCCATGGTGCCTAGGATGCAGAGTGTGAAGAGGGACCCTGGGGTGCCAGAAGTGTGTGTGTGTGTGTGTGCTGTCTGTCTGTCTGTGTGTGTCTGTGTGTCCTTAGAGCCCTGAAGAGGGTGTCAAATCCCCATGGAGCTAGGTTCTAAGCCACTTCCTATAGTACAAGTCCTTTAGAATTAAGACTGGTACTCTGGAAGAGCAGCTGGTGCCCTTGACTTCTCTACAGCCATTAGTAGTCATCCCAACTCTTCTCTCCCCATTACCTTTTAGAGGTTCAGCTACTCTTTAGTAGCCCCATAGGCTAGAAACAAGCCTTCAACACGTGGGCCTTTTGGAGAATATTGAAGATACAAAACAGAGTTGTAGTTTTTGTTTGTTTGTTTAACTCCATTCTTTTGCTCTTTTGGGGGCCCGCACCATGCACACCTAGCTCCCAAATAAATCTATTCTTATTTATAAATGCCCAGCCTTACCTTGGCTTATTTTTAGCCAGCCTTTCTTAGCTTAAATTATCCCATCTACCTTTTGCCTCTGAGCTCTTATCTTTATCCTATATTCTTTTCTTTACTTTTGCTCCATGGCTTGCTGTGTAACTGGGTGGCTGCCCCTGATGTCCTCCTTTGCTTGCTCCTGAATCTCTTCTTCCCAGATTTCTCCCATTTATTGTCTCTGCCTGTCGGCCCTGCCTAACTCTCTCTCCTGCCTTGCTTGTGGCTGTTCAGCTCCTTATTAGGACCAATCAGGTGTTTTAGACAGGTAAAGTAACAAGAGCTTCACAGAGTTAAACAAATGCAACATATAAGAATGCAACATATCTCTTGCATTCATCATTAAACAAATGATCCACAACATAAATGAATGTAACCCATCTTAAAATGACATTCCACAGCACAGAGTACCTCCTTTGTTCGCTGGTGTAAGCCGGTCACAGCTTCCGTTCTTCCGAGTCATCCTTACTTCTGATCCTGTGTCACCATTGGCTGTCACTGTCTTGGCTTTACTTCTGATTTCCCTTTAAAATATCACTACTCATTTCATGGAGAAGTTAGAACGGTGTCTACCAGCCTTCCATTATATTGACGTTGTCTCCAGTGTACATGAACAGGCACCCCTTTGAATCGTGTTCTAGTGCATTGAAATTTCCCACAAGTGGAGGGGGAAGTGGGATCTGGAGATAATAGAACAGAACATTGTTTCATAGTTGCTGAGGCAGTTCTGGGCAGGAAAGGGAGCCTCTAACATTCTTCCTCTCCTCACTACTGGGAGATAATAGTTGCGATATTCTTTGTTTGGAGCCTTTCTGCTGTGTTGAAGGTATAAAAGGCTCTGCCTGGTTCTCCAGCCCCTAATCCTCACCGGGGCAGCTGCTGGACTTAGAAGGCCATAGGCTTGCTTTAGTGAACCTTTCTTCTGAATATCTGGCCATCTGTCTGGCATAGATTACATTTGGTATTTTTTTTTTTTCAAAGTATGAAGTTCACATTTTCTTTTCATGTTTTGAACTAGGAGGCTTAAGGCAAGTTTCCTGGCTTTTGTTACTATATTTTTTTCTTTGACTAACTTGGGGCACGAGCTGGGGCAAGTCCATTAAATATTTGTTATTTGTGAAAGTCCAATGGCATTTTAAAAACACGTTGCTTTCTACAGGGAATGGTTTGTGAAACTGAAAATCTATAGGATAGCAATCCTATGGCTTCAGGGATGTTTAGAAACTTCTTCTAACTCATTGATTCTCAACTGTGCCTAAATACAGAGACATTAAAAACTGCTAATACTCAGGATGTCTTAGATCAAGGTTTTCCAAAAAGAGTAGGACCCCAGTCAAAGAGTGATAATTACTGACCTCTAAATTAGAGGTGTGTGTATGTGTGTGTGTGTGTGTGTGTGTGTGTGTCGGGGGGGGGGTGCTTGGACAGCATTTAGTGTCTCCCTCCAATGGCTTTCCACCTCATATAGTGAGTGACTCAAAAACAAAACAACCACTAAAGAGCAGAAGGCAGTCTTTTTAGGAGACAGTCGGGGGATTTATGTCTAGAATGACACATGATCATGTGTGTCCAGGAAGGAAGTCCATGATTAACTGATGCCATAGTCATTACTGTCTCACCTGGAGAGCTGGAAAAACAAGTCTTTGAAAATCGGGTGCATTTGCTGCTGTGATGTCAGGTACCTCAGCAAAAGCCTAGAAACTGCAACCTCATGGGAAATGTGAGAAATGAAATACAGATGTTGAAAATCAGCCTCGCACCATATCCGTGTCTAGGGCTTGGGTCATTCTGTGACAAATAACCAGATGTGCTTGCTGTTTTCCTGCTAGGCAGCTTGGGCTTTAGTCGGTGTCATTGACGGTGGAAGTTCTTCCTGCAACGAATCTGAGAGAAACTATGAAAACCACAGCACAGGTGGGAAGGCCCTGGCTCAGGGAGAATTCTACACCTTGGATGGTCAGAGGTTCTCCGTGACGGCCTATAGTGAATGGATTGAAGGTAGGCGAAGGTGTTTAAACTCTGTGAGACATGGGTAAGGACTGTGACAGATGGCTGAGGGCATTACTGTGTTCAAACATCAGTCTACCTTGGCAGATTTGACAGCTAGTTAGAGTTGCTTTCCCTACTAAACTTAAGTCTTGTAAATTCAAGAAGTCTGGACTAGCTACTGATCTATTTTAGTTTTGGCAATCCTCCTTGGACTGTGTTCTGGATCCTGAGTCATAGTGTCTAATTAAGTAGTGTGATAGTTGACCTTGGTTGTCAGCTTGATGAGTTCTGCAGACACCTGTCTCCTGGGCACGTGGGCGGGAGAGGTTCATTGAGGTGGGTGGCACCATTTCCTGCCCAGGTTTGTCCCTCTCTTCTTTCTGTGGGTGGACACAGTGTGACAGCTGCTTCAAGTTCCTGCTGCCTTGAGGTCCCCACCATGTTGTAGTGTTCTTTCAGACTGTGAGGGAAACAAACCCCTTTTTACATTGCTTTCATCAGCAACAGAAAAGTAATTAAGACAAGTAATAGAAACCGTATACATTTTTAAAAAAACATAGATGAAATGTTAAAAAAATAAACAAATAAATGGAATCTCTGAGATGAGACCAAGAACTTTTCACATATTGCTTCTGAGCAATGTGGGTTTTGGAGAACAAGCAATATCAATGATGGGGGAGAAGTTGGACCACGCCCTGCTTCAGGCCTCCATAGTGGTCTCAGGCACAGGTGTTGAGCCCCAGCCCTAGCACGAGTTTGGGCCTGTATGTGTTCAACAGTCCTGTCTACAGGAAAGTTCCAGGCTGGAGGCAACTACACCAGGGTTTGAGTCAGCTTTTCCTGTGTAGGGACCTTAATTTCCACGTCACCTTGGCTGCTCATTTCTGGAAGTGGAACTCATGCCATCTGCCATGGGCTGACCTCCTCAGTCACCCCTGCTTTCTGGAAGGGTGGAAATTCTCCAGAGGAAGCACAAGACTGAACGCACTTCCTTTTAGACTTCAATGAGTAGATTATTGTAGGCAGGATTTTTGTCCTCTGCTTAGAAAAAAGTGAGAATTATCAAACACTAAGGTGTTCCCAAGTCCTTTCTGACTTTTTTTTAAAAAAAGAGAAATAAATTCTAATGCCTTTAAAGTCAAAATTTAGAAAAAAAAGTATTGGAATTTAATGTGAAACTTTATGGAGGATTTTATTTAATGGAACCTTAAATTTGGAGTAATGATTTGTGGTGGGATTTCTGATGGTCTTTGTTCTTAAGTTCCTGTTTCTATTTTTAGAAGGATATGTTATATGAAATGAAAATGTGTTTGTAAATAAACATTTTTTGTTTTGTTTTATAACATTTTCATTTGTAAACAAGATATATTGTAAAAAAATCTATAATAATTGGTGGAATTATTTATCTTAGTAAATGTGAGTCCAAGAAACATCCTGAGAATATACCCAAAGTTTACTTGGGAATGTTTGTTTGTATTTGCATATATGCATACACATGTGTACCTTGCAGAAAATACACAGGCAGGGCAGATTAGCCCCCAGTGACAGACTTCATCACTTGACCTGGTTAGATTTTTTATCTGGGCAATTGACTAAGACTATGCGACCATCCATATTGTTCTTGTTCCTGTCTTTTTATAATCCCAACTCAAGTAGTAGATGTATTCTTCAGTTCATTAGAGTCAGCATCATCTTAACTAGCAAGTTAAGATGCTAGTTAGGATGATGCCGGAAGCGTTTTTGAACATGAGTCTTTGGGGAGGGTTTTCTCGTTTATTCATTTAGTAAAGTAGCTGTCTTTTATTCTGTTCACATTTCCCTGAGAAGCTTTTTGCTCATGACATTTTTTTTTTAAAAATCACAGATATTGCAGGGATAGTAAATACTTCAACACTGCACTGAATGCAACAAACTAAGTGTAAGTTAGAAGAACTTCAGTTCTTCTCCGCCAGCTTTGACTTTGAAAGGCAGTATTTGAAGATACCTATCTTAATCATTTTTTTATTGTTATGATAAACTGCCATGGCCAAGCAACTTATATAGTAAAGTATTTCCTTTGGGGCTTATGGTTTCAGAGGGTTAGAGTCCATGACCATCACGGTGGGGGTGTGGCAGCAGGCAGCCATGTGGGAGCAATAGTGAGAGTTCACATCTTGAGACAAGCATGAGGCTGAGAGAGCCAACTGGTAATGGCATGGGCGTTTGAAATCGCAAAACCCGTGACACACCCCCTCCACTCCTCCACTTCTTCTCTGATAGTTCCTCCAGCTGGGATCCAAGTATTCAGATATGCGAGCACATGGGCCATTCTCATTCAAAGTTCCATACCACCTGTTAGTAGGACGTTTCCATCATTTACATTATGTCGTTCCCCAAAGGAGCTAAGGCAAGCAGGTCACAATCATGTCCTCGTAGGTCAGTGTATCAAACGCTACAATTATCCACTTGGTGGACATCAGTGACCTGTACTGTGAAGAAGAGGAAGAGTAGTGAATACACAAGGGGTTTTGCCCTGCTACCTTCACTGATGCCCCTTGCAAGGATGAGGAAGGAATAAATAATGCCAGTGCTTGCCCAGGCCCAGAGCAGAGGTTACTTCCAGCAAGGATGTTCCAGAAGTTTTTAAAGACTCCTTGTCATTTCAGTTTGAGGTGCTTGGGGACCAAATCCATGCACAGTTTATATGCCAGACTGGCATTCTACTCAGCTGCTTCCCCAGCAACTTCCCAACATTTTATAAATGGGGTAGCGGTGAAGAAGAGTGGAAACTCATTCTAGGCAAAGAATGCAGAAAATGTTTGTCCTTCCACTATGTGGAACCAAGAGAAAGGGGCGTCCATGTGGAAGTCAGCCTTTACTGACTTTGGTGCCTTGACCTTGGACCTTACAGCTTCTAGAACTGGGAAAAATAGATTTTATTGTTTATAAATTTTAAAAGAAATGACTAAAGCAGGCACAAAGCACAGAAATGAGGCATGTTTTGTAGTGTACTTTCATTCCTAGCACAAAGATGGTCTGTGTGCTAATGTCCTGTCACTTCTGATGACATGAACCAAATAAAGCCACCAGACATTTATTCCAGACCTCTTCTGTGTCTGACCACTTCTGTTCAAGTGTTCCTGGTCCATGTGAATATTTTGGGGGATGGCGGTATTACAGTTCTTGTACTGAGATGAAATAAGCACAGGATGTCAGCACTGAGAATCTTCAGACTAATAAAAGAATAGTTTACTGATGTAACAATTTGTACATAGCTAGTAGTATTTGGACTCTTTTCCTTTGGGGGCCAGAATCCATCTTTTCTTATTTTTTAGTCATTTAGGGGACAAATGACTAGCATTATGGGGAAAAAAGTGGTCAAATTGTAGTTATTTCAGTTTTTAATTTTGTAACTCAGGGACACATACTTATTTGTTCATTTGTTTAAGAAAACACTTCTCTTAATGCCTGTATGCTTTTTTGTTTTGTTTGTTTTTTTTTTTAGGGATCTCTTTTCAGGTTTCCGGGTGGGGATGCAGATGGAGCAAAGCTTCCCTGTTGGATGGCGGTAGCAGCTGGGAAGCCGGAGCCCTTATTGTGGTTGCCAGCACTGACTATTCCATGTACCAAGCAGAGGAGTTCACTCTTCTCCCGTGCCCCGAGTGCAGCCGTTTTCAGGTCAGATTAAAGGTACTGGACTCCTTTGGAAACACGCTCTTTTCTTGGCCTTTGATTCCTGTAATCCTTTTTCTGACCACTCCCATGTCAGCATGGACCCTGACCTTAGTGGCGGGTGCACTGACCGCTGGGTCTAGAGGATGGTGACAGAATGCTACCCAAAGAAGTGTTCCCCCCATGGTGACACCTAGCAGCTAATCAGTGCTCCTTTGTCTCCATTTCCATATTAAAAAGAAAAAAAGATGACAATGGGCAAACTCATTTTCTAAAGTCCCATTCTAGTTTTTTACTATTTTTTTTTTTTTACTGTCAGATAATAATAAACTCACCTAACAACTAACAAAATTTTAAAATATTAGTCTTTTTGTTGTTATTGTTATTATTATTATTATTATTACTGTTATTGTTTTGGTTTTTTTTTTTTTTTTTTTTAAGACAGGGGTTTCCTGTGTAGTCCTGTCCATCGGGAAGACTAGAACATCTCTTTGTAGATTAAACTGGCCTCCAATTCACAGAGAACCTCCTGCCTCTGTCTCCTGAGTGCTGGGATTAAAGGAATGCACCACTACTGCCTAGTGTTTAATGTTAGCCCTTCTTAAGGAAAGAAAGTATTTTTTGAATTTCCGCTTGCTTGACTAGAAAAGAGATCTTTAGTCATATTTAAAATAGACCCAAATAAGGTAATTTGATTAGACTTTTATCTCCTGCTGTAACTGTGAGTAATACAGTTTTTGGAAGAGAGCAGTTCCAGAGCGAGAGTCTTACTGTGAGCTGTGAGTGGAAAGAATGGCTAGCATCTGCCAGGTACTCATTCCTACTCCCATCTCTGCTCTGGGTCCCCGCCCCAAAGCCCCTTTGGTACTCGTTTCCCTTGTGGGTTTTTTAGCACACTCTGTCTTTCACATTGCTTTCTTGTTTCTATACTTACCATTATACTGTGATGCCACAAAGCAAAAGTTACAGACAATCCTTCAAGGAGTACTTGCTTGTTTTTGAGTAAAAAGAACATTGAAGTATGAAATTTTGTGCTTTTTTAAAAAAAAGAAGTAGTAGACCCGGGCGTTGATGGCACACAGCTTTAATTCCAGTACAGGAGGCAGAGGCAGGTGGATCTCTGTGAGTTCGAATCTAGCCTGGTCTACAGAGCGAGTTCCAGGACAGGCTCCAAGCAATACAGACAAACCCTGTCTCAAAAAACAAAACAAAACAAAATAAAACAAAAACAAACAAAAAATGAAGTAGTAGAATGTTAATAGAGTTCTTAGCTTAGAGTTGGCATTTTTTCCCTCTATGTTTTGTTTAGTTTTCTTCTTTTGATAATACTAGGCATACAGGGAGAAAAAAAAGGGAATTCCCAAGTTACGGTGATACCATCCATCATTACTTTCTGTGGAAAGTCCCATACTCCTTCCTGAGTTTCATAGAAAAACATCAGCAGGAGAAAAGAAACCTCTTTGAAATTGCTTGTAAACTTCCAGGAAAGATAGCTATTTAAAAGACAGTAAGGGGGGAGTGTGTGTGGTGTGAGGGCAATCTCCATTGGCTAGTGTGCAGATGCTGATTGCTTAGTTTGAAGTAGAAGCACAGTGTGATATGCCATAACAAGGGCTGCAAGAGCGTTTGTTTGTAAGATTCCTGGCATTTGGTTCTTCAGACATCTGTGGGGTGGCTGCAGAATGAGTGCAAGAACTAGGAGAAAGTGTTATGGCAGTCCCATGCCTTCACTGCTAACTATGGAAGGACTGAGCTACAGAGCGGAGAGCAAGCTCTCCGAGTGCCTGGGGCTGAGGGCAACAGCAGGAGTTCCGGCTTTGGGTGGGCAGTTGGACTGACATATAGTCTTTAAGATCCCTGCTTCTGGGAGTCTGACATGCGAAGTGTTAGATAATGCCTTGAGATTGTCGAATGATGGAGAATGCTTTTCTGGATGGTTTTTCATTTTCTTTCTTTGTTTCTTGACATTATCCTTCCTCCATCCACATCACCAGAGACCCCTCAGTACCTGCATGTTGGTGAGATCATAGACGGGATAGACATGAGAGCTGAGGTAGGAATTCTCACCCGGAACATTGTGATCCAAGGAGAAATGGAGGACTCATGCTATGCTGAGAATCAATGCCAGTTCTTGATTACGACACCTTTGGAGGACATGTGATGGTGGGTGGAAGGATCTGATGAGTTTTTGAAACCTAGTAGCTAAGTACTAAGAAATTTTTAAGTTGCTAAGGAACTTTTGAATGGTGGAATTAGGTAGGGTGTATGTGTGTGTGTGTTATTCATATATATGGATATTAAAAGTATAATTCTTTTTTAAATATTGGAGAATGTTTAAAAACAAAACGAACCTAAAAGAGAGCAAGGTGCGATTGTATACATCTGTAATCCCAGACTTGGGAGGCTGAACCAGGGGCATCAAGGAATTCAAGGTTAGCTTTGGCTACTATATTGGGCTGGGCTGTGTAAGACCCTCACACACACATGCGCACACACACAAATAAATAAGGAAAAAGTTGTGCCTTTATATAGCCTGGCTGTTGTAGTTCATCCATTAAGAACTATACATCAGGAAGAACCCAGTCACACAGAAAACACTATAGTGACCTCGATAGCCATGCCTGCAATTTCTCAGAATCTCTTGGCTTCTTAAGAACCTGATATTCTAAATGGTTGGCAATACTCACTATGCACAATTAAAATCTGGCTCTGTAAAAATGGTTGTGTGCAGAGTTTTATTCTGGAGGGAAAACAAGCAGTTACCACATGGTGACAGTATTCTATGTGCCCAGTTATTGGGTCTCATCCACATTTGACTGTGAGTGTCTGAGCTCTTCCTGTGTTGGGTGACCTTAGATTATGAGCTTTGCTCCTGGATCTCTGGCTTCAGAAATGCCTGTGCAGCATCACTGCTTTATTTTTAGTTGTGTGATTGAGCATCCAGTGCTTGAAGATAGTGAGGCGCTCCAACTTTGCATTACAGGGGAGTTTATTTCCCATGGGTGAATTTTTAAAGAGGGCTTTCACCAACTAAACACGGGGAAGGATTTAGAAATAAAGTAGCTATCCAGCTGTGCTGGAGAGGTATAGAAATGAAAGTAAATGAGACTCCTGAATGACCAAGTATAGGGGGCCTCTGTTCTGGTTTAAAATTAATTATCGTGGCTTCATTGTGAGTGCATTTTAGTAGTCACCATATTACAAGTTCCACTGCTGCTCTTCTTCACTACGGAGGATGGTCTGTGGTTATGGGGATGAAGTACATCTTTCTCTTAGTTCAGCAGTGGTTTTGTCATGTCGTAGCCGTACTGACACTGTTGAGTATTACGTGTATTTGAACAAGATACACAGGCAGGTGTAGTGGCGTGCACTAGTCCTTCTCAGGGCTTGTTATGCTGAGATAGGAGGATCCCTGTAAGGATAATGATGAGGCTAGCCTGAGCTACATACTGAGTACCAGGCCAGCCAGGGCTACGTAGCAATGCCTTGTCTAAGGAATGAAACAAAACAAAGCCAGTCCTACCTCACAACTCCATATCCTACCCAGTCCCATTCCTCACCCCAAGAACACAGTTTGTGATTTTCCTTGTTTCATTTTTCCTTATTTCTGATTAGAAGTTAGTCCCATTGCTTTTTAAAACATGGCTTATATAAAGAAGCATTTACTACTGTTTTCCCCATTCCCAGTACTGGGAATCAAATTGAGGGCCTCACACAAGACAATCAAATACTACTACTGCGCTTCATCTGTAGTCCCCAAAGTGCTGAGTTATCAAGTGAGGGTCTGGTAAAACACAAAAGGAAGAAGAAATGTTCTTATCTTGTTGATGTATGTATGTTTGTGTGGAGTGCAGGTACGTGTGTGTATGTGGTGTGTGCTCCGTGTGTGTTTTATTGTTTGTGGAGGCCACCTTGATTTTGAGACAGGGTCTCGTTGGGATCTAGGACTCACCAGTTAGGCTAGACTGGTGCATATCTGCCTCCCCCCAATTCTGGGATCACAGACATTTACAGCCCTTTTTTCAGCTCTTTACTTGGGGTTGGAGACTGTCCTCAGCCCTTACATTTGCATAGCAAACATTCTACCAACAGATCCATCTCCCAAGCCCCAAAATGTTGTAATATGTTTCCTCCATAGGCCCCCATCCATATGCATACTTATTGCTTTTGTCCTCTCTAGAAAAGAAATCTACTTGATTCGGAATACTTTCTCTTGTAGATAGAAAGAATTTTAGTTCAGTCCATCTTTCTTATGTGGAATTGAAACACATGGGCCAGCAGCACCTGGGACGCTATCCTGTGCATTTTCACCTGTGCGGAGATGTGGACTCTAAAGGAGGGTACAGCCAGCCAGCGTCTGTAACTGGCCTGTCTATTCATCACAGTTTTCAGGTGCATCACTGTGCATGGGACCAATGGCTTGCTAGTAAGTAGCCTCACATTGTGCTGACTTATAGCAAGCTGTTATTGAAATGCTAGCTCTCCGTGATCATCATGACTCCTGCATCTTACACAAGTAAACTGTCTGACCACATGCTATGCTTTAACTGCTCTTACAGAAGATTCTGAGTTTTCATCTGTAGAAGCCTAGTCTTTTTAAAATCACTTACATTGTCTGATACAATCACTTTTCATGGAAGCCCCAAACAGTCTTGTGTCCATTGACATTCTGCACCTACATTTCTGCAGATCAAAGACACCATTGGATTCGATGTACTAGGTCATTGCTTCTTTTGGAAGATGGTGTTGAACAGAGATATTTTTTGTTTCACAACCTGGGGCTTCTTACCAAGCCAGGAACTCTCCTTCCCACGGTTAGGGAACAGTTCCATGTGCACCGTCATGCGTGACGGGGTGTTTGGAAACTACATTCCTGTGCCTACCCTAGACTGCATGTGAGTAATTAGTGGACAGGGAGTTGTGTGGTGGTCAAGATATTTGATTTTGGGGGAAGCTGTTGCTGGGGAGATTTTAGTGGACAGGGTTTTTGGGAAGAATGTTTCAATCACCTTCAACAATGCCTTGCAGGGGAGCTGTTTCAACTTTCTGGATTGCCCACCCCAACAACCACCTGATCAATAGCGTAGCGGCAGGCTCCCAGGTAAATGACACTTTCTTGGGTGTCTTCATGCTTGTGACTGCTCGCCTTATATGGGTGGGGTGTTTGTGATGAAAACGTGACACTGTTTTCTGGTCCTGCTTGTCTAATTGAAGAATATACTAACTGAGAAGGTTCTTTCAAGTCTTTCAAATCTTTTGCCAGTTAGGAGCTTCTCTCTGGAGAAGAAGACACATGAAAGAACAGAGGGAGCTGTTCTTTAGGAGTATAACCTCTCCAGGATGGATTGTTAACGTGTTATATGTGATCTTTCTGGTTTCTCGTGTTTACATCTTTGGTGGACAAACATATCACTTTCAACTCTAGCACTTATGAAAAAAGAAACATTTCCATGTCTTTATGGGAATGTGTCAGTGTGTAGAATAATACTGTGTCACTCTGGCCAAGGAACACATCTTTTTGCTAAGTGCAGGGGTCAGGTATATTTAGGGACATCTTGATAAGTCAGCTAAAACCTCAGCTACAATTTGTTTAAGCAGACAAATAGGCACATATACACACAAGAGAACAATTCCTAAGACCAAAAAAAAAAAAAAAAAAAAAAGAAACAAAAAAAAACAAAAACACCACCACCAACAACAACAAAAAAACCATTGTTTTTTAAATGGTAGAAATAGAAATTGTCCCATGGATAAACATGGAGTACTTTATCCCCTTATAGTTGAGTGTAGTTTAAAATTACTGATTTATATAAATGAGTTTTTAATGAAACTACCAAGACTGTAACTGGGCTGAAAATTACAGTGTAGGTCTGTAGACAGTCAGTAACATGTAAATATCCATATGTACACACTCACAGTTGTTCAACATGTTAAAAAGGGTAGAGCGTGGGCCATCATTTCTGAGACATGTATAAGAGGGGAGCTAAAGAGGGTTCATTGAGCAAGCCTAGATGGAGGCATCAAGTTGTAACCTCTAAACCTGTGTCTGTGATTGCGTGAAATTACATGAAATGTAACTTGAAGGACTCACACATTTGAGGACTGTCTTTTGACTGGGAAGACACTGGACATTGATGATGTCAATTTTCATTCATTCTTTCTCCATCAAGTATCTGAGAAACTTTGTGTTCAGCCTTTCTTGAGTGGAAAGTTAGGGGCAGAGAGGCAAGCCTGCAGCCTTGTCTGCTTTAAGTCAGCAGCCAGAGCTCTGCTTCCTCTTAGATTCTGCCAGAAGCTAGGGCCACAGAGGAGAGCAGTTGCTCAGAAAAACCTGGGGCAAGGCAGTAGGAGACGCCTCCTGATCTTGGGCTGTGTCTCAGGCATGTTCTTCCGGTCATTCCTGAATTTTTTTCTTCTCTCTGGAAAAACTGCTTCAGTAAAGATAGCATTCGTCAAGGCTTTCTTCTCCCAGAGCAGGCAAAACCATTTCATTACAGCACCCCATTGCTTTTTACCAAGCTGCTATTACCTGTTTAGACATGACAGTGCTTGGCAGCCAAGCAGCTACTATATGCCTGTACTTCCCTCATCCCCCAAACCCATGGCATCTTGGCTTTGCCCTCTGCTTGCAGGGGTGTGGTCTCAAGCCTTTTCTCTAGCCCAGTTACGTTTTTCTTCTGCTGTCAGTGCATCCAATATCTTGAGGTGGCCAACAGTTTTTACAGAATAGTTGGTTTTCTTAGACCCATTTGTAAACTTTGATCATGGAAAAATGACATTACAGTCATTTGGGTGTGTAGGTATATATACTTTTCACACTTCATGTTTCCTCTGTGTCCCTAAAGGACTTTAGTAACAACTAACAGGATACTACATATGTCATATTTTAATTATTTTTTTCCTCCATTGAATTAGCCAATTACTTGACAATAATCTTACTACACATAAGCTATAGTGGGCACTAAATAAACATATGCTGAATTTGAAATAATATTTTTTTATGCTATATGTTTAAGTTTTAAAAAGCTGCTTTATCAATGTTCCGTAGTGTGAATTTATCCTTTAGTTTGGGCTAATTATTAATTCAGCCATAAAATAAAAAAAAAAAAAAAGGGGGGAATAGAGTTAATAAGAACTTTTATTTTCTGTTTTCCTGTTTCACTATGTCAGAAACTTTTAAACTGTTCTGTTCCGGGCCAGTAGTCCTCCAGTAAAACAGACAGGGCCCACACTGAGGAACAACACCCCTGATTCATACTGTGGCGTTTTCTCCCCACGTTGGCACAAACTTGCCTGAGAACAGGAAGGGCATTGGAGTTGTTTGAAAAAGCCAGTGAGCTCTGTCTGCCAGCAGACCAGTTGTTTAATGGGCACTGGGTGAGCTATTGATCAGGTTTGGAAGTAAACATGAGAAACCACATTGCTTAAAGACTGTGTTGTCCCGGTCCTTACAGAAGGCAAGCAAAAATTCTCCATCTGCATAGCATTTTGGACATATAATAATGGGAAAGCTGATTTTGGTTATTTGCCAACCATGTCTTTTGTCCAATCCTGCAAGCAAAATTGTATTTGCTTAGAAAAATAACCAGATATAACTGCTTGGTGGGGGGTGCTCTATAATGTGGGCAACTTTTTTGCACACAATACTGAGCCTGTAACAATATGAAAACATTTGTTACAGAGTGTTTTATGAGGGCATTTTTCATGGTGGCTTTATATACATAAAAGGACAGTATTGTATATTTTCTCTCATATTCAGGATCTAGATATAATACAAATATGTGTATATATGGTATGAAAGGAGGAGACAGCAAGGGGTCAGGAAACAGGAAGGAAGCAAGGAGGAAAGATGGATACCACACATTTTCTTCATGGAAAGAATTTGGATTGTACATATGTATGTGCATGTCTGTGCATATAATATCAAGTAGAGGAACTGTTTGTGGGGGGAAACAGGGAAGAGGGGGAAGCTTGGAGGAGGGGCCAGAGGTGGATGGGATAAATATGAGTGAAACACAGCAATCCACACATATGAAAATGTCATAATGAAACCTGTTAGTATATACATTTTTTTAAAAAAATGTAAATAGTGTTTTTAATGACCTTGCCCTTTCATTTGTAGGATGCTGGAATCGGTATTTGTTATTCCACAAGGAACCCACTAGGGAATCCAGTGGGATGCAGCTGTTGGAGAAACCAGAACTCACCCCACTGGGAATATTTTATAACAACAGGGTCATTCAAATTTTAAGGTAGGCTTCTGACTTTTGAAGTATGTATTTTGCACAGGCTAGATTCACTGCAGCGATGGGGCCTTCCTCCTTTTGCTGCTGTGACAGAGTGGCACAGGCAGAGTAATTTATGATGAGCAGATGTTCACTTGGCTCAGGCTTCTGGTGGCTGGGACTCCTAATCAAGGACCGGCATCTGGTAGGAGCTAGTCTCTGGTCGCATCATCCCAAGGCGCAGCGTAGACTTGCATGCGTGATCTGTGTGAATCTATCATAGACTGATTGATTCACTCTCCTCTCTTGTCTCTTGCTTTCCACCTGTATGCCTTCCTCTTTCTCACCTTCCTGTCTTCACTGTGAGGTTTCTGGGATCATACACATCCAGAGGTTACATGTCTGGAGCTTTAAGACCCATGCTTTGCTTCCCTGCATCTCTCCACATTGCTCCTTGAGTGCCTTTTGGCCACTTACTACTGCCAGATAATTAAATGGTGGAATATCACTGAAGAACATTGCACTTAATTTAAGTCACCCCTGAAGGTCATTCAGAAACTCCTGAATTTGTCATTCACCCGCCCTTCCATCATGATGAACCTCCTTAGTTCATTTCCTGCTCACAGTCACTTTAATCTTCTTTTATATGTAATCCTTAGATCTTTTGCTGTGATATGACTCATATCACAGTTCAGTTAACATTTTCATGTATGACTATCAGAGGATCCTTTAAAACACATGTCAGTTTGGGGTTAGAGAGATGGTTTAGTAGATACAATGCTTGTTGTGCAAGCATGCAGACCTGAGTTAGGATCCAAGCACCTGTCAAAAGTGCTGGATGTGGCTGTGTGCACCTGCTAACCCCAGAGCTGTTGCAAACAGAGATAAGAGGATGGCTGGGGCTTCCTGGCACCAGCCTAGTTTCAGGTTCAGCGAGAGATCCTGTCTCAAAAGGAATGGGATGAGGCGATGGACCTGATACTCTTCTCTTACCTCTATACATGTGCACACAGGTTCCCCATACACACACATGTGCACACACAACACTCAGACACCCACATCTAAGTGTTAGGAGAATTGAGAAGCTTTGGATCACTTGAAGAACTGAGAGAAGAAAAAAACTAATGTGATTGTTGTGAGATGGTTACAAATTACATTTTGTGATATGAAAACTGTCTCATTAATTCTTAGTGTCATATGACATGGCAATATGTACTTATTAATTATAAGAGCATTACATCTGAGTATAATTATGTTTTAATTTGTTAAACTTGGGAATATTTGTGCAGAATATTTTATAACTAAAGGTAATTGAATCTTTGGAGTCCCTGAAAAAAAAACCTGCCATGTTGGGATCTCTCATCTCAAATGTGCACACTCTGATCAGCCTCTGTGGCTATGCTTGTTGAGGCCTCTCCTAAACCTTTCCCGGTCCAGGTCAGCTGTGTTTAGTGTGGCTGCTTACTGGGTTACACTTCAGCGTTTTATGGACACATTAGAATCATGTTCAATATGGACTCCTTCCTTTTTATGCTTGCCCTGTTTCTCTGTTTCTATTTCTGTGAACTGAACAACTAGTTAATTCCATCTTTGACCTAATCAAAAACAACAACAAAACAAACACCTTAAGCTTTCTTTCTGGCTCCAGATAGTTCATCAATTATATCGTGCCATCACACTCACCTTGCCACAAACCCGGGTCATTTCGTTTTCCTCCTGAATGGCTAACTAATGTCTCCCTTCTGCCCGCTTAACCCATCTTTAGTTGTAATAAATTTTCATTATGGATGCTTTTGTCAGATTCCCATTGTCTTACATCTTTGGCATAACATTACTTGTATGATTCAAAACAGTCTCTGATTATTTTTGGTGTCATGTGCCATGACAGTGCAGGTAGGTGTAAAGTGTGTGTGTGCATGACCCGATGTGTGCTCATCTCTTCTTCTTTCCCCTCCCTTGTTCTTGTTTGTCTGTCTTTATTTCAGACTGGTCTTAATTTTAACTCCACAACATCTCTCTTTTCTTAGACATTTTTGTATAGACTCCTCATGTGAGTGCTCTTCTCTGAGACCTCCAGCTGCTTCGTGCTCACCCCCAGCCCATTCTGTGCTCAGTCAGTTCTTCCTCATCTTGAGGATTTCAGCATCATGTACGGGACATAAGTGGAGTTCTACCTGCCCCTAGGATGATTCATCTCCAGGCCTTTTAGCCACCAGTGTCTCCTGTTTCCTTGTCCCATGCTTATGGTACTGGGCCAAGCTGCTGTTTAATTGCCTGCCCTCCCCCTTGACAGTTTTTATATCAGTAACAGCAGGGAATATATTTTACTTGCTAATTAACATATAAACCATTATATGTGTAAATAGGTAAGTGTCTGTTGAATTACCAAATGAATAAGCTAACAATATCCAGGGAAAGCTTGCTTTTCACAACATCTCTGCTTTCTTGGGCCCAGCCCCACTCCCAGTTTCAGATGAAGTAAGAAGTGTAAGTATTTTCACACTTTGTTATACTGTGGGATGTACCTTAGGATCTATGTCCATTTTTATGATTGTTGTGTTTTTCAGGCGATTTATTTGTAGACAAGTGTCAAAACAACCAACTCCAGTGCTGCCCCACCAAAGGGAATACCTCTGCTTTATAAGTGCAAGGTAGGGCCACCTTTTCAGTTTTACATCCAGGCTTATCTTCTCGGGGGCAGAGTGTTCCGATTCAAGTGACGTGGTGTTCTTCCTGATGGCAGCATGCGAGATGAAGTTTTGAAAGCTCATGCAAAGAGTTTTGGGGAAATTGCTCGGTTGTCTCAGTCCTGAGCACAGGCATTTATTTGTCTTAGAAATGCCAAGAAAGTTGATGCCTTTTCTCCTTTGTTGTGGTAGGAAATTGATGTTAGAGGGAGTCAGAAAGAAATCGAAACAGAAGAGAGGTTAACAAAGGTTTCCAATTGGAAACAAGTCTGAGTCTGCTGAAAAATACAATCAGTCCCCCAAAACCCAAGCATCTAGAATTCATGGTTATTTTTTAAATGGAACATTGCATTGGATTTGTTTCAAGGGAATGATCCCAGATATGATGATTGAGCTGGCTCTGGTTTTTGCTGGTAGTCTCAGGTTCAGCTCCTGGCAGGCTGTGTTACTGTCCCATGTAACCACAATGTGTTTGGGGTGGGTCAGTGTTGTAGCAGGCTCTCAAGTGTGCTGTGGGCCAGCCAAAGCAAACAGAACATCTCGGGTGGAAATAAAATGTTCTGGATAATGTGGCAACCTGAAGTCATATTCTGTAGAAACCATGAACATACTTTTTTTTTAATACCTCAAGTTTATTGAGCAGATTATGAGGTTGAATGGGTGATAGATTGCAGAGGCTTTTACAGACTTGGAAAGAATAATGACTGGCTTAGTTAAGAGAATAAACCAGGAGCCACACCAGAGGGTTGGTGAATGTGACTTAGTGTGCAAGGCAGGGCTGCTTGCCGTACATTGCTAAGATGTGAGGTCAGGAGAAAACCAGGGAAAGTGCACTTGGTGAATCACCTATCAGGATTCCTCAAGGTCAAGTTAAGTACCAAACCTTCGAGGCAGTGATCAGGGAACATTAAGAAGGCCCCCAAGAAGAACACTAAGTAAATAAAACACAAGGCACCAAGATGCGATGCACCCTGTTGGATGAGCAACCTGACACAGGAAGAATGGAGAAGAACTTAGAAAAAGGAGCAAGCAGATGACAGTAAAGTGATGAAAAGACTAGAGTATTGGCTGGCCCAGTTTGCTTTCTATTGCTGTGATAAAAAACAAGCTGTGCGATGGTAGCCCACACCTTTAATCCCAGCACTTGGGAGGTAGAGGCAGGGTGGATCTCTTGTGAGTTGGAGGCCAGCCTGGTCTACAGAGCCGAGTTCCAGGATGGCCAAGGCAACATGGAAAAACCCTGTTTTGAAAAATCAAAACAAAAAACCACCATGACCAAAAAGCGACGTGGGGAAGAGAGGGTTT